>NC_137179.1:50200000-50897500 GCF_951804945.1 Podarcis cretensis
GATGAATCTGCAAGGCAAAATAGAAATTATGGGAAATGGGTGTAGCAGGTATCTTTTAAACATTTAAGAATCCCACTGGAAATTCTATTCCGGGACAATCATGCCCATTTACTGTGTCGGATGGTGGTAGATAGGTGAATGACAGGATATATTAGAGAACAGAGGAGGTGCATAATGCAATAAAATGTCTCTTCACTTCTAACAGAGGCTCAGGTCATAGTCACTCAGGTTTTTTTTACTGTTTATTTTACACCAGCTGCCTCTTTCCAAGCTCTTTTGAAAAGAACCACGAAGACTAAAAATGGAATTTAAATAGGGTACAAAAACTGAAGCACAGCAAAATCTTATGTTTGCAGAGTGAATCTGCCTATGTGTAGAAGACAATCTTGTAAACACTTTTTATCAGAAAAAGCAACCAATACAGAGGCCACAGAAGCGCAAACATTATCGGCAGCAGTGAATATGCAGTATTACAATGCCTGGCATGTCAGTGAAATAAACAATTTTAAAGACATGATCTGCTTACCTGCGACCACATTCTGAATATTTACCAATATTTTTTAATATTAAGGCAGCTGTTAATCGGATGTGTTTAGTAATTGGTCCCTCTTTTTCATCCTTAGACAGAAAAGAAAATAGTATTAGAACAAGCCTGACAAGGAGACTTTCCTCGTGTTTAATCCATATGCTTGCTACTTACTGTGAAATCTCTGAAAACAAGGTTTCTTGATCCCCTTCTTAGTGCCATGAGGGCAGCACTAGGATGATTGACAATGGCCTTCTGTGCTCTGGGAGTGGAAGAAGCCCCTGCTGCATTTGGTGGCCTACATGAGATTTTAAAAACAACAACAAAAGGAATTAAAAAGGGGCACAATAAATATTTCCTCCCTAGAAAAAGATTAAAATCAATATATTTCCTCCCGAAAGGCTAGTGCTTGATGCTGGTGGTTAAAAATACTACACTCCGCAATTGAAATCACTGCTCAAATACGAACTCTCATGATCTAAAACAATCATATGTAATAATAACTTAATAATAATTTTATTATTTATATGCTGCCCATCTGACTGGGTTGCCCTAGCCACTCCTGGGCGGCTCCCAACAAAATATTTTAAAACACAATAAAGCATCGACCCTTTTTTAAAACTTCCCAGAGACATAGAAAGTTATAATTGTTGATTCTCAAGTTGCTAATGTTGTTACAGACCCAGATTTTCCTTTTTAATATTCGTTTTGCTAATGTGCAAACATATCCAATCTATTCAAATCATATGATAAAGAATTTTTTTAATCCTTTGATAGCCATCCTTAGAATCATGTTAGGATCTTTCCCCCACAGCTGCAGTGTGCTGTGGGTTCCACACAGAGCTCAGTGGCCTGTTTGTTCTCTCCCTTCCCTTCAGTATGCCTTGCAAATAAGTGCACCAGTGCCACCTAGAGAACGGGAGGTCTAGGCATGTCCCAATATCCCTGTCTCCTCTTCTATCTATACCATCTCTAAAAGTGGCATAAATACAATGAGAAGAGAGGAGGAGGAGATGGGAGATTAGGAAGCAGCCCACATATCTTTCTATAATAATTGGTTATGAGTGTGGCCCATGAGCTGAGGGGAGAAACAAGAGCTGTGCTTAGTTCTACGGTGATCCTTTCGTGTGTGGGCAGAGATACTGCATGAGGAAGGATCAGAACTTTTCATGAAGATGAGAGCATTACAAAAGGAGACAATTTGGGTTCCCATTCAAAATGGGATGAACAGGAGTAATGACTTATTCAACTGGCAGTTGAAATTGGAAGGGGGTATAGGTTACTGCTCTCTTTGCATAATGCCTAGTTTCTGTAACTGTGAAGAGATTTTAAAAGGAATAGTAAGGATGTTGGGACCCTTCCACGACAAAGATATTTAGCGTTCGACTGCTAGAAAAATGCAAAATGGATAGACTCACGAGCAGACATTCTGTACAAATAACACAATCTTCAGTGTACTGTTTGGTGAGCTGTACACAGCATGTACCAAGCGAAAAATACATGCCACCCATAAGCTGTCCCACTCTCTGCCACCAAAGGATCAGAAGGAGATGAGGTATTAGTCTGGTAATTGGCAATGCGACCTTGCTGCATCCCCAACAATGCAAGTGTTCATCCAGGAGAACTTAGCCAGCAATCCTAGGCATGCTAAACTGGGACACAGCTTCACTGAACACAGTTGGAATTCTGAGAAAACATGCATAGGATTCTGCTGCTAGATTAATAATGAAGCTCATGACTCTTACTTTGTGGAAGATTTTGAACTTCCTGCTTGTCCATGGTCATCTTGTTTTAATCCTGCAAGAAGGGCATCTCTTGAGCAGTGCTTATCCTGTTTGAGAGAAAAAAATGTTAAATACATAACATAGACCTAGTAGAGAGAGTGGTGTGTGTGTACATAAACATCTCATAAATTGACTGGGGAACATACACAAACACTGCAATTATGCACATTCACATTAATGGGTGGAGACTCTGCACACTGCCCAGTCAATATAGAAAAATCAGCAACATCATATTAAAGAATGTGAATTTGAGACATTTTGTACATTGTGTTGTTATAATTCATTGCCTCGTTATTGATTGAAGAATGAAATGCAATGAAGAAGGAAAACACCATTTGGATAAGCACTCTTCTAGCTACTGCACAGAAGCTAATAGAAAAACACCCGGAAAAGGTCAAACCTACAGCCCGTTGATGAATGAGGTAGAAATATTTAGTGCATCATGTTGGTCTCAGCCATTGTAAAAAAAATGTAATAAATATGAACAAGTTTGATCATGCTTACAGGGAACTGAAAGCACAACATTATGCATGACAACTCAGAAGTAAGTCTCATTGAGTTCAGTGATGCTTACTCCTATAATAATAATAATAATAATAATAATAATAATAATTTATTATTTTTACCCCGCCCATCTGGCTGGGTTTCCCCAGCCACTCTGGGCGGCTTCCAACAAAGATGAAAAATACACTAAAATGTCACATATTAAAAACTTCCCTGAACAGGGCTGCCTTCAGATGTCTTCTGAATGTCAGGTAGTTGTTTATCGCTTTGACATCTGATGGGAGGGCGTTCCACAGGGCGGGCGCCACTACCGAGAAGGCCCTCTGCCTGGTTCCCTGTAACTTGGCCTCTCGCAGTGAGGGAACCGCCATAAGGCCCTCGGAGCTGGACCTCAGTGTCCGGGCAGAACGATGGGGGAGGAGACGCTCCTTCAGATATACTGGACCGAGGCTGTTTAGGGCTTTAAAGGTCAGCACCAACACTTTGAATTGTGATTGGAAACGTACTGGGAACCAATGTAGGTCTTTCAAGACCGGTGTTATATGGTCTCGGCGGCCGCTCCCAGTCACCACTCTAGCTGCCGCATTCTGGATTAGTTGTAGTTTCCGGGTCACCTTCAAAGGTAGCCCCACGTAGAGCGCATTGCAGTAGTCCAAGCGGGAGATAACCAGAGCATGCACCACTCTGGCGAGACAGTCTGCAGGCAGATAGGGTCTCAGCCTACGTACCAGATGGAGCTGGTAAACAGCTGCCCTGATACAGATTTGACCTGTGCCTCCATGGACAGCTGTGAGTCCAAAATGACTCCCAGGCTGCGCACCTGGTCCTTCAGGGGCACAGTTACCCCATTCAGGACCAGGGAATCCTCCACACCTGCCCGCCTCCTGTCCCCCAAAAACAGTACTTCTGTCTTGTCAGGATTCAACCTCAATCTGTTAGCCGCCATCCATCCTCCAACTGCCTCCACACACTCACACAGGACCTTCACTGCCTTCACTGGTTCTGATTTAAAAGAGAAGTAGAGCTGGGTATCATCCGCATACTGATGAACACCCAGCCCAAACCTCCTGATGATCTCTCCCAGTGGCTGCATGTAAATGTTGAAAAGCATGGGGGAGAGGACAGAACCCTGAGGCACCCCACAAGTGAGAGCCCAGGGGTTTGAACACTCATCCCCCACCACCACTTTCTGAACACGGCCCAGGAGGAAGGAGCGGAACCACTGTATGACAGTGCCCCCAGCTCCCAGCCCCTCAAGACGGTCCAGAAGGATGTTATGGTCGATGGTATCAAACGCCGCTGAGAGATCCAGCAGAACTAGGAAACAGCTCTCACCTTTGTCCCTAGCCCGCTGGAGATCATCAACCAGTGCGACCAAGGCAGTTTCAGTCCCATGATGAGGCCTGAATCCTGACTGGAAGGGATCCAAATGGTCCGCTTCTTCCAGGCATGCCTGGAGTTGTTCAGCAACCACTCGCTCAATCACCTTGTCCAAGAATGGAAGATTTGAGACTGGGCGATAATTGGCCATCGTGGCCGCATCTAAAGATGGTTTTTTAAGAAGCGGTTTAATAACCGCCTCTTTCAGCGGGTCTGGGAAGGCTCCCTCACGGAGGGAAGCATTCACCACCCCACGAAGCCCATCGCCCAGTCCTTCCCGGCTAGCTTTTATAAGCCAGGATGGGCAAGGATCCAGGAGACAGGTGGTTGGCTTCACTCGTCCAAGCAGCCTGTCCACATCCTCGGAGGTAACAGATTGGAATTGATCTCACACAACTTGACTAGACAGAAAAGTGAGTATCAGATTGCAGTGGGTGGTTCACAACATTAAATTAGGAAGAAGAACAAAACATCAGTAAAACAATTCATGGATAAAGATATAAACACAGCAGCATTAAAACCACTCAGGAGGTTAAAATGCTTTCAAAGTCTGGGAAAATAAAATGGTATTTGCTCTGCATTTTATGCTATATATATACACACACACACACACACACACACACACACACACATATACAGTGGTGCCTCGCAAGACGAAAAGAATCTGTTCCGCGATTCTCTTCATCGAGCGGTTTTTTTGTCTTGCGAAGCAAGCCCATTGACGGCTTAGCGGATTAGTGCTATTAGCGGTTTAGCGGCTTTTAGCGGCTTATCGGCTTAGCGGATAAGCGGCTTAGAAAAAGGGGGGGGGGAGAGGAAAAAAACCCCGCAGGAACTCGCAAGACATTTTCGTCTTGCGAAGCAAGCCCATAGGAAATTTGTTTTGCGAAGCACCTCCAAAACGGAAAACTCTTTCGTCTAGCGAGTTTTCCGTCTTGCGAGGCATTCGTCTTGCGGGGCACCACTGTACTGCGATAAGACTTTTGGTTTGAAACTGACTGCAAGCCCCTGAATTAGAGCACCCTGTTGTTCTATAGCTGGGCCTTCTGCTGTCTCCCAATATAGTGCATAAAGGTAAAGGTAAAGGGACCCCTGACCATTAGGTCCAGTCGTGACCGACTGGGGTTGCGGCGCTCATCTCGCTTTATTGGCCGAGGGAGCCGGCGTACAGCTTCCGGGTCATGTGGCCAGCATGACTAAACCGCTTCTGGTAAACCAGAGCAGCGCACGGAAACGCCATTTACCTTCTCGCCAGAGCGGTACCTATTTATCTACTTGCACTTTGACATGCTTTCAAACTGCTAGGTTGGCAGGAGCAGGTACCGAGCAACGGGAGCTCACCCTGTTGCGGGGATTCGAACCACCAACCTTCTGATCGGCAAGTCCTAGGCGCTGTGGTTTAACCACCCGCGTCCCAATATAGTGCATAGAAGGAAGTTATTTCACCTCATGATGCACATGCTCCACCCCATCTATAAGCTATTAGAGGCTCAAGCTGGCAAATTCTCTCCTCACAATTCCCCCTTCCTTCCCCCCTCCCCACATCCACAATCTTAATTTACTGTAGTTCCTGAAGGCCACTGAGCATGCTCAGATCACACTGGACTGCTTTTTCTGCACTGTTTCTGAGCCTGCCATTCTTGGCATTAGAAGGAATGTGCACCACTTACTTTCTAGCACAGAATTTTTATATTTATATGAAAATAATGCCTTTCAAATTTCACATCAATACTGAGAAAAGGGATAGGAGACCAATTTCTACCTGCAAGTGGGTAATGAAGGAAAACCTTTGTCGCTGGAAAGGTTCACAGCCCTCCCATAAACACTGTCCAGGGTAGACGTCTTTTCCTCCATGTTCAGTTGCAGCGTGATAGAAAACCTGGGATGGCGTTTGAAACCACCTGGAAAATGTAATACATTTAAACTCAGGCGAAGAAGGAATACAATTTTGCTAAAAATTTTGTTGCCTGAGCAATCAACATGAATACTGAAAAATAAAAATGCAAGAAATGGCAAATGTTAATTATTCAGAACTTTGACTTACTATCGCTAAGGGTTGCTTGCTGCAAAAGACAATACAGTGCAATACAGTGGCACCTCGGTTTTCAAACGTAATCCGTTCTGGAAGACTGTTCCGAGTTCTGAAACGTTCGAAAACTCAAAACTCAATAGCCTACAGCTAGACCTCAGGATCTTGCACTCAGCAGAAGCCGCGTGGCATGTTCGACTTCTGAGGCGTGTTCGAAAACTGAAGAATTTACTTCCGGGTTTACGGAGTTAGAAAACCGAAATGTTTGTCAACGGAGACGTTCGAAAACCGAGGTACCACTGAACTTTTATGAAGCAGAAAGGAATGGATTTGTACCTTTAAAAAAAAAAAGGTTATAAAGACCTCCCCTTCCCTAAGAAAGAGTTAAACATTTGTAAGACTGACCACTTGTGCAAACAGGTGCTTGAATGGTGCTGAAGATTCTGTTCGACCATTGACACTGAGGGCAAGGGAATAATGTATTTCAAATGAAATTCCCTAAAACCAGTCACTAAAGGTATTGGCTCTCTCACTCTCCCAAAGATCATCTTCAGCTTTGTCTTCCATCTTCAGTTAAGTGCTTTCTTAAGGAACTCCCTAGCAAAAGAAGACCTTAGTTTCCAGTGGTGGGAAAAGAACCGAGATAGGGATGCTTTTCTCCATTTCTCTATAAAAAACCCCATTTTTCCTCGGTTAGCTGACAGGTGAGCTGACTGATGGGAAACTTTAAAAAGGATGGGGTCAACAACCACAAATATCATGTTGCATAAAACTAAACCCTTGTAATATATGGGTCAACTCAAAGAAAAACACTTACTTTTTACAGGATTGCCAGAGACACATGAAATTCTGTCCCGGTTTTTTCACTTGTTCTGTGTGCGAACTTGGTACAGTGAACACAGAAGGTGGCAAACTGACAGATGGGCCCTGGACTTGCATTGGTACGGGTGTGACAGGTGTGCTCTGTGGGAAAATTCAAAACAAGGAGGATTTAAATTCCTGCCTGATTATTGTTTATTGAACAATGCAATATCTGATTTTCACGGAGCACACTTCCAGCGGCAATAGGTGAAACCATAGTGATCAGCAGTTTTGCTATTGACTGCAGAGGGAGATAGATGGTACTCACTGTCTCTAAATAGTAAAATGAAATAAAGGCTGGAGTACTCTTGAGCTATTTACAGACTTTCCCCAATATTCTATAGCAGCTCTATTTTTACGTTTCAGGTTCAACACAGAATTAGATACAGCTTTTAGGAAGCTTTCCAGATGGCAATCTTTCTCTATAGAGATAAAGTGATGGAGCAATTTAACATACTTGTATGAATTTGGCAACTTATCTTTTTTTCAGTCAGAGTAATTTAAAGGATTATCTTTAAAACCACCATGTACATTTGATTTTTCCTTTCACTGCCTGTAACAAACGTTAAGTAAAGTTTTGAGTGAGCAACTCTCAAGATTTGATCAAACTGTTCATTGTGTATATACCAAACATGTGCACATATGATGTTGGTAAGTAATGGGGTTATTTTAAGTATTTACCGTAATGGCAGACCTTCACTTTTAAAGGGGGGGGGGGGAGTAAAATATTCCATCTTTCATATAACATTTTAAAATGAAGGTGAGATGTTTGAAATCTCTCCATCAGCGTTAACTTTAGCAAGTTAATCATTAGTATGCCAAATAAAACACCAGGCTACAATCCTTTTCCTCAACATCTGTGATACTTTCCACAATTTGTTTTTCATTTTAATGAGAAACAGGTACCCACCCACCCTGCATTCTGAGGTTCCAGGATGACTATACCATGTGATTTATTTTTGTAAGATTGGTGCTTATATCAATATAGCCTCTTCAAAACACCAACATGCTCACGTTGCCCCACACTGTTTCTTGTACAGTGGTGCCTCGCAGGACGAAAATAATCCATTCCACGAGTCTCTTCGTCTAGCGGTTTTTTCGTCTTGCGAAGCATCCCTATTAGCGGCTTAGTGGATTAGTGCTATTAGCGGCTTAGAAAAAGGGGGGGGGGAACTCGCAAGACGTTTTCGTCTTGCGAAGCAAGCCCATAGGGAAATTCGTCTTGCGAAGCGCCTCGAAAAACGGAAAACCCTTTCGTCTAGCAGGTTTTTCGTCTTGCGAGGCATTCGTCTTGCGGGGCACCACTGTATTTGAAAACTTTCACCTAGTGAGAATTGATTCTACCTGATGAAAGGTCATTATTTTGAAAATAAAACAAGTCATAGAGTATGTATTCAGAATTAGATCATTAATTAAATCAAAAGAACAAAATTATTTGCCAAGAGAAATCTGCTAGCCCAATTAATATTAGGTAACAAGCTAAATATAGGAGCACACACTGAGAAACTGTTTTGTATCCATTGCCTAGCTCAGGGGTCCCAGGGCCCACTTGACACAGCTGAAAATTCCCCCTGAATGGTGGTTTAGAGACAAAGCCAACCACAAAATGGTGGGAGATGGAAGCAGAGTTTGGCATAATCACCTGACAATTAACAGTATCATTTTCTATACATAAATAATCCAGCTTTGGAAGTTACTAATTTCTTTTCCACCACATTTTCCCTTGTGGCAAGGAGTTCCACAGTTCAGCTTTCCTTAAGCTAAATACAGACATTTGCTATACAGTCGTACCTTGGTTTACGAACCTAATCTGTTCCGAAGTCTGTTCTAAAACCTAACTGTTCTTAAACCAAGGTGTGCTTTTCCATAGAAGTGGGAGACTCAATTTACAAATGGAACACACTCAACAGGAAGTGAAACATGTTCTTATTCCAAGGCAAAGTTCACAAACCAAAACAGCTACTTCTGGGTTTGCAGCATTCTTAATCCATGTTGCTCATAAACTAAGCTGTTCTTAAACCAAGGTACCACTGTGATGATGATGATAATAATAATACCGACATTTGCTCCGGAGGTATTGTGAAAGTCTTCCCACTTTAGGCAGAATTTGCTGATCCAGATGCTCCAGATGCTGAAGGCTTTTTATACTGTATTTTCCCTTTTCATCCTCACATGCTTCTCAAAAGTATTTTTATCCATTACCTGTAATTTCTCCTCCTATTCTCCTTTCACATTTAACCTTTACCTTATCTCTCAACCAAACTGCCAGCTTCTTTCACCCTTCCTTCCTGGTCCTTTTACATGAACTACTTTCTGTTACTGCTTTCCTGTCTGCTCTCCTTCCTCATTATTCACAGTTTATTTATGTTACTACTACAATCTTTATTTTTGCCTTCCTATTATTATTATTATTAAAATTTGTATACCACCCTTCATCTGTAGATCTCAGGGTGGTTCACAGCATAAAAATACAAGAAGAAAAAAACACAAAATATAAAATAAGAACAAGGACAAAAACCAATCAAGCCAATAAAAAGGTAAAGATAAAGGGACCCCTATTAGGTCCAGTCGTGACCGACTCTGGGGTTGTGGCGCTCATTTCGCTTTATTGGCCGAGGGAGCCGGCGTTTGTCCACAGACAGCTTCCGGGTCATGTGGCCAGCATGACTAAGCCGCTTCTGGCGAACCAGAGCAGCGCATGGAAACGCCGTTTACCTTCCTGCCGGAGTGGTACCTATTTATCTACTTGCACTTTGACGTGCTTTCGAACTGCTAGGTTGGCAGCAGCAAAGACTGAGCAACGGGAGCTCACCCTGTTGCGGGGATTCGAACCACCGACCTTCTGATCGGCAAGTCCTAGGTTCTGTGGTTTAACCCACAGCGCCACCCACGTCCCTGTAATCAAGCCAATAATCCCCCCCAACACTTTTAAAGGGATCCAGGTGGCTCCAGCCAAACCTCCCTGGAAAGAGCATTCCACAAATGGGAAGCCACTGCAGAAAAGGCCCATTTCCTGTTGCCACTCTCCAGACCTCTCATGGAAGAAGCACACGAAGAAGGGCCTCAGAAGAACACTGCAGGGTCCAGGTAGATTCATATGGAGAGGGGTAGTCCTTGCAATATTGTGGTGCAGATCCATTTAAGGAATTATAGGTCAAAGCCAGCACTTTGAATTGGGCCTGGAAACTAACTGGCAGCCAGTGCAGTTCAGCCAGGACTGACACTATCTGCTCAAGCCATCTTGCCGTGGTGAGCAGCCTGGCCGCTGAATTTTGCACAAGCAGAAGTTCTCAAACTGTCCCTACGTATAATGTATTGCAGGAATATAACCAAAGGTTACCAGAGCATAGACAACAGTTATCTCAGTTTCTATTGCCCTTCAACACCTCCCAAGACCTCCCTTCCCACATCCTCCTTTGTATCCTGGCCACCTTTAATCAGCAGACAAGGAGTTTCTGGAGCTGGTACTAGTCAGACTAAAAGGCTACAGCATGACTATAAGGTGGGGAAGGCTGTGGCACTGAGGCACACCAGAAAGTGGTTCAATGTCCACTGTTTCAGAAACATTGGGCAAGCAGAAGTTGGTATAGGAAAACAATTACCTGTATCTGACCAGCTTTTGCCGTATAGTACATGGTAAACTATAGTCATATGAGGTCCCCCCCTTAAATAAATGCAAAATATATAGAATTCCAGCAAGTCCACCGGATCATTTAAACAAACCATCATTAAAAGGAGCGAACAAGTGTAAGACTGAGCACAAGACCTTTTAAAAAGCACCCTGGGCTTATTTTTCTCAACATTTTCTATGAAGGAACATAACCATGACCATACTATGCCTAGTAAAGGTAAAGGGACCCCTGACCATTAGGTCCAGTCGTGGCCGACTCTGGGGTTGCGGCGCTCATCTCGCTTTATTGGCAAAGGGAGCCGGCGTTCAGCTTTGAGGTCATGTGGCCAGCATAACTAAACCGCTTCTGGCGAATCAGATCAGTGCACAGAAACGGCGTTTACCTTCCCACCGGAGCGGTACCTATTTATCTACTTGCACTTTAAAGTGCTTTCGAACTGCTAGGTTGGCAGGAATAGGGACTGAGCAACGGGAGCTCACCCGTCGCAGGGATTCAAACTGCCAACCTTCTGATCGGCAAGCCCAAGAGGCTCAGTGGTTTAACCCACAGATGCAAAAATTATAAAAGCCAAGTTTCAGTTGTATGCCTCCTGTAAAAAAAACAAAAACCACACACCTAAAGATCAGCATAAGTTCAAAGACCTCTTCAAGAATGGTCTTACATAAATTAAGGAGAAACTGAACTAAATGCAAGGAGCATAGAGATAATTCAGACTGAAAAATGAACAGCCTGTGTGGCATGAATTTTATTTTATTTTATTGCCTTACTGATAATAGATTACTGAAATTTAACATTCATGTTATTCAAAAGTGAATAACAGTCAAATGATAAGCTTAGTCACTCCATCTGGGAACTTCAATGGCTCTATACACAGCAACACATAATAGCTCCTGGAGCTATGCACCTGCTTTGCAGCAACTAGCCTGACCATATCAAGGTGAGGCTGCAGCCAATGGCTTTGGAGCTGCTTGAAGTTTTGCCAATCCACAGTTTTGCTTTCCACAGAAGCCTATTTAAATAGGATGGATCAAGTAAGTGCTTATGAAGAAGGGGGAACTGGAAAAGGGAGTCAGAAAGTCGACATTTTTCAAGCCCCAGAATAAACCGATTTCTTACTTTTGGAAAACTGGCCCAATATCAAGCACTTCTATGATAAACCAATAATGGGAGGGAAGCATAGCTACACTTAACAGATGTTTCTGGAAACTCAAATAAAACAAGCTTCCCGGTAAGTTAATACATAGCTCTCTCAATCACCAATCACAAAAGCAATGCCCTCAAAGGAAAAATACAGAAAGATAATAGAAAGCTAAAAATGATGCCAACTCCTTCCTGTCTCAAACTGTAGCAAATTAGTTGTCCAGATGAAGCTACAAACATAATGCAAAACACTTTAACAATGTGCAATATTTGCAATCCATACTGTTGTTTTAAACAGCACACCAAGCTAGGTGTTTTTCCCATTTGCTAAAATCCAACTGGGTTGAAATGAGCCATCTGCTTGTTGGTGTTGCTGAGACAGTGTAATGTTTATTCAGTGCTCTCCAATTGCCAGGTGCTTTTCAGAGGACAAGAATTTTGCTAACTCTGCCCAAAACTGCTTAAGTAAGATGGACAGGATCAAGACAAAAAGGAAGAAGCCACTCAGCTTTGGTTTACTACTGAGCAGAGCCTCTGGCAAAGAACCAGGAAAAACGACCATCAGATTTTTGTGAGGAGTCAATTTTACATCAGGGTCCATCACCATGCTAATTTGCGTGCAATGTTGGTTATTCTCCCAATCTGGTCTTAATGCACTCTTCACGCCAAGATTTATTTGTTTTTTAGCTATCCCATTTGAAAAAGGAGAATCAATTATCCATTCCATCCCTTTAATGCCAATTCTCTCATGATGCTGAGGAATCTCTATATCTGGGATCTCTACTGAAAACTAGTGGCAGAGAGCCAATAAACCAAAAGGAAAACACACGGCTAAAGAGATTCATACTTGTGCAATTGGGTTTCCTGCTCTTCCACGGCTTGAGCTGGAGCCCTGAAACCATGAGCAGGCCAGTTGCATCTGCAAAGGATAAAATCAATGCTGCAGGTTTAACCCAAATTGTTCTTAGACTACATCATCCACAGCATATTTTTAAAGCACATGGCTTCTCCGATGGGAACTGTAGTTTAAGGGTAATGAAAATTGCAGCTCTGAGAGGTAAACAACAGTTCTCAGGATTCTTTGAGGAAGAAGCTATGTACTTTAAAGATGGTTTGAAATGCATGGTCTATTACTGTTCTCCAACACAAGGTGTATGCACTGAAAGTTGGATTTGGATCTGCACTGGATACCAAGAAAAAGGTGGCTCCAAATCTCTTCTTATCACCTCAGCTGTGAACCTGGCCTGGAAAAGAAAGGTGAACGCGGTCCCAGCAGCAGCAGCATCTTACCAGTCTTCACATATATACAAAAATGTGTGGATAATTAGATTACCATTGCAATACAGTTTGTGGGTTAAAAAAAAAAAGACTGTAAAGGCATTAAATCAAAATAAATTACAGTTCCTAACTCACTCTTTGGGAATTTAGGGTACTGAATCATAAATGCAAACTGTCCTTGGAATACGCTGCTTCCTTCACAAGCCCATTTTGTATGGTTCATTATTCAAATACATACTACACAGAAATGAAACTATTATTTAAAGGTTACCATTAGTACAATTCAAAGTGCACATAAGCAAAATATACATAATTCAAATAGCAAGAATTTTGTGATAACTGGGAGCGTATATATTTATCTTAACACATTACAGACACTGCAGCTTGAATCTGATATGGGAAAGCAGCCAATTCAAAAAACAACAATAAATATATGATAGCTTAACAGTAATGAAACTGATAATAAATAAGATTACTCTCACTCAAAGGACTAAACATTCTCTCCCCCCCACCCCAAAACAATTTTTCATTTATCCTATCATTCAAAATATGTATTTTTAAAGCTTCAAATGTGGCAAAGATAAATGTTAGGCATAAAGGAATAAAGGAACCAATCTTTTGAGGTATTTTCACAAACTGCTCAACTCAAACAATGTAACTGCTGGTGACAGAAAAGGTGATTACTTCCCCATGATACCATACAAGGTACATATATTTTTAATTATAAGCACTCTAGTCCTGAGTGCAACTACTGTGAAATATATTTCCTGAAATTTTTATCCTTCCCATTTAACAAGAGTCTGAATTTTGGGCATCACAATAAATCACCCTATGAATCAGAACAGTAGTGGTTAAATCATATATGGGGCAGAATAGGAGATACACGCAGGTCCCACTATCCAAACGCTTGTTATACAAAAAGTCACGTATCCAAACCCCTGTATACACACCGCTAATCTGAACAGCCTTTTCTGTTTTGCCAGAAAACATGATGGGAGGGGGAGAATGGGGGAGAGATTGAACAAGAAAGCATTTTCCCTCATTTGCCTTTTGTAAGGTTTCAGATGGTTTTCCTGTGTGTGTGTGTGATTTTGGAGTCAAAATCCTATGGACAGGAACACATTAGAAAGTTCCTCATAGGAATAAATGGAAAAGTTGACTCGTTATGCAAACACTTGTCTTAACAAACGATTTCCTGAGAACGCATTGTGTTCATATAGCGAGACCTGCGTCTAGTGGGTTATTTCCATTACTTAGTAAATGCAGTATCTTAAAACATAGTTCACAGAATGTTAGCAGAGATTAAAGAAACTGGAATACATACAGTGGTACCTTGTGTTAAGAATTTAATTCGTTCTGGAGAGCCGTTCTTAACCTGAAATACCACTTTAGCTAATGGGGCCTCCTGCTGCTGCCATGCCGCCACTGCGCAATTTCTGTTCTCATCCTGAAGCAAAGTTCTTAACCCGAGGTACTATTTCTGAGTTAGCAGAGTCTGTAACCTGAAGCGTCTGTAACCCGAGGTACAACTGTAGTTTGGTTGATAGAATTTGTTATACAATTCAAACATCATCAAGATACACTATGTCCACAGTACTTCCCTGATCCACCAAGTCTGTAATTCCATCAAAAAAAGTAATCAGATTGGTCTGGCATGACTTATTTTTGAGAAACCTATGCTGGGTCTTAGTAATCATAGCATCCCTTTTCTAAATGCTCACAGACCGACTGTTGAATTATCTGTTCCAGGACCTTCCCTGGTATCGATGGTTGGTAGCTACCTGCGTCTTCCTTCTTCACATTTGTGAAGATGGGGACAAGATTTGCTTGCCTCCAGCTTTTGCCCATCCATTTAGCAGAGTGAGGCTACCACCTCAGGCAGCTGATTTTGGATGTCATGAAAAGGCACCAAATATTTGTCATTTATTATTACTGCATTTTTACTGCCAGTGAAAGGGGACAGGTGGTTGTAGATGGTTTTTTTTGCCTCATGTGTTAAAATAAGTTGAATGGCCTTGAATAGTAGGCATCAATATTGTGGCAAGAGGAACATCATTTGCAGTTTCACCTCAAACAGCAAAATGTCCTGGGCTGGCCCAGTCAAACATTGATTCCATGTATTCAAAATGAAAGAGTAGGAAAACTCCATATAAAGCCCAACATATAAAAGATGCAAATTATCTTGAGATTCTTTATTCAAGAACTAAGTTTAAAAACTTCTCATGCTGACAGGCTTGCAAGTCTGAGTTGTTTTAAATTTATCCATAGCTTTCGAGGATAAAAGGTGTTATAACTAAGACAGTGTCTGGAAACATATGCAAGTTTCTCAAATATAAGACAAAGAAGAAATACAACACTCTAGGTTACAAGGCCTTAAACGGCAGTGCCATGGTTAAAAAAAAAAGTATTTTGAACTGCAGCCTGATCAAACTAGTTCAGTATCATTGTATGTGGTCTGAGCTAAATGTCTGGCTCTATCCTTTATTTGCAAGTGAACTGATGTCCAGGAGAGGTCAATCTGCTCAAGAAATCTACAGTACATTAAAAACCAAGAGTCAGTCATAAGGGCAGCTTGGCCCATCTGGTCTCAAAGATATATTTTAGAAAAGCTGTGTTCCTCATCTAGATGGATGCCTTATGGTGCACTGAAGGCACATCAACCTCTGCCCTTAAGAGGACTACTTGGATGCAAGCATAATGTACTCTATAGAATGATTCTGTACAGAATCCAGTAAAAAAATTCAGAGATTTCTGCAGCATTTAAGAAGTGTGTATCCTTTGTTAATAAGTGTAAAGAACTATTCTAACTAGAGCCCTATTGGATCCATGAAAGGGCTTCCTAGTCTACAATCCCATTTCTAGCACTGCTAGAAAAAGCCGACAAGTAGCACCTGATAGCAACAGCCCTTCCTTGCTATTGATCTTGCAACAACTGGTAGGTTTCATTGTGCTATCATGGCAAAGAGCCACTGATAGACCATCCTTTATGAACTTGCTTAGTGAATTCCATTAGTTAAATATCTGCTGTGTGAAGCAGTCCTTTGTCTGTTCGGAATCTACTGCTAATGAAGTTCATCTTGAGAAAGGTGAATGGAAGAAGGTTCATAGAAGGACAGCCACTTATGCCCCTTGAAAAGCCTCTCCAGAGCATCAAGGTGTCTTGAACAATGCGACAAGGTCCAGGCATCAATGCTGGACTCCTGCAGCCCCTCATACTCCATCCTACATTGGTCAGGACCACCCTCCTCAACCCACCAAACTGGGTACATTTCGCCTGCTTGTATCCCATCCCACACTGTTCAGGAGAGCTCAACCCCCTAGGGATGCTTTTCTGTGGATCCAGGCAGCAGCAAGAGGGAGGGAGGAATTGAAATTTCATTCTGTAAATTCCCTTCTACTCACTCGTCTTAGAATCCAAAACTACAGGTGCAATTCAACAGTGCTAAGCAGATTGTTCCATCAATGGAAGCATTTCTGCTTGCCAGCTGGAACAACCCCATCTCGCAATGCCCTCAGGGTTCTGGTAGTAATCCTGACCTCCCCAAGCAGATCTGGTGAGGCGGGAAGTGATGCATCAGTGTGAAAACTCCTGTTGCACTAGCAGGATTCATTGCTTCCACTAGCTTAACAACTTAATTAAATTCAGCCCTATTGTCTCTCCAAAGCTCAGCTCTGAAATGCGGGCAATAAAGAACATATCCTTTCTTGTTTTCACAGTTTCCAGACCAAGTCCATGGCTTCTCACGTTAAAAAGGCTGTCAGGAAACAGACCAGGAAAGACATCAGTCGGAGAGTTTGAAGGAGAACTGGGCTACATAGCCAATTGGTTTGATGCAGTGTCTCAGCTTCAGACTGTCATAGGTTTTAGCATAATTAAGCTGAAAGTGTTAACAAGTTGCTCCTCAGCAAAAAACCAAAAACAAAAGAGCTTTGGAAAAATTAAACAATTCCCAAATGAATCTGTGAACAGAGTAGCCTAAATGCAAACATGAATAGAATATCCATGTTAATAGAGATCTGAATTACATTCGACTTTCTTGGCGCCTGCACACTGGATGCCACATTTCTAAAAAGAGGCCCAAACCATACAGTAGTTACACATTTCAGGGGGTTTCAATTTCACGGGTGAGGGTACAGGCCCCATTAAAACATGGTGGTCATTCAATAGGGGAATGTCAGGTGGGCCACAGGAGTACATTTCCAATCCTCTACCTCATTGTTAACATACACCAATTTTGTGTGTTGCACTGGGTACCAGTACGTTTCTAGCCTAATTCAAAGCGTTTAACCTTTCAAAACTATAAATGGATTGGGGCTATGTTATCTAAAGGACTGCCTTCATTCATTATAATCCTGCTCAAACACTTAGATCTGCTGCAGGGGTCCTTCTTTTGTGTCCACGATCTCTGTTAGGTTTGTGAGTGCAGGGGGGGGGGGGAGATGGTCTTAATGGTGGCTCCAGCTGACTTTTTGCCCCTGATGTTGCAGTCTTGAAGTGGCCTTTATAGATGTTTGCCTTCACTACCTTAACTGGGATCACAAGTATGTTAAGAAAGCGGATTTGGAGCTGCTTCCTGACATTAACTGAAAAAAAATCATAGAATCATAGTTTGAAGGGACTACAAGGCTCATCTAATCCACCCACTGCAATACAGCAATCTTTGGCCCAATGTAGAGCTCAAACCTACTACCCTTAGAAATTATTTAATACTATCTGTTATAGCCATTATTTATAGTTATCTATCTATCTATCTATCTATCTATCTATCTATCTATCTTAAATTTTTTAAACATAAATGCAGAAATAAAAACAATGAAACATATATCATAACATATTTTCTTAGCTTCATTGGACTCCCTCATGTCTCCCGCTCCCACTTGCATCATTGTCAATTCTTACCTGCAATTTATCATCTTGTTTACATTCTTATATCCCATTCATTTAAAATATAATCTAATAATCCTCCCATAAAGGTAAAGGTAAAGGTACCCCTGCCCGTACGGGCCAGTCTTGACAGACTCTGGGGTTGTGCGCCCATCTCACTTAAGAGGCCAGGGGCCAGCGCTGTCCGGAGACACTTCCGGGTCACGTGGCCAGCGTGACATCGCTGCTCTGGCCAGAGCCAGAGCCAGAGCCACACACGGAAACGCCGTTTACCTTCCCGCTGGTAAGCGGTCCCTATTTATCTACTTGCACCCGGAGGTGCTTTCGAACTGCTAGGTTGGCAGGCGCTGGGACCGAGCAGCGGGAGCGCACCCCGCCGCAGGGATTCGAACCGCCGACCTTTCGATCGGCAAGCCCTAGGCGCTGAGGCTTTAACCCACAGCGCCACCTGCGTCCCATAGGTTTATGTTTTTTCCTCAATCTCACTTGTCATCCTAATTCCATCTAGTTTAGTGGTGCTCAATTATTTATGATCTAGCATCCTTCTTAACATTCAACCAAATTACAATGCTTTTTAAAATAAATCTTAAATTTCTTCCAATCTTCTTCAACCTTCTCTTCTCCCAGGTCTCGGATTCTGCCGGTCATCTCGGCTAGTTCCATATAGTCTATCAGCTGCATCTGCCACTCTTCCAGTGTGGGTAGATCTTGGGTTTTCCAGTGCTTAGCGATAAGTATCCTTGCTGCTGTTGTTGCATACATAAAAAATGTTCGGTCCTTCCTTAACACCTTCTGGCCGACAATACCCAAAAGGAAGGCCTCTGGTTTCTTAGTGAAGGTATACTTAAATACCTTTTTCAGCTCATTATATATCATTTCCCAGAAAGCCTTCACTCTAGGGCAAGTCCACCAGAGGTGAAAGAATGTTCCTTCATTTTCTTTACATTTCCAACATTTATTATCAGACAAATGGTATATTTTGGCAAGTTTAACTGGGGTCATGTACCATCTATATATCATTTTCATTACATTTTCCTTCAAAGCATTACATGCAGTGAAGTTCAACCCAATGGTCCACAACCTTTCCCAGTCCTCAAACATAATGTTGTGCCCAATGTCCTGTGCCCACTTTATCATAGCCAATTTAACCATTTCGTCTTGTGTATTCCATTTTAACAGCAAGTTATACATTCTTGAAAGTACCTTAGTCTTAGGCTCTAACAGTTCTGTTTCCAACTTCGATTTCTCCACCTGGAACCCTAGCTTTTTGTCATTTTTAAAAACTTCTTTAATCTGAGCGTAGTGTAGCTAGTCTCGCACTTTATCCTTCATTTTCTCCAAACTCTGCAATTTCCAATTGTCTCCATCTTTTTCTAGTATTTCCCAATATTTTGGCCATTTGGCCTCCATATTGGGTCTTTTTCGGGCCTTAGCTTCCAGCGGTGAAAGCCACCTTGGAGTTTTATTTTCCAATAAGTCTTTATATTTTGTCCAGACATTAAACACTGCTTTTCTGAAAATATGATTCTTAAAGGCCTTATTGATCTTAACCTTATCATACCATAAGTATGCATGCCAACCAAAAGCATTGTTAAAACCTTCCAGATCCAGAACGTCAGTGTCCTCGAGAAGTAGCCAGTCTTTTAGCCAGCAGAAAGCTGCGGCCTCATAGTACAACTTTAGGTCTGGCAGGGCAAAGCCCCCTCTTTCTTTCGCATCAATTAATATCTTAAACTTAATTCTGGGCTTTTTGCCCTGCCAGACAAACTTAGAGATGTCTCTCTGCCACTTCCGGAAGCACTCCGTCTTGTCCACAATCTGTAGTGTTTGAAACAAAAACAACATTTTTGGCAATACATTCATCTTAATAGCAGCAATTCGGCCTAACAAAGAAAGTTTCAATTTTGTCCAACTGTCTAAGTCTCTTTTAATTTCAGACCAACATTTTTCATAGTTATCCTTAAAAAGACTCAGATTTTTTGCTGTTATGTTTACCCCTAGGTACTTTACTTTTTTAACCACAGTTAGTTCTGTCTCTCTCTGAAACCGTTCTGACTCTGTATCTGTCAAATTTTTCCCCAGCACCTTAGTTTTCTGTTTGTTTAATTTGAATCCAGCCACCCGACCAAAGTCTTGAATCAATTGTAACACTCTTTTCGTACTAGATTCTGGCTCCTGCAGGATCAAAACTAGGTCATCTGCAAAAGCTTTAAGTTTGTATTGTTTCGCTCCGACCTGGATTCCTTCCACCAACCGGTCCCCTCTGATCATGTTCAAGAGCACCTCCAGAACCGAAATAAATAGCAGAGGGGAAATGGGGCAGCCTTGTCGTGTTCCTTTTTCAATTTTAAACTCTTCTGTAACCACATTGTTAACTATCAATTTAGCTTTTTGTTCTGAATATATTGCATCAATCCCATTCTCAAAACCCCGTCCCACTCCCATTTCTTTTAAATTTCCCTTCATAAATTTCCAAGAGATATTGTCAAAGGCCTTCTCCGCATCTATAAAAATTAACACTGCTTTTGTATTTATGTCTGTTTGCAAAAGTTCCAAAATGTCAATGATATTCCTTGTGTTAGCAAACAAGTGTCTACCTGGGAGAAAGCCTGCCTGGTCTTTATGAATTACTTCATTTAATACTTTTTTGTAAAAGGCGAAAGATTTATACGATCTGAGGTGAAACCAGAGTATATGGAGCCTAGTCACATGTGTTTCTTGTAAGCAAATAATATCCAATTGTTCCTTTTTTAATATGTGAAAAATTTTCCTCCTTTTTTCCGGGATGTTACAGCCATTTATATTCCAACTCAAGAGTTGCAGAGACATCCTGAATTAATCTGATTATTTTCCTGGGGGTGGTGTCTTGTTCACTGGATCTTCAGGTTCCGAGGGTGCAGGTACTGCTGGCGCTCCAGGCCCAAAGGGTAATTCAATTCCCTTTTGAAGGTCCTCTCCGTATGCAGTCAAAAATTTATCTCTGTCTTCCAATGTTCTGATTTTAACCTTCTTCCCTCTAAAAGTGAAAGATACTCCTTGGGGAAATTCCCACCTGAAGATAATTGAGTTGCTCCTCAACAATTTGGCCAGTTCAAGATAGTCAGATCTAAGATCCAACAGTTGTTTAGGGATGTCCTTGTAAAATTCAATTCTTCTGTCCGAAATGTCCAGTGACTTTCCGTAGTGTAGGCCCCAAATCTTATCCCTTTCCTCCTTTGATCTCAATGTTATCAAACAGTCTCTGGGCTTCTCTTTCTTTACAAGTCTTCCAAGCCTGAAGGCTGATACGATTTTAAAGTCCTTTTCCTCTAAATTCCAAAACTTGGAAAACTCTTTAGTCAGGAACTCAGCTAAATTGCCTTCTTCCGCTTCTGGTATCGACCTTATCCTAAGGTTACTCTCCCGGTTCCGCAGTTCTATCATGGAGAGGTAGGTCTGGTGTTCATCTACTTGTTTGCTGAGTGTTCTTACCTCTTGTTCCAAATTTCCCAGTCTTTGGCTAGTATTCTCAGCCAATTTCCGATTTTCTGCCGTGGCCTCCGTCAGTTCTCCAATTGCTTGTACGTTCTGAGATACTTGTCCAGTTAATCTATTTAAACATTCTGTGTTTTGATCAATTTTAGCTGTTTGCTCATCAGCTTTCTTATCCAGAGATTCTACTCTCTTGTCCAAAGATTCCAGTTTTTCGTAGATTTTCTCTAAAATAGAAGCAGTTGCTCCTGAGGCCATATCTTCCAGTTGTAATTGCTCAGTTTCTCCCTCCCCTGCATGTGGCCGAGAAGCAGCTTCTTCTTCTGAAGGCAGAGTAGGTAAAGATGATCTGCGTGCCTGAGAGGCTGCGGTTAAAGTTGTTAAAGTTGTTTGTCTAGTTTTTGGTCCCTTTTTTCTTGCGCCACTCATTCCAGTTATCTAAAAGTCAAGGTCAAGCTGAGTTGTTCCCATGAGAAAACAACAGCCCAGATGGTAACAGTCAAACAGGAGGCCAGGAAAGGAAAGTAAAATAATGTCACTGCTGTAAATCCCGAATCCTCTAGGGGGAGCTTAAAATGTCTTTAGGGAAAAGATCAATTCTGGTAAAATTGCTAAAATCAAGTTTAAAGTCCAGGAACCTTCAATAGCAGGTTTTAAGCAGAGTTAGTATTAACAACCACATTGTTTCAAACAGTGCAAACTGGTATTTCAAATGATGCTTCAAAGTAGCAAGTCCAAACTCCCTCAGAATGTTGCAATTTTTAATTCAAAGTAACCAAATCTGCAGACTGACAGCTCAGTCACTCAGGCAGCTCCAGAACCTGGGTTTCTTACTCAAATTGTATTTCCGATAGAAGAAAGGTATCACGATGCAAGTAAAGAGCATAAAATCAGAACAAGCTATTCAGAATATGCAATTGGGCAAATCTCCAGGGCCAGATGGACTAACCTCCAACTATTATAAGACATTGAAAGATTATTTGATACAACCAATGCTGGAGGTTAGCAACGAAATTTTGGAGGGGAAAAAGGCGCCGGAATCGTGGAAAGAAGCTTTTATCACATTGATACCCAAATCGGAAACTGAAAAGACTCAACTTAAGAACTACCGCCCCATCTCCCTCCTAAACGTGGATTACAAAATATTTGCAGACATATTAGCAAATAGATTTAAAAAAGTCTTGAATCAGGTAATTCACAAAGACCAGGCAGGCTTTCTCCCAGGAAGACATTTGTTTGCTAACACAAGGAACATAATTGACATTTTGGAACTTTTGCAAACAAATATCAACACAAAAGCAGTTTTAATTTTTATAGATGCGGAGAAAGCCTTTGATAATATTTCTTGGAAATTTATGAAGGGAAATTTGGAAGGGATGGGGGTGGGACGGAGTTTTGGGAATGGGATTGACGCAATTTATTCAGAACAAAAGGCTAAACTGATAGTTAACAATGTGATTACTGAAGAGTTCAAAATTGAAAAAGGAACACGACAAGGCTGCCCGATTTCCCCACTGTTATTTATCTCTGTTCTGGAGGTGCTCTTGAACATGATCAGAGGGGACCGGCTGGTGGAAGGTATTCAGGTCGGAGCGAAACAATATAAACTTAAAGCGTTTGCAGATGATCTAGTTTTGACCCTTCAGGAGCCAGAATCTAGCACGAAAAAAGTATTACAATTAATTCAAGAGTTTGGTCGGGTAGCGGGTTTTAAGTTAAATAAGCAGAAAACTAAGGTATTGGGGAAAAACTTGACAGTTACAGAGTCAGAACGGTTTCGGAAAGAGACAGAGTTGAACGTGGTTAAAAAAGTAAAATACCTAGGGGTACATATAACAGCAAAAAATCTGAGTCTATTTAAAGATAATTATGAGAAATGCTGGGCAGAAATTAAGAGAGACTTAGAAAGTTGGACAAGATTGAAACTTTCCTTGTTAGGCCAAATTGCTGCTGTAAAGATGAATGTATTGCCGAAAATGCTTTTCTTATTTCAAACATTACAGATTGTGGACAAAACAGAGTGTTTCCGGAAGTGGCAGAGAGATATTTCTAAATTTGTCTGGCAGGGCAAAAAGCCCAGAATTAAGTTTAAGATATTAACTGATGCGAAAGAAAGAGGGGGCTTTGCCCTGCCAGACTTAAGGCTGTACTATGAATCAGCAGCTTTTTGCTGGTTGAAAGATTGGCTGCTTCTCGAAGACACTGATGTACTAGTTCTGGAAGGTTTTGACAATGCGTTTGGTTGGCATGCATATTTATGGTATGACAAGGTTAAGATCAATAAGAATTTCAAGAACCATATTGTCAGAAAAGCAGTGTTTAATGTCTGGACAAAATACAAAGACTTATTGGAAAACAAAACTCCAAGGTGGCTTTCACCATTGGAAGCTAAGGCCCGGAAAAGACTCAATATGGAGGCCAAATGGCCGAAGTATTGGGAAATATTAGAAAAAGATGGAGATAATTGGAAATTGCAGAGTCAGGAGAAAATGAAAGACAAAGTGCGAGATTGGTTACATTATGCTCAGATTAAAGAAGTTTTTAAACTTGATAAAAAGTTAGGATTCCAGGTGGAAAAATCGAAGTTAGAAACGGAACTGTTAGAGCCTAAGACTAAGGTACTCTCAAGAATGTATAACTTGCTGTTAAAATGGAACACACAAGATGAAATGGTTACATCGGCTATGATAAAGTGGGCACAGGACATTGGGTATAATATTATGTTTGAGGACTGGGAAAAGTAATGGACCATTGGGCTGAATTTCACTGCATGTAATGCTTTGAAAGAAAATGTAATGAAAATGATATATAGATGGTACATGACCCCAGTCAAACTTGCAAAAATATACCACTTGTCTGATAATAAGTGTTGGAAATGCAGGGAAAGTGAAGGAACGTTCTTTCACCTCTGGTGGACTTGCCCCAGGGTTAAGGCCTTCTGGGAAATGATATACAATGAGCTGAAAAAGGTATTTAAGTATACCTTCCCTAAGAAACCAGAGGCCTTCCTTTTGGGCATCGTTGACCAGAGGGTGCTAAGGAATGACCGAACATTTTTTATGTATGCAACAATAGCAGCAAGGATACTCGTTGCGAAGCATTGGAAAACCCAAGATCTACCCACACTGGAAGAATGGCAGATGCAACTGATAGACTATATGGAACTGGCTGAGATGACTGGCAGAATTCGAGACCTGGGAGAGGAGACGGTGGAAGAAGATTGGAAGAAATTTAAGGACTATTTGCAAAAATATTGTAAACTGTATGAATGTTAAGGAGGATGCTTGATCACAAACAACTTGGCACCATTGAATTAGATAAACTGAACTATGAAGATAAGCTAAATTCAGGAAAAAATCAATTTTTAGATAAATGATTAGGCTAAACTAAAAAGTTTTAAAAAGTCAAATGAATATATCTAAAATTTAAGATATAACATTGGAAAATTAGATAAGGTGGGGACAAGGTGATAAATTGCTGAATTAATTTTTATATTTTGGAACGTAGGAGAGGGAGATGTGAGGAAGTCCAAAAAGGATAAGAAAATATGTTATGAAATGTGATGTTTTTTGTATGTTTCGTTTATTATGTTATAATTTTAAAAAAAACTATTAATAAATATTATATAAAAAAGAAAAAGAAAAAAAGAGCATAAAATCAAATGCTTAAAGTCCTTATTTTGCTTACAAGAAAGTTCAGCGGTTGCTCAGATCGATTAGGTTAAAAATTCTTTCTTTGCCTCCACTCCTCCAGCTCTTTGCTTTGAAGTTCAGTGACAGCGGAAGACGGACTTCCTGTTTTACGTCGCTCTGCTTTCAGCCAAATTCAATAATTTTTAGTCTCAAATTTTGTAAAGTCCTCTTTACTCACGGATTGTTGCTTTTCCAAATCAGAAGTTTCAGGAAAAGAGGTCAGCGCTCACCGGCAGCAGCAGCGCGGCTTCACTCCGTAGCTTGCGAAACGACCCACAGCGCCGCTACCCCCTCCCCGCTCCGGAGCCCCTTACGGGGTTCCTTCAACGTTTCAGGGGTTGCTTCTGGCGCCCGCCGGGTCCCGAGACCACAGGCTTTTGCTGTCTGTGGGTTTCCGACGTGGGTCTCCGCTTCGCCGTAGCGGACGACCCGTTTCCCACGGAGCTTCCTCTTCACAGAAGGAAGAGGACCGCCATTGCCGTTCGCGCCGCCTCCGGAAGTTATTTATAGTTATCACTCTTTTTCTTGAGTATCATTTTGTGAGGATGTGGCCATAAAGCATTTTGCAAATACTTTGAAACAAACAAACAAACAAACAATACAGTTGGAATTTCACTGGAACAGGGCTGAAGTAATCCATGTAAAGAACAACCCAAGGGCATGTCATAACATAACTTAGAGAGACAGGAGTTTTATCATATTAACATACAGATAAAATAGGATAAGGGCCATCACGCTACAAGCAATAGGAACACAATAAATAAATTGACAGTCAAAAGTTATCTGAAGCAGTAGAACATAAAACAAGAAGTTTCAAAAAGTCATCTATGATCAAGATGAAATTTTGCAATTCAGATCACTTGGGTGTATTAACAGAATATACACAAACTCGCACAGCTATTTAGAAACAATCAACATTTTGGAGATGCTCTGAGTAGGTAATAGGGGCTTACTACATAACACAAACACTCAGATGATTTATTTGAGAAGTTGTTCTAACTCTACAAGTATCTAGTAAGCATAGTTACACAAGCGGATGGGGGAGGCACTACAAGCTATGTTTTTGTACAGAGAACATTTTTTACAAAAGTCTCACAAATTAGAATGGTTAGAAGAGTACTTCTGAGACATCATCTATACATTACTATAAAAAAACCCTACTTTTACTTATCAAACTCCTCTTTTACTAAAATACAAGTAAAAAATCTGGATTTGTTTCATTTCTGCTTAGTGTCAATTACAGAAGAATAAAGGAATCTTTGTTACTTTCACCAAAACTTGCAAATCATGTATTTATTTAAATATTTTATTTCTCTGTCCTCTCCACAATAAGGCTCTCCTGAGAGTAAGGAGACCCTACTGAATATGACTGGGCTGAGGTGCAATAAGGTCAGGGGAATGTGTGAGGGGGGACTCCTGAGAATTGGGGAGGGGCGCCATCAGTGAGTGGGAATCACCCAATTCAGCGGGGCACCCAACTCTCCGGAGAGGCTTTTCAGGGTGAAGGGAAGAAACAAAGGAAGTCAGCTTCCACAAGTCTTTGACTGCAGTCTTTTCTCTGGAACTATTGTCTATAAACAAGAAAAGGCTAACATTTTGTCATTTAAAAAAATATAATACAACAACAAAACAGAAAAGGAATGGGGAATGTAGCTGAGCCCAATATCCTTATACAATAACCACAATAATGGTATTTCCTGTAACTCAGATTTCAGTGTCAGTCATCAATCAGTCGTTCAATAGGTAGTGGAACAACAGTCAGTACTGTAGCTCTTAGAGGTTTCAGAAAAATGTACTTTAAAGTTGTCTGGAAACTTCAATCCTGGAGGCAGACTGAAAATGCTGCCCTGCTTTGGCAAACATGATTAAGGCATCATTGTTTCTGAGAATTCTCCTACTGGCGCTATCACTGTCATCTGCTGTTACACTACAGGCCACCCCACACACACCCCGACCTAGTAATACTTTCAGGCAGAAAAGGTTCCAATATATGTCCACACATACAAACATTTCCTGATTGAGGAACATGTCTTCCAACATTTTAGGTTCATAAACACTTGCAATTCACAGTTCCACCCAGCTTCACCATATTTTAATGCAAACTATGCAAGAGAGGACAAGAGTTGCTGTCCCTATAGCGATTGGTGAAGTAATTGATATGATTACAGCAGGAGAACTAAAAAATGCAGAGGGAGGGGAAAGTACCAGGGATGGCTCCTGTAATATTTACAATAGCTATGAATCACGCTGAGCATGTACAGAGTTCCTTCATTAGTGAACTACTGCAGCTTTAGAATTAAAGAACAGGCATTCCACAGCAGTTCGCACCCTTATTTCTAAAATAAAGAATCCTTATCAAATTCAAGCATTGCTTCAGCTCCCAAGGAGGAGGAGGAGCTTCAACCCACCAGCTCTCTCTCCCCATAGCTCAAAAGCAATCTCCCTTGCTTTGTCTTCTGGTCCTTCAACCTAGGGACAATCCTCCTCCAACAAGATAACCATGACCCCAAACACACACATTATATTTCTCTGGCACTTCCTCTCCTCTGGCTATGCTCTCCTGCCTCCCTCTTCTGTCTTTCACATTCCTAAAAGGAATGAGAGGCAGACAAGAGGAAAGAACTCTTCCATGCCCTCTCTCATCTTTCCACTCACTTAATAATTGCAGCCTTCTTACCTTAGAGGCTTGACAAGATTTTGTGGCTTGTAAAGGGACAGCAGGATACATAGCAATAGTCTAGCACAATACCTGTAGCCTTGATACAAGCAGCTAAACAAACAGGATTGTGATGTCATAATTATGTCATCCAATAGAGGAATGTTTTCAGCCCACCTGCTGGCCAACTTTTAAGTACATTTTCATTAATTATAACTACTGTGAAACTTCTTATTCATGGTCTAGCTACTGGTTCCCAAACCCTTTTCTGTCCAGACCACTTGAAATTTGCTGTAGGCGTTCATTACACCACTTAATGATTTTTCAGCCTGTTGTAGTAATTATAATGTACTGATGCTGTGTGATATTTAACTGCATTTTTACAGACAAACCACAGACCACTCGAATGAAGCTTATGGACCACAGTTTGGGAACCCCTAGACTAAGGTACTGGTCCAATTAATGGGAAAGACACTGAAATTCAAGACTGAGAAAAATCCTTACCAAAAATAATTTTTCTTCTTGTGCTAGGGTAGATCTTTTTTCAAGCTTTCTGATACCTTTGTCCCCATCCCATGAAGCGTGATCCACAAACATACAAAAACAAGAGGTTGCTGGGAGAAGGGATGTAAATAAAAGAATTCCTGGCATCCAGCCACTGAAGGCATGTACATGGTGCTTGTTCCAATGTGGAGATTGCCCACTCTTCAGTCTGGCATCACTCTTCCCTCCAGCAGCACAAATTAGATATTCAACCGGTGGAGGGCTATGAGAGCAGAGTAGTGCAGCTGACTCTATGTAGCAGGGGACTTTCCCTTTTGTGTGTGAATTCACATACCACATTCTATTTGAGTAGCTTTCCATTTTTCCACATTTAGGGAATGCTTTTGGCACTGACTTGCCTCCATGGAATATCTACACATCCATCAAAAAACTCCTGCCTGTTCAAGAGGATCCTGGGGCATGCAGGATAGTCTACTGTATGTGAACCGAGGTCGCTACCTAGAAAGGACCCCAGATTTTTCCAAAGCTTTGTGTTATAGGCACAACTGGTACCAGTGGGCAGGTTGCCTTTCATGGTTGAGTGGATTGACAGCATTAAAACATTATTGGCTTACAACTAACAAAGCACTGGTACAACTTAGGAACGTAATTCATATCTCTGGTCACATATCCCACATGGACTGCGGAATTCTATCTGCTTAGATACAGCGTTTCTATTGACTCTTGCCAAGAGAAGGACACAAAGCAAGATCAGTGTCGCCGATATGTGAGTGAAATATGCTCCATTTCTCCTTTTGATGTGAACTGGATGAAGTTGCGTCAATGCTGAACTTGTACCTGGAGGAATAATAGGTGGGGGCCAACATACTGACGCTGCATCCTGACAAAACAGAGACACGGCCGGTGGACAAAAATAAATAACAATAAATATCCATGCTGTTTGGCTAGTAGAGTTACAAATATTTCACATCCGAAAACTGAACACGCTGCAGAGCTCAGGAAGTTGGAGGGTAAAAAAAGAGATGTACAAGATCACCCATAAGTGCTCTGTGGATGATCCTGATGATATATACAACAGAACAGAGATGAATAAATTTGCACATTATGGGCACACCCAGTTGTAATTATACAATCATTCATATTATAGTCTGCAGAAAGGCACAATTCAGCCAAAGCTTAATGCTTTTCCACGGAAATCAATGCTGCTTAAAAACCTATGCCCTAGTCTCTCTCGCTAAAATCAATGCAACAGAAAAGTGCCAAACTTGGCCTGCTTCTATCCCATTTCCAGTTGTTGCTTTTTTGGCAACTTGACTGTGGAGAAACTGAAGAAAACTAGACTGTTTCTTCTAATGCATCTAAAATCGGTGTATGCTGGATTTCCACAATCAAGTGACCCACTCCCTAAGATTTCACTATGTTTTCTTCAGAACTTCATTTTGGACATGGCTTCAAGGCTTTCCCCGTTTTTCTAATTCCTGTTTGTCATGTTATTCATTTTAATGATGGCTTTGCTAGGGATTTGATTTTCTGCTGTTTTTGTTGTATAGTTTTGGAATGACTGAATATTGTTTAATTTTTTATAAGCCACCATGTGGAAAGGTGGGATATAAATAGATTAAATTGATACAATCTAAAAAAGCATCTGAATGTGCCCCTTTGATATGAGAAACATAGGTGAGCTATATATTCATCTCAGGAGTTTTTAAAGCTGCAAATGTTTATCTCCAGCACACCACCAACAAAATGCACACATCAGGGGAAAGCTAGCAGTTTTACTTTCAGCACTGCAGCTCTATTGTTGAACATACGGACCCAAAAATAAGTGGAGGTAATGTCACATACATATTGCTTTCATCAAAATGAAGATAATTAACAATATATATAGCAGGTGAAGTAGTAGGAAAAATGATATTGTTTGGTCCAGTGAAGAGACAGTACATCTACTGATGAAGAGCTGATATTATCCATTTCATGCTCAAATGTCTCAACCATTTCAATAATCCTCCAATTTTTGTAATTAATCTTTATGCAGAAGGGAAAAAACCTTGCTAATATATCCCTTAGTTACATGTTTGTTTTATACAAAGCTGCATAAGGCATATGTAAAGTATACATGCTGCATAAATAAGACATCAATTGCAAATAGAGGCATTAAGATGCAAAACACAGCCTTGAATGCGACATATGCAGGAACAAAATCACATTAAAACTGTAAAATGCAAGGAAACATCACTCAGTTTTCAGAAGAGAACCCACAATAAAATAAGTGAATACAAAAGGTTTGCCTGTGCATAATCAAATTATATCCTGATAGACTGCAGATCATTTCAGTGAATTTAAGCTGTACTATACTCCCATTGCTTAAACAATAACAGTGAGTGATACCACATCAGTATATGAATGTACAAAACAGTTTTCTTAACATTTCCAAGCTAGTGTATGAAATAATGCAAAAGTGGAATTTGTACATCTCTACACCCACACACACCCACACACACCACACACCCACAGAGAGAGAGAGAGAGAGTTGGGTAGCTAAAATAAGTAAAAACGAAGGCTCTGGACCTACCTGTGTGACCATACTTTGCATGTATGGTACTGGATGTTGCTGTTGCTGTTGCTGCTTTTGCTGAGCAGCACTTTCTATTGCTACTTTTGCTACAGTACTTGGATCTGCTCCAGCTGGCACAGCAACCATAGTTGCACTGCAGCCAGCCTTGTTAGGGTCACTGATTGTAACAATTCTAACTCCTACTTTATTTGGGATTCCTGGAACATTTTCCCTATCGTTATCCTCTGCTGGCCTCTTTACAGTTTTGCATTCTGCTGTGCCATTAGTCGACCGAACTTCAGATGACAGGGTAGCCAGGGGCCCACGAGGTCCTGAGTGTGGAACTGCTATGATTTGATGCCCCTGTATAACAGAGGCCGTTGACTGTGGCGAAACTACTACACTTGGGCGTTGCTGAGGCACATCTGAATTCAAACTTGAAGCTAGAGGTCCATTAGGTACATCAGCAATGGTACCACTAAGTTGCTGGGTTAACAGTTTTGAAGCCTCTTGTGTACTGCTTACAGCAGACGTAGTACCCAAACCTAATACAGGTCCGTTGGAAAATCTTTCCCCTTGATCACCTTTGGCAGCATCTTGTTGTGTGGCATCCATATTCCCTTGTTCTACTGGAGAAATCTCACCATTTCCTACATGATTGGAAGTTTTGTGATTTGGAATGTTTTTGCTTAAATGGGAACCATCGCCTTTTTCAAAGTCACAGATTCCATTAACGAGGGGTTTCCTCAAATCACTTTTAATTTCCTGCGTTTCTGGTTGCTCAGAGTTCTGCTTTCCAAGAGCTCCGTTTTCACCCAAGTCTAACGACGGTCCATTACTGACCTGCGAGAACTGATTGGCCTCATTCTGAGTTTTCCCTGAGTTAGCTGGAGGTAGACTGGAGTCATGTTTTCTTCCGTTTAGAAGACTTCCCGCTTGCGTTTCGTTTTCCTTTGCATCGCCGTTGCTGGTATTTGCAGCTCCTCTTCGGCAAGAAGGGTTCTCCATGACCTCAATTTTACGCTCATGAATATGTAAACCTGTTGCCTCCTTTGCTTCTTCTTCCTTTTGGCAAATGATTTTGTCTCCTTTGAATGGGGGAGCAGCAGCAGAACATGACGATTGTCCGGCTAGAGGTGCCTGGGTAGGTGGAAGCGTTTGCACCTGCAGCCCAACTCCTGCCTGAGTGCCACTCACTGCAATTCCAGCTGGAGCAATGATCGCATTTCCCTGACTCACAGTTGCCGTAGCAAAACTAGTATTTGGCACAACTGTTATGGTGACCTGATTGCCAGAAGTCCCTTGGAAAATGGTTGCTGGACTATTTGAGATCAACTGGCCTGGCAAGATTTGTAAATTGGAAATGGGAACTGTTTGGACTGTTCCTTGGGGCTGGATTGCACTCTGCACCAACTGAACGTTTTGCTGTCCAACTAGGAGTGGCTGAGCCGAAGACTGCCCTTGAACTCCAAAACTTGGTGTTTGGTTATTTGCCATCTGATAAACCACTTGAGGGCTGGGAGCTCTTGCGTTGTTTGGAGGAGGAATCTGCGGTGCTGGGAGAATTAGCTTGCCTCCGGGAGTCGATGGGCCTCGCTTAGGAAGCAACAGCTGTTTTATCAGGCTTGACTCACTAGGAGGAGGCTGGCCCACTGCTGGGTTATTTTGCTGCGACTGAACTTGCATCTGTACCTGCTGTTGCTGCTGGACTTGTATCTGTGGCTGGGACGGTGCTGGTGAATGCTGCTGCTGCTGCTGCTGCCTCTTCACAGAAAGCATCTGGCTGACCGTGGGAGGGGGTCCTTGCGTTTGCGGGGTGAGCGGTGGAGAGGATATTACGGTAGAGACTTGATTGTTTGAAATTGGTCCAGGTGACGGGGAGGAAGCTGGCGTTAGGTTTGGCTGCCCACCCAACTGGACAGCTTGGCCAGTGGGTATCGAAGCGGGATTGGTAAGAACAATTTGGTGAATGGCTGGTGCGTACGTTGAACCTTGCTGAGCTGGCTGGCTTACGATCACGACACTTTGCTGAGGTGGCGGAGGCTGCTGTTGCTGTGATGGCTGCATGGGCTGCTGTACCACTGTTGCGGGAACTTGCTGAGAAGGGAGGGGCTTTGGTGCAATGTTCTGAAACCCTACTCTAGATGTCGGTGGATTTTGGACGCCAGCGATCGTAACCACCTGTCCAGCAGCAACTTGGAAATTCTGAACTGTAGTAGCAGTAACTATATTGGAAGATGAAGTTGTGACATACTGCTGAGGTGCTATGATGACCGTGTCTTGTTGCTGGTTACCAGCTGTGGACTGCTGAGATGATGTTTGTACTGGCTGTGATGATGTGGTAATGAGCTGTTGACTCTGGGAAACGGCTGATGTGCATGCTGGTATGTTCTGTACTCTGCCAAATATATGGCCCTGAGGTACAGCTTGTTGAATTACCGTAACAGGAGTGCCTGAGGGTATTTGTCCCGGTACCACCGCGTGCAAAGGGGACTGCTGAATTACAGGTTGATGAAGCAAAGTCTGAGAGCTGACAACAGTAACGGAGGGCTGTGGCCCTGCAATGCTAGGATTCTGATTGGAAGGTTGTGCGCCACCGCCTACAGCGATAGTAACAGGAACTGCAGACTGGGGAACGGTGCTCTGTATGACTGTGGCCTTGACTACTTCACAAGAAATTGGAGCTTTGTTCTGTATGACTGTCATGGGAGCATTTTGTTGTTGCTGACTGTGAACTGAAGGGTTCTGTAGTATCCTGGAGCCAGTCTGTACAACTGTAGGTGCACCTTGAATAGGAAAAGACATTTGTGTTGCAGTTAGAGTTGAAGACTGATTGTTAATAGAGGTCCTTGGAAAATAGTTTCCAACACTTGGCGGTCCATGTGGGAGTCCTGTAGACCAAATAAAGTGGGGGGGGGAGGCCATTAGTGGGAACCTTGAGATTATAGCAAGCAACATTTCAAAGTAGAAGTATTATTAGTTAACTTAAACACGCATGGTTTTTTAATTAGCTTTGGAGTCAGCACTAACCACAGACTTTGTACATACCAGACAGAGGTTCAAGTATCTATCACTGTACTTGGTGTCCATGTACAGTGGTGCCCCGCAAGACGAACGCCTCGCAAGATGGAAAACCCGCTAGACGAAAGGGTTTTCCGTTTTGGAGGTGCTTCGCAAAACGAATTTCCCTATGGGCTTGCTTCGCAAGACGAAAATGTCTTGCAAGTTCCTGCGGTTTTTTCCCCCTCCCCCCCCCCCTTTTCCTAAGCCGCTTATCAGCTGATCCGCTGATAAGCCGCTTAACAGCTGATCGCTAAAAGCCGCTAAACCGCTAATAGCGCTAATCCGCTAAGCTGTCAATGGGCTTGCTTCGCAAGACGAAAAAACCGCTATACGAAGAGCCTCACGGAACGGATTAATTTCGTCTTGCGAGGCACCACTGTATGCCCCTTCCTCTCCTTATAACTCCAAGGGCCAACAATGGTGTGGAATGCCATCATAAGGAGATAAAGAACTACAGAACTTTTAGAAGACATCTGAAGGCAGCCATGTATCAGTAAGTTTATAATGTTTGACTTTTCATGTTTTTATATATGTTGGAAGCAGCCCAGAGTGCCTGAAGCAATCCAGCCAGACTGGTGGGGTATAAATAATAAAATTGTTGTTGTTGTTATGGTTCACCCCAGCTGAATGTCCAATTTGCCAGGTACACATGACCTGCTTTTGGATAACATCAGTGTGCTACAAAATGCAGGCTTACGATTTAAGTTGTTAAATAATAATTTGCATTATCTACATCAACTAACATGGAAACCAGCTGAAGTAATCTCCTCTACCCCCAGAAAAATGGTTTCCAAAGCATTGTAGTGTTGTCTCCAGGGTTGTGTATATGTATATCTGCATATCGTATTTTTCCGTGTATAAGACTAGGTTTTTTCCCTTTAAAATGTCAAAAATTAGGGGGCGTCTTATACATGGATACATCTCTCCCCCCCCCATTTTCTTAAATCTGAGTCCCTAAAAATAGGGGGCGTCTTATAGACAGTAAAATACGGTGATTTCACACACCAGCCCACCATGCAGTACACTTATATCATGTATATCTTGCTTTTGAAAAAAAAAATCACAATTCCAGGGCAGCTTAGTAAACACATGGCTTTGGAACACAGGCTCCCCCTCAGCCTCCATGTAGAATGTCAGGTACTGCCCTGCACATCAGCAGGAATGTCTCACCCATATGATCTGCATGCCTTCTCTTTGTCGTGGAAGGATCATATGGCAGGCTATACATAATCAACTGCATCAGACTCTAGATGCAGAAAAGAGCCAGAATGCATGTGCGTGTAACCTTAGTTCCCATGCCACACTGGGTATATATGTCTCTACGGATAGCAGCAAACTGCGGGAGGCAGTGGAAGACAGGCGTGCTTTGGTCCATGGGGTCACGAAGAGTCGACTAAACAACAACAACAATGGGTAGCAGCATGTATAGTGGCCAGACCTGCCTTCCCAACACGGGTGTCACTCCTGTTTAGCCGCATGGGGTGGTGGAGAAGTTGGGGCTGTGTGGGTTCACTGATGGACAAAGCTTACTGGCATTATGCTCCTGCTGCTGCCCCTGCATGACTCCAACCTTGCCACCTAGGGCAGCACCATCCCAAAACATGCGCGACTCTTGGTCAACATACGACATAATACTGCAGTACTTGAACCAGCCCAACATTTTATGCTCTGAATCAATTCAAAACTCAACATAAAATATTCACAGTGTATAAATTACCTGCTGGTGAAGGAGAAGGAGCTACATCAGGAACAGAATCAACCCGAAGGACGGGGGTTGTCGTAGGTTGTTGCTGATAGTACATCTGAATAGGGAGAGGTATAGCCCTCCTTTTCACTCCTAACACATGAATATGTGCCTGCCCATTGTTATTTGTATCCTCTATTCTCTTCACTGAGTGATTGGGAAAGACAGTTCTGCCAAACACAAGCAAGCAAACACACACATTATTGGTAGCAGTGATATACTAATTCATTTTGCTAGCTTTTGTCAATGATCTTCTGAGCATAAAATCTAGCTTTGTATGCAAGTATATTTTCTAAGTATTGTGGTAAACTACGTCAGAAAAACCATTCCTCAAGGCAATTGATGGACATTTCAGTTTCCTGCCAAACGTGAGGGTTCTGAAGTAGCGATTATATCAGTGCTTCCCAACCAAGCCTGCTGTAAGCAATGATCAGTTCATGTTTCAGCACCAAGGAAGTGTGGGCATTGGCAATGGAATTGGTATGAAGAGGAGAACACAGTAGTGGAGCACTTGGGAAGAAGAATGGATCAGAGGGAGACAGAAAACGAGTGCTGGAAGAAAAATAGTACTGAATTTCATCCAGTTATTTTTAAAACAGGGAACAGCACAGGAAGGAAACTGTGCCTTCTAAGCCTGAGAAAATTTCAAAAAGGCAATGGAGTACAAATGGGCCATGGCAATGATTGCTATTTAAGGGCGGGGTGGAAATCTAAGGCAAGAAAGAAAAAGCACTATAAAATGTTCTAGATTTCCTCAGCATAGTATGCTGCTTGCATCCCACAGCTACTTTTTCTTATAGATCAGCAGGTTCAAAGGAAGGTCTCCCAGACTCTTGGCTCCAAGTTTTAGGTTTGGGATTTCAAAAGATAGCTAAGATAAAATGAAAAACCCACACGGAATGTTTGAAAATAGCAAAAACAATGGTTATACCAACAACTACCACCTTTAACAATACAAGATGGTCATATCCATAGCACACTTTCTCCTTAAATTTGCAAATCAATACAAACTGCAGAACACCACACATCCCCAGGCTGTGATTTATTCTGTGAATAAGTTAAACTTACCGAAGACATTTATAAAATCCAGTTGATGTTAGGATTCCACCGCGAGCTAGTTTGCTGCACGTGGAGAGGTATTCAGAGTACATTTCAGCTCGGGAGATTGAACAATCTGGATTGACCTCAAAATGGGCATTCAACCTAAGGAAACGATTTGGGAGAGAGAAACAAACTATATAAGCACATATGCAAAAAATAACTGGCTTACTGTTCTGCAACCATGTTTTTCAAACTTTTAAAGAAGCACTTCCTACATCTACATTTCTGACACAGAGCCTCTGTGCACTGCATAAGGTTCTGGATGCAACTCCAGTTCCATGGGGCACTGGCTGGCCTTTGGATCTCTTCCACTGCCCTGCAAAATAAAGTCTCTTCATGGCTTTGATATTACTTTGGAATGTTTTCCAGTTACACAGGCAGCCTGGTAAGCACCTGTACAGATGGCAATACAGTAGGTCTGGCACCTCTTGAAAAAGACTATACAGTTGCTTATTCCTACAGTATGATAATGAATTTTATATTCCAATGAATATAGTATAGGATGGTGCTATGGTGGCCTAATGTAAAGGCTAATATATCAGTGTTTCTTCAACAAAAATTATCACACTAAGCTGTGCTTCCTTGATATAAACATTTCTGAACTACACACACACACACACACACACACACACACACACACACAGACACACACACACACACACACACAGAGAGAGAGAGAGAGAGAGAGAGAGAAACATAGTGCTTATGTATAAAAATGTGCAAATCTATGAAAACATTCAAGCATGGGATGTAACAAGAAAGAAAGAAAGAAAGAAAGAAAGAGCAGAACATACAACAGCCATCTTAATACAAGGGTAAAAATCAAGCCCCTTGCTGTGAAGATATAATTAAATGCTTTATGCTCTTATCTGAAAACTAATACACTTAAAATAGAAAGGAATATTGTATCATTCAGCCTTTCTTGAAAAGGCTGTGCACTACTACACAGCAAATGTTCAAATTAGCTGATTAATATTTCTTCAAAACAGCATCAGAATATTTTTATTTCTAAAATATACATCAACCTTTAAAATGAAAATATTTTAAATTTAAACATTCTCCTATGGTTGGCTTTCTCTTCCAGTATTAAAATCTTTGAATTATGTACTCACCACTGGCATGCAAATTTTTCACTGTCAATTTCTACTATTCCTGGTGGTGGAGCAACATGTGGTGCTCTTGATGCTATGGAACAGAAATAATAGTCAGGGTCAAGGATTTAAACCACTACCTCACCACCCTTTTCATTTGTTTAGTTTCCACCCCTTACTATTTCTCAAACGTACGTTTTGGACTTGTTTTCCTGAGAGCAACTCTGCCTGAAGGTAGTGGAGCTTGCATTTATTTGGTGTCCAATGCCATCAGTCCTGAATGCAAGCCAGGGTCCCAAAGGAACACTCTAAGGCTCCCAATTGTTCCTTTGCAGCCATGGCTTTATCTAGCCCATACCTGACGTCTGATGAATTAACAGGTGGGTGTAGCTAGCTCAAAGTGGCCTGATGTGCCCAACTGGGAGGCCTGGCTAGCCTAATTAGGTCCACGGGCTGGAGGATCCCCACCAATGCAGTAAAAGGTGAACACCATACACTATACAATATAATTTATATAAAATTTGTTTAGCAACAGCAATACTAACCTGGGGTAGTATGTGATGGAACCTGCTCCACTTGCTGCTGCCTGATATCGGAGAGTAGATGGCTCGTACTCTGATGTTCTACAAGTTTTACAGCCCCGAGGGCATCTGATCCAAACATCTGGATGTCCATTGAGACCAGACATACTAATGTATCTGAATCATTAATATTAATCATATTAATATTAACACAATAGAAACTGAAGGACAATTCATTTATTACGCTTTCTCTATTCAACTGATGAAAATGAAAATAGCTTTATAAGTTTGGTATATGCATTTTTCTTGGCCTAGTATTTATTATTGCATTTAACTCATAATTTTATATACTACTTGATTGTAAAAAAAATCTCAAAGGAGGTATTATACTGAAATCATAATTGAAGAATCCAGATAGCTCCTTTTGTCATTTAGTATAATCTTGGAGGGGGGGACGGACAGATTCAGTTATTTGAAGGCGTTCTAGGAAGACCATGTTTCTTATGAATGTGTCAACTTGATAATAAAGTGTAGCATCAGACATAGAATCCAGTACTTAGTATGGACTCTTGAGAATGTAAGGTATTAAAAGAAACCATATTCTAATGCAGAGGTCAGCAAACTTTTTCAGCATCCACTGTCCCTCAGACCTTGTGGGGGGCTGGAATATATTTTGGGGAAAAAATATGAATGAATTCTTATGCCCCCCAAATAACCAAGAGATGCATTTTAAATAAAAGCACACATTCTACTCATGTAAAAACACCAGGCAGGTCCCACAAATAACCCGGAGATGCATTTTAAATAAAAGGACACATTCTACTCATGTAAAAACACGCTGATTCCTGGACTGTCCACGGGCTGGACTGAGAAGGCGATTGGGCTGGATCCAGCCCCCGGGCCTTAGTTTGCCTACCCATGTTCTAATGGACAAATATGGAAAGTATCAAAAGAGCCTGCAGATCACAAGATAGTCATTTGGTGTCCTCCAAGGCTACTTATCCTTTGTTGGTGGTTTTTAGTCATGCTACCTGCATATTAATCTGCTGCCTTCCATAGTTTACTATTAACTTTTCTTGACTTTGTATCACTCCTTGCATCCACCCTCTTTCTGTAAATACTCAACTACTGAGATCAGAACAAAGCATGCAAACTAAGCAAGTTTACGCAACTTATTGGCATAATTTATTTTGTGCACAGTTTTGTGCAACCTTCCTCGGTGAAAAATATGCATTTCTTTGGTGCAAATGACAAAAAACTGCACTGCAACAGACTTACTTTTATGTAGCACTTTTAATTTTCAAAAGTCCTTTATAATTCTTGTTTGTGTTGGTTTTGGGGGGGGGGGAATGTATGACTCCAACTTTACAAATGGGTAATGGTGTCTGCGTAATAGGAATAGGCTAAGATCACAGCACAATGAGTTTATGGCACAATGGGAACTTGAACCAATCCAAATCAAACTCTCTACCCACTGAACTGTATTGTCTGTTGTTTACTTAATGAGAAACATGTCTGATGGACAATGGGAACTTGAACCAATCCAAATCAAACTCTCTACCCACTGAACTGTATTGTCTGTTGTTTACTTAATGAGAAACATGATATGGATAATTTCAAAAAATTGCTCACTTACCTATGCTTTTGTCAACTTTTGCTATCTTAGTACAAGCCACTTCACCCATTTCAGTGAGCATATAGAGCACTTCCAAAGCTGATATGACAAGTAACACATCAGGCAAAGTGAGATGACAGATGATTTCTTTGTAGGATTCTTGATCTACATATTCACAAATTAAGACACCATTGTCCTCAGCTTTACAAAGATTAGCCAAGATTTCCATGCCTGAAACAAAAACAAGTATTTTAGAACCAAACATCTTTATCCTCAATTATCCAGACTAGAAGTAATAACCACATAACAGCTTACCCCTCATTTTTAAGAATCTATCTCTTGCCATTAAGCATTTTGTAACAGTATGAAACATTAGATGAGTTGTTTTGAAATCAACAGGGTCCAATAGAAGCTGAAAAAGAAAGAAAGCACTTTTACCTGAGTGATGTACTTATAATGGATAATAATATTTACAGTCACTGAAATGATTAGAAAGATGTCACATTCAATACTGAAAACATTTTCAAATGGATGCTATATCATTTCCACTACTGTGGATAAGTAAATTTGTTCTTCATTAACTCTCACTGTTTTTATTACCACTAAATTCAGTCTCGTGTATGAAATTTTGAAAGCAAAAGGAAATAACAGTCCAAATCCATTCATTTCTACTAAAAATTCTCTCTGAGTTCAATGAAAATTATTGCCAAGTAAATGTGCAGAAGATTGCAGCCTAAGGTTACAGTTCTATCTGTTCTTATCTGGAACTATGCCCCAGTGAAAACAAAAGGATTTATTTTTGAGTAAGCATGTATAGGATTGTTCTGTAAGGCTTTGTTTGCACTACTTTATGGCTTGTTTAGATTATATTGGAAGGCCAGCCAATAGCTTTAAACATACCAGGAAAAATAAGCATTAAATGTACAGGACATTTCCAGAATTTGAAGAAATTAGGGCCCTTTTGAATACACCACAAAGGAAGTATAAAACAGCCACTTTTATTGTATTAAGAATGCACTGGGCGCAAGCTAGGAGAACAGTAGCCAATCTTCAGTGTTAAATGTAAAAGCATTATTGACAATTGGTGGCTTTTGACTTTAGTGATGGGTTACATTTTTGGTGAGGGTATGGAATCTAATTGTTTAATCTCATCCCAGACAAAGAACAGGGATGCTACTTTGAAACAAAAACAAACAACCCATATCTTTACATCCCAATGAGGCATTCCATGATTACAAGTACATGCTATGAAGAACACAGGGATACAATTTCAGTGGACTAAAAATATCTGCAGAAACTTGCTGTTCTCGAAAATATTTGAAGAGATAATAAGAAACAACAACAGGAAAGAGTCTGGAAGATCTCCAGTCCCCTTTTACATGAGAATCCTTAATGTTTAAACTCAATCCAGCCTTGGGATTCAAGCCATTTAACTCATAAAGAGCATATTTTGAATTTGTTTCTTACCTCTGCGGCAATGTTTCCTAATGTGTCAAGCCCCAACTGTCTTAGAGAAATAAAATGACTGTGAGCAGAGAGTAATAAGAAACGAAGACAGGTACGATTAGCTGCCAACAGCTTTACATTTCCCTCCTCAAAGGAAAGATTTCGTAAAATCACTGCAATCTGGAGAACCCGTTGTCCTTCAATATCGTTAATGCCCAACTTGCGCGGTGGATGAAATAAAGACTCCCATATCCAGTCTTCTGGTGTAGCATCTATAAAAGACAACACATTCACTTGAACAGTTTCTGCTCTAGATACCCCAGATATAATCCAATGCTCATTTGATGTAACTCACCTTGAGATTTGTTTCTGTCTGAAATGAGATCACGTACTTCATTATCTTCAACAATATCCCTCCAAAACTGAACAAAAACAAACAAACATTGATTTATTTTTTTACTGCAAAGTTTCCTTTAGCAAGATAGCAGTCTGAAAAACCCATTGTGATGCGGGGGAAATGATGAGACTGATTACAATATCAGTATGTGTATCTGATTACAATATGTGTATTTGAAGAAGTGTGCATGCACACAAAAGCTCATACCAAGAACAAACTTAGCTGGTTTTTAAGGTGTTACTTGACCCCACACACACACACACGCACACACACACACACACACACACATTCTACAATAACTTAGTTATCAAGCAAAAATCATGATAAAATTACAGTGCAGGATTGTACACTCCTGACCCAAAAGTACTATTTTGCCTTCAGCATTTAGCTGCATAGCTACAGATCTGCAGTGACAGAATTATGCACTTCAAAAACTTATCCATGTTGTGCCTTTCTTTAACGAACAAATACCATCCATTTTTTTGGGATGGATATTTGCATCTTTTTATTTAATGTGCTCAATTTATTTTCTTTCAGTCTGGGATAAACTGTGAACCTATAGATAGTCTTGGACTATGACTCCATATTACTTCAATCACCCTTGATTATTAGCTATGCTTGCTGGGGCTGGTGGAAGTTGAAGTTCCAATAACAAGTAGGACATTTGCTCCTCATTCTTGATGGCCAATGCTACAGTATCATTTTAAATCAAAACAACCACTGACGCAAAATAATTTCATGTTTAAAAGTAAAAGTAAAAGACATCAGCATGAATAACAAAATAACTCTAAGCCACCTGCCACCTTTTGTTATATGCTTATTTTTAATCCTATCAGTCTCTTGTTCTTCTATCTCTAAATGAAACTCGTATGTAGTGTCACTGTAAATATCATGGAAAGAAAGTGGAGCTAATTCACACTTGGTTGGGACAGCAAGCATAAAAAGAACAGCTTAAACACTATTCCACTATCTGGGAGGTGGGGAATCAAAGAAGAAAATAAAATGTAACACCATATAACAATTTATGCAAACATGATCTCTTTATCAATTATTGAGTGTACAGTAATAGAAATGACACGTCTAAAATCAACTTAATGCATGCCTTCATTAAAACATGAAAAAATGAAGCATTTAAGTAGGGTGCACTATACTATTAAACATTAAAAAAGGCAAAATTAGAATTTCCAAAATATAGCTAATTTTAGAAGCAGTGTTACTAAACGGCATTCCTGAGTAATTCTTTTTAAAACTGTGCTATCATACTAGATACACTGTAACAATTATAAATAGATTTTGGAAAACATCCAAGCTTCCTATTAAAAAAATCCTCACAACATAACTGAAGCTCCTATTACTGCTATCACTAAACAATGAGACATTCCTGGACTATCTTTCCTCGGGACACAAATATTCAACGGATGTAACAGGTCAAACACATATAATTTGGTACATTTCTTTATGCACCCCTAGCAATAACTATTTGTGGCCTTTTGGGTGTAACGACCAAATGGCATGGGACACAATTCTCCCCCCTGGAAGCACAGTACCCATATGTAGAAGGATCCCCAAAAAGATGCAAATAGAGCATTCCCCAGCAATATGAATGCATAGTCATTCAGTGCACCAGGCTATTACAGTGGTACCTTGCGCACCAGGCTATTGAGGTGGTACCTTGGTTCTCAAACGCCTTGGTTCTCAAACACTTTGGTTCTCAAATGCAGAAAACCGGGAAGTAGGTGTTCAGGTTTTCAAACGTTTTTCGGAAGCCGAACGTCCAATGTGGCTGTTGGCTATTGTTTCCGGGCCATCTGCACCAGTCAGAAGTTGCGCCTTGGTTTTTGAACATTTCAGAAGTCAAATGGACTTCCTGAACGGATTAAGTTTGGCGCTTTTGTTTTTGCTATTTATTTTGTGGTTCTGAGGCTTTTTCGGTGAATTTGTTTTTGTGACTGTGTGAAACCTAGTTCAGCTCCTGATTGATTATGTGACTGTGTAAATGGATAAAAGCACCCCATCCAAACAATGACTATCATCAGTGCAGGTAAGGGGGGGAAATAATTTTATTTTTATCATCTACAATACTGTCATTTAATTTATAGTACAGTACACTGATCATTGCTTTGATTTAATGGATCAATGGTCTCGTTAGATAGTAAAATTCATGTTAAATTGCTGTTTTTAAAAGTCTGGAAAGGATTAATCCATTTTGCATTACTTTCCATGGGAAAGTGCGCCTTGGTTTTGGAACGCTTTGGTTTTGGAACAGACTTCTGGAACGGATTAAGTTTGAGAACCAAGGTACCACTGTACAGCTACCAAATTCTGGCCCATTCCACTTCCTCCAAGCTTGTATTGTTTTTACCTGAGTGGAGAGTATGGGCTGGGAGTACGGGATTGCATGCATCCTTTGCCATTAACAACTGTTTGCAGTGAAGGGACATGGCCTCAATTTTAAGTGGTGCTGTGCTACAACTGCTAGACGAATAAAACTTTGGACACTTTTCTCAAACAGATGTTTTTATTAGAAAACCAATATTTCAATGAGATAAAGATAAAACCCTCAGCAAGAAACCATTTTTAATTACTGAATGCTACCATTTTCGCTATGAAGGCAAATTGACATTCTCCGCATTTCTCCTATTGTTATTAATCTTATCTTCAGACTTTATACTTTTTTCTCTGTGAAATAGATTTATATTTAAAATAGTATTAGCTAATTGCCTGAAAAATGTATATATGGAAACTTTTTCACTAGTGCCTAAGAAATGTTAAATCTGGGCAGAAAAGTCACATTTACTTCATAGATACAGAGGTCCTTTTTAGTTCCACACACTTCTGTCAATAAAATTAAATTACATATTTTAAAATGTATTTCGTTTTTATGATCTCAAGTTCATCAACACCTGAACATATATAATACAATCCACCTGTACTGTCATTATTTGCTTGTTGCAAAAACTGATGAAGTAATTAATAATTCTTACATATTAATACAAAAAGATGCTTTACCTTAAGTTTTCTTGTTAGTGGATTAATACAGCTGATCGTGCCCTCTAGTGGGCAAACAAATGTTTTGGGGCTCTTAAATAAAGCATCTCTAATACATCCACTGTGTGCATGAAATGCTATATTTTGGGGCCTAGTATATAGTGCTCACGGCACAGTAACCACCTGAATTGTTTATCACACACATAGGTCAAAATATGGCATACAAGGCTGAGTGGTGGTGTGCAACATGCAACAATACAGTGTCTTCTCAAGGAACAGTACACACAGCCTATCGTGAACACTATCCACGCTCAACAAAATAACTGACATGGGTGTGCAAACTTGGTTGCGTGAAACTCAGCTGAAGTTGTACATATAACTTTGGAGCTGACTAAGGAGACTTTCACACATTCTAAATGCTGTTTCTCAATACTAATCTACAATAACACAGTCGCTGTATTATTACCTCCAGCAGCACCTACTGGGGAGAAGGAAGCTTTCAATCTATCCCTGCACCTACCTACTTATTTGAAATACCTGAGAGCTCTTTATCTGATCCACTCTAAATAAAATTCCCTTCTCTTTAGTCTAGCTTTGTCACTACTATTTAAGCACAATGTTTAAGCTGCACTGTTAAACTGTAAGGCTCTATCACACATTTTTGACATGCTGTTTTTAAAACTATATTTTTAAAAATTACCTTAACAAAATCTCTATCCGTTTTCTCCTTCCATTCTTCACCAAACACAGTAGAAAATGAACCTAAAGCTATGAGTTAAAAAGCATTAAAGTTACAATTAAAAATTGTCCATAAACAGCTGTGACAATACTATAGATAATTTGAAAACAGTGTAATTTTGCGGTATTGTGGCCAGCCAATCTTATTCAGTTGCAATATACTTTTCTAGTACCAATATTACAGTTTATTAGAAGTAGCATAAATATTTTTTTTAATTGTTTTGAGTTATGTCTTCTGCTTGGAGTGGGGTATTTACAACATGGAGAAGAGTGCTTTCTTTTGAAGGGCAATAGCCCATTATATCAACTCATCTAAAGCTGCATGAATTGGACTGCTGTTAAGTAGAATGGGGGGGGGGAGTTCTTTTATCAATCCTGAATAATAAAGGAACTACCTGCTATAATTATGCCACAGGCTAAACAAGCCAGGAAGAAGAAAAAATGAGTGGAAAATCTATGCTGAAGAAGTAAACTCTACGTTATGAAAATTCAAATGTTGTGCTTAAAAACATTATGCAAATAACATTCAAAGAAACTTGCTTAGTTGCATAAAGCTGTTCATTTTGTTTGCTTTGATCTGAATCTCTTATTTGAGTTCTCGCACAAAGTAGAATTTTCTTGAAAGGAACTAGCATGGCAAAAAGGCGATAACTTCAAGCCACATATTTCTTAAGTGCACACAATTCCCTGCATGTTGGTGTCCTCTGTCTACAGTTTCCAGCCTGCCTAGAAACCTACTTAAAAAAAACCAAGTGGAAATGCAGACACCTAGAAATCTGTCCACATTCAGATCCTACAGTGTATGTAAAGAAGGCATCCTGGTTCCTTTCTAAGATGCATTAGTGGGTAGTAGGTATAAAAAGGTTGAATACCCCTGGGCTAAACCCTAAAAGGTTCATTGAACTATTTGAGATAACCACAGGAATTGATGTAGTTAGTTCCAAGGCTCATCCTATTCTCTGAACAAAGGAATGTTCTATGTGCACAAGAAACTGACATGTGTGAATGGAGTGTCTCCTTTATTACAGAGAATGGGAAATCTCTGCATACCTGAGCCTTTAGACTGCACTCTTCAAGCCTAAATACTTGATTTTTAGGATCTGGACAACTGACTTATATGCAATGCTAATCAAAGTTTGATAACAAGCAGCTGCATAGAATTCAAATCCTAAAATTTACTCTCTGGAATATGCCCACAATATGGAATATTTTCTTAAGGCAGATGTGAACCCCCCCACCCCAAAAATGCATCTCTTATGCTCTCTTTTTGGAGTGATAATAGTGTTATACAGCTATGTTGAAACACACATTTCTCTAGGTACCAGAGTAAAATTTTACACAGGAAGTTTAGTTCTGTCTTCAGCTGGAAGCTGGCCAGCTGCAGACTCTCTGATTTAATCCAAATTGGCCTTTATGGCAGGAGTTCAACATCAAATTCTGTCAGTTTCAATAAATATAATGGCTGTATTCAGATGTCACACTCAACCATAGTTTAGTAAGACTCCACTCTTTTTTCCTCTTCTTCAGCAATGCAGTCTCTTCTCAGTCTCTTCTCCTTCGGGTGCAGCAGTTAATGCTAACTATGGTTTGTTTAACAAGCGAGCTTCATAATTCATGAAGCATTATCCATAATCAAAGTTTGTGTAGTCTGAAGACAACAAGCAGCAGCAAATCTAACTGGAAGTGGAAGTTTCCCAATTCCTCTTTGTAGCCAAATCAGAAGCAGGGAGAAGGGCAACAGCCCAAGGCTTGCTGCAGCTCATGCATCCTACATTAACCTATGGTTTAGTATGATATCCAAATGTGGCCAGTGGCTGCATACATGTCCTTTTACCAGTGGTTCAAAAGCACATCTCTTCAGCAATTATTCTCACCTAAATCTCTGGCTGCAAGAAACAAATAACCCCGCTCTCCCCAAAACCCCATTAGTTTGTTTATTCCAATCTTCATAAACACATATTTGGCCACGATCCTTGTTCTACTCTAGACTAACAAAGCAAGACATGATTAACCATTTCAAGGAAACACAAGAGATGCTTGAAATACTGAAACTTGTATGAAATTCAAACTATTGTGAAATATTAAAGAAAGAAAAGAAAGTTACAAAAACTTGCATAAGTGTGCTATAGAAGCAATGAGACTGGAAGGATCTCAGCAGAAAAACACTGCAGGATACAGAACTACTGGACAAAAAGTGGGTCAGCTTACTGGAGGTAATAGAATCAGCGTCATTTTAACTTTAATGTATCGTCTCACCAGTGACTTGTGAGAACTTTAGGGTCAAGTACCAATCCAAAATATCCCCTCAGTTCAGGGGTTGGTTCATAGATGAAATTATTGGAATATTGTTTCTACGTATTAGGCTGCTATTAATAGCCCTGTCTTGTGCACCTTTTCTCAGAAATGTAGTAACTATTTGTTTAAGGCTGAGGAAAGAAAGAAAATTCTATGTTGGGAACCATCAGGAAAGGGACTGAAAAGGAAATATCCCCTAGAATAACAGCGTTATAGACAATCAAGGATGTGCACAGATCTATCAACAGACTTAGTCATGGTAGCTAAATGGAATGTACAGATGCATGGCTGGGATTCCTCTGAATGTCAGTGGCTGGGAAGAGACACAGTGGTGTTAAAGACTGCTGCCTTCACTGACTTTTGTAGGCATCCCAGAAACATCTGGTTGGCCAGTGCTGAAAGCAGGATGCTGAATCATCAGTCTGATTTAACAGGACTCTTCTTTTGTAGGATTATGAAACAGGTAGGATAGAAGATGGGAAAAGACAGAGCATGCAGAAGGAAAAGAGGAACAAGGAAACAACTCTGCTGCATAGTAGTACACTTGCTCATCAAAGGATTATTCAAAGTAGAAACTTACTGTCATCAAATACCCCAGCGTTAGCAAGCAGCAAAGTGATGATTTTGGGGTCCTTGTCAAGCTGCATAACGTGCTTGCTTTCATTTGATAGAAGAGTGCACACATTAATAGCAAAGTCCACTTCATTTGGGAGTCCAGATAACAGAGAAAGCACCAATTTACTATAGTCATTTGGCGAATTAAAGTCCATAGATAGCCCATAACTTTGTCGAAGAAAATCTATTTATAAAGGCAAAAATACATCATTAGCAACAATGCACCTGTAGGCTTTTTGTGCCATTTGTCCAACGGAAATCAAGGACAAATGGCGCTACCATCGACTAATTTGTCAAAGTTTACCTGACACGCTGTGCTGCTGGTAATTATAGGAAGATGGAATTGCACCTATAGGAAGTTGAGGCTTTGGATTGCCTGGTTGTACCTCATCATCATCCTCTCCAAAGTGATGTACTTTCTCGTACTTTTCTAGATAACTGAAATAAAGAGCAAGGATTTTTCACTATGTAGAACTTCATACTGTACAATCATACAACGCTAAAAAACTGTAAATTGCTTTAATTTAGCAGCTCAGTGAAACTTAATAAATTGAGGACTTCTTAAATAAATAGAACACACCATAGATCCAGACTATTAAGTTCTGATTTGAAGGGCACAATCATATTCCAAAGCATCCATAATTGTATTTTATATAGGTTATTCTATAGTATTATATTTTAACTGCATTGCAGACCTTCAAACTTACTATTAAACTTTTGAAAATAAACGAACCCACCACCACAAACACTAAATGTACATTACAGCAGTTCTACTAGATACACCTACAGCTGAAAAACTGAGTGTATTTTTTGCAGCTTGCTGATACCCACAAGCCTAATTTAGGTGCTGCCATTCAGGGTCAACGGAATTAGTTACAGACTTGAACAAAATCTTCAGTGTTGATCACTACCCCCACTGCTTTAAAGTTTGATATTACTTCACACCAACATCTAGAAGGGTGACCAAGATCAGTGCCCTACTTAATGTAAGACATTTCAAAACATTGCCAAGCAAACCCAGTCAGCACAAAAGCAAGGATTAGCTCAGATGACCATCAAAATCAATGTTTGAAGATTTAGCAATAAATCAAAGCTCCATTATTCACTGAAGGGAATGCGAAGGCAAAGCAGCACCCAGCTGGATTGAACCCCACCACTGCTGATGTCAACCTGAGATGTCAACTGATTGACATGTAAGTGTGGTTGGGGGAAAATGGCCTCATGGGCAAAGACTGACCTGTGAGTCCGAGGATCCCCACCTGTACTTTAGAGGACTTGATGTCTGAATTGGATCACTATATTTACACTCCCAGTGGTTCAGAGAAAGACTTTGCCCAAGAAAGGGATTTCAGAGTTTGTGGAAGACTTTTAGTCAGCAACCCTATGTAGACAATGACACCCCACCCAACTAAACTCAGTGGGAATTACTTCCAAGTAAATATGAATAGGATCGGGCTCTTAGGATCAAAAAGGTGGACTCAGTCTCTCTCAAGGAAAAGTAGTCTCTTGGGGCCCAAGGACTTTTTTTTTTTAATACATATTTATTAAAGTTTTTGAATAAAAATGCATAAATAAACAACATTACTTATATTATAACATAGTTTCATCACTTCTTTGGACTCCCCCGCGTCTCCCGCTCGCACTTACATCGTTACAGAAAAAAATTCCAAGCAAATTACCCACTTGTTTACAATCTTATCTCCGCTCATTTAAATAAAATCTAACAATTCTCCAATAAATTTATATTTTCCTTAATCTCACTTATCATCAAAATCAGATCTAATTCAGTGGTAGGCCATTATTTATGATCTAGCATCCTTCTTAACATTCAACCAAATTACAATATTTTTGTAAATAAATCTTGAATTTCCTCCAGTCCTCCTCAATCCTCTCGTCTCCCAGGTCTCGGATTCTACCAGTCATCTCGGCCCGTTGCATATAGTCTATCAGCTGCATCTGCCACTCTTCCAGTGTGGGTAGATCTTGAGTTTTCCAGCTCTTAGCGATGAGTATCCTTGCTGCCGTTGTTGCATACATAAAAAATGTTCGGTCCTTCTTTAACACCTTCTGGCCGACAATACCCAGAAGGAAGGCCTCTGGTTTCTTAGTGAAGGTATACTTAAATACCTTTTTCAACTCATTATATATCATTTCCCAGAAGGCCCTCACTTTAGGGCAAGTCCACCAGAGGTGAAAGAATGTACCTTCATGTTATTTACATTTCCAACATTTATTATCAGACAAATGGTATATTTTGGCGAGTTTAACTGGGGTCATGTACCATCTGTATATCATTTTCATTACATTTTCCTTCAGAGCATTACATGCAGTGAAGTTCAGCCCAGTGGTCCACAACCTTTCCCAGTCCTCAAACATAATATTATGCCCAATGTCCTGAGCCCATTTTATCATAACCGATTTAACCATTTCGTCTTGTGTATTCCATTTTAACAGCAAGTTATACATTCTTGAGAGTACCTTAGTCTTAGGCTCTAACAATTCTGTTTCCAACTTCGATTTCTCCACCTGGAACCCTACCTTTTTGTCAATTTTAAAAACTTCTTTAATCTGAGCATAATGTAACCAGTCTCGCACTTTATCCTTCATTTTCTCCAAACTCTGCAATTTCCAATTGTCTCCATCCTTTTCTAATATTTCCCAATATTTTGGCCATTTGACCTCCATATTGGGGTTTTTTCGGGCCTTAGCTTCCAGCGGTGAAAGCCACCTTGGAGTTTTATTCTCCAATAAGTCTTTATATTTTGTCCAGACATTAAACACTGCTTTTCTGACAATATGGTTTTTGAAGGCCTTATTTTTCTAAGGCAAGGGCCTTTTAATTATGCCCAGTGAGATGAAGCACAGACTCTTAACACTTGTAAAATGAGCTTCTAGAGAACTATTCCCCCCCAAAAGTTACCACATTCTAGCTTTAAGAACAGCAACATGCAGAGTACATTTTAAGAGTATTATTTTCCACTTGTACAAATATAAACTTTTACAAAAATGTTTTCAAAGTGGTGATTTCATAGTTGTGGCAAATATATTTAATGAACAAAAAACATTTATTTTACAGATTAATTCAACTTGTCTCCCATTCACACTCAGAGTGGTCTATGGGGACTTCCATCGAGGAAGACCAAACATCCTTACCATCAGAGAAAGAAGTATATCGGGCACCTTCAGAACTTTCCTTGCTAAAAAGTGTGCTCTTTTAATAACTATTTCTGGTCTAGCCAGCCACTTCAGAATCCCACTCAACTCAACCTTGCTCTGTTTAAGAAAAGGGAGTAATATGTTCCTGAGTCATGTATACAATTACTAATATGTAGAAACATTAGCATCCCCTTATCCTGTTTCCAGACAGTGAATATATGTATTGTATTCTATTTTATAGTTCTATCCAACAGTCCTCAATCGAGTGAGAATACACCTGCAGCAGCATACAAAAGAAAAAAGGGGGGGTAGCAACTGAACCACTTAAAACAAGAATTCAAACATACTAAGCACAAAATGGAGAGCAAGGATATTAAAAAAACAAAACAAAAAACTATACAAAGGCCTTTCTATAGCAGAAACAACAATTCAAACTCAAAAGCCTTTCTAGAAAGGGAAGTCTTGGCTAATTTGCCAAAGCTCGTAAAGGAGCTGGCAGGTGCACTTCTCTGGAAATTAAAAAAAGGGCTGGGGGTAGGGGAAGCCACACAGAGAAGATCTAAGATCTAACTGCTCTCATTCTGCTTCCATGAACCAAGTAAGGACTCTCTGAAGATGCCAGTTAATGTGAGGAGATGTCATTAAATCAAGACTTCTGAAACCCGCTGATGCGCTGGCTAGGCCAGCCTTCCCCAAAGGCTGCACTGGCTACGACTGCTGGAAGTTGTAGCCCAAAACATCTGGAGAACATTAGGCTGGTGTCAGTACTGGTTTGAGGCACTACACAAATTACAGGGAAAATCTATGGTGCACACTTTCAAAACTGGCATCATGAGATATCTCCAAGGCAGTCTAGTCAAAAGTCTTACAGCTACTTTTTGCAACAGTTATGGTTTCACAACACACAAAAGACATGGAGCATGTTACAGTTGTGCAGCACAGAGAATGTAATTCTTGATGATTTATTATTATTATTATTCATTTATTGGCTCGGGGCACAATTTAACAGGAACATCGCCTACACAAACTTCAGTGAAATAGCAGCTGAGCTCCAATGCAAACTTAAAATCGTTTTGCATTTGTGTTACAAGCATTCCTGGTGGATTAAGCCCTTGCCCTCCTAATTCTGCCCCTTCCACTTTGAATTTTGGTTAGCCAAAGCAGAGGGTGAGTTTTGTGCAAGCATTTTTATCATCAAAAGGCAAACCATTTACTTATTTACTTGAAGTACTTATATACTGGTTTTCATATCAAAGCTCTCCCAAGGCGGTCTACAGAAGTTAACTAAAACCATAAATCAATTTTAAAAACAAAAATAAAGCAGTAGTATTACACAAACTAAAAACAACTATACTTTAAAACTAACTCACATCACTAATAGAATGCAAATTGAAGTTTTAAAGTAAATTTAAAAAGTAACAAATACATCTTATACATCTTTTGGGATCTTTTTTAAAAAAGAAACTCAGAGTCTGGGGCACCTGCACAAGCACACCAATAGAAGCCTTTACGAGTGCCATAGCACCCGCCAGGTTGACGACCCCTGATTTAGAAATTTGACTATAGCACTATGTAATGTTCAGTGTTTTCTGTATAAAACACAGAGGCATCCTGTACAGTAAAATAAAATATGCCACATAAATCTATTATATTCCCCCCTTTTTAAAAAAAATGTAAGTGATATGTGTCTAATCCTCCGATGAAAAGCTCCTGCACACATCCTGCTTCTAAAACCAAACTAGATTACAGTGGAAGTAGTTACCCATTTATGTTGTGGCATTAAGGAAACTGTGTTTTAGCTGTCTCTGCGTTAGCATCAGTGATTGATTTCCCTACAGTCCACACTCTACCACAAGCTACAACATTTCTGAATTTTTGCTTTGCAAAGTGATGTTTGAGCAGATTTCTCATTTGTCTTTCTACTCCATTAATTGACTGCATTCACATTTTTATATGTTTAAGGTTATCAACAGGTTCAAAACATTAGGGTAGTTTCCACCACTGTGCAAGCAGCATTCCACTAACACAACAGGATTTCCTTTTCCTTTCTTCTTGTGGGCCCTCCAAATCTGTTCCAGACGGTTCCCCAAGCAGATTAGGAGGGTGTATTCCAGAGAAGAGGAAATTAGGAAGAAGTTTGACCTCATTGAAGGCCAGTATTTCAATATGAGTAGGAAAATGAGAGTACCCCTAAACATTTCATTTAGAAAAAGTACTATCTATCATATTTATATTCTTTTATACACACATATTCATAATTTTAAAACTTCAGTGTATATGCCTTTTGAATACTGAAAAAAGTAAACAATTCTTTTTTAAAGGTTAAATTACAGCTTTCCACTTTTCTGTTGGAAGAAAATACCTTCTTCAATTTCATTCTATATTACAATATAGAAAAACAAATCATCCTTCAAAAATAAACAGGTGTGTTTTTAACTCATAGCTCCATTAATTAAAATTGGCTTGCCCATAATTAAAAGCAAGCACAGTTTAGAGTGCAATCTTACATGGGACAGGGTCTAAGTGTGTGTGTGTGTGTGTGTGTGTGTGTGTGTGTGTGTCGGCTAGCTCCATATTCTAATCGTTTTCTAGGATTTTAAAAATGCAATGTATTGTTTAAATTGAGGACAGTCATCTGTCCTCTTGCTCTCTGTAAAGAACAATTGTGTACAGTGGTCCCAACTGCTATGGACCAAGATTTATTAAACTTAAAATAATAATAACATAATTAAATAAAAACTGTGCACTGTAAAAAGGCCTGAGGGTCCTGAAGCCACAGAGATGGATTTAGTTTTGCTGCAACTAAGAATATAAAATTCTTTAGGAAGAGGGCAGGGTGGGTTTTTTTAAAAAAACCTTTTAGGAGGCTAAAGTATGATAAAATTCAAAAAGACTTTAGATAGAAATTATTTGCAGAACGAGGCTGAATTTTTTTTACTATCATGGGACTCTGCCAGAAACAGTCTGGGTACATTCAGAGTGAACAGACATACCTGCCTCAGCAGAGTGCATGCCTGTAAGCTAAGTATTCTTGCAGGGCTAATTTTCACAGGTAACGGGTGTGCCCTGCCTTGGCTATAAGCCCCCAGGGTGGGCATGGGAACTTGGGACAACTTTGCTGTTCTCGTATGGTCTGGGATTAGAATTCTGGCTTTGCCCCCAGAATTAGTTCTGGGACTAAATCAGCTTTTGCCCGCTGCTGAACCCTGCTTAAATAAAGGTTCTTCTCTTCCTCTCAAGTAAGAGCCTCTGCCATTGTGTCTGGGGCATGAGCTAGGATAGCATGGGATACAATAAAGCACTCTATGATTTAGAACCAAAGGAAGGACTTTAAAAACCGTGGAATAGCACAACCCAGAGTACTACAATCTTGGTCTTGTAGAAAACTCATTTTAACACTGATGCTATTAATGGCATGCAAGCTATAGGACAAAGCTTTCCTATAAATCTCATCTGTTAATTCTCAGAGTGGCTAAAACATCTGTGCCCAGAGAACAGAGAATTTCCATTCTTGATATCACTAGTGCAATAAAGGCTGAAAACATGTACAAAGAGGGTTTTTAGAATGAATGTACACTAGCAGTACTGTTAGCTGTCCAATGCAAGCATAACAAATCAAAATAATACTGCAGCTACTTAATTTAATGTTTTAAAGTATGGCCTCAATGAGAAGCAGCCAAAAGAAATACACCGCTATACTACTTGGGGGAATGCTGAGATGGAGAAATGTTTTGGCTCAAACCAGAACCATTTCAATAGAAAGAAAAAGTGTTGCATTTAGCATATGCGGAGAGAAGAAGCAGCTCTTCTAAACCAAGCAGCTATCTCCACTATCCAACTCTGTTTTCCTTGTGATACTCATGACTATTGCTGAATCAAAAGCTGGCTGATAATCCATCCTATTTGAAATTAAATTCAAATGGTCAAGTTCCATAAGGGAAACTACTGTATCTAATATGAATTCAGGTCAGATTTGATAGAAAACTGGTTATCTTACACTGAGCACTTGAAAAGAAATTGGTAACACTATGGTGCTAAGGCATCAACAATTGGCAACCCTTGGGTAGTGTGTCATGTGGTCTCCCTATTGTCAACCCCAGACAGAAGAGAATGATACAGGGCAGCAGGATCTGTGACAATGAGCCTTGGTGGCAAACTATGGGACTTTCCCCCTCCTTATCACAGTGGTCCTCTGACAAAATTAGGTTTCTGACCAGAGTCCCAGGCCTTTAATAAAAGCAAAGAGCAGTAGCATCTTAATGACTTGGGAGAGATTTAAGGTGTGTGGAGTCTAAGCACACACATGGACACACATTCCTTACAATAAAAGAAAAGGAGTTATGTGGCTGAACATTATCCTGATGCTTACTATTCCAAATGATTGCAAATAAATTGCAAACTTATTTCTCTTGTATATTAATATATCTTCTGTAATAAGTTAATTTAAACAATAGTGCTATTTTCTGAATTGTATAGCAGGTTATGAAGTATGGAGTGAAATGTAAGTTATTACTTGTTTGATTTACAGTGAAGGTTATTGGAAGCAGTGACAGCAGAGAGAGAGAGAATGAGAACGAAAGACAATCTCTTGTTTCTTCATAGACCACTGAACTGGCATGAAGCATATGGGAGCAGCTGAGTCCAAGTTTAACAGATTCTTTCATCATGACAATGGCAGAGCACGGGGGTGGGAGAGGACTTTAAATGTTAAGTAGCAATCAATTTTTAAACTGTCTAAATTAAGAGTTTATGATAATGCAATACTGAATAAAGAAAAGATCTCCGTGTTGTGCTGTTCTTTTGTTCTGGTACCACACGGCAAAACAAAACAAATGACTCAAAAATGAATCAAGTATCACTTTTCCAGATTTGGGGAATCTGCAAGTTTTTGCTGGTGTATAAATAGCATAACACAAAGCAATCAAACTACAACTTTCATACACACCATTTTAAAAAGCAAGTAACTTAGTTCTGTTTATTGTTCATAACATATAAAAAACACCGGAATTCATTCAGTCTTTAACAAAGTGAGAATAAGTCAAAAAGACATCTTAGAAAAGGCTGCTCTCTACTGGAAAAATTACAAAATTGCTACATTACCTACTTTGCTAGAGCGTAAGAGAAAAAACAACAACTCTCAAGCAAAAGAGGAAAACGTGTAAAATACAAAATACATGCAAGGTGATTTTTCAGCAAGTATTATTCCCAAGACAGATCTGTCAAGAATAGAAATATATTTCTTTCAATTACAGTTGTAAATGAAAGTCATGTTTCTGACTTTCTTTGTTCACTCAAATGAATTAGCCAGATGTAGCAAAAGAGAGGCCAATCTTTCATCATAACTGCTGCAGCCACTCATAAGCTCTAAACTCCATCTATGATTACCTCCTGCCTACTGAAACAAGTTTCTTAAAAGTACAGCATGTGTAGGGATAACACCCCTCTTCTCAGAAACCCAAACACTGAGAGCTATAGAGCTGGTGAGTTAGCTGTCTTCTTTTGGGAGAATTAACAATCCCACCGATAGCTGTCTTTTAATGGCTACAAAGCAGGATACAAGTTTTTTAAATAAAGTGACATCTTTTGAAGGCAGGGAAAAAACAAACTAAAACAGTCTTATTTAACAAATTTTTTACTTCTCCAATAAAAATATTATAAAGGAAAACATTAGCATTGTTTCTTCCCTGCTATCAACTGAACTTTATTCAGACAATGGCTTTGTCAACATGACTTACGATTCCTTTCAGGAAAGGCAGGTTTCTTGCTTATGTTTCTATATATCAAACTTAAACACAGTCATTTCCAGAAGGGTAGCTGTGTTAATCTCTCACAGCAAAAACAAAAGCAAAGTGTGGAAGCTTATGTCATGATAAATGTGTTAGTGCCACAAGACTCTGGTGCTTTTGCTACAAATAGTTTATACAGGACCACAAATGCAAAGCAACACATATTATGTGATGCTACTGCAGGAAGTGCCAGTTTCTGAAGCTTTTGAGAGGAGAATGAGATTCTTGGATTGGCGGAGCACGCAGAGACTAGTCCAGAGTGGGCAAGGCTTCCTTGCCAAATCCAAATTCCAAAACAATGGCCACCAGAAGTTTATAAACAGGCCTGGCTCAACATTTTTGCTGCCTAAGGCAAAGGACATGATAATGCTTGCGTCTAGGACACTGCAAGCTGAATTTTTGTTCAGCCTAAGAGATAGGGCAGCATTCTCTATTATAGCCAAGGTCAGTAGGCTACTTTAAGGGTGCTGGGCAACCCATGGAACACACAGTTCTGTCCATTTTCCCTAGGAACTGTCTTCTGAAACAGGCACATCCTTCTGCCTGATAGTAGGGCCAGCCTTACTATCTAATAAAAAACCTTTATTGCTTTATTATTGAAGTTATGGAATGAAGCTAAACACAGATATATGTTCAAAGTATCCAGTATAATATTTTAAATACAATTTTTTGAATATTAAGTACAATATTTTAAATATTTAAGTTAGATTTTTCTAAAAGACTTTAAAAAGTTTCCCTTTTAGTTTTAAATCCATAGTAACAGTTATCAGAAAGCATCAATGAAGACCTATTGTACAAAAGCAACAATAATGTTACACTAAGATCATAAATCACAGGAGTGGAAGGAACCACAAGGTTCCTAGTTCAGTCCCCTGCAATGCAGAAATAGTTCACCAAATGTGGGGCTCAAACAAGGAGTGTGTGAACTAGTTCTCATAACCAGCTACTTTCTGGTTAAAAATCTTGATTTGAATTTGGAATTTCAAGAACAATCTAATGGCTAGTGAGCCAAATTCTAATCCTGACTGGGTTTAGGACTCACAACATAATTAGTTAGTGAAAATGAGTGCCTCATTTATTTACTCACTTATAAATAATATTTTTAGGTTACCTCCACAATAGCCAGGAAGTAAAAATGTGACACATGCACAGACCAAGATATGCTGTTTCCCACAAAATTCTGAAGGCAGAGGCTGGCACTGAAATCATCAGAAGGAAAGTTCTACTAGTACATGGCATCCCCCCCCCCATCAGATTTATACACTTGCAGGATAGCTGTTTCTAAGAGTGAAGGATTTACTTATTTTAGGACACATTTTACGGCAGGACTGGCTAATTTGTGGTCCTCCAGATGTTATTGTACTACAACTCCCATTAGACCTGGCCAGAATGGGTTAGCCACCCTTGTTTCAGAGTCTAGCTCTTCTAAAGCTGCTTACATAATACAATATAAAACATATTAACCATCACTAAACCCTGGCTTGGTCAAGACAAGAACATTGAACTTAATAAAACGTAAGAGTTGAGGGTCATCCCCTTCACACACTCCTTGAACTGGGGTAACTGTGATATATAGTGCCTGCTAAATATACACATTTGAAAATATATGCCGCACATGTGACATAATAAAGGGATTAACAACTCTCCAGGCCATTTTAACAATCCACAAAGGGAGAGAGGGTTTTCAGGGGCAATCAAGAACATTTCTATGCTCACAAAATTTAAGCTGTGTTTACCAGCAATTTGACACAATTGTCAATAAATTTTCAAAAGCACAATATAGTTTGTTTATGTACAAGAGTTCCATCTTTTGGTCTAATTTAAAATAATGGAGCTCTTCTATTACTAAGAGCGCTGAGAAAGGAAAGAAGGTCCAGTAAAGAGCACTCTTAGTTGTAGGTTACAATGACCTTAGATCTAAGAACTGTGAAAGGTGTTCCATTTGCAGAATGGGATTTTCCTGATCCTATGGCCTATCTGCATGGTTGGGAGACTTATGGAAATGGTTTCTGATATGGAATAGGGGTGTGCAGATGAAGGAGTCAGCAGAAAACACATTTAAGTAAAAACACATTTCAACATACACTAGATGCCTTGGGATTCAAGCCAACATGCTCATATTTCTTAAAGCTTATCAAAGAGCAAGTCTATAATATAAGCACAGTAACCTTCATAAAACCATTATAAGAAATTAAGTATTATTTACATTTGACCCACACCATAACTTTTCCATAGAATAAAAGGCTATAAATATAAGAGAATACTGTTTTGCTAATGCTTTGATGTACTAACTACATGTACTAACATGTACATGTGCTAACTACAACATTGCGCAGAAACAAGGCTGCGAGTTTGAGTTTTTCTTCCAGCAGTGAGAACTAGGACATCAACTGACTACAGCATATAATGTCATAACTCTTCATACATGCAGCCATTTCATTTACATAAACATGACAAATGCCTTGGGACAAGAGTTAATAAGCACATACATTATACGAGCACATCAGCAAGCTAGGTAAGCCACCACAAATTCTTTCAGTACAATATTATCCTGGCCTTTGTTATTTTAAAGAAGGTATTTGTATGAAGCTTTTCACAAGTACTTAATAAGTGTGCCCAAATACACTAACACTCGTGTCAGAATGTTTTTACACGCATATGTTTCACTGAATTCACTAGAGCTTATTTTCACATTTGCTGGTGACAAACTGAGACCATACACTACAGGTTTTAAGGAACATTTTTCTAATCTCTGCTTTAAATTTTTCATACAGCTGAAGGGCAAGAAAATGCCAACTCCCGCTACCTTTCCCTCTTTTTTCACCTGGCACCTATTTCTTCTAGTGTGGCATCTCTTGAGCCACCTCCTTCCCCCACTCCTCCTTCTCTTGGGAATCTTGCCTCTGTCTGCTATCTTATCAGTCCTACCTAACGTGTCAAGATACAAAATATGCATTTGATAACTTTCTGTACCTCCCATATTTCCCTTGCCCCAGCTTCCATTTCTCTTCTTAGGCCCTCAAGCATGTCCTGTTTGAACTTCCCATTTTCATGAACCCTTCTCAGCATTTGTGTCCTTTGATCCTTTCTTTTGCCCAAAATATTCTCTGCCTCTTTGTCTGAGGCTTCCCAAGTTCTCTTCAGCCCTAAGTCAAAGCAAAGGGTTTGTAATCTTGTCCCTTGAGGCAGATGGAGGAAAAAAAATGAACTATTTTTGCTTAACCTTGAGGCCTCCTGTCATAGCAGTTCCCAGAGATAGCATTTGCGTGGCGAGACCCCGGGCCCCGCAGTTCCCCTCAGAAATAAACATACAGACACGAATATGTTGGGTTAATGGGATAGATTAGGCCACAACTTTACTGGCTACAGATGTGAGCGGTTTGGCTTAGGCATTTGGGTGAATCCAGACTATATCCTGACTCCTGCCCATCTGCAGGAAGTCTCAAAAGGGTCAACCACCGATAGGGGGAGCCCTGTGATATACATCAATTAAGAGCACCCCCAGGGTCCCCGATGGGGTCGTGGTATGGCCCTAGCCCACGCCCAGGCTTTGGGACAGGAACCACACCACCAGATCCCTTTAACTAACCGGATACCCTTAACGAGGAGGGGCAGGCGGAGGCAACAACCTCCCCCCCATAAACAAGGCTTACCAAATGCCTAACCTTACAAAGCTGTGACGAATGCCGAGAGGTAGGCGAAAACCAAATGGCTGGTGCCAATTTGCCAAGTGGGAAAATTCCTACCTGGCCCCCACAACCGGGCGGCTGACATTAGTCCATAGTAGGGCCAAAGTCAAGCAATGCATAAAAGAGAGGGTGGGCGGGCTGGGAGATCTGACGAGAAGGTGAATGGAGGCTGCACCCCAGCGCATGCCCCGGTTTAAACAGCCAGCCGGGGGGTATGACACAGCTGGGAGCCCTAATGACATGGGCAGCATCCCTCTGCCCACTCCCGGGTCACCAGAAGGTCCTGGATGTCCTCCAGCAATGCTGCACCCCCGGTGAAGGGGAGCAGTCATATTATAAAGGAACCAAAAAAAAGTTCATTAGAAAACTGTAATTTTGCACTCCTTCACCCACACATTCTGTTTGCCTATTTATCTCTGTACAAATAGAAGACAAACAGTACAATCATATACAGTGGTAGCTCAGGTTACATACGCTTCAGGTTACATACACTTCAGGTTACAGACTCCGCTAACACAGAAATATTACCTCGGGTTAAGAACTTTGCTTCAGGATGAGAACAGAAATCATGCTCCGGCAGCGCGGCAGCAGCAGGAGGCCCCATTAGCTAAAGTGGTGCTTCAGGTTAAGAACAGTTTCAGGTTAAGAACGAACCTCCAAAACAAATTAAGTTCTTAACCCGAGGTACCACTGTAGTTACTCAGAAGTACCTTCCACTGTATTCAGTTTGAGATTTACAGGATGTATGGCTCTAAAGGAAAACTTGTTAAAAATGATGTATAGATGGCACTTGACGCCAGTAAAGTTAGCTAAAATGTATAGAAAAAGAGAAAGAAAATGTTGGAAATGTAAAAAAGTAGATGGGGATTATTTTCATATGTGGTGGACCTGTGACAAGGTTAAAAAAATTTGGGAATCAATTTAGAATGAACTCAAAAAAATATGTAGGTATACTTTCCCCAAAAGACCGGAAGTGTGTCTATTAGGTTTAATAGGAATGGAAATCAAAATGGGAGACCAAAACCTGTTCATGTATGCTACGGTCGCTGCAAGAACCCTCCTGGCCCAAAGATGGAAAACACAAGACATACCAACCATCCAGGAGTGGCAGGTGAAGTTGACAGAATACGCAGAACTTGCCAAATTGTCAGGGAGGATCCGGGACCAGGAAGACCAAAGATACCAAACTAATTGTAATAAATTTATTGAATATTTAAAGGAGAATTGTAATGAGGTCAAGACACTAGCAGGATTGACATAATACCTTCAATGTATAATAGTATTATTGTGAGAATGATGTGCGTGATAGAAAGGGGTTAAATATACCAATTGCAGGGAGGGAGGGAAATCGCGACTCGGCAGACTCAAAGGGAATGTATGGAATTAATATGGTTTGTTGGAAAAGAATACGTAAGGAAAACAATAAAAATTTACTTGAAAAAAAAGAGAATAAACAACCACAGAAGAAGAAAAAAAAGAACTTTGCTTCAGGATGAGAACAGAAATTGTGCAGTGGCAGCGCAGCGGCAGCAGGAGGCCCCATTAGCTAAAGTGGTGTTTCAGGTTAAGAACAGTTTCAGATTAAGAACAGACCTCCAGAACGAATTAAGTTCTTAACCTGAGGTATCACTGTAGTTACTCAGAAGTACCTTCCACTGTATTCAATGCAGCTTCCTCTAAAGTAAACTTGCATAAGCTAACAACCTTAAAGATACTTTACATTTCACAGAAATTAGTGATGCTTGCAATGTGTTTAGGACTTAACAATGTGTTTAAATTAACTTTTAAAATAAAATTACAGATGGGAAATCACAGGGTGGATACCCATGATAATATTTAGCTAGTCCTTTGAAGCCAGTTCACATAAAGCCAAAGTTTGTAAATTGCGTATAGGCAGAGTATGAAAATGAGCTTTAGGTTGGTGTTCTCTCTTTGCTCAGAGCATTTTGCATGTATTGCAGCTTACACATGTACTTTTGCATACAAGTTGGTTTCACTTAATACACATCACCTACCTAAAAGGGAGCAGGTGCTTATAGCCTTCAGTTCACATACACATCCAATTTTACTGAAGTACCGTATTTTTTGCTCTATAAGACTCACTTTTTCCCTCCTAAAAAGTAAGGGGAAATGTGTGTGCATCATATGGAGCGAATGCAGGCTGCGCAGCTATCCCAGAAGCCAGAACAGCAAGAGGGATTGCTGCTTTCACTGCGCAGCGATCGCTCTTGCTGTTCTGGCTTCTGAGATTCAGAATATTTTTTTTCTTGTTTTCCTCCTCCAAAAATTAGGTGCGTCTTGTGGTCTGGTGCGTCTTATAGAGCGAAAAATACGGTATGTCCCTTCTCATATGCCACAAAAATACAGTGTTCCTCAAAAAAGTTTGAACTCCCAACCATCTGTCATTATACATTCTCCTGTCTGAGCCTCGCATTTCAAGATGAGATTGAAAGAGCTACATAAATATCTTAATTGGATGAGATAATCTGAAAAGTCCTAATGTTTGATTGGGTGTGCAGAATTTTTTGGACCCCATGCCTAGATTTTCAGAATTCCGATTTATTATATGATGATGAAGAAGAATCAGGACACTGCCTTCTTTGGTTTTACAAGTAAGCCAAAATACCATTACTGACAGGGACTTCTACAAAACTTTTTTGTCTGTTTACAAGCCTGTTTCTTACCTAGGGCTTCTTCCCCCTATGTTACCCTCCTGCTCCTAACCCCGCTACTAGAGGGTTAAGACCTGCAATAAGTCTGCTACTTTTTACCATCAAACAGTGAACAGAAGCTTATTGTTGATTTCAACCCTGCAGCCACACAGCACTAAGACGAGGTACACCTGTGCCTGCTCCCACCGCCTGAACTTTGATTAATCTGATTGACAGCTGGGTGGCCCTCCCTTCCTTGCAAGTTGCCCTGTAGAGAGTAGGCCACTTCTGGATCTAGCCCTCCAATCGAGAACTGTCTCTGAGGGCAGCAACGTTTTTTCCCCTTAGCAGAATAAATGCCAACAACCTGCAATGGAGGGTGGAGGAGGGGTGTAGTGTATTTACAGACACTGTTGAAAGTAGGGCCTAAGGTTATCTTATATTTCCAATGACCCCAATTATTTTTTTCTGTTCTGAGAGAAACATTCCCCCTCTCCTAAAATATTGCATATTTTAACCGCTTTTCTTTATTCAATAGACTTTAATGGGAGCATCAGAAAATCACAGTCCCAAGTAGGAGCATTGTCACCAACTCCATGCCCACTAATCCCCTTGGCTCATCATCCGTTATTCCGTCATGCAGTCCAAACCTTTCACATAGAAACATGGCAAACCAAAGGCCTATGCCGTCTAGCAGACTTTTACGAAAACAATAAACCCATATCAACACAGGAATTACAGGATAAATCAGGAAACATTCAGGTACCCTGGCTAACGCACCATCAACGACATGACTTCCTAAACAACTCAGCAGTAAAAGCAGCGGTCACTAGGCCCTTGACCACCTTTGAAAGCCTTCTTTTGTCAGCAGAGGAACATGGTAAGGGGATGGTATCCAGAATATACAAAATACCACTCCACAACCCCGCAATCTCACTCAACACAATTAAAAAACAATGGGAACATGACACAGGTTATGAAATAAAATCTACCCAATGGACTACTAACCTCTCTTTAAATCCATCTCAGCCAAAAGAGGGGAACACACTTGGAAACTTATCTATAGATGGCATCTGACACTGAGGAAATTGGCATTAATACATCCAGGAACCTTACCAAAATGCTGGAGAGGCTGTACCTCTACAGGCACATACCTTCACATTTGGTGGGAATGTCCCCAAATCCAACCCTTTTGTACTGCAGTCCTACAAAAAATATTTAACATAACTAAGCAGGTATTGGAACCCACTCCATAACTGACCCTATTAAATATTTTCCAAGACAATAATGTTCACTTACACCATAAAGAGCTTATAATCCACCTACTCTCAGCAGCGAGAAACTTTGTAGTTGGACACTGAAGAGACTTTTTTCAGGAGTAAGCATGGACCATCAGTATCAAATTGTATGGGAAACGGCCTTATTAGAAAACTTAACTGACAAACTAAAACTGACATGAGGACAAAAGAAAGAGGAAACCTTCACCCTGGTATGGCTCCCTTTTATTACACATACAGTTCAAACTGACAACAGTGATAGCAGGGATCTACCAACAACGTACAGATCAATATGGCTATCAACCTAATATTTCACACACACCCCTTCCGCAACCAAATCTCACTACAGTTCATCAGAGGCAATAAAAGACAAATAAACACGCCCTGACCCCCCAATCTTCTCTCATCGTTGATGTAAACCAGGGGTCGGCAACCTTTTTCAACCGTGGGCCGGTCCACCGTCCCTCAGACCATGTGGTGGGCCGGACTATATTTTGAAGAAAAAAATGAACGAATTCCTATGCCCCACAAATAACCCAGAGATGCATTTTAAATAAAAGCACACATTCTACTCATGTAAAAACACCAGGCAGGCCCCACAAATAACCCAGAGATGCATTTTAAATAAAAGGACACATTCTACTCATGTAAAAACACGCTGATTCCCAGACCATCCACGGGCCGGATTTAGAAAGCGATTGGGCTGCATCCGGCCCACGGGCCTTAGGTTGCCTACCACTGATGTAAACCAATAAATATACAGAAAGAGAACCTACTCAATTGACACTGCCATAAAACCCCCACGTACGTACCAAGTTGACAAAACAGCAAGATAGCATGTAAGTTTACCTCCCACCCTCTACTCTCTTCCCCTACCTTTGGATATCATATTGTTTTACATTTTACCGAAAGACTTTATAATCTGATTAAGGAAAAAAAGTGAGAGACATTGCACATTCTTTGTAGTTCATGAAAATCTTCAATAAAAATTATTTGAAAAAGAAAAGAAAACCATAGTCCCAGCCAGGATTACACTTCTTGGTTATGCTAAACTGACAAAGTAGTCTGGGATCTCCCATATATAATTTCAGGCCCCAGACCCCATCTGTCAGTGCAGACAAAACTGGTAAACCCTGCAGAGCAAGTTCCTGAGACAACACAAAATTATAACAGGCACAGAATACAATCCAGGACAGTATTAATCTATACCTGCTCAATACTGAGCAACAGTATGTGTAAAAAACATCTTCTTACATCTATACAACTGACTCCATATTTCTGATTCAGTATAAGAAATACAGCAGGTTTTTTTACAATATTAGAAATGATGATTTCAGAAATTTTTCAAATCAAATTGCAGAAAAAGTAAAAAACAAAAACCCAGTAACAAAGCACAGATATACATGCACTAATGTTTTCACATACATAATTGTAAAGCACTGCCCTTAATTCTTAGTTTAGCTTTCAATGTATTAATTTCAAACAGTGGGTACAAAAATTAAGAGAACAGCTTTTCTAATATGAAAGGGAGAACATTTATAAAAACTGTGACTTAAATCTGAATTTCAAAGGGAATGCAAGTTCCACTGGCTCATTAATAAGACATTATTAAACATAACACTTTTAGTATTCCCGTAGAGTTCTTTTTCTATCAGTTTCCCACTAATAAAATGCCACAGTTTTGAGAGGAAGGATCAGTTTTTCTCATTTCACCTACCTTTCTTTCTCAAAATACTCCCAAACAAAGCATAATTTCTCTTCCTGCTCTGAGTTATAATTATGTCTTCATTAGTTTTGAATTGCATTATAGTAAGAATCTCTCAATATCTTGGCAACACAAGCATAATGTGTCAGGCTAACAAGATGCAGTTTGTATTTTTTCCCTTTTTTTCTTTTTGGGGGAGAGATACCAATATCAAAAAGCAAAACTGAAGTGTTCATGAAAGAAAAAAAAGAAAAAAAAGCTTTCTGCTGATTTCCACTCTGCAACTCTGCAGTAAGGATATTTTACATTGCATCCTATAAGACATGGGATGTGTCATGCACCTCCTAGGTATATGTAGTTATGGCCTCAGATGTATGGAGAATATAAAAAACCCTCACTGCTAATCGGATAATTTTAATAATTTAGAACAAATTTCAGTGAGCCAGTAATTATTTTATTTTGAATGAAATTTATATCTACTTTGTCTCAAGGATTTGAAAGGCCAACGAAGTTTTGATATGAACAATAACTGCAAAAATAGCAGATAAAATATTCAAATGTATATTAAAAACATGTGCTTAACTACCCATTACTAATCTTATTTTTGTTTGTATGTCAATAGATGCACAAATAATGATGAACAGAGTGGTAGGATACAGGTAAATTATTATTTGATTACTGTATGAAAGACAAATATATTTTTACATGATATAAATAACTTGTGAACATATGAACATTAACTTCCAAGCCTGAAACTTTAATTCATATTTATTAAAAGAAGTGTTAACTCTGGCTCAAAAAGTTAAGAGTTTAACAGGAAAGTGTATTTTCAACTTCTACGAAATAATTGCATGGAAGTATTATTTATTTTTAAATTTTATACCTCCTTTGTATACCGTATCTTGACAGGAGTACATGTGCTCTCTAAATGAAGCCCTATTGCTAGCTGGTGCCTATGACTGGGTGATATATCATCCAAAACCAGTTTGAAGTTCACATCATGATAATTTTTTCATAATATTTGAGCTGGCAATATATTGTGAATTACTATGTATAAGGGCTAGGTCATGGGTAGGCAAACTAAGGCCCGGGGGTCAGATCCGACCCAATTGCCTTCTAAATTCGACCCACAGATGGTCCGGGAATCAGCATGTTTTTACATGAGTAGAATGTGTCCTTTTATTTAAAATGCATCTCTGGGTTATTTGTGGCGCCTGCTGGTGTTTTTACATTAGTAGAATGTGTGCTTTTATTTAAATGCATCTCTGGGTTATTTTGGGGGCATAGGAATTCGTTCATTTCCCCCCACCCCCCCAAAAAACATAGTCTGGCCCCCACAAGGTCTGAGGGACAGTAGACCGGCCCCCTGCTGAAAAAGTTTGCTGACCCCTGGGCTAGGTGAGATCTGGTTTTCAACACTGTGATAACTCACCAGCTAAACGCTGCAATGTTATCAGTAGCTAAACCTCACAATATCACCAGTTAAACACTGCAATGTTATCAGCAGCTAGACCCCCAATATCACCAGCTAAGCATTGCAATCTACCACAATGTCTGAAATAAGAATGGAACTATACAGAAGCAAACAGGACAATGTCCCAGCAACTGCTACTACTTAGGGGTCTAAAATGGATAAATGATAATATTATCAATCATCGGCAGTTTTATCAGCAGGTGAGCCAAAATGCATCCCAACAGGACTTTCGGTTTTTGGCTTGGCTACCAAATGGTGGTATTCAGGACAGTAGTGGCGGCAGCCTGAGAGGCTCATGGCGGTGACGGAAAGTGGTGGCAGTAATGGCAGCAGCCTTGAGGCTAAAAGTTGACCATACTTGCTCTAGAATAACCCAATGTGACACCCAGGAACTTGGTGCTCTATAAGTAGAAGAATTCTAATAGTAGCCTCTACAGAATTACCAGAACTGTTCACTATTCTGTTTGGCTCAGACAGGCTACATTTCCCCCAATGATGTTTATTTTTTATGAATATTGTCTTTCCTCCAAAGTAATGATGCATACATGTGCAGAACCTTAAGATACAGACGACACAGAATCACTAGGGCTGAGGGGAATTTAGAATAAGAGAATCATAGAGTTGGAAGGGACCGTGAGAACCATCTAGTACAACCCTCTGCAATGCAGGAATATGCAGGTGTCCCATACAGGGATCGAACCTGCAACCTTGACATAAATCACTGAAAGCTCTTGTTGCTTCTGGGTACCTGTAAGATCAGTCACATAACAAATTTAGATAGTTGAGAGTTTTGCAAATGAAGTTTAACATAGCATTTTAGTAATAATAAGCGGGTTTGCTTGCTCCACATGACAACATTGAAGACTATTTAACCTCTAACTCCATGGTTCTATGTTGACGTTCCAGCACTGCAGGCAGTTGGACTAGATGACCCTTGGTTTTCTCAAACAATATGGGTGATAAAATATGACTATTTATACAGGCATCTGACAACAGAAGTAGGGGGAGGTTGAATATCAACAGACCCCTGCTATGACAAAAAACAACAACAACCAAACCCACCACCACCACACCTGTCAATGCCAATGGTAGAATGCAGCCAGTCAATCTATAATTTCCATGAGGCTAACAGTTTACAGCAATCTCTTCAAGCATATTCAATACAATGCAACTCTAAAGCACTGAGATACTAGCCACAGTATGTGAAGATGCCACTCAGGAATAAGTTTCACACACCGTATTGCAAACTTTGTCTGGAGCATTTCTTTGACTGAATACTAGCATCAAAAGGATATGAAAAACAAATTTTAAAAACCCATATTCAACAGCTGGGAGACCTTTTTGAGAGTGAAAATATGTCCACTGTGCTGGAGTTGCAGCAGTGATCTTAGACCAGTCCAAAATGCAGGGCTTACCTGCTACTTTGCAATGATTTGACATTTGACAAATTATCTGGCATTTTAGCTAACCGCCAGGGAAATATAAACTAAAAAAAGGCAAAAGAAAGAGTGATTGTTTGAATATGCATTTCTGCATTGTTCAAAAGGAGTGACATTGCTGATAGTAGATACTTTTTATAGCCAAAGGAAAAACAAGCCTTTTCTGAACAAAACAATCTGAAAACTGGTAGAAAACTGAGGACGAAACAATGCAAATGCCACCAATTATGAGAAGTGTATGTACTATATTGCTAAAGCTGGAACTGGTTCTAAAACTAGAATGTTTAAAAAAATAGCAGATGGGCAGAATGACTAACTCAGCAAAAAATAAACTGTTCTATACTGATGGTAAATATTTTTGTTTGGTTCATATTGAACAGGTAAATGCTGTAGATCCCAAAACTATTACTGTAACATGAAAAAACTAAGAGGAAGATTTTCATCTTTCATTACAACAACAAAAATCCTGGTATCACATCCACCAATTTCATAACCTCACAAGTTACTACTAACAATTAGCATTATTGTAATAATTTATGAATAATATGTCATATAAATTTCAAGGCGATTCACAGCCCTGTAACTTAAAAATAATAATTTTAAATCTGTACAAATACATCAGTCAGATATTTCCAACCCCCAATTTTGCTGGGAAAGCTTCAAAACAAGAATGTCTTTAGTAGCTTTACAAGCCTGTCATATCTCATGGATGCTGTTCCACAAAACAGGGGCAGCCACACAAAGCCCTGCTTCAAGTTTCTGTGGGTGGGGCTTCCTATTTTACAAACATCTAAGAGAGAGTTCCTTGCAGAACACCGTAACATATTACGTATATAAGGAATAAGGTGATCTATCAACTAATTGTGTAGGGCCTTACATGCAGTGTTCAAAATTCCCCAAGTGCCAGGAGCATTTTTCAACTGGCATAGGTCCCATGGCGACCATGTGGAGATCTCTGGATGCCAGATTGGCGACTGACATCTCCATCTCGCTGGCCCCTTCAGCTTCCTTAAGCAGGTAAGCAGAAGAGTGTATTTATTAAATTTATAACCCACCTTTTTCTCCAAGGAGTACACGGTTCACCCGTCTCTGCAGTTAATCCCTACAACGACTCTCTGAGGTAGGTTAAGAGATTGTGAATGGCCCAAGGTCACCCAATGAGCTTCATGAGTGAGTGGAGATTTGAACCCAGATCTCCTAGGTTCTAGTCCAACATTCTATCCAGTATACCACAATGGCTTCCTAGAGTTATTCTGATATGGGGTAGCTATATAAATTAAGTAGGTATATAAATATGGGGAAAGCAAAGTGTCACTTAGACAAGGATCTGAAATATTTTCCTTGCAGCTTGAATTTGTTTTATTCTGGATTGTTTTATTTGATGTTTTAATGTGTTATAAACCATATATATATATATATATATATATATATGTATGTATAAAAATGCAATGAATAATAATAATAAATTCCATTTAAAAAGGCACCAAGATATTCCATTGTGTAAACCATTATCTAGGTATAAGGTGCCATTTGGCGATTAGTTTATATATCTGAGTTTCTAACATTGCTTATATGTTAGAACCCCGATTTTAACCTGGTAGCACTAGTTCACCGACATAAGCAGCCTAACAGCCATGTTTTACAGTAGAAATAACCTCCACAAGGGTAACCAACCTCAAGGGTAGCCTCACAAACTGCAGTGCGCTCTAATCTAATCCAAACCTGAGGTTACTAGAGGTCTTACAAACATCTGTTCTAACCCCCTGCTCAATGCAGGAAATTTAGAGCTGGACTATGGCTACCACTCTCCCTCACAATTGGTTTCACTGTTGAACTCTTCTTATAGTCAAAATGTTTCTCCTACTGTTCAACCAAAATCTACCTCCTGCCCCTTAACCAAAAGCCACTAAATAAATTGGGAGAACAGGATTTTTTAGGAGTCATAAGGCAGAAGGAGCAAGCGGTTTAAGAGCAGCAGCAGCAGCTGAAGAAGTGCATAAACTAGGCACTGTCCATGTGGGGCCAGACCTATTTTGGGTCCCTGTTATTGCCACTCCTCAGCATAGCAGGCAGGTGATCTCTGTGCCTGTACACAGACTAGGTGGCTCAGCAAGTGGGAAAAGGCTGGGATTGTTGGCCCTCAGCTATTGCCAGCTCCATTATTTTCAGGTACAGCTTCTTTCCTGGGCAGAGGCAAGAACTCATCACTCCAGCTCAATGGCTAGGGTGGAGAAACTGTAGCTATGCTCAAGAGGCCTCAGCAGACAACACCCTCGTCACTTGACAAGAGTTCTTTGAAGAAGATGCTGCCTTTCTTCCTGCAAGTTACTCAAACCCCACCGTTAAATGTAGCTTATGGCCAAGATTGCTTTGCTTGTTATTTTTGCTGCCAGGCATTAGACCTGCTTGGGGGGGGGGGAGAGTTGGGGGGCTACTATAGGCTGGGATGGTTATGAGAATATATTAGCAAGCACTTTTAGTACCCAAGAGTTCATGGCTAGATATTTCCTCCTGCTGAAACTCCCACCCATGTTGAGATCCTTTCCCTGTTAAGTCCACAGCTAGCTAAATTATATTTCTTTGAACTTATTAAAACCAGCTTTTTCTCAAATCTAAACAGGTATACATTTGACAACACGTGCCTTTGGCTTTCCATAAGATCATGAATTCCACGGCCATTTCTCCTCGAAGGTCCCACTACTTTAACCTCTTTCAACAACTCATTATTCTTGAGATTCAATTCTAGGGTAGCCAATCCCCTTGCTCATTCCTCCGCCTTCTAAAAGAAATTCTTGGCGATGCTGTGCTAATTGGAGCCTGTCTCCCAGCAGTTATCAGGGCATTGGGAAGTCCCTCCATACTACTAATTCCTAGAAACATTGGTAATTTGTTTCAAGAAAGCAAAATCCATACCTTTTACTTGGTCTGTAGCAAATTTTACTCACCAATTTGTTATTCTTTCCCTCTTAAGTATTTTTGTTAAAATATTCTCTACAGGATTACAGTATACACTTCTGGTTTTCTGTGCTGGTCCACTTTAAAAACAACAACAACAAACCCTACTGCTACTTCCCCTTTCTGTTGCGTCTGTGCTTATTGAAGAAGTTATACCCTTAAATTGTTACATTCCTATCATACAAAACATTCCATCAAGTCTCAGTTACTCCTATAGTTATATTTACCTTCCTTTACTAGCAGTTCAAGCTAAACTTGTTTATTTCTTGTACTCTGTGCATTAGGTTTAAGGTATCAAAAAGCCTTTGATACTGTTTGTCCAGTCTCTCTTACCCTCTTTTCCAGCAAAACCACTAGGTCACACTTTAGTCAAGAAGTTACACATAGCATAACGACTTCAGGTTGCCAACGATGAGCCTTCGTTGTGCATCCTCTTAGCTCTTGTTGACATGCTGATCTGTGCCACTGCTTATGCTTCACCCATTTTCTTCTCTTATTGCTTGCCTGAGCTTCTGTTACATGATGCTGTTTCAGCCTGCTGGTGAAGAGGGCAATGGCTGGCAAGAAGCCCCAGCCCCAGCTAGCTTGCCACAATCTCCCAGTCTCTTCTGGTACAGTATCAAATTGTAGGTTCAGCTGCCCCAACTAAAAGCCATATCAAATCATATACAGGAAGGCATCAAAAATCTTCTAGAAGATAAAGAAGCCAAGGAAGGACTACAACAGCAAGCAGCCATCAAAGTTTGCTTTTCCACATGCCCTCATCATACAATCATTGCAAGTGAGGTCCAAACCTTTTTCAAATATGATATTCTGTTCAGATGTACTGTTGCTATAGTTCCCGAGAGAGACTATAGAAATAAAACTGTTAAAACTAAACAGTTCAGTCACTCTTAAAGGGGGTCAGATGCCTGTGCTCCCAGAGAAACATGCTTAACCTTGAATCACCTCCAGCTGCAGTCTTGATCATAGCTGTTGAGGTGCGCATTCTACAGAAACTAAGTCCTCAGGTTGAAGGAGGTATTTCTGAGACTACAAGATAGCCACACTACCATTTCTGAAACTAAGTCCTCTTACACTAATTCAACAGAGCTAGACAGAGGTTATATGTACAGTACTTATTAATTTATTTGAAGTTTATAGTTCATTCTCTACCAAAATTCTGAGTGACTCACAACAAGAAGAAAATAAATAGAATGCAACAATGAAAACACAACATCATCATCATCATCATCATCAAAATTTGTATACCGCCCTATACCCACAGGTCTCCACATATATATGGCATAAAACAGTGGCAGAGTAAAAACAGTTTAAAGATAAGATTACATATTTATAGAGGCAATTTGTGAGGGAAACACCATGGTTTGTTTTTTTTCATGAAGAAATCAGCACAAGCCAAGGCTTGTGCATGGAAATTTAAAGCTTGCTTCAAGTTTTATCAAACCATGGTTTGAAAACCTGCTTTGGTAAAAAGAAAAACCTATGATTTTCATAAACCACTGTTTATTAAATTCAGATGCAACAAAGCATAGTTTGCTGCCAACCATGGAAAGAAGTTTGAAATCTTATCCCAGGGAAGCATGTAAGCCTGATGCCCATTCCTGATAATGCATGTAACAAACCATGGTTTGCTGTTACTGAACCAAATCAATTATGACATTGCAATCATGCACGAGTTCCATGCACCTGTATGAAGTCCCTTTACTCCTGCCTTTGTACATGGGAGTTAATAAGCTAAGAGGCTGCATATTTAACTATAACTTTCAGTTATGTGCAAACTGGGAAACGACGGTTAATGGCTTCCAAACAAGCCAGGATATAATGCTTTGGTCCAAAGTTGGCTTTCAAATTCTGGCTTGTTTTAAAATTAAATTAGAATACTGCATCATTAGAAAACACATTGGCACAGGTAAATATTCATTATCATCTGCTCAGGACACTTCCTTTATAGTAGTTGTTGTGGTGGCTGCAATTATAAATCTATGGCTTAGTCAGGGAGTTCTTTGTCATTGTCTGGAGCCACCCACCACTTGGAAAACCATGTGTCACTGCTACTATTTGGTGGTGGTGTGATATAAGGCAGCTTCTCGTCAGATGGCTCCAGACAGTTTTCTACATCAAGCAATTTAGGCTGCAACCCTAAACAAACACTCATACTAGGGAGGTTAGTTTCATTCTACTCCATAGGAACTTCCTTCTGAATAAACTTGCTTAGGATTGTGTGGCTGCTCCACAGATCTGTGGAACTCCCTCCCACAGGAAATTCACCATAGAATCCCGAACGTTTCCTTAAACAATGTAAGCAAGCTTTTAGTAGATAGGAATAGGCACGAGATATGGTGGCATTGGAAAAAGACGAACCCCACCATTCCATAAGCCACTACTCCACTCCAACCAGAAATTACATTAACATAAGCAAAACTGGCTGATATATCACTACAAATATGTAGCAGCAACTCGTGAGTTAATGATAATAAATATAATGTGAATAAGGTAAAAGAACCACCTTTTGTTGCTTTCAGCTGTGGGCAAATTCTATTTATTTAAAACTTTTACAGCCCACATCTCCTTGCACTCAAGATAACTAGTAACAACATCAGCTCTACAAACAACGTTAAAGTGCTACTGCACAAATAAACTGCACATTTGACCCAGTCTCCTCACACTACTGCACTTGCTTGCCACTTTTGAAGCCACAGCCACCACTACTGGCGTTTCTAGTTAGGGGCATGAAGTGAAGTACTACAGCAGCTGGCTGAAGCTGTCTCACCTCAGACTTTAAGACTTTACTTTAACTAACAAAAGAGAGAACGTGCATGCAGGTACAGTTGCTAAAGAAGTGCCCTCCATTTCTCTGTATAAAAACAGTAGCAGCTGCCACAACAAAAGCATCAGAGGAAAGAAAGTGGGCCCAGCAATATGGGAAGGCCACCAAAGGTAAACATCAGAGACGGATTTCTAACTTAGCAGTTTCTAACTTATCTGCTCACCCAGAGGCTGTAGCTTCTCATCTTGGGCATATGATGAACAAAATAAATGACTGACTGAGTGAGTGAGTGAGTGAGAGTGTGTGTCTATGTATATGTCACACATGTGCATGTACACACACAAAAAAATGTATTCCACCCCTAGAATACATTCATGTGTAGGAATAAACAGGCCAATAATGCATAGCAGTCAATGTTTACCAACAACTGTAACTTTATGCCACATATGTATGAATATGGAAGTAATGTTAATGACAGGCAAATTGGCTGAAAACCTAAAGCACACTATACGTTTTAAAATACAGTATCAGTACAGGCAACAACTGAATAAAGCACACACTGCAGTGACCTGGAAATTTGGTGGGAAAGGGGGTGTAACGGGACGGAGCAGGTTTATGTGTGTTCCACCATCACACGCAACGACCCAGAACACAACCCTTGTGCAAATCAGGGGCTGCCTGTACAAGATATTCACCTCTGAAATATGCATATGGAATTGACTTTGACTAAAGTTTCCATGCATTCATAGACAAAAGAAGTATCATTGTACACAAGCTTAGCTTTTCCTCGCTATCCATAACCTTGGTGATGTCCTTGTTTCTCAACTCTCATTTTGCCTCCCATATCTCCTGTGAGAGTTTCTCTGCCTATCACTGTCTCCCACACATAGACTGCAGACCTTACACCATTCACTCCACATTTTAAAAAGCAGCTTATTCTATTGCTTTCTAAGCAATAAGCCAAAAGGAGAATGCTTCAGGGCCATTTCCTCATTTGTGAATAACAAAGCAAAGCATAGCCATACACATCACCCACTATTCAGTAGACACTTTCTAGTCATTTCAGAAGCTGTTTAAAAATACTCACTGACACTACTCATTTCATACAAATAAGCTTAAATCTTTCCACAACTTCATCAGCAGAATTATGAAAACCTATTCTCTTCATTTAAATGTATCTTGCTATTAGATCTTGGCCTGATTTTCCAAATCCAAACAGCAAATGTTCTGGCTCATCAATATTTTAACCATGAAAGTTGTTGAGGTAGAAATGGAAAAGGGTACAGCACAAAAGTAAAAAGGAAGTTCAGGTTGCTTTCTCTAGCCTTACTCTTTCAGCAATACACAGATGATATGTTTTTTTAAAACAGGAGTGGAAGGAATCTTAGAAAATTGTGTATAAAGAAAATAATTAATACAGAGACACAGCTGGCGTACCTTTTCAAAAGGAAAAGGTATGTACCTCAGCTTCACCTTACTGCATCCCAAGCGATCTATATCTGCTCTTAGTTCAGCTGCTCTGAACTGTTTTGAGAACAGATCCCTGCACCCCATAATGGCAACAGGATTCTGCACACCTGCACAAGCATATAATAGCAGATCTCAACATGATGCCAAATCATGCTAGCTCTCAAGCAACTACTTAGGAAGGAGATGACTGTGTATGAAGTGCAGCAAATTCTGAAAACAGTTGCTAAAATCAGATGTATGTAGAGCAAAGGGGAGGGAAAATCATATCTGAATCTTTACGTTTTCTTCTGCACTGCCAGGTGGGAGAGTGGGGGAGGGGGAGAGAAACTTGCTATGGTTTTCATTTCTGAAGCAGAGCTGTTCTAAAGGCAGAAGAAAGCAGGCTTGAAACAGACTGAAGGTTTACGCTTACCACCACTACCACCACCACCAACAACAACAACAACTCAGCTTGCAAAACGAAACTTCTTACATGCAACCAAATGTCATTAACTGAATGAAGAAATCCCAATTCTACAACTTACCTTCCATATAAAAAAAGAAAGTGTATTAACTGGAACATTAATTTTCCATCACACATAATAGCATCTCCACAGCATCCCCTCCAAAATTTTCCAAGTAGTTCACTCAATAAGAGTTTTCACTGACAATAGCCTATACAGCAGGGGTCAGCAAACTTTTTCAGCAGGGGGCCGGTCCACTGTCCCTCAGACCTTGTGGGGGGCTGGACTATATTTTGGGGAAAAAATAATGAACAAATTCCTGTGCCCCACAAATAATCCAGAGATGCATTTTAAATAAAAGCACACATTCTACTCATGTAAAAACACACTGATTCCTGGACCGTCCGCGGGCCGGATTTAAAAGGCAATTGGGCTGGATCCAGCCCCCGGGCCTTAGTTTGCCTACCCATGCTATACAGCCTAATCTAAAATAAGTCACTCTTAAAGCCACATCCCTGAGAGGAAACCCCACTGAACTCAGCAGGGTTTACTTTTGAGTAAGCATGTACAGTGGTGTCTCGCAAGACGAAATTAATCTGTTCCGTGAGGCTCTTCGTATAGCAGTTTTTTCGTCTTGCAAAGCAAGCCCATTGACAGCTTAGCGGATTAGCGCTATTAGCGGTTTAGCGGCTTTTAGCGATCAGCTGTTAAGCGGTTTATCAGCGGATCAGCTGATAAGCGGCTTAGGAAAAGGGGGGGGAGGGAAAAAACCCACAGGAACTCGCAAGACATTTTCGTCTTGCGAAGCAAGCCCATAGGGAAATTTGTTTTGCGAAGTGCCTCCAAAACGGAAAACCCTTTCGTCTAGCGGGTTTTCCGTCTTGCGAGGCATTCGTCTTGCGGGGCACCACTGTACTTTATAGGATTCTAGATTCAGGTTGGCAGCCATGTTGGTCTGATGCAGTTGAAATAAATAAAAAAATTAAAAAGGATTATACTAAAAAGGATAGTACTATTAGACAAGAAGATGTCACAGTAGGCTCTAACTGCTAAAGAAGACTGTGAACATTCTTTTAAGAGGTTGTTCATGCAACCACAGATCTTAATTTTGAAGACCTTACTGGCAGAAATTCAATATAACACCTGTTTGTAAATGAAAACTATGCCAATCTGTTATCATGCTAATATATTAGCAAGTATAGTTAGAATTTCTTTGGTTTACAAGTTTTTTTAAAGTGATTTTTCAGGAATAAACAAGACCAACTAATAGCAACAGTTATATTTATTAGTCATGTTTAGCAAGGGGAGGGGGAAGAATAGTGAATATTCTAGTACCAGCTAGATTAAAATGAGATAGTTTTATAGATTTAGTAAAATCTCATGAAATCTTTGCAGTTACTGCCTAATCTAAGCCCACCAATCATGGGCATCCACAGGACTTTTCCTGTGGAGAGGCTACATAAAATAATACTTTATATATAATTTGGTATATCTAAATCACCCTCATCCTTCATCAAGGAACAGATTTACCATTTCTAGATCTGGTGACTGAGCTGTTGCCTGGTAGACCTGTCCTCTGAAAAACTTGTATTCCAGGTCTACCCTTCCCCTCCTTCTGCCTACTTCTCAACAGGTAGCCCTGACACCCATCAGCCTGGCACCCAGTTCTTTCCGTGGCTCCCTTCACCCCTTTCAGGCTTAAATTAATTACACTGTTCCTCCCTCTCCTGCACTTCTCTCACCCTCCCCCTGCCAAAAAAAATCCTCCCAACATGAATGGACTACACTTCAGGATTGTACCCTAACTGCCCATACTCTACCCTAACTGCCCTTTTCCTGCAGCAGAACAGCTATAACACTTTGGTTATGTTGCAAGACTGGTGTACTCCGCTCTCTTTCAGTCACAGCCCCTACAGCATGAGTATAATAATAATAATAATAATGGGTTTTATCTGCACTGGTAAAGCAATTTTTAAAAACTGCTAAAACATTTTAAAAATGTTTACAGGCACATGGGAGAAGAGTGAATCACATTTCTTTGTATGAAATAAGACCAGATTTAGTAAGATCAGGAACTCCTTTCTTTGGTACTACCTTTTGTTTTGGGCTGACACACAGCTCCCCAGTCATTAAACCCCAGATAGCTGAATGGTTTGCCATGGAGCATCAAACACTTCCCCACCAGGGAAGACCAGTAGAAAAGGCTTTAAAACAAACCAAGAAATCCCTTCTTCAGAGACTCTAGACAATGCCGGTTTCGCTCTAGCCTTCTCCTTGCCTAGTTGGACAGATCTGTTTTACTAAATGTTAATTATTGCCTAGGACTTCATTCACTGGCTAAAACACTGTCAGGAGAGAGAAGGCTAGTTTCTCACAAAACAAGCCCGGAGCAGTGGCGGCATGTTTTGCTTTACATCTCAGGTTCTACAAAAGTTAGGCACTGTCCAAAGTGGGCATGGGGACATTAATTCTGTGGAGGCCAACAACTGGTAATAAAGGGAAAGTAACTAAAGAATCACACAAAGTTAGACTGTAGTTTACTTTATGGAGCAAGAACTAAGTTATAAAATGATCTTCTTAGCTAGTTAACAATGGCAGGAGCTGGATTCAAGTTTGTCGCTTTAGAAGCCACTGTGTTAATTCACCTTTGCATAGATCAATGAGCATGTTCATTGGCATTGGTAAACAGCGCTTCTGTGTGTTCTGGTACCCATCACGGTGTCCCGTTGTGTCAGAAGTGGTTTATTCATGCTGGCCATATGACCCAGAAACCTGTCTGTGGACAAACGCCGGCTCCCTCGGCCTGAAAGCGAGATGCGCGCCACACCTATAGTCACCTTTGACTGGACTTAATCATCGTTGGCATTAGTAGGGATATTTTTCTGATCTCATTGACATGAACTGACAATAGAAATTTTAATAAGACATATGAAACATAAACGGACAATTATAAAGCCTCTAAACATTAAAGGAGAAATGTTTAATTGTGGTGTGTTGTAGACATTTTTGTCCCAATTTACTATTATATTATACTATATAATATTCTAGTAAATTTGTACTGGAAACTAGTATAAAGCATGGGCCCCATGGTACGGTATATCATATAGATTTGTTTTCCAAACCCTTTCAGATAACTGTTAGAAACACAGAAGGGTTTTTTAAAAAACAAAAAACAAAAATTACAGTATGTTTCAATGGAACAGAAGGATCTCACAAAATCAGAATAGCCTTGCTTGGAGCCAAAGTTCTTGGACCAACAAACACACCAAAGAAACTTTTACATTAGTGCAGCAGCTGAATATTCAAATGCTTCTGAACGCAGAATCTTTTCCCATCAAGAGTCTTAAGGAATACTGTGCAGAAGAACCGAGCAAAGAAAACAATCTTCAAGAGTTCACTAATAAAAGCAACAGTTACATTTTATATCAATTAGCATTTTTCAGTTATAAACCTTAAATGCAGGTATGTATGAAGATGAGAAGGAAGCCCCTCTCATGATAATGTAATACATTAATGCTCCCATAAGTCCCATTATATCTGAGAGTACACTGGACTCTCATAATAAGACATATGCATTATGTGGAAAAAGGGTTAGAAATAAGTACGTTCAGCAGCATTTGGAAATGCTACAAAGTCCCATTTGATCTTACTGGTAGTTTTAGTATTATCTGAAGGTTGTAGTCCTATATACAATTCTCTGAAGCAAGCTACACTTTACTTCTGAAGAAATATGCATATGATTACACTGTAAAACTTCTAAAACCATGTACGTTACAGAATAAGCTAAAAGGAGGTAGGAAATAAAGATTTTACAGGACAACACATTTTATTCTCCAGTTTTTCCAAGGTTTCCCTGTTTTGCTACAGTTACAAAGCCTTGAAAACCTTTTGGCTAGTCAAAAATCAGTATTAAACAATCTCACATTAATTACCCTGAAATGACCCAGCACTGACTAGCTGACTAACCCAATATAGCAGCAGTGATAATTTACTGTTACTAAGGGTTAGAAATAAGTACGTTCTAAGCAAAATTAGTTTTCCAAGACATGTCTCAGCAAAACTAACTACTTGAATATACCATCTCAAAGTAAATAAATTTTACATCACACTAAAACACAGTAATAGACAGTGAGGCTATGCAAAGACCAGCATTTGTAATCATGTAGCATTATAGATGTGGGATGCGGGTGGCGCTGTGGGTTAAATCACGGAGCCTAGGATTTGCCAATCAGAAGGTCGGCGGTTCGAATCCCCGCAACAGGGTGAGCTCCTGTTGCTCGGTCCTAGCTTCTGCCAACCTAGCAGTTCGAAAGCACATCAAAGTGCAAGTAGATAAATAGGTACCGCTCCAGCGGGAAGGTAAATGGCATTTCCGTGCGCTGCTCTGGTTTGCCAAAAGCAGCTTGGTCATGCTGGCCACATGACCCGGAAGCTGTACGCCGGCTCCCTCGGCCAATAAAGCAAGATGAGCACCGCAACCCCAGAGTCGGCCATGACTGGATCTAATGGTCAGGGGTCCCTTTACCTTTACTAGCATTACAGAACCTCACAGTGATCCTAAGCAAATTTACTTGGAAGTAGGACTATAGCTTCAATGCAAGTTCATTTGAAGTAATAAACATGAAACTTGATAATAATCACAGTCATCGTAAGTTTGCTCAATAGTCTAGCAAGGCACAAAAGTCTTATGAGTCAGCTCACTTTGTCCCACTGTTTAAAAAGTGTGGCAGTGGGAAGAGAGGGGCCTGCCAACTCACTGGGACAACTCCACTGCTTCCGTGAAGTTCTGAACTCCTTGCCCTGAGTTTGGACTCCTTAGACCATTGCTTCTAGTCTGACTGGCCTCACCTTTCCTGTCATCTAGTCTGAGAGCCGATGCTCAGCCCCTCTCTCTTTTCTGCCTCAATAAAGGTTTATTCTGTACTCTTAAGGAAGAGGCTCTGTCATCATGGGCTGGACAAGAGTGAGGAAAACAATAAAATAATATCTCTCACACACTATACACTTCACAAACCAACTGATTTCATAGAGACTGTATATAAATTTAAAAAAACTATAGCTTGAGCTGAACAACAACTCGATTACAATAATAATCTATTAATCACAGTAAATTGCTTCTAGGACTTATTTTTTAACATTCTGATATTGTATATGCCGGTTACAATATAACATAAATTTACCCATTGAACCCCCCCCCCCCCCGCATTTCTTGTAATGCAGTATCTTATGCAATATTCTTTCCCAGGGTATCCAACATTAAGCCCTCTGGAGGTTGAAGACTACAGCTTTCATCATCCTTGATTATTATGCTGCTGAAACTGATGGGAGTTGTAGTTCAAAACATCTGAAGAACACAATGTTAGCTGTCTCAGTTCTCTGCCATACATTCATTTCCTGTCTCCTAAAAGTTTTTATATTTTTTCCATAAGCAATGAAATCTGATCAAATATATCTATCTCTGCCAAAAGCTCTTAGTTCAATGCTGAATATTTTTCCTGCCAATCGTAAGCTGAAAAACTCAGCAAATTCATGAAATGGAAAGTATTCTACAAAAACTTAAAGAAAAATAATAATCAACGAGGGTAAGAAGTTATAAATTTGTCTAGAAGACCAGCCTCATGCCCCTGGTCAACTAACATGGCCCAAGAACATGTCATCTTACTTTAGTTGGTTTCAAATTTACAATGTAGCAAGTTGAAATAAATACAATGTGATCCCACAGATGTTTACAGTACAGTATTCAGAAGTATGCTTTACTGGGAATTATTTGTAGGTAAGTATGTTGAAGAATGCAGCCAAATCAGTTTATTTGCCATATTTACAGACTGCCCAAATGCCCCAGGACAGAAATGCACAAAATAAAAATATAAAATGAATAATAATATTAAAGACCAAGCAACATAAATTCCATATAAATAAAACAGCAGCAGCAATAATAAGAATTCATTCCATTCTATCTCACCTTTGCCCAAAGACAGAGCAACAATGTGTGCCAGTTACATTATCAACTGTTGCTTCAGTGATATCACTACTAACTGGGCTTATCCAACATCTAGGATAAACCTTTCACGTAAATTTTGACATTTTGAAATATCAAAACACTAAAAAGCCTTGCTAAAATCAGGTGTGTGTATATATCTATATACAGGTTTACCATCAAGAAGCCATATCATAATCAATAAGAAATGTTCAAGGGAAGTAAAATGTTACTAGATTCAAAATATTTTCCTACTATGCCTAGGCAGAGAGAAAGGAACAACTCCCCTCCAAATGACTTAAGAGCCTGAGACACCACTAAAGATTAGGATTGAAAAGCATGGGCTATAGTAGTAACAATCCCATAAGTGCATGTTCAGACAACAGCAATCTTGAATATTTGTGAGATCCTGGTAAAGCCATAGTTTGGCTTTCCATGTTACGCAAACCAGGCCTTTAAAAAATAACTAAGAAGTTATCTCAAGAGGCAGTATGTTGCTCACCACTAATTTCTTCCAATCAAATGATTGGTCCTTGTGCTACAAGAATACATGTCAGCTGGCACTACAAAGCCATACTAGTTTTTCATTTGTTTTCCCCTATCAGTTCATGAAGAAAAAAATTCTTCCAGTCAAAACTTTAACTAGGCTCACATGTGCAGTTATAATTAGCATGCTGCTGTCCTATACCAATTAAGTTGTGACAGGGGGCTCAAAGATAGCCTTGGTTATAACAGGCTATGCGGGAAAGACATCCATTCTTATTCCATATAGGCAGAAATATCACACATATTTGGGAAGCATGTAACAAATCTAATTCAATGCTTTAGAGAGTTAACCTAAAAACAAAAATATGCAAAAAGGAATAATTCATTAAATCACTCCTACAATGTGTATACTCTAAGTCCATTTTCATGCAAAAGAATGGCTTGTGATATGTCCAGTGTAATTTTATGTCCCATAGTCAGTAACATTTTGCTTGCAATTTCATTTCACAATTCAGTAGAACCTGCTTTTAAACTACTGCCTTATTTCTTGGTTTAAACTCTCCTTTGTTAAATTTCATACCGTTGATCTCAGCTACATCTACCTGTAATACTCTAGTCAGCCAATTTTCTCTAATGTATTTCCACTTTCACATTTATGGAAGCTGCTCTCATGCTAATAACTACATAATAAGCCCAACTACACATATTAACATCTTTTCACTAGGAAACGTTGCTAGACTTCTAATAATTTTGTTGTTCTCTTATGGTGCTGTACAAATTTGTCCCAAAGAAAAACTGTACAGTGGTACCTTGGGTTACATACGCTTCAGGTTACATACGCTTCAGGTTACAGACTCCACTAACCCAGAAATAGTACCTCGGGTTAAGAACTTTGCTTCAGGATGAGAACAGAAAGCGTGATCTGGCGGCGCGGCAGCAGCAGGAGGCCCCATTAGCTAAAGTGGTGCTTCAGGTTAAGAACAGTTTCAGGTTAAGAACGGACCTCCGGAACAAATTAAGTACTTAACCCGAGGTACCACTGTACTGGGGAAAAAGTAACCAGACACCGTTATTTTGTTAAGGCGAAACTGAGAGACTGGGACAGCCATTCTTGCTCTTCGAATTTTGACTTGTTCAAATTCAAGTTGTTGCTTTACAACAAAATTTGGATATGTAAGGATCCCTCAGCATTCTCCTCATCTTACCTCCACATGCTCCATCGCTGGAGGCATTCTCATCTAGCCCTGCTATGCTGTAGGAAGTGAGCCAGACTGGAAGGAAAGTGCTACAAGCAATAAAGCAAGGTAAGGTCAGCTCTCCATCAGCAATACAAATGGTTTGCTGAAAAAATTAAGACTCCTGCTCTCCCTGCTTTAGACATTAACAGGGCAGCTGTGAACAAACGAACATGGCTGCAACCATGACATATAGAAGAACTTCAGTTTCAACTTTACAGATTCTTATACAAGCACCTTTAGTTTGGATTTGGATCCCAGGAACAGAGACGTAAGGCCCCAGCAGTGAGGAACCTTAAGCCCAATGACTAAATTCAGCCCTCCGATTCTCACCATCTGGCCCACAGGACTCTCCTCAGCTCACAATCCCTCCACTGCCACACCCCTTTCCCCATGTCACATGTCTCAATGGCTCTGCTTTGCACCCACAAGTATTTTCACCTGCCTGGAGTGGGTCCTTGCTTGCCTGGATGGAGCTTAGAGAAGCGTGTGTGTAGAAACTAGCCTACTGTACAAAGCCCTACCTCCTTCATTAGCAGTGTTAGAATCTCAGATATATAAACTAGGTGCCAAGTGGATCATAAACTAGGGTTACAGTTGCCAAAATGGAATGTCTAGCTGCCATTTTTGAGCAAGACGGCTCCAGTGTCTTATTTTTCAAATGATGAACTGACTATCAGTTCAACATCTGGCAAGTTTAGATGACCACCTTGAGCTAGGTTAAGAACTTCGATTACCTGAGGAAGAAAGGTCACTTTATCCAGGGACAGCCAACATATATACTGCCCTATTTCTACCTCTTTTTCTTAATGGTGACATGTACCACTCATACCTTAAGAATATTCTTCACAACTGTGAGCAGGACAATGGGGTAGCATAAGTGAAGACAAGCTACAACAATTAACTATAATGTTGTCCATTGCTCCTGCTCAGGCTGCACAGAATAAGTATTTTGGTTCCAGAGATTCATTCTGATTGTGCTGATAAAATATAACCAACAGAATTCTACAGGATGTAGTATTAGTGTGTGAAAACAGTTGACATCCAACGATCCTCAGGCGTGCACCTCCAGATGGTAGGCGCCATCCTGGCACCCAGGCATTTTCACTTACTCACAAGTGGCAGATAGTCCAGTGCAAAATGCACCGCACATGGCTAATTTTCAACACCCACTGCGGGTATAGGGCCCACGGAAGGGAATGCAGCCCTTGGGCTTATAAGGTTCCTCACCACTGAACTAAGGCTTTGACCTAATGGTAAACACTACACTGACCCGGACTGCAACTATCACACAAATAACCACGCTATATGCTGTAAATCAATTGATATTTCTTATTCATAATGAAAGTCACATCATGAATGGTTTGGAATGGGAGGGGGGGATATGTTGTTTACATTCCTGATTTACACCCATCAGCAATTAGATCAACTGTGCCCTCAAGGGGAGGAGAATTCTAGGATCAGGGTGCAATTACTGAGAAGGCCCTATCTTAAGTTCAAAGAAAATGAACAATACTCACCAGTGGCCTAGGGGAAGTCCTCCATCCCAACAATCTAGGTGCCCCTTACTGTATAATACAAGGGGGTGGGCACGCTATCAGATATCTAGGTCTCAAGTCACTTGGGGCTTTATGTTTACATCAACACCTTAAAACTGGGTCTAATCAATTTAATCTGTAGTGCAGACATGTAAAGAGTCACAAGAAAAAGTGTTACATCCCTTATTTCATGTTACAATGGATTCATGTACATCACTTCAAACTACAGTTACGTTCTCAAAGCTTACATTGCTTCTGTCTATGTAGTACTGTACATGTACTCCATGGAAGGCAGAGAGTGGGGATTAAAGTATTTGTCCTTCTACCTCACACTGCCTACTACCTGTTACTTACAAAGTGTCTCCATTTCATGCTTGGAGAAAGCATGGCACTTTACTTACTATTATTAAATGCCTAAAGATGCTAGGTCAAGAGAAGGCCCTGTCAACAGCCTTGCAATCTAAATGAAATGTTAAATATTGAGTGAAAGGGAAAGAAGGATGGAATAAAGTGAGGATGAAGAAAATCAAGGTGGGTTGTCAAACATTTTTTTCCCCAAAAATATTACTATTTTTGACAACAATTCCAGCAGTATGCCAGCTACCGTACATCCTGCCAGGTACACTTGCAAGATCAAACTCCACCATAGTTACTACCAGTAGTTATAACTACTGAACTGTATAAGAAACTTTTCATTTGCAACATGGCACAGTACCATTTAGAAGTATCACCCCTGTGATGCAAAATCCTTTATGTTTAATCCTATTCATGTCTATATAGATTTAAGCTGCAGCAAGTTCAATGGGGATCACTGACCAGATAAATGGATATAGGATTGCACCCTTAAGGGCACGTCTACATAACCAAGCACCATGGTTAGTAAGAAAACAGGTACTACTAGCATATTCCCTCCACCCACTGTTCATTTACTTCCTCCCATGTAAATTAACTTTTAAATGCCAATTGACACAAAGTAGTGAGATTACTATGTTAGTCACCAGTGCCACCAATGCTACCTAGATGCACTGACTAGGGACATTTTTCCTCTTGAAACAGTGCATTACATGTAGCAGACAACAAGTTCAGAAAAGCCATCTTCAACTACACCATGGATTCCTCAAATACATTTACTGGGGATGTTTGTTTCAGCCACCGAAGCATGGAAGCAGAAGTGGCAGCAGGCAAGAAGAGATTAAGCAAAGAGACAGGAAGCAGTGAGGTGGCAGGGGCAGAGAATATTGTAGCACAAGCAAGAAGGAGCAATTCATAGAAATAAGCCACATACCATAATGAAACACACACATTCTACCTGAACACCAGAACACAGTCTGGGGCACAGGGCACATACAGGTCGATATAGTGGTATTCGTGCGCTAGATTTTTAATGGGCAGAGGCGAGAGAAGCAGTCTGAAATCAGGAGACCAACTACTGAAAGGGGGATATTGTTTTTGTTTCTTACTATGTTATGCATTTCTGTGTTTTATATTTGTAAGCCACCCTGTGATCCTCCGATGAAGAACAGTATAGAAATTTAATAACAACAACAAGAACAAGAACAACAATATTTTCAATTTCATGCTTGAGTCCTGACATCTCTATCCTGGGTAAATGTGGGGCTGCTTTTATTAAAATGCATATATATTTGCTATTTTCAGTTCATATACCACAGACACATTATAAAACCACCTGCTTTATAAGGGCATTTGCACAATGCAGGAATTCACTGTAGGATCAGGATTTACCTTTCCACATTTAAACATAAAGTTCATTTGACAATGTATTACTCAATTCCTAGCTAACCAAAACCTAATGTTCCATACTAAAGAATTTGATCACTATGTCCTCAGTTTAGTTCTAGCATTTTTACTATTATTATATCTCCCACAACTTTCTTACTATAATCTTGTTTTTCCTAAGTTTTATATAGTAAACTGTCACTGGAAATGGTTAAACCAAGTTCAACTATAATAATTCAATACTGTATTTATATTTTAGATTTCCCTGAAAGCCTAAAAAATAAATCCACACTTATTGCTGCAGGTACAAAAGAAAAGCAAGTTATTTCTATACTCAGTAAGGTAGGGGTGAGTAACTAGTAACCCTGCAGATGTTGTTCAGCCTCCCAACTCTCATCAGTCTTAGTCAGCACAACCAATGGTCAGCGATGATGAGAGCTGCAGTCCAACAATATCTGGACAGCCATAAGTTAGCTACTCCTGTTGCAAATCACATAGCTGATTTCATACATCTCTTCCCAACCCTGAAACTGTTCGCTTATATTTATTTTGATCAAACATCCACCTATCAACTCAGTTCTTTTGCAGAGCATAGGATTAGGCTCAGGGAACCCAATACAAGCAGACACATGCCTGCTTCCTTTGTTGTGGGAAACTGGACATGCCTACAATCAAAAAGTCACTGTTTACTGTTGCTTTGTTTTATCTGTTGGTAGAAGACCACTTTTGTTATACTGTTTTGAGTTGCTGCATCAATGCTATCAGTATTATTATTTTAACAATTTGTATACCACTTAAGTGGTTGTCTCTAAGCTTTCTTGAGTTGTTGCTTTTGGGGAGAAGCAAAGTTGACTTACAACCTAAGGGTTATAGAATGCTCAAGCTGGGAGCTGAAGCACTGGATTTTTGAAAGCAAATCTTAGCTTTATCTTCATTCTGTTGGTGCTGTAGTGGCTGTTGCAATGCAGAACTTCTGCAAATTCAGAAGATAAATTCTGGCTGAAGGCTAAGAGTCCAATCCAAGATGGATACTTTCAAGAATGAACAGCTCTCTTTCTCACCAAATCACAGTACTAGCTGCAATTTTGCGCTAGCACAGCAAATGCCTGGGACACTATTGCTTCAACAACTCAAGAAAGTAACACCACCAGTGCAACTGTGCCAAACATGGCTTTTCAAAACAAGACTGAAGAGTGGCAAAGAAAAACAATCCTATCCGTATTAAACTAATGTTAACACCAAACCACAAAGTATTAACTTAGTGACGTGTTGAGCACCCTAGTCCACAGGCAATTGCTAGTACAATTGTGCCAATTCAAAACATTCCTAGGACCAGCCACCAAGCCACAAAAAATTGAAGTTTAAAAATGTATGGCTAATGAATCAGAACCTGATAATAAACATTCTTCTGTAGTCTCTGATTCTCACCTGCAGGCCCACAAATGGAGCTTTAAGCATGAATTAGTTAACAACTCTTTATAGGGCTGGACCTCAATAATCATGACATTAAAAACAAACGCAAAAAACTGGAGTTTAAAAATGTATGGCTAATGAATCAGAACATGATCATAAACACTCTTCTGTAGATTCTGATTCTCACCTGAAGGCCTATAAATGGAGCTTTATGCATGAATAAGTTAACAACTCTTTATAGGGCTGGACCTCAATAATCACCACATTAAAAACAAACACAAAACACGTTTAATCTGGAAACCTTCTCCCAACCTTCACATTCCCATGCTATTTTTTTTTTTTACCAAATAACAAAACATGTAAAAGCATGCTTCCCAGCAGCACTGTTTCTTTAAAATCCTTCATTTATTTATAATCCTTCAACTATTTGTAATTCACTTTGCTAATATAACTGAGCAAAGCTTAAACATCAGACCTAAAGTCCAGTTCAGAGGAATTATATTAACTGCTGCTGCTCACATCACAAGAACAGGTACAGTCCATGAATGGTTACTGACACTTTGGCTTCTGACTGCTCACTACACTTCCACAAATCATAAAATTACCACATCTGCCAGGAAGTGCAATGCAATATAGTTAAACTAGAACCTCTTTTGTTTAACTTTTTAGGTGGGAAACAGAATGTAAAACTGAATTTTTAAAATGCTGAGAGCATCCAATCTTCTACATCCAATTTTAAATAAAGCTGAAACCCACTACCTCATTGTGAGAATGCAACTGTCAAAGTAAAAAGCTTGTTCATATTAATAAATCTCTCTCTCTCTCTCTCTCTCACACACACACACACGAAGAAAGCGAAATCATCTATAAAGAGGAATGTGTTGAAAATTCAGTGAGGTGTTTGATCATCTTGTAACATGTTGGAAATCTGATGAGGTTACTGAAGCAATTTTCATACACACACGGTTATTGGCCTGAAATGTTTGGATATTAAAGGACACCTTGGTCAGCCCTTCTCATTCTAAGCACCTGCTAATGAAAGCAATTTTAGGAAGAATTGTTTAGTTTAACACTAATATGATGCAATTAAAATACTGAAGTCTGGAGCACGTTAATATGTGGTCTTTTGTTGAACTTCTTAAAGACGTGGTCTACATAAAGACCAACTCACGAGCTCACTATATGTATACCAACGGCACACTCCTATGCTCAAACTGCACTGGCTGAAGGTATATCAGAGTGGGGTCTTGATGCATACATGATGTCAGGGATATATTGACAAATTCTCACTGCTTGCTCCACCAATAGAGGGACCAAATACGGGTGGCATTAGGAGCAAGTCAGGGAAAGAAGTCCTAAACACCTTCAGGTCCCTCTCCTGGTTATTACGCTGGTAAAAGGTTATGCCAGCAAAAGTATTGATCTGATTTAAAACAGCCCTAATGAACTCACACTGTCCTCACTCTGTGCACATTATTGTGACAAAGCATAGGATCCTGAATAACTCTGCACTCAAATCATAGCACACCCAGACCTGTATATAAAATCTCTTCCACAGAGCCCATAACACTATATGATGTACACCAGGAGGCTATATTTCTCTGGCTTCCTGTCAAGCATACAAGGGGATTCTGATTATGGGAACTATGGAGAAAGGACACTTTGCACAAAGGGCTTTAACTGAGCAATATGTTATTCCTCTACTTGTTGTTCTAACACTTTTCTTCCAAGAATCTTTAAATATATTTTGCCTCAGGACACACACACAAGATTCTGAGTTTGACTTCTTCAACTAGAGATGAAGGGACAAAGCACCCTACATGGGAAAGGAAGGAAAAGAAGAGTCAATAATTCCATCCATGACTACTGAAAATATTTCAGTCTTTTATGTGCTTCTCCCTGCTCCCCATGAAAACAGTGCCCCGGTTATACTGTTTAACTGTTGGTTGCAGTGCCTATCTGCACTGTATAGAAAGGGGTAGGGTTAATGCCAGGGTCTCTGATCCAATCATTGCTACTACTGCCCAAACACACTTGATGGCTTTTGTCCTGCATGATCACAGTAGAAGTTTCCCTGCAACTACTCTCATGGGAGATGTTATTATATTTTCAGTCATTACACTCTCCATCAGGCAGAGTGAAGCTGAGGCAAAGGAACTGGAAGAGACTAGATGGCAGCACCCAGTATTAATCACTCATTAGCATCTACTGAGAATCGAAGGAAAGGCTGTGTGTTGCAGATGCTGACTATTGCTGATTCCTGTCCTGGGATCACTAGCCTTACCTCCCCACAAGCAGCCCTCCAACAGGTGCGGAGGAAAGGGTGTTCCCAATTTCCAGTGTCATAAAAACAACTAGTGAAGCCTACTGCAAGACCAACAATTGCCAGCCTTCATGTTCTAGCTGGACAACTTTGCAAGATGTTTGACAGATGTTTATGTAACAGTTGAAACCATACACAGCAAAGGGAGGCAGCGATAGGTAAATGCTACTTGTTACTCTTCTGTTTATTATCATAGGCATAGTAGCCCTACTGGAGTAAGAAGGTTGGCAACCATAGCCATTTACCTGCTTCCACAACTGACTTCGTTGCCAATGTTCTTTAGTGAAAGCATTCACTTTCTCATAGCTGTTGTTTGTTAGTTACTGAGAGCTTGTTACTGCAGTTTGTCTTCCTGTGAGTTGTTTTTAACTTTGTACTATATAGGATTCTGGCTACACTACACATTACACTGACTTTATATGGGGTAACGTGGCAGCCAGCTTGATTGCCTGGTAAAGCCAGCTTTGTCAGATGCTGAGATGGATTGAAGGATGACAAGTATTTAAGAGCAGCTCTTTCTGTGTTGTTAGTAAATGCTGCTAGTAAATGCCTCAACAGCATCATTTTCAAAAGTCACCCCTTAATTTCCTTCAACAGGTTTTGTAATAAGGGGAAAAAATCCATAGACCCTAGTGAAAGTCTGGTTTTCATAACTGGTGCCAAAACAAGCTTTTTAAAGACACCACAGACTTCCTTAACAAACTTAACTCTATTAGACAACTTCCACAGGAAACCGTCTCAGCAACTGTGGAAATAGAATTATTATATACAAACATCACAATGACGATGAGCTTTGGGATATCAGAACTACCTTCCCTGGCAAAGAAATACAGTCAACATCACCCCAGAACATTCACATATCATCCTCTTTACATACTATTGTTTCAAGTTGAGATACCCATCCCTACAAACCCACAGTACCACAATGGGCACATGTGCAACAACATATACCAACATCTTCATAGCAGACTGTGTAATATGTGTTTTAACTAGCAGTTAACCCAGTGGCATATCTCAGATACACTAATTATGTTTTAATCATTTGGACAAATAGTGAGGAACAATTTCAGAGATATCACCAAAACATCACCTACTGCCACGCTACAGTCAAGTTCTGCTTCATCAATTCCACAGCAAGCCCAAGAAACTTGGTGGTTTAGACCACAGTGCCTTTGCACTTTACCTTACCTTTAGCATCTATTCCATACAACACACCCTGGATATAGTACAAAAGACATCTGAATACGATCTTATACAGAAACTAACCGACCACTAACACCTACTTCTATGGCACCAGTTATACCAACAGTGCATTTTCTATATTAAGTTGACTGTCTGTAAGGATCTGTTCAATGAATGGAAATGCCTGCTTCACACATAACCCTATCCATGGTTTGGTGGATCATCTAAACCATGCACAAACTATGGTTTAATTACTGCCAACAAACAAGAATCTGAAGTCATGGTTTGTTGTTGGCTAAGGAACTTTTAGTTTGTTTTAACTACGGCTTGGCATTACATGTGAATTCGACACCCTTCCTTAATTATGGTTTGGATATCCTACCCAGATGCCCACCAAGCTACAAAGGTGACTATGGGGTGCGGTGCTTGTCTTGCTTCAGTCCGAGGGAGCAGGCATTTGTCCACAGACAGCTTTCTGGGTCATGTAGCCAGCATGACTAAGCCACTTCTAGTGCGACGGGACACCGTGACGAGTGCCGGAGCACACAGAAACGCTGCTTACCTTCCCACTGCATACTCACACTGGTATGCTTTTGAACTGCTGGGTTGGCAGGAACTGGGACAGAGCAACGGGAACTTACCCCGTTGTACAGATTCGACTGCCAACCTTCCGGATCAGCAAGTCCAAGAGGCTCAGTGGTTTAGACCACTGGGAGTGGGTGCCGTTACAAAGGAACAAAACAAGAATAGTTGGAAATCAAACAAACCTCGGTTTGTTTCACGGTCTGTGGGACTATGTGTGATTAATATGTGGTTTCCTAAACAAACCATGGATCACTGTTATGTACAAACCAGGCCATAGGCACCAATGCAACAAACCAGGTAAATCTTTTTATTAAAATGAGAACACTGCTAACAATGCAATCTATAGCATCTAGGATTCCTATGAATGCCACTCTACAAATCACAAAGTGGCTGTCCTAAAACTCATTAATCTGGATGGGCAGAGAAAATAGTAATTGTGTAAACCAGTGTCTCAACAGCTACCATTGATTTCTTCTTCCCTGTATAGTATCATGGAAAACACTAAGGCGCATCACTTAAAAATGTAATTTCCACTGAGGTGTTTCCTTTTAAAACACAAACAACCACCCTTACATCTATGCTATTATCCAGTCCCTTTATGTATATGATGAAGAGGACTTTAGGCCATGAAAGTTAATGCTTTTGAAATGCTGGGTTTTTATACCACCTTTAAAAACTGTGCTCTGTTAGACTTTTCTGCTCAGAAGTAAGATCCACAGCTTAGGGACTGCCACAGATAATGCCTCATTAAGATTACCTCTCCCTGAACATCTGAGGCTCACACAACTACCAAGAGGACTCCCTCATCTTAACATCTGAGAGGGTATGTAGGGAAGTAGAAAGCCTTCCAAATATTTGAGGCCTAAGTTCTTGCTTTAAACAATGAGTACCTTGAGTCAGGTCTAGAAACAAACCAGCAACCAGTGCAGCTCTTTTAAACAGGAGTTATGGGAGTTGTAAATATTAGCCCAGCCAGTAATCTGGCTCTTGCATTTTGGAACAGTTGAAGGTTCTGAGTTGCGTTCAAGGGTAGCCCCACATAGGGTGCATTCTAGTAATCCTCTCTGGAAGTTACTAGAGCACAGATAACAGTGGTCAAGTCATCTAAACAACTATCTGGGCAACTATTAACTTTGTGTATTGCTTTAGCACCAGCTGACTGTCTGAGACTGGATGCCCACATAAATGTACAAGATGAATAGAAAAGTGACAAGTAAATGCCTTCTTAAGTTGTGAACAGCGATTCCCCAGAAGTCATTTACACAGGTTTACAGATCCTCACAGGGATAATTTCAGGATGGGAACAGTAAGTTAGATGTTGTTGTTATATCAGAATAAAGATGTCAGCCATCTTTCCATTATTTCTTCAGAGGCACCCACAAATTCACTTGCCAGCTCACAAGGAGAAAGATCCCCAAGACCTCTGTCAGCCCTCTGACAAAGTGGGAATCCAGCACCAAACAGATCCCTGCTCCAGAAGCCTCAGTTCCACTGTAGGTTTTGAGCAGATAAGAACAGCAGGAGTCCCTTCCAAGCAGAGGGAGAGACTCCTGGTGTCTTAGTTGACCCTTGTGGTCCCTTCACCTCCAGTAATAATAATAATAATAATAATATTTGTACCCTGCTAATAATAATAATAATAATAATAATAATAATAATAATAATAATATTTGTACCCTGCCCTTCTTACTAGGTTGTCCCAGCCACTCTGGACAGCTCTACAATTCTATGTTTCTACTTTCACCATACCCTGCACAAATGAAATACTGTACCAGTCTCTCAAGCCCCAATACAGGGGTAGCTACTTTTTTAATGGCTGATTAGTAAGCCAAGCCAACATTTATTCTACTGTTTGCTATATTCTGCCCCTTCTCCAAAAAGCTCAGAGCAGCATCTACCTCAAAGGTCTGTTTTGAGAGAATGTCTGTTAGAGGGTGAGTGTGGTACAATGGTTAGAGTACTGAACTATGACCTAGGAGACTAGGGTTTGAATATCCAGTCAGCCATGATGCTCACTGGGTGACCTTGGGCTAGTCATCATTTCTCAGGGTTGTTGTGAGGATGAAATAAGGAGAAGTAAAATAAATAAAAAGGTTAGGCTAGGTTTGGTTAACGTAAAACACCTTGCTTAGTGCCAACCAATTTTCTCCATAGGTGAGAAGAAATTTTAACATGGGCTTCCCATATAGAAACACAACAGGTATCACTGACTGATAACTGTTGGGTTTATTTATACACTGGCTGCATTACCAATCTTACATAAATAACACTAATTCGACATTTTAAAAAACAGTGAAGCATTTAAAAGCAAATTATTAAACAAGATTATTGCACATAGGACTCAATCCACCTTACTTAAATGATTAGATCAGTGTTTGATGGATACTAAGAACAATTTTAAAGAAATTTTCTTATTCAGTATCTGAAAAAGGAGATTTATCTCTTCCAATTATTATTTTCTTCAAGCTTCTCCATTTTTATTTTAATGTCTTCATTTTCTGCCTCCATCACACTCCCTGGACAACTGCCTGCACCTCCTTAGGGAGACCTGCACCACATGTAAACCAAAGCCTTCTATTCCCATTTCACTCTAACCAACTAGAAATGCCAAAATATGTGCTTCTATTACCACAATGTCCATAAGGCCATGTGTTTGTGAATACCTTCACATAGATAATTGTCAATGATCACACCAATATCTGCTTTAAGACCCACTTGAGGGCTCACAACATTTTTGTTGTTGAAGATACTACATTTTTCAGTGACTGCAACATGAAACACAAATACTGTGTGATCATAGAATTGTAGAGCTGGAAGGGACCCCAATGGTTATCTAGCCCCACCCCTCTGCAATGCAGGGATCTCAGCTAAAGCATCCATGGCAGATGGCTATTCAACCAGCAGATGTGAAAAGGTTCCTCAGCAAAACACAGGCCTATTAGCAGCATAGCCACTATTGCAGTCACTTACTTGAACTCACTCTCCTGCACTGATCATACTAGTATGTCTGGACAAGCAACATCCACTCTGAGGACTAGTCCCCTTGTGGCTTACAGGTGTGAAGCACATCAATTCAGTATACCTGGAACTTGCAAAATCATTCTGTCTGGAAGGATACTTCAAACATGCTCAAATCATGAACAAGAAAAAAGCAAGGAAACATCTGGGCTGGTGCGGGGGTGGGGGAATGGTTTGATAATGTTGACATTGGTTCAAGAATGGGCTAATATCTGCCCCCTCATGAATATGTTAATAAAACAAAGACCAGTGCTCTAGATGAAAATCTGTAGTTACAAACTAGTGTACGTCCACATATGATGCTTAAAAAAAGATTTATACATCCCTACAAGGCAAAGCCATAACAGGAAAAAAATCACAACATAAGTGATCTGGGGCCAAAGTTAGGAAGGTAATTCTTTATAGGTAAAAGGTAGGTCTGGAGACTTTAAAAGCCAGATCAATTATAACGAATAATTGTATCAGTCATAGGATGCTCATACTATACTAATTGAGAAAATAAAAATTCTTCAAATTCTCTTTTTTTAAAAAAAAAAGTTCTGAAGTATTATGAAAATGACTGCATAAATTCAAAAACAATAATTATTGATGCTTATGAGTTTATTATACAGTCATCAGCAGATAAAGTTTATTTTTGCCAGTATGTTAGCAAAAAAACAAACAAACAAACAAACAAACAAACCACAAGGAGATCACAGTCATTTCCTAGTGCAGCAGTGGCACACATGTATTTTAACAAGGGCCCCCTAAAAGCAAAAACGATACAAAGCTAGATTTTTAAGTATGTCCAGGTGTGTGTCTGCTGAAATGAATATCAGGAATAAAGAGATGACATGATCTAACGCATGAGTTACAATGGAATCTTATACATGCCTGCTCAAAAATAAGTCCCAGTGGGGATCTGGGTATAGGACTGTATTCCTAATAGGAATTAACTCTGTGCCACACTTTGGCTGCAGTTTCATTTGAAACTTGAGTAATATGGGAGAATTACAGTGAAATCTCAAGAGAAGCATGTACTATGTTTTTTTATTAAGTGTATCTCTATTAGCTTTTTCCAGTACTTAATATCTGTAACACATCCCAAAACATCCTTTAAAATATCAATATTTCCTTATCCAAACCCTTTAGAAGTGAAGATACAAATTAAAGGTGCATATACACACTTGTAAACAAGAAATTCCTTGTTATAGTCAAATTTTAACAAAAGCATATGCCATCACAAACATGTATACAGCAACTTTATATTCCAACTGATTCTGCCTAAGGATTTCCAGACTTCCTTGTAACTCAATAACCACTTCTACACTGTTGCTGTGACTCTACAGCTTTAAACTGGAAGTCAATCTAGGACAACCAATGGAAAGTGCACCTGCAAAAATTACATTTCTTAATTCAGAGTGCTAAATCCCCTACAGTTAGATTTTAAAATTATTAAAACTTGCCTGCCACAAAACAGAGCAGACTGTACCTACACTAACAGAAAAATGAAAATATTTGCATCTTAAGTTTAATTATAAACTCAAAATATTAAACTTGTTTAAAATAAAATAACAAAAATTCACATAGATTCCTTGACACAAACATCTACAAACATGGGCTATATATATTTGTATTATTTGAAAGACAACATCATATTACAATTACTACAATTCCATTATAAAATATAGAACTTCAAGTAAATACTACATGAAACCATTTATCAATTAAAATTGCTAAAGATTGGGGGGAGGGGAAATCAAGTAACAGCAACAGCATACTTCAGAAATCCCTTAATAGAACCAACATTTCAAAAATGCAGTCCCCTCCCATATTTATATGTAATCCAAAGCATACCTTCAGCAATACCAGTCTTTGATGACAAAGAATGTATACATTTACCATTTATTTTAAAATACATAATTGTAAAACAACATTCCATCTTAAAAAACAGACAAGCAATGTCACTTAATTATTTTGCAATTAAACACTGAGTTGCTAAAACTAAAATTAATTTGCTTCATATAGCCAGCCTTACTGTGATATCAGTGTTAAATAACCAATAAAAAGCTTCCTACAACTACTATCTGTACACACTGGGCATCAGGCAGAAGTAAATAAAAAATAATGCAAATCCAGAAACATCATAGCCTTTAACAAAAGCAAAAGGCACTTTCAACTGGCAAGAGGCACAACAGCAATTTTTAAAAAGAATGTCTTAATGAAGGAGAAGATATTGCTTATTTTTCACACCCTAAAAAGAGCAAAATGCTACTACCCCCATGTTCCACACATCTGCTGCAGAAGTCCTTATCAACACTTACCGCAAGTAATACTGTTTTAAAGCGAAGGCAGCGTTAGAACAACTTCTGGGAAAGTTAAACTCTTCTACAATTTCTCCCCACTGATTCTTCTCAGATACCTGTCAAAAACAACACACTGAGATGCACAAAAACCACACACATGCACAACGTCGTCGCTCGCCACCCTCAGAGAAAAGGGCTGCCATGAAAAACCCCAGAAATGTGAGAAAGATCTCTGGATTTGTTTCCATCGGATCTGGGATCCCTATTTCGCCCTGACAGGCAACCGTGGCGATCCCATCTCGCTCCTCCCCTCGCCTTTTCCCACATTTATTTTATTGGGGAGCGAGAAAAGGGTCGCGAGGGTTTTTTTGTATTTCGGTGTGGAGAGGTTTGTTTTTGTCCTCGCTGCCTGGACAATAACCAATCGGGAGTCTCTCCGGCCGCCTTGCTTTTAAATCCTCCCGCGGCCCGTTAAAAAAACAACAACCCCAAGAAGTTGAAAAGGAGCCCGGCCGAGTCGGGATGGGGGGCCGCCCCCCGCCGGCCCAGGGGGGCCGGGGCCCCGTCCCGCCGAGCCCGCCCGCCCGCCCGCGACACACACAGGCCTTTCTTTTGAGGCCTACATTTTCTGTCCCTAGCCTTGAAGCCTAAAGATGGCTATTTGATTACACACCGTCTTGGCTGCCCCTTTTGTTATTCCTCTCCGGGAAGGGCTGGCGGGGCAGCGCCTGGTCCCCCCCACGGCCGCCGGGATCATCTCCCAGCCCGAGCTCCGTGCCGATTATCGATGTTAAACATGCCCGCTAATTTTGAGTTGCACTAAAACTGCACTCGGAGTCTCCTCTCTCTCTGTGTGTGCGCGCGAGGGAGAAAGACACACACACACAGCCCGCAAGCGGAAGAAACTGCCTCACACACACCGCCTTGCCCGCTCTCTCCTGCCCTCCAGGAGACGCGGGGTGAGAGCAGACCCCCCCAAAAATAAATATCTAGAGGGGGGGACCCTGGGAAAAGCGGCAACCCCCCCCCCACACCCCGGGCTTCAGCTCTCCGCCAACAAGGCCGAGGCACCAACCTGCCTTGCCTGCTTCCTCCTTCCCCTTCCCCCCCTTCCCAGGCCGGCTTGAGGGAAAGACGGGCGCCGACCCCCCCCCCCAGCCCGCCGCCGGGGCCCCCGAGGGCGGCGAGAGAGTTGGGGGAGGAGAAAGCGAATTAAAACTTCCACTCACCTTCCCGAATCCGCCTAAAGTGGTGACTCGGGTGTAGAGAGCGTGCAGGTCCAGCTCCTTCCCACCCACCACCGGGATCTTCTTGAAGGGAGACCTGCCGAGAGAGGGGAGAGCGCCACAAAAACAACTTGTCAAGTCGGCCCCCCTTCCCGGCCCTGGCGGGGGGCCGCCTCGTCCTTCAGGGAAGGGGCTGGAAGTTAAAATCGGCCGCTTCGCACAGCCTCCCCCCGCCGCCGCCGCCGCCACCATCCCCTTCCATCTCCCCATTTTCCTTCTCGCTCACCCTCTGCTGTGGTGAAACTGCCGCAGCTCGTCCAGGAAAGCCAGTCCTTTTCTCCGATGGTCGGGTTGGTTTTTCCCGGTCGAATTTGCCATGTCGGCCCCCCGGATTTAAAAAAAAAAAAAAAAAAAGGAGGTCGGGGGGGGGGGTTTGTCTCCTTAAGTGGAGGGAGGGGAGAAAAAAAAAAATCCAAGAGAAAAACAACAACAATCCGCGGCTCCTCCTCGCCTTTTTTTCAAGAGACCCGGGTTCCTCCTGTGCTCGGCCGGGGATCAGCCATGGAGAGGGACTTGTTTCGAGAAGAGAGAAAGGGAGAAAAAGTTTAAAAGGAATAAGGGAGCCCGGAGAGAGTGGCAATTACGAGTCCTGTCTCCTCCACACGGCGAGGGAGAGAGGGGCCACCGCTCGGCAATTCTTGCCGCCGCCGCTGCCTTGCCTGCCTCTCTCAGCACCACGAACCCAGCCGATCCAGCCTGCACATGAGACTCAACATGGTGCTGCTGGATCACACAATGAATTGGGTTAGTGTTGTGGTAGGGTGGGGGTTGGGGAGGCTGGAGTGAGGGACTGACAGTGTGTGTGTGCGTGTGTGTATTACAGACGCGGTTCCATGAGATCTCCCCTCTCCCTCGCACACACATACATACATACACACACACACTGTACAGCGGCGGCGGCGGCGGCGGTGGTGGCGGCGGCAGCGGGATTCACTTCTCTCCTCTCTCAGACAAAAAGATCTGAGGCCGCCGTGCTGCTTGCCTGGGCGAGATCGCGACACAGCGCACCCCGCAGGCCGGCCGAGGCACTGCAAAAGGCAGCTCCGAAATGGCAAAAGGCAGCACTGCCAGCGAGCAGTTCCTGGCGGGGAACAATAGGCTTCTCTCGCGGCTAAGGGCTCATCTGCAATGTGCCGCAAACTTCACACACACAAAGCCGGGCGGAAAGAGAAAAGGCTGGAGGAGGGGGGGCAAGGAAGGGGTTGGAAGCGGCTACTACCGGTTGTTCCAGGGTTAGGGGCAGGGGGAAAATGTTCCATTCTTCCCAAACTTTAGAAAGATGGAAGTACTTTCCAGGTTAACCGGAGGAGATATAAGAATAGGGGGAGGGAGGGACTTGCGTGTTTTGTATATAAACACACCAACTGTATCTTTCAAAAGGAAAAGGAAATAATCAACAGTGCATTTTTAACTTTGAAAACCTTTCTACATCAAAACTGGGAGATCCCGCATATTTTTGGATACCATATGTTTTTACATGTGAACACATATTTCCTACTATCACATTACGCATGGCCTAAAGTAATTTAATGAGAGTTCCTAACCTCTGTAGTTCAGGGTGATCTTAAAAAAAAAATCTAGAAAGTTTTCTGTAGCACATGACTTCTGAAGATTCACTAATAATACAAAGGTTTTATATTAAAAATAATTATAATCGGCTTCAAAATATATGAAACTTATCTAACCATGGCAAAGCTGGGCAATCTTCCTAGTTCAAATTCCATCTCAGCCATGAATTCACTATCAGGCAAGTCTTTATTCTCTCAGCCTGAGGCCGTGTGCAACAGGGGGGTAATAATATTGGCCTACCCTGCAGGGGTGTTGCAAGGCTCAATGGGATAAACTGTAACACACTCTGAAATCCTGAAATGCACTACATGAAGTTTTATTATTGTACAATGAGCAAAGTGCAGCTGTAATGATCAGGGAATATCATATAGGCAGGGGAAATGTACTTACTGAGGAAACTTGGGCTGTAAGTTACACCTGGCCACATTGCAGCACATAGTTTTATAAATTTATACCATATATATTACTTATTTGGTGTTTTTTAAACCAAGAATATGACATACCAGTGGGGTATGACATACCAGCCCACTCATTTTGCAAATCTTATAGGTAATAATGCAGTTAAACTATTAAAGGCCCCTGATCCAAAATATGGATTGTGAAACCTAGAGGCCTGTAAAAGTGAATGGCGGTTTTGTGTTCCTTGACTATTATTGTAAGCCCAGACTGCAAATCAAGTAGCACAAGAATGAATGTGTAAGAAACACAAAAGTGTTATGAGAGATTATAGTTGTTAGGGGGAAGGGAGAAGGATGTGATCTTATGAATACAATAGGTAAGAATGGGGGGGGAGGGTGAGCTCAAGGTGTGTGAGACCTGGACAAGGCAAGCAAGAGGGTAGAACATTTCACCATATTATGTATCCATATACTTCATAAGACTTGCTGCAGTACAAAGCAATATGTATCGACTCAGAAGTTAAACCCCATTGTTTACTCCCAAATATATATGTATAGAGTTGCAGCTTGAAATGGGGCATTGTATGCTGGTGCTCCATACTATGTATTAAAATGCACGTCCAAGGAAAAGCTTCTGATCATTTCTGGTAACTTGATTAATTTAAGCACACCGCTGAAGTGCAAATCACACTACGTATTAATAAAACAAGCCCTTCTTGATTTCCAGAATAAGCTTATGTGATCCCTACATCCAAAGTTTGCTTTCCTTAGTTTGCAACCCATATATTCGTCTAAATTCCAGTGAGTTCACTAGGGCTTACTTACTAGACATGCCAAAGAATGTAGTATGTGATAGTCCTTGTTAAAAATTTAGTAGCAATAATACCCAATAAAGAATTTTGTAATCGCAATGCAACTCAGAGTTGGAATTATTGTGTGGAAATCAAATGGATTTATTTTTTTGTCCCCACAGGGTAACACAATTTCACCCATCTTCAACAGATGTAAATGGAACTTCAGATAAACTCTTTGAAATACTTGGGAATATTTCTCAATCACAGCTCTTTTTCAGTTAGGCCCATAAAATAAATTATACTCTAGATGAGTGCTTGATTTTTTCAAAAAATGCCACTGACATTTAAAAATTATAATGTAGGTGAACACTTGCTCTCCCCCTTAGAATAAGCAAGATTCTAGACTATTTGAGACTTATGGGGCAAAGGGCACTTTTCCCTCTCCTGCAGTGAACTGAACCCCCAGCCCTGTATCATCATGTTATCAAATCTGAGATCTGGTAACTAAAGTTAGGAGAGAGTTCTGTTTAAAAATCGATTACACATTATGGTCTCCAGTGAGCCGGTCAAGGAAATCTATATTCCCTTTATGCCATGAACTAAATTGCTTCAGGAAATTAAAATCTAAGATTATGTTTTTTCTTTCAGCTGGATTGCAGTTTCATCTTGAAAACAGAGAGATAGAGATGTATTAAGACGGTTGGTAAAACCTGCCCTCCAGGTCATATTCATTATTGAGAAGAGGGCAAAATCCCCTGGTTTGGGATTATTTCTCAACATTTTAAACCTCCTGCCCTTCTACAGCCGTTTCTTTGAGGGGGGAGGAGGAGTTCTGCAAATCTCACCCCCAGAAAGCACCCTAATCCGAAGGGATGCATGCAAACTTTGATCGCCGTTGCTTATTTTGCTCTTTCCAAGTTAATAGTATCCGCAGAAATAGCTGTTGCTGTCGCTCCAGAAAAACAAATGCAGCACCAGGCGAGCGTGCGTTCAAGCGCCTTGTGGGAACATAAGGCTTTTTTCTCGTCCTCCACTCAGGAGGGAGAGTTGTAAACAGTCCTCGAATGACTCAAAAACTAGGGGTCTCCCTCCCACAAGCGCCTGGTAACTTGGCAGAGGTGAGTCAGTTCCCTCGCTTCAGTTCCTTGCGCGTACTGTATACTGCGGCGGCGGGAGCAGCGGCGGCAAGGCAAGGATACTCAAACTGCGTAGCCGGGCTCCGCTGCCAGAGCGCCGCAATTTGCGCACGGTCCCTTACGCAACCGTCCGCTGGGGGATTCCCTGGAGGGGGTCGATACCATCCCGCCACCGCACTCAAGGCCCCGGGAGCCGTTTACAGGGCGGCCTTCGGACCGAGGAGGAGGAGGCGGCGGCGGCGGCGGCGGCGGCGCCACCACAGCACCAACAACGGCCGCTCAGCTCTTCACAAAATGGCGGCGCCCACGGAAAAGAGCAGCCCCATTTTGTGCCCGTGGAGCTGTCACAGCAGCGGGGAGAGAGAGAGAGAGAGACGGGCTCGGCTGAAGGGGGGCCGCGCGGAGCACAAGGCGGCGGCCGGGTCAACGCGTTGAAAGAGAGCGTGTGAGGGGGGGGGGCAAGGACTTCGCCGCTCCCTCGCTCCCCCTCCCCCCGAGACGAGCCTTGTTGACGCGAGAGCTGGAGGCGGGCGGAGTCGGCGAGGCAGCAAAAAGCAGCAGCAGCTGCCGCCCGCAGGGCTTGAGGGCGCGGGGCGGGGAGCTGCTGCTCCGCCGGTCTTCGCTGCGGCTCCTCGCTGCTTTTTGGCCTTTCTGGATTGGCTGCTCTTTTCTCTCTCTCTCTCTCTCTCTTTCTGTTATTTTTTATTTTTTTGAATTGGGGCCATTTTCTCCGCAGTTCGGATTTCCCTCAGACCTCGCGAGCGTTCGCCTCCTCCCCTTCCGCCGCCGCCGCCGCGACGCAGGTCTCCACCCCGGGGTGGGACTGGAGCGCCGGTCGCCACAGCGCGATGGAGAAGCCGGAGGAGGAGGAGGGGATTCTCTCGCCGCCGCCGCTGCTTCGCTCTCAGCCCCGTCCCCTTCCTCGGCTTTCCTCCACTGATTATTCTTTTTTAAACTACAACAGGGCCCTGTAACTTTTTTTTCCTTAGTCCCTCTCTCTCTCTTTTTGTTCTAGCAAACCAGCACTTCTTCCCCAAGCGAAGGATGGGCAGAGTTGTAAGACTTTTAACGCGCGTCACGTCTGGGAATGCATAACTCTCGTGCTTCCTTTTTGCAATTGTGCCTTTCTGAATGTATCTCGCCTTGTTAAAACTGATGCTCTCTTCCGAGTTGCAGTGCTGGCAACCCTGCAAGGTACATCTACGTTTATGTAAGGGATCTCGTGTTTGGTCTTGTTCTCAATGGGTTGTTTTTTCCCTACGAAGGTGATGTTTCGTTTTTAACAAGCTCTTTTTTTTTAAGGGATTAAAAAAAAAAAACTAAACTTGAATCGCTTGTTTTAATGGTTAGATTATTTAGCACCTCTAGCCTGCGGAAATTATTTTGAAAAGGCTTAAAAGTGATGCGTTGAGGCTGCGGTGGTTTGCAATGCATTGTCCTAATTCTGAAAAAAACAAAAACCAACCTCATCGTAACGCTTTTTCAGTTCGCTTTGTGCGAACAAAGTGCCTTAGTGAGCAGCACAAATTAAACTACGTACTTGATTTGGTAATATTTATGAAAAATAAAAGCTCAACTGGAACACTGCCTAATTGTATACTCTTAATTTGTACCAATGTTAACATTAACTTTGTTAGAATGCATATACTGTGATTTTGCCACAGACTTATTTATAGTAGAATTTAAAAGGTAGTTATGAAACAAAGCCACTGTGGTCATTTCCCCAGTGCTAATTCGTACCCACAATTAACTGTTTTACTAACGCATCTACTTCTCCCTTCTGCTTACTATCCTTTTATGCAATGGTTGTTGTTTCCTATGTGGTTTCGGCTTTCTTCTCAGGAGTAGACTGTTGCAGCTTGCTTTCTGGCATTTTGGTCTTGTTACTTTTAAGTATAGACATCATTAGTTTTTGTTAATAAAGAACTTCAAGCTTCCTAGCGTAAGCCATGTATCTTTACTCAGAATGAAACCCCACTGCGTTCCGTGGGGTTTACTCCCAGGTAAGTTTACATAGGAACTATATGCTTCAGCAGTATGGGTTTCTCTTAGAATTTGGGTCATTATATGTGCTTTATATTTTAAATAACAAGTACTTGCACTAGTTGTTGAAGGTTGTAGTTCCACAGTGTGCATTTTATTCAGTTAAATAATCAAGGCAAGAATATATTTACACTAGGCAAGCATATCTTATTTCTTAACACCTTGAAAATTCTATTTCCCAGAGCCTATCACATTCTTAATATAAAAAGACTTGCTCGTTAAGCACTTTTACCAAACATACTCTGGAAAAGAATGTTTCTTTTTTTAAAAAAAAAGATGCTTTCTCTCACAACTCTTTGTTATATCCATTTTAAATTGAGATGTGATTTAAGGTGGTAACGCCAGTGCAAATAGTATTTCTGTTTAGCGTAACTAAAATATTGTCATTTGTCTTTTTATCACCCCCCAAGTGATTAAGTTGTGACTCAGCTATAAGGAGAGTCACCTAAAATTGAACCTTGTCACTTAATGGTGACATCCATTAAGCTAGCTCTGCAGTATGATTTGAAGCATCCTTACTCAATGGTAAATCTCACTGTACTCAGTGGGACTACCTCTTAAGAGTGGATAGATTGGAGCCTCAACTTCACAAATACTCATCCTCATAATCCACATGAGACTTGCATTAATCAAGTACTTATCTAAACTAAGCTATGTAGCCAGCTGTATTCACATGGTTCATGATTTATATTCAAGGAATCCTAAGTTATCTGTTGTGGAACACCTGGAGCTGTGATAAATTTGTTTATAGGGTGGCAGGCTTGTATACATTCTTAAAAGACAATAAGATATTTGACTGTTTCTTTAACACTGTGATCTTGGGTAAATTTCTTTGAGCATTTACAGCATTTGTGTCCCTAGTTTTTATCAGTAGCTATATACATGGCACACTTAAATGTTGTGTCAATATTTGTCCTTTCTTATGAAACATAACTAGGTTGATAGATGACATTGGGTTGCATTTCAAATGACAACCAATATTCTGTTGTGCAAAAAAAATGAAGGTTTGAGTTTCCTCAAAAATAGGAAAAAAATGCTTCTTGACTCTTAAGAATCTGGTGGATTTAAGAAAATTTTCCAGCAAATGATGCAAAAGCATGCAGATGAACTTGTGCTGACCTGCAAGCCTTTATGGTGAAATTACTCTTAAAGGATAGCTAACTGATACTCTGAGTAAGCAGAGCTATGTATTCCTTAATGAGTAGGGCTATTGGTTCCTGTAGTGATTGTAAAGGAAAGAGTGCTCCTAAAGGAAGTGTTGAAGTCCCGTCTGACATCTATTCATTTTTTTAAAAGAAAAGCGAGGGAGTTATTCAGTAGGGAAGTAAGGGAACCTCTTTCACCATAAAGGTACAGTGCCAATAAGTGTTATAAGATGGGAAGTGCAATCACCTCCCCAGTTCCCAAATCACTACATCTCAGTACTTGGAAAAATTTAATACTTTCCGGTTGTCTGCCTACCATGCAGCTGTTAAAAGCAGTTTGGGGGGGGGAGGTGGTTTCACTTTTCTCCCAGAGAAATTTAAGTATGGGGGGTGTCGTCCCCCCTCCAAAAGTTTACTGACCATAGTTAAAGTTGGTTATTTTCTCATCAGTTTAATCCTAAACAACATTGGTTTATACCACACCAGCTAAACTGAGGTCCTAGGTTGATAGCAAGGGCAGCAATCTCTATTTGCTCTTTATGCATTGAAGAACAAGGTACCGGTACCTATCTGAATCAACACTAACTCCCTGTATTGCATCCTGGTACTAAGTCAAGCTTCCATATTGTCATGCCTCTCTTAAGTCGTACAGGAAATGATTGAAGAACAGAAGTTCAGGTTTCTTCTGTACATTACTATTAAATCAAATACTCAGCTTTGCCTAGTTTGTGGACTGAAGTTTTTGCCAGGTTGCACTAAATAAAAACCAGTGCTCATATATTAAAAGTGTAAAAACTTGGGACCATTTTGCGCAGAACAGTAAACTATATTTTAGTGTTGTAAGGACAAGACTCAGTGATTCCAAACCAGCTGCAAGGAGGAGTTCAGAAGCAGTTGAAGGTTTTGATGCAACACTTTAACTATAGTTAATCTTTACTGGTTTGTGGAAACAAAGCATTGTTGAAAACTACTTTTTAGGAGGTAGCTTGTTTCTACTAATCATAATTAAGACTAACAACAATTTGTCTGGTTTCAGATGCCATGACAAGCTATGGTTAGGTCAAAATGGAAGCAAAAGCTTCTGAACCCTTCAAGGTAACACCAGAGGAAGAAACAAGGAGGAGTACAAGAAGCGCAGAGCTGCTGGAGTTCATCACTATGATAATCTATAGCAATGGTTCCCAGTGGGTGGTCTGCTGACCACAAAGGGTCTATGTAACCCACCCAGGGGTTCTGTGGCACCATTCACATAACAAAAACTACCATAGAGATAAACAGGTTTTCTAAAGTAGGGGGTCCATGGCTTGGCTTTTTAAAAACTGGAGGGCCACAGTACTTAGCTAATTGGGAACCGCTGATCTATAGTGTTGCATGCAAATGCAGCCACTGTATTTATGTGCAAGGTAACAGGTTAAGGTAGCTAGTTGAATATAGTTCTTATGGGGGTTATTTACAAAGTTTCAACAAAGCTAATTTTAGTTTCCGACCTACACACGAGCGAAGAAAACAGTGCTTTAGAGGGCAAGGCATTGACTTCTAATTTTACTAGAGTAAAACGAGTATGTAGCTGGGTGGTGAACATCAAAACTAGTTCTAGTGTGTTTACACACCATTTCCTATAAAGCACCTATATGTCTTGTTCTTAAGTCTGCAGTTCTAAGCATGCATCTCTAGAAGTCCCATTGAACATGATAGGATTTAATTCTATGCAGAGATTGTCCTACACACATGGATTTCAAAATTTCCAGTTATTGCCACTGTTGCTAATTAAGTGCGTAACAGTATTTTAGACAATGTAGAATTTATAGGTCCCCTATCATAATGGCTGACAGTTTAATCCAAAATGGGTAGAGTGAAGGAAGAGGGGGACATGAGCAAATCCAGGTGCTAATTGCAGGAAACAGTTGCAGTAATGGAGCAAGTCTCAACTCTCCTTCGAATGCAATCAAGTGCAGTGGGATGGTAGAACCCTAAAATATGAATGCTTCAATATTATGCAGCCTTTGAAGAGCAGTTTCCCTGTTACAGTTAATCAGTGAATCTGAATCTCTCTTTGCTTATTTTGAAATCCAGTGGAAGTGAGTACTGAGAACTAGAACAAGCAGAGAAGCAGGATCTCTGAGGTACTGGTTAATTTAGCTATCTTATCCTATGAGGAAATGGAGAAAATGCTATCGTGCGCACTGCTCCATCCTTTATCGGTGCCAACAGTACAACACCTCATTTCTTGGTGAAAAGCACTGGTTGGCTTACACTGTAAACGGTAGCAGCTCCTCCAAAATTAGCAAAGAACATATGCTGTTTTCTGCTTCAGGCTTCTGAATTGCAGTAACAATGGGAGGGATCTGCTTTACAGAGACAAGCAACAATCAACATTCACAGCTTGTTTATGAAAATATGAGGTGGTTGGTTTTTTTAAAAAAGTTCCTTGGATGCATGTAATGGATTCTCCCAGCAGTGAAGAAATCATCCAAGGGACATCCCAGTGGTGGTTTGACTACATTTGTATCATATAATGGATCCTGCTAGATTTCTTTTTGGAATTGTCAGCTCCAGTTATCCAGACCCTGAAGTGGTTTGCAGTGACAGTAGAGACGTCAGCCATGTCCATAATCTTGTTCTGAGCTTTTGATCCCTTTTGTGGCCTATTTCACCCTCTGAACCATTCTCTACTGCCCTTCGGGACGGGTTGCAATGTGTATCTAATCAACACATCCACTGTACTTGGAGCAAGAGGAGAATTCTCTAACCATCAGGGTTAGCCCGACTCCACCTTTGCACACACACAAAGAAACCTTGCCGTCTCCAACACTCTGTTCCTTACACTTCTGAGGTTGCTTAATGGATTAAACTGGAGTGGAGAATAATCATTATCCCACTCATGCACACCCACTTGCCTTTACTTTTATAATAACTTGACTCACCCTTCCCCCAACTTTGTGCCCTCCAGACACTTAATCCATGCTGCCTGGGAGCAAAATATCTGAAGGGCACCAGGCTGAGAATAGTTGCTCTGAGGTTCTAGCAGAGGGCCAGAGGCTTACAGAAACAGCTAGCCAGTACAGATGCCAAAATACCATTAAGAAGCCATGAGGCTGAAGGAAGGATTGGGAAACCTCTGTTCCCCCCCCTCCCCCGATGCTGAACTTGGTTGGCCATGCTAAAGGGAGGTGTGCAGGTTCTCTATCCTTGTGTTCAAGCACCAGCCATTAAAACAAATTTCTAGCAACGTTAAGTTAAAATGCATAGTACTCACATCGCCGTAGGCTTTGCAGGTGACTTTCCACCAAGGTATCATTTTAACTCGCCGCTGTAAAGAGTCTTATCACCCCACGAGGAATTATGTTGCTACTGTCCAAACAGTTGGGGGTGGATGGCTTGCCTTTCCTTCTAACAGTTTGTCCCAACTGCCATGGAACAATTTAAGTCCAAAATTCCATTCTCCTTTCCCCCTCCCTTAAAAGGCTGTTTGCTATTATGGATGTAGTCGAGCTTAATTCCTTTATGTACGGTATTTCATGCAAATTCATCATGAACTACAAAATGCTGATTTTGACCACTGAAAGGAGGGTAAAGATGGTTGGTTTATCTACCGTCGCTATGAGGAATGAAGTTAACCTCCAGAGAGCCAAACAGTACTTCAGAAAAGACACACTGGGCAACCTGTCTAGATCTCTTATCGTAGAGGAAGACATAAAATAGTTAATATGGGGCATGAGTTGTCTGAAGGAATATGGTTAACAGATTAATCTCTTCGTGCAAAAGGAATTAAAGTGTACCTTGTCCTTTTGGGATAGAATAGTTGGCTGAAAGTCTCTTTGGAAATAAGCTTCTTTTGAACTAATGACATTTCAAGGAAGTTGTGGTTTTTATATGCCCCTTTTTATGTAACATGTTTCATCAATCCTGTGATCCTGGAAGAGGTGAAGATGAGAAATGCTTGCTTTACTTGCCAGTACTTTCATAAAGACCTGTGTATTAGGGAAACTTGTCTTCATCCTTTTTAAAAATTTCATTTACAAGTAGATTTAAGTCTTTGTAAGGGTTTCGAGTCTTTGAATCTAAGGGTAGTTTATTCAGGATTCAAAGGCAGTTCTTCTAACAAAGTTCCATTTAATTTCATGGGATAATATGTTTAGAGTTGGTTTTTCAGTTTGTGACCTTTAGATATGCACATCTTGTACAAGTCTTCAGAATAAAATTCTATTTTATTATTGGATCTTGCTCCTAAAAGAAATCTCAAATGACAGTACAGTGGTACCTCGGTTTAAGAACAGTCCTGTTTATGAACGATTCAGTTTATGAACTCCGCAAAACCGGAAGTAGTGTACCGGTTTGTGAACTTTACCTCTGTCTAAACGGAATCCGAAGGGCACCAACGGCAGCAGGCCTCATTAGGGAAAGCATGCCTCGGTTTAAGAACAGACTTCCAGAATGGATTAAGTTCGTAAACCAAGGTACCACTGTACCATACAACAACTGTTGTTGTTGTTTTCCGTATTTATAGTCCATTCTTCATCAATTTTTTTCAGTTCCAGAATGGGGAACAAAGTAATAAAAATAAAGAGAGAAAAACTATACAAAAACTACAAAATCATATAAACAGGACCAACAAACAGCTAAACAATTATAACATAAACAAGCAAAACTACAGCAATCTAAATTAATATTTCCAGTTTAATGAAATACGGACCTCAAGAGTCAGCAAAGCGGCAGGTAGGGATGTTCAGATGGATTTGTTTGCCTCTGCCATCTTTCTTTTCCTGACCAGTCTTTTCCTGACCATTTAGAGATGAGGGAACCCTGGACTTAATGTTAAGTGGTTTCCAGGACCTGGTGTGAGATGAAGAGTTATTAAATTCAACATAAATGTAAGTGAACATTTGACAAGGAAGTCTAACACAGTTGTACTGTATTTAACTTCAAGGTGGAAACTTCTATAAAAAAAATGGGGGTGAGGAATTGGTAAAAAGAAAAGTAACGGCCAGATCTCTCAAGAATTCTTGGAGGTTTCTCAGGTACAACAGTAGAAGCTTAGCTTAGCTAGAATATATTTTGCAAATTGGGAAAAGTACTGCTAAGGCCGCGAGGATGCAAAAAAAGAGAGACGAATATCACAGAGAACATTAAGACCAACAACAGTCTTTACAAAGAAGTCAGTGGTATGCTAAATGAGATTGCAGACAAGCTCAGTTATTTCATCTTTTGATGAAGGCGCAGCGAGTTCCATTTTTTAGAACTTTATTTCTCAGGCAAGCAGGGCATTAGAAATGGAAGCAAGTTGTGTTGGCAAGCGACAAAGTTCTATGCCTTGCTGACAAGTTTAAAACTCCCAAATCACGGGGTTGGGATGGTATCCACCTGAGAGTTCTTGAACTTCAATGTGACTGCAGATTTTCTGACAAATCTGTATGTTGTCTCCATGGTTGAGAACTGGAAAGTGGCCAATGTAGCACACTAGGAGGGTTCTACTTGTGCTCTATAGCAGGGGTGGGATACCTGTGACTCTCCAGATGTTGATGAAGAACAGGTTCCTGCCTGGGCCATTCTGGCTAGGATTGATGGGAGTTGGGAATCCCCAAAACACCCAGAGGTCTACAGGTTCTAGTTGAAACCTCTGTATCTTTAAATGCTAGGGAGTGACGACAAAAGGACAGAAATCTGCCTGACCAGCTGGTTACTTTCAAAGGAACTAAAGCATGCTAAACAATAAGATAGCATTTTTAGTGTTGTCATCTCTAGGAACTGAGCTGCAGCTTGTGCAGCAGTTCACAACACCATATTTCAAGTCGGATCAAAGGCAGTTCTGAATAATTGGACGTGAGCTGACAGAAGAATGTAGGTTCTTTGTCAACTGTCAGGATTGCCTCAAGTTACGTGGCTGGTTGTATACTTAATCTACAGAAAATCCAGGGACTCATCTTCCTATCCCCTAATTAGTATTAATAATTTGGTCTGCAGTTTATTAATATACAGCAGATTACGTATCCTCGTGATATATTTTCTTCCCTTTCAATGCTGTTAAGCAGATTTATGTGAGGTTAGTGCAAAGTGGCAATGAAGAGCATTTCTGTTTGAAGTAACTTAATTATTTAAAGGTTATGTGAGAATTGAAGTCACATCCTTGAAGTACGGAACATGTACTGCATTTATCGTCTAAAATAATATTGGTTTGGTATTCTAAAAGTTGGTGCTTTTGTCATCACTGGCACGAGCAATAGGTGAGTTTGGATGTGTCTCACTCAAGTGGTCTCTCTTATGTTTGGATGATAGGACATGTTGACCTGCCTCTGATGAGAAAGTGGGAGAGGAGGTTTGAAGAACTAGCTCTTAATCTAGAGTTAACTGTAAGCTGAATAACTTAGCTGATTTTCAGCAAACAGATTCTACTGGTTTGTGACAATGAAACATTTCCCAGTGAGGCAGTGTGGTGTAGTGGTTAGAGTGTTGGGATTCAAATAATTAACTGTTGTAGCTTGTCTTCACTTACCCTACTCCACTGCCCTGCTCACAGTTGTGAAGGATATGAATGGGCCATGTTACCTTTAAGAAAATGGGGTAAAGGGGTAGGATAGGCCAATATATATGTGGACTGTCCCTGGATTAAGTGACATTTCTTCCTTAAGTTCTCAAACCTAGCTCAAGGTAGTCATCTAAGCTAGCCAGATGTTGAACTGATAATCACAGTCGGTCCATCATTAGAAAAACAAGACTGTAAAGCTGTCTTACCCCAAAATGGCAACTAGACATTCCATTTTGGAGACTGTAATCTTCATTTAAGGGACACGGGTGGCACTGTGGGTTAAACCACAGAGCCTAGGATTTGCCGATCAGAAGGTCGGCGGTTCGAATCCCCGCGACGGGGTGAGCTCCTGTTGCTCGGTCCCTGCTCCTGCCAACCTAGCAGTTCGAAAGCACGCCAGTGCAAGTAGATAAATAGGTACCACTACGGCGGGAAGGTAAACGGTGTTTCTGTGCGCTGCTCAGGTTCGCCAGAAGCGGCTTAGTCATGCTGGTCATATGACTCGGAAGCTGTATGCTGGCTCCCTCGGCCAATAAAGCGAGATGAGCGCCGCAACCCCAGAGTCGGCCACGACTGGACTTAATGGTCAGGGGTCCCTTTACCTTTAACCTTCATCTAAGAAGCCGTTTAGCACCTAGCTTATACATCTTGAGTTTCTAACACTGCCTACCTCACAAGGTTGTTGTAAGAAGAAAAGAGGGAGATGGATGTAAGCCACCTTGGGCTCCTTGGACGAAAGGTGGAATTAGAAATGTAATATAAGCATGCAGTCCTACATATGTTTACTCAGAAATAAGCCCCATAAACTTCAGCAGGACTAACTCCCAGGCAAATGTGTGTGTAGAACTGCAGCATCAATGAATTTGCGGAATAGGAATAGCCTAGTGGATACAGTATTAGGTGTGGTCTGTCCACCTTGGTCTCATTCAGGCCTCTGTGAGTTTCACAGCAGTGCTGTTTATGGGCACCTATCAGCCTTGGTCCCAAATGTCATACATCGTGCTTTAAAACATCGTGTCAAGTTTTTCTAATATCGCTTGCAACAAATCAGAATATTCATGTCCAAGACAGCTATGACCCCCTCTTTGTATCTCCAGGAAAAAGTATTTCAGGCAGACATGGTAGAGTGATGCTAAATCAGATGATGTCTGGCCAGAGCAGAGAGAACTGTGCTTGTGGTCAGAGGATTCCATCTAGTAAGCAACTCTGATTTATATTGACTCTAGCTCTCTAAAGAGAGGTGAGGGGACTCCAGTGGACAAGGATAGTCTGTGGGAGGAAATGGGCTAGTCCTCATACTTGGAAGTGCTGAATTAATGATGAAATGGGGAGGGGGGAGCAACTTTCTTCACTTTGCAGTATTTGGTGATAAAAATGTTTTAAGTAGATGTAAATGCTTATTTATTTATGACAGGCCATGAGGTTTATTAAACATGGTAAAGTTAAGTTGGATCTGTAAAGCCCATGTAGAAACACCATGACGGGGTGAGCTCCTGTTGCTCGGTCCCTGATCCTGCCCACCTAGCAGTTTGAAAGCACATCAAAGTGGAAGTAGATAAATAGGTACCACTCCAGCAGGAAGGTAAACGGCATTTCCGTGCACTGCTCTGGTTCGCCAGAAGTGGCTTAGTCATGCTGGCCACATGATCCAGAAGCTGTCTGTGGACAAACGCCAGCTCCCTCGGCCTATAGAGTGAGATGAGTCGTCCGCGACTGGACCTAGCGGTCAGGGTACCTTTACCTTTACCTTTAGAAACAAATGCAGTGGTCTCTTGCATACGAAGGTTCATGCCACAATAACTAGCCAACCATTGGCACAACACTTTTGATTTGGTGAACATTTTGTCACATTTAATATTGAAACATCCATAATTTATATTCAGGGCATATTCTGTAGAAAGGAGCCCCCCCCCTTAATTCAAGGGTTTAAAACAGAACTTTAATAACTACTACTACAGTCATACCTTGGGTTGCAGATGCTTCAGGTTGTGTTTTTTTGGGTTACGTACCGCCGAAACCCAGAATTACTGGAACGGGTTACTTCTGGGTTTCGGCGGTCGTGCATGCATAGAAGCACTAAATCACGCTTTGCGCAGCAGCGCAGAAGTGCTGAATTGCAACCCACACACCGCTGCGGGTTGCGAACGTGCATCCCGCACGGATCATGTTCACAACCTGAGTGTCCACTGTACTATTACTGCATTAGGAAGTTGCTAATATTCTAGGATGATAACAACGTGACCTTTAGGTATGTGCTATGATCTGTGCCACAAAGTCTCATTCAGGTATTTCCTAGAGTTTAATCAGATGATTCCAAGGAAGCTCATGTACAGATCTTGAGAGGTAGCTGCTGCTTTTTAATCCACCAGTGAAAATCTTTTGGGGAAAGTAAAAAAAAAGACATTAATGGGATTGGCTTTTATGGAAAGGTTCTGAAGGGAGAAATCTTGGAATGAAAAACAGCCATTAAATAAGTGATCTTTTAAGTCAGGAATTCCCCTTGTTTGCAGGAGGAAGGACTGCATTGTGAAGTTGGCATTGCTGATCATTGTCAATGCAGGCCAGAGATTCAAGCAATACAGTCATTGTGGTTTGAGAAATGGTACAATATCCTAAATCAGGCATAGGCAAACTCGGCCCTCCTAGCTAACAGGACCAGTGGTCAGGGATGATGGGAATTGTAGTTCCAAAACAACTGGAGGGCTGAGTTTGCCTATGCCTGTCCTAAATAGTCAAGGTTTCACATTGGCTGAAATGCTGCAGCTGTGCAAATAAGGAAGGGGTTGCTATTTTAGGTTGAGCCTATATATGAACTCCCCCCCCAAAAAAAACCCCAAAAAATACTTGGGGGCGAGCCACAAATATGAATTTACAACATATTATAAACCTATAATACTGTTTTTAAACCAACTAGCGTAGTTTTGTTAATGCAGTGAGCTAATTTAAATGTGTGACATCAGTGCATTCTTATAATAATATTGTCCTTACTTCAATCTTTCTTGGAAATTCCCCTTTTATATTCTCTGTCCAATGTTTCTAACCACATGAATAATTTTTGTAGAGCTTTATTATTTTTTACACAGTTACAACTGCTGCTCTTGTTATTGAGGACAGATTGTTCTGTATTGCCTTTCATGTTTTGTGGAAGGTTTTTTAATGTTACTTTTAGATTTCTTCCATTATTTCTAATATGACATTATTAATGTGGAATAACCTGTTGGGGGTGAATATTGGAGCCTCCATTAGGTTAACACTGAACATTGTGTTTTAACTGTATTGTGTTTTAATTTGTTGGAAGCTGCCTAAGGTGGCTGGGGTAACCCAGTCAGATGGGCAGCATATAAACAATAAAGTGTTGTTGTTATAAATACCTACAATTCTACGACTCTTCTGCAGTTTTCTTGTATTATGACAGAATAATTATTTCATTAATATTTTTTCCATTAAAATATAGAATTACGGACATTCCTCAAGGATAATATGGTGTACTGTAAAGATCCGATCCTCAATGAAATATAGAAACTCATGTGCTTTGGTTTGCATTTCAAGATATAGATGTATGTATAAGTTGGCTAATACTGTCTTTTAATGGTATATCTAGGCACATTCTGAATACAGTGGTACCTCGGTTTAAGAACAGTCCGGTGTAAGAATGATTTGGTTTACAAAATCCACAAAACCGGAAATAGTGTCCCGGTTTGTGAACTTTACCTCGGTCTAAGAACGGAAGCCGAACAGTGGAAGGGCACCAGCGGCAGGAGGCCTCATTAGGGAAAGCGCGCCTCGGTTTAAGAACTGTTTCAGTTTAAGAATGGACTTACGGAACGGATTAAGTTCGTAAACCGAGGTACCACTGTAGTATGGATAGGACGTATATTTCTTTGTAGTGATGGCTAAAATGACCAGGATGGTTGCAACAACAAATAAACTTTGACAGCCAGCTATATAGAATGACACATTTTCATTTTACATAATTTGTGCTTGTTGAAGACCACTCTGTGAATTTTCTAGAGATACTGAAGTGGACAAATATGAAAAACAAGGGATCTTGTAATGTATTGGGATGTGTGCATAATACAACCCAGTTCCTTGTTTGTCATCTTTCACCAATAGCATCTAGTACACGAGGAAACAACAGGTCCAGAAAGGAATGGCTAGCATCCAAAGAAAGCATCTTTTGTAAACACCCAAGTGTTGAATACCTGAAAAATACTGATCTCTAAGAGGCACAGCTGGCACAAAATCACAGCAACAATATGTCTCATGATTGCCATGAGCCTAGTTAAGTATCGGTTTGCTTTTTTGCTGCTTTCATAATGTATTCACAAATTGGCTTTCCAGATGATATTTTGCAAACCAGTTCTATATACAGTTAGCAAACAGGTTTCATTTTTAATCTAGGCAGATCAATCTTAACTTTGCAGCAGAGCCAGTTATTTAAAACCACAATCTCTTTATATCCCTCTCAGCACTGAGGGTTCTTTGAATATTTAAATGTAGTGTACCCACCTGGCATAACTCTGCTATTTCAGAATGCTTGTTAACAGAATCTGAAAATCTGTTTAATATATGCAGGTACTGTTAACAAGCTCATTGTGTAATAGTCAGTAACATTTAGATCTAAATCTGTGGCCAGATTCAGACACCTACTGAGGTGGAGCAAATGTACCGTATTTTTCGCTCTATAGGACGCACCGGACCACAAGACGCACCTAGTTCTTAGAGGGGGAAATCAAGAAAAAAAATATTATTTCCCCCCCCCCCCAGCCCCAAAGAGCAAAGAAGCCAAGACAGTGAGCAGGATCCATCCCGCTTGCTGCCTTGGCTTCTTTAGCCTTGCGCAGCCTCCCCGGCTGGAGAGGCTGCGCGCGGCTATGGCAATTCCCCCACCTCCGGCAAAAGCCCATAGGAGCCGCACACCCTTTAAGGCTTTTCTACGCGTCAGTCCCTTCTCCCTCCTGGGGAAAAGCCCGCAAGAGCCGCACAAACTTGTGTGCGGCTCTTGGGGGCTTTTCCTGCCTGTCTCCCCCCTGCATTCGCTCCATAGGACGTGCAGACTTTTCCCCTTAGTTTTTAAGAGGGAAAAAGTGCGTCCTATGGAGCGAAAAATATGGTACGTCAGTTCCCTTCACCACATAGTCTGTATGGACTCATTGACACACATCTTTATCCTTAAAAAAGAAAAAGTAAGATGATGACCCATACAGTGTGTTTGGGCCAATGTGCATGGAGTCTGCATCTAATACTACTTTGTGTTTGGACTGCACACTTTCATCACCACTGTGAGAGTTGCAGAAGCAGTTTGGTTAGTTTCTGAACCAGGCTATTGAATATCACTACCTGATAAGACTGCACCTCTTTTTCTATTATAACCACCACAAAATCCCCTATCAATCAATGCTTGGGGTTATGGGTAGTTTTTATTTTTAAGCTTGTTATCTCAGGATTTTGTTTCTCTCCTCCATTCAGTAAATATTTCAGTTGAGTGACCTTTTTAGCATGGGGTATGATTTCTAAAGATTCCCCCCCCCCCATTAAGGAAAGCTGGGGGCGAGGAGTATACCATTCAGTGCAGTCTGGTGAAATTATTTTTGAAATTCACAGTATGCAAATAATACACAAGTAGTCAAGGAGACTGCTTCTGTTTCCATAAATTCTTCAGCCTCATTGCATTTTTATGTATATCTAATCTTGGGCCACACATATTTGAAGTGTAATAGCTGTGTTGCACACAACTTAATTTTGACAGTGCTTAGTCCAATATCAGTTTGTCAACAATGGTTAAAAGCAGGGCTTTTTTTCATCTGGAACTCAGTTCCAGTTCCTCTCAGGTGGACACCATTGCTATTATAAGAGAACAAGGGAGGTGTTCATTGTGAGTTCCAGCACTCTTTCTAGAAAAATTGCACTGGAAAGGAAGAGTCTTATGGCTATTTAGAGCAAGAGTGGGGATGGTGTTGGATTGCAGCGGCTATCATCCCTGACCATTGGTCATTCCGGGTGAAGCTGATAGGAATTGGACTCTATCTTTATCTTGCAAGCCACATGTTTGTGCCTTAAAGACAACTTTATTTTGGCATTAAGCTTGCATAGATGAGAGTTCATCAGATGATAGAATACCACCCCTCAACTGCATACTTTTGGTGAAGTGGCATATGCCATAATTATTTTTCTTAGTCTATAAGGTGCTACAAGACTCTTCGTTGTCTTTGTTGCAGCAGATTAGCATGGTTACCCCTTGGTGGGGTTGCCATATCTTGAGCAAAAAAGAGGACAATCCTGAAACCCAGACATTTCCTTTAAAGCGAAGCGTGAACCTCCCCCCCCCCCCAAAAAAAAAAGAGAACATGTCCGGGATTACCTGGATGTATGGCAACCCTACCCCTTTGGAAATGGTCACAATTGAAGCAGGCTACAATGGTTTCTTTCTTTTCAGATGTTTTATGTTGCCCAAAATTGCACCAATTGCTGCCCTTATTAAGGCCTAGCTTAAATTAGTGGTGACATCTAGCAACTCTGGTGGGGTTTGTTTTTTTTTATTTCCCCCCCCCCCCACTGCAAAAATAGAGTCCCTGAAGCTGCTATTACCATTTAAAGGCAAGCTGATATTGGTACTAATATTAACTTACCATGGGAGTGCATGTTGGGAGTGTAGTGCAAAGCCCCAACACTGGTTAATACTCTGGTCCTGATTCTATTAGACTCATCAGTCACAGTTGTTGTAAAAGTGTATGAGAGAAAGAGATTTAAAATGCATGATTGCCCTGAGCTTTGGTGTGGTGCATGTAGGGTAGAATCCTTGTGAAACAGCAAAATCAAAGCCAACATAATTTAGGATTCGTTGACTGAATTTAATAAAATGGATCCAGTAATTACATAATTTTAATAATGCTTGTTTTTTAAATTTTTGTTTAGACTCCCACAGAGTTAAAAATATGAACATCTCAAGGGGGAAGAGGGAGTTAAAATACTGATAATGGTACGTTAGACCTTATTCTGGCAGCAAGCAAAAGGCTCTTGTTCTGTCCCTTGCAACTGCCAAATAATGAATTTGAACAGAACTTCTAAGGAATTAAAAAATCCTGCATGATTTCTCCACTCCCCTTCCTGCAAGTACTCACTGGAAACAGGAGCAACAAAAGTCTAAACCAGAAAAACCAGCACCAAAATTAGGGCAGAATCCAAAAGGTGAATGGGCTTCTGTATACACCATTGCTTTTTAGGAAAATCACATAGGAGCATGGTGAAGCACAAGGCAAAGGAGTCTGGAAAGTTCTTTCAATGGGAAATGCTACCAGGCTAACCCTTGGCTAAAGGCTTTATGGACTGGATAAGGCAGAAGTCAAATAAGTATTCTTATGTGATCAACTAACTAAAAACACTTAACTTTTGTGGGCGATGACACAGGAAATGGTCCAAGGTCACATGAGACAGTTCTTGCTGAAGCTAATCCATTCTTCGGACCTTGTAAGTGGCCTAAATTTAGTGAGACCACTTTGAGTTAATTTAAGTTATACTGACATTTACGGAAGAACAGCATTACAATAGTGAATACTGTAGAAACATATCCCCTCACTAATTCGGAACTGGAAAGCCTGGTGGAGATGTGCTCATCTGGCCATTGGTTTTGCACACTCGGCCATTATAGGTGCTTTGTCTGTACAGTGACTAAGCAACTCTCAGCCAGTGCTGCCTTGTGCCCACTGATACCGCTAGGCTGGAAGATGGGAAGACCAACAGTAGATGGAACCAGAGCCAATGACGGGCAGAGTCAACAATTCTAGTTTGAGCCTCATCAACACTAAGCTTGGAACAACAACAAAATCAGGTCTGAATCCAGTCTAAAACCAGTTTATATGCTGGGTTGTAAGTGATGTTGCAATGTTTTTTTAAATTATTATTACCACCAGGGCTTTTTTCGAGCTGGAACTCAGTTTGTGCAACTCACACATTTTCAAGTGAACTGAAATACCCTAAAAAGCAAGCAGGCAATACCAAACCCAAATCAGACCTAGGAAGATTTTAATGCTCATTAGCAACAGAATGTTGACTTGGGACATGGAAATGGGGGGAGGGATGATATTGCCACTTGAAGGTGAACATCGCTAGAAGTTGGCAGGAACTCTGTGTGGTGTGTTACTGTCAAGAGGTGTGAATACGTTCTAGCATTTTTTTGGTGTGTCTCAGTGACATGTGTAATGCATAACATTTGCCGTAGAATTAACATCTGCTAGTTCTGTTCTTTTTGAGTTATACATGTAGCCGGTTCTTAACTATGTTAAAAACTCTGGTTTTATTTTTTGTTGTTTTAGACAAGCAGGGTAGGGTATGGAAGAAAAACACTTGTCTCTCATTACACCTGCAATAATAGAAGTAGAGGGTGTATGTATTTGTGCAATCATGCCCAATCAAAGGGACATTATCAGAATGGTGGTTTAATTATCCAGATGAAAAAATGCTGTTATCTCTTGTGCACCAAACAGTTTAATAAAGTTCCAGAGACGTATTGCGTAACTATGTTGCATTGACATCCTGTAATTAAGGGGCAGATGGAAAGCAGTAAGACTGAAGGGTGAGATGCTGCTTCAATCAGAATGTGTGGAGTGAATCTGCTGAAATAGGCTAGTGGGCAGGGAGGATTAGCCGCTGTGCTCCCTGCTCCTATAATTTGGAGCTGGTGTTTTTCTAAAGTGGAATGAGTTCCACTAGCCTAGAAAAGTCACAGGAAAACAAGTACCTAGCAATGTTGTAATTGTAGCAAATAGAGTACTACATATGGTTGCATCAGAGGTCAGGTTTAGCATTTGTTCCACATAGATTTGGTACCAGCTAGATACCTTATATGGATAATACATTCAACTGGCAACCATCCCAAAAGTGCAGGTGCTTTTCTCTCATATCAAACTTAGTACTTAAGCTGCAGCCTGCCTCATGCAGCTGCCTCTTCCTCCTTCCTTCTAGCTGGAAGTTCCCTTGTTCTAATAGTGTGGTTTAATTGGTTTGTACCATTACAAAAAGCTGCACAGGCCAGAATGTACATGCTTTGTTTTCTTACATTTGTCCATCATGGAATTCAAGGTGGTACATATGTGGCTATCTAGATGTTGACTAGACCCAGACTTGCTTAGCTTCAGCAAAGCAGTGGCCTCTTGTGCCTTCAAACCGCACCCAGTTGGTTACCTCAGGTTACATACACTTCAGGTTACATACGCTTCAGGTTACAGACTCCTCTAACCCAGAAATAGTACCTCGGGTTAAGGACTTTGCTTCAGGATGAGAACAGAAATCGTGCTCTGGCGGCGCGGTGGCAGCAGGAGGCCCCATTAGCTAAAGTGGTGCTTCAGGTTAAGAACAGTTTCAGGTTCAGAACGGACCTCCGGAACGAATTAAGTACTTGATCTGAGGTACCACTGTATATTCTTTCCTGCATTAAGAACATTTGCAAGTGGTACAAAGGGCATAAGCAGTTGTTTTTTTAATATTGTGTTTGAAAATCTCCATTGTTAGAATAGCTTATAGGGTTAAGAGTGCTACAAAGCTGTCATAAATGTAAAAACATCAGCTTAAAGAAACTCTGAAGCTTCCACTCACTTTAACAGTCTTCCACCCTGTGCAATCTTGCCCTTTCCTTCTGTCACTAGACAAGGTTGGTAAAGGTTACCTTGAAAATAAAAAGGAAGCCTGCTGGTGCTCTTCAGATGTGAAGAGGCAGGAGCAACATTCTACCTGAGAAGCAGCACTTGAAAAATTCGTATGTGAAAAGGTAGAGAAGGCTATGAACTAAAGTCATCAGCGAGGGTTTTGCCAGCAAGAGCTAAGAATATTCTATTCCTTTTTAATAGTAAATGTAGAATCCAGAGAACAATGTTAGAATCCACATGTTTTACCTTCATTATGGACCTAGATTATTTTCACTGATCATGTTAGTTAATAAAGACATAATCGCTCAATGTTAATTCTAACTAACAGCTTGCAAACGAACCTGAAATGGGCAAGAGATCTATAATAACCATATATGATCATGACTACGCATCCTTGAGGGAACAATGCTCCGCATTTTTGGTGGGGGAGGACATTTTCTTTTACAATAGAGCTTCGCTTTCTTCTAAGCTAGTATTACTTCTGACTTTTTTATTGGAAGAATTAGACATGTATTTGGCAGCTCCTCAGGGCAGGTGTCATCTTTCACAGTGCAGCACTCCACAAAGAACAACTGTAATGCAAATCACTGTGGTAAAAGTGTGCCTGAATGGAATCTAAAATAATGTGGGGAGCAGTTTGAAAGTTGATGACGAAGTGGGCCCTGGTAGCAGGTTCGCTCTCCAGTACGATTTGTAGCAGAAGTAGAGGACACGGGGGCCATTCATATTTTTATCCTATACCAGGGATCTCTGAAAAGACTGCTCAAATTTTACTTGAACAACAGAGAAATGGCCAAATGTACTGGGTTCTAACCAATTTGCCAAGGTAGAAGCTTCACAGAACTCAGTAGAAGTTGTGTCTTCTGAGAAGACCTATGTGGTACTGTACATGCAGAACGTGGTTGTGGTTTTGGGTTTTTCTTAGCATCAGAACTTCTCTCTGATGAGAACGTCAAGCCCGGGAGAGTTAGGAGGCACTTCTGCAGCTAAGAAGCACTTCCACCTTTGTTTTTATTTCTTAAACCCAGCCTCCAGGTGGGTAACTTCAAACCAGCCTCCATACAGTCCAGTTTTTCATTTAATTCTTTGGTGATGCTCTCATGAACTTGAGGCCTCGTAATGGTGATGGCTTAGGTTGATGGCCAAGGAAATGGTGTGCTTTGACAAACAGCAGAGAGTTTATCCTTTTCAGAAGGAGCAAGTGTTGTTTAATGGAATGTGCCTCTTTCCAGAGGCTTTCCACTTTCCTCACTGTGTTGTGTCCCAAGAATATCACCACACTTTGTCAATACCGCTGTTTGACAGCAGTGACTTCCAACCATGCCACCCTGATAGATACAACAATCACACTTAGGGAACAGAAGTGAAGGTGGGACAATCTTACCCCTGTGACACCTTGGCCCATAGCAGGTGACCTTGTTCCTCCTCTAGGTGAATGATTGTGGTCCCTAAGTGACATATACAGAAATGGGGGTCTGTAATTGCCTGGCACTTTCAGTTTTGCTGCTTTTGCAAGCTGAAATTCCCAAAATCTGCAACACAGTAAAGTTTAATTCCACTCCCTGTTTGCTGAGGTCCTAAGCAGACTACCCTCTGCCTGTTTTTTTGTTGGTTTTTTTTTTTTTTTTTTTTTTTGAAGAAGAAGAAGACAGGAAAAATTCACATTATGTTGTATGTAGTTGGGTCATCAGTGACTAGCTGATGAATATGAATTGGTGAATATGATATCTTACAAGACACTTAACTGTAAATAAATAAGTAAATTAAATTAACAAATATCTATCTGATCTGCGTTACTGTTCTTCACTCCGTCCACTTTCAAATTATTTCTGTTTAAAATTCTATAGCCGCCTGCTAATAACTTTACTGGCACCAATTTATGTAGGCAATATATGGTGACAAGATAATTGCTGGTGCCAAGCATCCTCTTCTGTCACCTCTGAGGGTCATTCCACCTATTACTCAGGTTTGCTCTAAAAAAAGAAGCTACCGGTACTTGCCAACCAGAATTTCCTAATAAGTATGCTTGCATGATGCATATATTTGCCAACACATTTGTCACAGAGTCACACTACAATAGTGAAATGTTATGCCAGCAAAAGCTTGGCATAATCAAATTTGGACTACAGTCCTAAATTCAGTTAGCTGGGAGTAAACCCCATTGAGTTCAGTGGGAATTCTATGTAGGCATGCATAGAATTGCTCTTTTAATTTAAAGCTTCCATTTGTTTAAAAACTGTATATTGAAGTTTCCCAATGACTGTGATGCATTGGCTGCTGTTGAAGATGTTTGGAAGTTTCAGCTAAGTACAGATGACAGTAGCCAGGCTTTTGATGGTGCACCTCATTTGGATCACATCTCAGGTTCTAGAAGGAATAGTGTTGGCTGCCTGTTTATTGCCAAGCCCAATTTGAAGCACCTGTACTTAACTTCAAACCACATGGGATCCAGGCATCTGAAAAAGTTTCTCCTCACATATCAGTTTCTTCCACACTTTGAAGATATTCTGCTGGTCCTCTTTTATGGATGCCTTAACCTTCAGAGATGAAGTAGATGTGATCTACAGGAAGATCTTGGTGGGGGTTGTATTACTCCATTGATGGAATGCTTTTCCCTGGAAGACTCACTCACCTAGTCCCATGCTAGTATTATTATCTTCCAGGTAGCAGGTGGAAATCTCTTGTATTCTTTGAAGAATGTTTTAAGTATGGTGCAGCTGTAAACTTTTATCTCTTTGTTTCACAGGGTTATGGGGCTGTTATATGTGAAACATCTAGAAATAGTTTTTGATGAAGGGTAGTGTATAAATGCTTTAAATAAATACATACCCATATGTCTGCACGGCTATCTGCCCCTGTATAGATCAATATGATCACCTGGGGAAATTCTACTTGTGACCTCACCCTACAAAAGACCACATGGCGGTAACCCCAAAACAGGCATTTTCTGCTATTGCTTCTGTGTTGTGGAATGCCTTTCTATCTGTCATACCTGAATCAGCAGTCCCCAGTTGATTCAGATGCCTTGTAAATATTTATTTTGCCAAAGATTTCCCTGATTCTTCAGATAGGACCCCAATGTACAAGTTCCTTGAATTTCTGTCTTTCCTTGTTTTTATAATGTTTTATTGGTTTCAGGTTGCCTTTTTAATGGGTAATGTTTTTATATTGTACATAGTGCACACCACTTAGAGATTTTTAAAATATGAAGCACTGCTTTTAAATAGAAAATACACGATATGAGTAAAGCAGAATTGGCTATCCCTGAGTCTTGAAAGCAGTGGGTGAGAAGCAATTAATACTGAGAATGTTCATTGCTTGTTCTACAAGCCAAAAGGGCCATCCATTCTAATAGTTTTGACCATATTACTGCCACTGTGGTCTCCCTGCACTATACAAAAGTTATACTGCAGTTATACTTGGAATTGAACATATCTATTTACAAAAGGGATTTCTATACGGCTTTTCATGTGGCATACCAAAGTGTTGTGCAACATGATTAAAACATTAAGCAAAGTATACAGAGAGAGTCACAGAATAAGCATGATAAAAAGGAATTAATGAACCAGTGATCAACAATGAAGACACATATTTAACTGCTGACAAAAGCACATTATGGAGGTTGCTCACCCGATCTGTGAGGGGAGACTGTCACTGCAGAGGAAGTCATTTTCCTGTTAATGCAAGGTGGAACAGAGCAGCCATGGTGCCACCTAGAGCAGCTCCTCTACAGACCTCGGTGCACAGGTAGGTTCACGTGGGAGGAAGCATTTTCTCAGGTAATTGAGTTCTAGTTGTTCAAGGCTTTATTGGATGATAACAGAACCTTAAACTTAGCTCTGCAGCAAATTGGAAAGCAGAGCAATACCTTCAGGAGTGGTTAACATGAATGGTCTAGAATGCACTAGTAGGTAGACCTAGATCAGCATTCTGTACCAACTGCAACTTCCAAACCACGCTTAAGGGCTGATGCAACTCTCTGGGACACAAGTGACAATGATGGCTCCAAGGGCAACTACTTAACGTTTCTTAGGGGAAAGTTCAGCCCTGTCCAGAACAGACAATATCCCTGATTCCCTGATCTGGGATGCACTCACCCAAAGGGCCTCTGTCTTTATTGCCACCATATTTAATTATCCACCATCACACACACCCCAAACTTCCCAACACAAACATTTAAAAAATATTTTCAGAATTCATTCTTCAATCTGAAAGTGTTCTAGTTCTGCTTGCATTACAAAACTTTTGTGTGTGCATGTATGTGTGTGATACTAGGAGTGCAGATTTTTGTCCGCAAGACAACAAATGATTTTATTTTCATTTAAAAGACAACAAATGATTTTATTTTCATTTCAAATCTCATTGTGCTGTCTTTATTTTTAAAATGAGTACATTGTACTTAGCCAAGTCCATCTATACCTGTGAGATCATTTGACCTGTGCCATGTTTGTGTAGTATTCCGCTCCTGAAGCAACTAATGGAGTGACTCATGGGCTAAATCATGCCTGTTGCCGCAGGCATGTGGAAGAGGGAGGTAGAAGTTGAGCTCTGCATTTATTATAATATAACTTTGCCTGTCAGAGTGTCTGCACCAGGAAACTCCCTTGCTGTTTGTGAAGATGTCACAACTGAACCAAGCTAGAGAACACCATACAAATTCATTGTGCAAGTACATGAAGCAATTGTTCAGTGGAGCCTAGCAAACAATCAGAAAGCAAAAGATGTGCCAGGCAGCAATAATTTTCTTGAAGTGGCCAGCAAACACAGGTAGAAACAGGTTTTGTCTTGACACAAATACCATAATTGGAACTGTCAAAATTGTTGCTTGCTAAATTAATGGTGTGTGCGCAGTGCTTCTGTTCTATAGCAAACAAAAGGGATGACCTGTACCATAATGTACCAGTCCACTAATGCGTTCCAGAGCAACATTCTGGAGAAGCAAGTATGCAGAGTATGGTGTGTCCCCCAGTATCTCCTACTTTCTCTTCCTGCCCAGTACCTATTTGTACTGGTTTAACCTTGCCTACACTGAACAGCTTAAGCATGCCCATATTTCAGTGGAAACCAGGGCCAGACACACACACACACCCTTCTGATCTGAACAGAGGAGAGGTGCAAAGAGCAAGTATGCTTTGTGAGTGAGTATAGCAGCGGCTGGTGCAGGTGCCTTTGTTTTCCATTTGTGGGGGAGGGCTTACGGGGTGCACCATTTTACACTCCTCCCTTTCTCGGCTCTTAGATATGGTGGTCATTTGGTGTTAAGCCACACCCCCATGGCAGCCATTTTGTGGTAGGCAACGATGACCCTTTCTCAAAATGCCATGTAAGCCCAGTGGCCTGAAAAGTTTGGTAGCCACCGGTGTGAGAGTTAAAACTTACTTTGTAGCGGGAGTAAAAGCTAATGTTTTTGAACAGCCACAATCGGCAGGTACTATACAAAGAGCAATGAATGTAACATCCCTGTGATCTAAGAGACATACAGTGGTACCTTGAGTTACATACGCTTCAGGTTACATATGCTTCAGGTTACAGATTCCGCAAACCCAGAAATATTACCTTGGGTTAAGAACTTTGCTTCAGGATAAGAACAGAAATCGTGCTCTGGCGGTGCGGCAGCAGTGGGAGGCCCCATTAGCTAAAGTGGTACCTCAGGTTGAGAACAGTTTCAGGTTAAGAACGGACCTCTGAAACGAATTAAGTATGTAACTAGAGGTACCACTGTACCACAAAAATGGAAAGCGAAAGGATTGAAAATGGGAGGTGAGTCATAAAGCTGAAGGGGGGGCGGGGGAGAAGAACACACAAAGGCTGAAGCAGCCCTAAATGCATTGTTCATTAGGGCGCTGCCTCACCAACCTCGCTCTTGCCATCAACGGGCACCCCCTACATGTTTTCCTGTTTGCGTCCAGGCCAGGGAATCGGCTTCCACTTTATTCCTTACTAGAAGTCCAGTTCAGTGGGTCTATTCTGCATATGATTTAGTTGGGTGTCACCCAGAGTCTTTAAAGGGTACTGCATTTAATTTAGATAGCTGGTCCTCACTGGCCATTCCTGCTGTATATTCAGCTTTGGGAACGTTATGCACGAGATACCTTCCTGTCTGAATTTCTGTAGCATCTACAAAATGTTCACATTCCCATCCACTCACCTCTTTTGAATTGGATATGCCATACAGACAATGCATCTAGGACTTCTTTTTAATTCCCTCCCCCCCCCCCGAAGCATAAAGAATAAGTAATTTGCCACCACAGCAGCAAATTACAGACACAATGTTTGCAGAGACATCCTCATTTTCCTTTGCGAGTAAAGGAATATTTTCAAAGGCACAAGGAGCAGTGTCTGGGAGAATTATGCAGGCACTATTTCACTACCAATAAGAATTAACTTCTCTTTTTCTTCCTTTCACACTACATTGTATATAATGGTTCGCCTACAAATAAGTTGGCCAAAGAAACTCTGGCTGCTTTTCAAGAACTGCCGAGGCATCTACCAAGTATTGAGAAAATATACAGTGGTGCCCCGCAAGACAAATGCCTTGCAAGACGAAAAACCCGCTAGACGAAAGGGTTTTTCGAGGCGCTTCGCAAGACGAATTTCCCTATGGGCTTGCTTCGCAAGACGAAAACGTCTTGCGAGTCTTGCGAGTTTTTCCCCTTCCCCCCCTTTTCTAAGCCGCTAATAGCGCTAATCCGCTAATCCGCTAATAGGGATGCTTCGCAAGACGAAAAAACCGCTAGACGAAGAGACTCGCGGAACGGATTATTTTCGTCTTGCGAGGCACCACTGTAATCACTTCCACTGGTAGCAGCTCATCTACTATTAATATCTCACATTAGTTTCCTGGGTGTATGTGTGTGCCTGCATAGAAAAGGATAAACACTGGCCATAAAGTCTTAACATCAGGAGGGGGGATTCACTAGATTAAAAATATCAGTTTTTATCAGTTTTTATTTGTGTTGCTCACATGACAAAAATGGCAATTGATTCCTACTCATCCCTATCTATATCTCATACAGAGAGAGAGAATTCAGTGGGGTTTATGTGCTAGAAAGCATGGTTTAGGTTAGGCATACTCTCCAGTTAACATGAATTCTAAGATTTAAAAACGCAACAGTTCTGTTTAAGTGAGGAGTGTATTTATTATTTATAACACTTTTCACTGATGGTTTCAAAGGGCTTAAGAACAGCATGGCACAAAACAGAGTTAAAGTACTGTGAGACAATATTAGCGTGTGAACTGCTTTGGTATTACTTTTTGTGCTGAAAAGCACGGTAATCCTAATCATCTCTGCTAAGTCTCATTGAATTCACTGGGGCTTGCTCCCAGGTAAGTAGGGATAGCATTGCAAGCCTAAGCAATGAAGGCCAGAAGTGCTTTTCCTGTTTGCAGAGTATCAGAAGGGAACCCCACAGAACAACCCCCCCTACCGCCTTCAGAAATTTCCCTGGAAGGAGGAATGGAACCAGGTAAAAAAAAAGGTAAAGGACACCTGGACGGTTAAGTCTAGTCAAAGGCGACTATGGGGTTGTGGTGCTCATCTCACTTTCAAGCTGAGGGAGCCAGTGTTTGTCCACAGACAGTTTTCCAGGTCATGTGGCCAGCATGACTAAGCCACTTCTGGCACAACGGGACACCATGACAGATACTAGAGTGCATGGGAACGCCGTTTACCTTCCTGCTGCAGTGGCAACTATTTATCTACTTGCACTTGCATGCTTTAGAACTGCTAGGTTGGCAGGAGCTGGGACAGCAATGGGAGCTCACTCTGTCACGGGGATTCAAACCACTTACCTTCCGATCGGCAAGCCGAAGAGGCTCAGTGGTTTAGACCACAGCACCACCCGCATCCCTTTATAGAACCAGGACAAGGTGGTATCCCATATTTGTGTGCCACAAAGGCAGTCTGGAAGGACATGCATGACTGATGGCACTGAATCACAGATGTAGCGGAGAATCAAAAAGACAGGAAGAATTGAGGCTTTTATGAATGCACCATCGTTTCAAAAAGCATGGAAGTTGCAAGTTAAAAGCTTTTGCTATCCTTCAGAAATGGATGATGAAAGTCGGTGCAGCTACTTTGGCTCTTTACAAATTCAGATGTGATGAGAGGGATAGTATGGCATGAAGCTCTGCTCACTATTTGCAACACAGAAGGGCAGAGAGGTCCTGACTTCCTTGTACAAAGACCTTCAAAAGCATAAGTCAAAGATGGGCTTGGCTTACGGGTATGTCAAAGATTTTTCAAAGGAGAGAAATCGAGTTCACTCTGACAACACAGACAACTGAAAAACAAGAGAGATGTCGGGAACAATGACTGGTGGCTGAGAATGAAGTATTTGAGTGCATGCTGTCTCTGTCAGCCTGGCACAATTTTTATGTTGGTCTGAAATGTGTTAGAATCTTGTATCTTGGAGGAAAACCAGTATCTGCTAAAGCAGACCTTTGAGAGCAATCTCTAAGGCAATAGGTCTGTTTGGTCCCCTGGGGCATTCTGGCTTATCTATGCTATTTTTGTAGTGTAGGCAAGCAACGCTCTCAGCAGGAAAGGGATTCAAAAAGGTAAGACCAATAAAAGAGGGACTATCTCTGAGCTGCAGAATACCAAGCACACATGCATTCCTTTCCACTGATACTGGCAGTAGTTGGTGAAGATAAATAATAAGAATTATATATTATTATTATTTCCCTTTGGTGGCGATAGGTGTCCTCAGGACTAGGTACTGTACAGATGGCAAATTTCCTCCTGTGCCTCTTAATAAACTCTCATGTAAATAAAACAAATATTCTTAAGTTTCCTTATTTAATGATTATTTCCTGCAAGAGGTATTAAGAGTGACTGCTTTTTCTGGCATCCTTGTTTGTCACAGAACATTTGTGTTCTACATTCCCCTTTTCTTTTAAATATAATAACTGATAATTACCCCCCTTGGGTACACCTTGGCCGCTGCTGCCTAACACACATGGCAAGTTGTTTTCTAGAAGAATAGGCTTGAAATGGGGATACAGTCACACATGTGGAATTAAATATGAATATACCCCAATTAACGCACAAGCCCAAGCAACTGTAGGAGAAAGAACACTCAGTGTCATTTTCAGTGTCTCCTCTTTCCACATTAGCTAAAGAGACACCCATCCTAAGGATTTTCTGGCCCAGTACACTGTGAAATGGGCCCTCAAACCCACTAGGAAAAGAGGACACAACTTGCATAAAATTTGTGTATTTTTTGTTTCTCTTGTGAATTTGTGTCCTCTTTTCCTAGTGGAGTAAAGGTAAAGGTAAAGGTACCCCTGCCCGTACGGGCCAGTCTTGACAGACTCTGGGGTTGTGCGCCCATCTCACTTAAGAGGCCAGGGGCCAGCGCTGTCCGGAGACACTTCCGGGTCACATGGCCAGCGTGACATCGCTGCTCTGGCCAGAGCCAGAGCCAGAGCCGCACACGGAAACGCCGTTTACCTTCCCGCTGGTAAGCGGTCCCTATTTATCTTCTTGCACCCGGAGGTGCTTTCGAACTGCTAGGTTGGCAGGCGCTGGGACCGAGCAGCGGGAGCGTACCCCGCGGGAGGACCCCAAAATAAATCCATGGACTCATGTTAAAATGTCTGCGCAGGCAGAATGTGAAGAGATGAAGTTTGTCCCATAACTGGTGTTTCCAAACAAGAAAAGGCTTAAACTGTTGTACAGCTGTCTGTTAAAGGTCCCAAGGACCCTGCTTTTCCCCACTGCCAGCTCTAGTGCAACACTTAGACTTCAATCCTGTAATGGGAGTAAGATCCATTAAAAACAGACTTATTTCTGAGTAATATAATTAATAATAATACAGTGGTACCTCGGGTTACATATGCTTCGGGTTACAGACTCCTTTAACCCGGAAAGATTACCTTGGGTTAAGAACTTTGCTTCAGGATGAGAACAGAAATCATGCTCTGGCAGCAGCTGGAGGCCCCATTAGCTAAAGTGGTGCTTCAGGTTAAGAACAGTTTCAGGTTAAGAACAGACCTCCAGAACAAATTAAGTTCTTAACCTGAGGTACCACTGTAATTTATTATTTATACCCCGCCCATCTGGCTGGGTTTCCCTAGCCACTCTGGGCGGCTCCCAATAGAATATTAAAAACAGAATAAAACATCAAACCTTAAAAACTTCCCTAAACAGGGCTGCCTTCAGATGTCTTCTAAAAGTCAGATAGTTGTTCATTTCCTTGACATCTGATGGAAGGGCATTCTGCAATGAAGGGACCGCCAGAAGGCCCTCGGACCTGGACCTCAGTGTCCAGGCTGAACAATTGGGGTGGAGATGCTCCTTCAGGTAGTAGACTTGTATGCCATAGTGCTGTCAGTTAACTATGCACCAAATGCTTAAGTCTTTAGGTTTAACTAAGCATCCTGGCAAAGTTATCCCAGTCTCCATCTGTTCAAGAACTGTTTATAATTGTTTTTGTATATGGAATTACTTTTAGTTGTTTTATATATGGAACTGGTTCAGTTTTTGCATTTTTCTTGCTTTATGGTGTTGTAACTGTTTGATTTGCTTTTATAATTGTGTATTTTATTATTGAAAAACACCCTGATAAACGTATGGTAAAGAGCAGGTATGGAATCTAATTGAACAGACTTGTTTTCCCCACTGGGCTTTTTGCAGTATGGAAAGTGACAGGGAAAGTATGGGAGAACAAATAATAATGAATGCTCAATAAATAGCCAACACCCTGCCAGCAGATCAGAATTAATAATAAATTCTTATTATTTGTACCCCAGCCACTCCGGGATAACTGCTTCCAGCACATATAAAAACATAATAAAACCATAAACCTTAAAAAGCTTCCCTATACAGGGCTGCCTTCAGATGTTTCCTAAATGTTAGGAATGTCTTCACATCTGATGGGAGGGCATTCTACAGGGTGGGCACCAATACCAAGAAGGCCCTCTGCCCCATTCCCTGTAGCTTCACTTCTCGTAATGAGTAAACTGCCAGAAGACCCTAAATGCTGGGTCTCAATGTCTGGGCTGAACGATGGGGGCTCCTTCAGGGCTGTATACCCAATAAATGGAAGCAGCCTGAGGCCAGCGACACTTACTCCTAGGTAAATGTATATATGATTGCAATCTTCGCTTTGATCTCAAGCATCAGTGATTATTCTGCCCAGAGAATGTGTTCTGTGGTCATTTGTGCTATGTATGTATATCTCTATATATATTCCAAGAGATAATTGATTGCTCAACTGTCAGCATCAAACAAGTTCTGCCAACTGATGGGCCATTGACTGGAATGAGAGTGAATCAGCAAACATGCTCATTAACCCATGGCCTGTTTATTCTCACATTTTTGAATGCCAAAACATTTTCCGTTTTAAATAATTTTCTCCATGTGAAAAATTCCTGTGAAGATGCTCCCTGTTACCATGAGTCTATTTTAATTATTCTACAGTTGGAAAAATGATCCACATTCACAATTGTTTTTCTAAAAAAAACTTGTGTGGATTTTTCAATTTTTCGTCTATACATTGATGACCCTGGTGACTTGTATATGCTCATGTATTCTTTTCCCTTTCTTTTCTTTCACTTTGGATATTTGTGTCCTTTTCAGCTCCTTTTGTTCTATTCATTCATGGCTTTCAGAATACTCCATTATCCCGAGACTCTTCCCTTTCCCCTTAAAGCCTCCTTAAATACACTTTTTAAAGGTTGTTTCATGCAATGCTCTTCTTGTATCAGTGCTTGCCTTCTCAGCGATATCCATATAAATTACCTTAAGTAATGAGCGGGTTTTCTCCATACATGAAATTCACCTGAAAGCGCATCGTATTTCATTTCTAGAATGCTTTCCCCTCATTCTATGTTTGAACATTAACCTTAACTCCAAACAAATGTGGAAGTATGTTTTCCTTCAGTTGGCTCTTCACACAATGGTTGCAGATCTTATTAGCTGATTGGTGACACATAAGAAGTGAGGGCAGAAGACTGGCAAGGATGGATGGTCACCAGATGTATTGACCATTGCCAGAGAAACAGAAATGAAGAATAACCTCTATGCAAACGAGTAAAGGTCACTTTCATCACTCTCATAACTATGTAGGGGTGAATCTGGCAATTTCATTTCCCCCGTGTTTCTCATTTTTCCAATCAAATTCTGTCTGCAGTCTGCATTTTTTTTAATCATTATAAAATTATACCAGAATTTTAGGGCATATTTCTCATTAATATGCACATTTTTGCAAACCAATTTCTCTCAAACAATGTATGCAACATGTTTTTATGCACACACTACCCCATGTATATGTATTTTTGTACACATTACCTGGCTGGAGAATGGCATAGCAAAATTCAAAAAATATGCAAATTTCAATGGGTGGCTTGTATTTTGGTTTGCACATCACTTCAGAAAGAGCATATCAGGTAGAGTTGCCTTGAAATGCAAACAAAGTTCACCATCTTTACTCATAACAAAATTCTTGAGATGTTACTATATATCTGCACCAATCTGAAATATTACTGTTGCTCTGTTTAGCTGCCCCATGCATAATTTGCTTCAGTTAATAAATGCATGGACAGACAATGCTTGCTAAGTCTTCTCAGCTCTCTGGAAACTCATGAGATACGAGACTCCAGATAACTGAAGGAATTTTTGGTGTGTGTGTGTGTGTGTGTGTATTTTCTCATCCCTTTTACTTTACAAGTGCTTTAGGCTCTTTCCGACTCCTATGCTTTGCTGTTTTGTCTTACTTTTGGTTCTTGTTACAGAGATGATCACCATCACCAGATTATTTCTTAAAATAAAAGCTGAAAACAAAGTTGGAAGTTTCCTGTGACCTCATTCCCTGCCTCACTAACCCCAGAACTATTTTGATATCGAACTTCTGTGATGCAGTTTAATCTTTCTGACATGCACGAGTTAAAATGTGGTTTTCAGAAACCATACATAAAGTCGTTTGCCAACCTCTCCTCTTGTCCAACTGTGTTCAGCTTCAACATAGCTGCACCTGTTGCTGACACCTGCTTGTCAGCAACAGGTAATTTTAATGGTGTCAACAATGCAAGAGAAACTTTATTCCGGCTGAAGAGCTTAGTTGGAGAAGAGCCAAGTTATCCATAGCCAAAAGAGTGAGCTTCATTTACTGTATCGTTCTGAAAGCCATACTTTATGTATTTGGATAATTATGCCTACCTTTTTAATGCATGTTTCTATTGCCAATTTTTAAACATTTCATTGTATTTAACCTAAACTACTTATGATTTATATACCACCCAATTTTAAAAATATCTGTTACATAAAATAAAAATAAATTTATGATCAGATGCTAGATTAATCTAAGGCTCCATCTTGACCTGGATCAAATCCATTATGTGAAGATAGTAAGTCTGCAAAGATGTATATCCACTTTGCAAAATTTATTCTGGCTCAGCGAGTAAGAGGGAGGATTTAGATGAGAGTACAGGCCCTTTGACCAATAGGCAGACAGCCTTCTCGCATGCCACAAAGGACTGGAGACTTATATTTCACACACACAGGGATAATAAAAATAAATTAACAATCCATTAGTATTATTTCTTTAGTAAAATCCAGCTGATATAGGACTGCCTGCCACCTCAGATCATGTCTCAGGGTGAAACTACACATTACATTAATAGCATAAATTCATGTTTATTGTCTGGTTTGGGGCAGGGTGTGTGTGTGTGTGTGTGTGTGTGTGTGTGTGTGTGTTACTTTAAAAATGGTTGCTGTGTCAGTCTTGCAGAAAAGACACCCTCACCCTGAATACATTCCTCTTACATTACAAGTACTTTATGCTACTAATACTAATACAAGAAAGGAAGACTATTGAGGAGTACTAGAATTTAATTTTCAGTGGCAGTGGAATGGAGCCAAGTAAATTTATATTGCTTGTATTGTGCACGCGAAAGGTTTTATGTGGACAGAAGCCTGAGGACATGGAAAGAATTTCAACTAAAGGAGCAAACAGCACTTTGGGAGTGGGGGGGGGGATAGCACATAGGGGGCAATTTTCAGGGAAAAAACAAAATGGAGAAGAATGAACAAGACCCTCCACTGAGAAGCCCACAGTCCAAAGGCAGACGATGGACCCTAAGTAGTTACTCCCCACCCCCCTTAAAAGAGGGGCTAGCACATCTTAAAAAAAGTGCTTTACCACATAGAGTTTGGTGATCATATACTTTCTCTATTACTATTAGTACTAAGCCCCTCTAGTTTCCAAAAATTGTTTTTCTCGTCTCATCTTTATTTTCTCATTAGAACTTGCTGACTTCTTACAACTAAAAAAGCACAGCATCTCAAGATTCCAGGACACAGACCAACAACAGGACTTGAAAATTTAAACCAAGGATGGCAAACCTGTAGTCCTCTCCCAGCTACAGTTCCCACAACCCCTGACCATTAGTATGGATGTGCATTGGAATCCAACATCTGGAGGACCACAGCCTCCCCCCAACTCCTGATGTGCAGAACAGCATGCACACAAATTTCTTAATCTACAGCTCCTTGGCTGATCAGTGAACCAAAGTTGTCCAGTACTTTTAGCAAGTTCCTAGAAGTGCAGATCTTTCTTTCTTTTTAAGCCAAAACATGTCCATTTCTTGCTATTAGTAGTATCCATTCCTTTCAGATCCTGCACTACTCCTTTGCTTGTCCTACAAAATATAGCTTCACAGAAGAAGGAGGCTTTGGATCTGAGTCAGGAGATCAGCATGTCTGCTTCAGCTGCATTTAATGGGCGTGTATCACTCGCCTGAGGACTTCCTTAATCACAGGTACAGGTTGAGTAACATCAGGGTTCAATTGCACTGTATGTAACACAACCTACATTTTAAAAATAGAAACTACACATCCTGCAATTGGCCTACTTATCTCACTGATTTTCCCACCCTGCTCTTATAAATTTGTTGCTTCTGAAATTTCCCATCTTGATTCCTACTAAAAGTTTCTCAAGATAATTCCAAGGATTCAGTCTGTGAAATTATCCTTCTGACAATTTTGATCTTCGTATTGTTCATGTCTAAGCAAGGCAATCCTGGCATCCCTGGGACTTCAAGCTTACTGACATCATCATCATATTTATTTACAATCCGCCTCTTTCCCTAACAGGGACTCAAGGTGGTTTACAAGTAAGAATCACTAATAACATCGATAAAAAGCAATTAAAAAACAATTGAACATTGATAGAATTAAAATGTGTGTGTATGTTTGTTTGTGTGTGTGTGTGTGTGAGAGAGAGAGAGATTCTCTCTCTGTGTGTGTGTGTGTGTGTGTGTGAGAGAGAGAGAGAGAGAGAGAGAGAAATATACAGATAATTGCAATAAAAACAGCACTGTACCAGCCCTTTCATTAAAAGCAGTCACTTCCCAAAAGCCTGTTGGAACAAGAATTTCTTCACCTGCCAGTGGAAGGACAGCAAGCAGGGAGCAAGTCTAGTTTCTCAAGAGAGGGAGTTTCAAAGTCTGGGAGGAGCCACTGAGAAGGGCCTCTCCTATGTCCCTACCAAGGGTGCTGGTAAGGGTGGCAGGAGAAATAAAAGTTTCCCCAAATATCTCAAAACACAGACAGGTTAATATGAGATAATACAGCCATCAGATAGCTAGGACATACCGGTAAGCCACATAGATGACAAGGACACAGAAGAGAACAGCCCCGCCCAATCCATCACTTTGTCCTGAATTGTGTTGGAAGATACATCCTGGTGGCAACTGAGGGTGTCAAATGGGTTTTTTTCGCTGCCCATAATGTTTAAACTATAAAATCAATTCACCAGCTGTATGCTAGTATCTGCTCACACAGTGTTGGCTTTCCTACCACTGATACAATATCTGTGAACACTGTTATCCTTCAATTTTAGGCTGTGCTCCTATATTCACTTACCTGAGAGCAGGTCTCATTGAACTTATCTCTGAGTGGACATTGGTTGCACTGTTCTTTGAACACATAGCTTTATTCTTGTCTGCAATTTAATCTCGTTGTGTTCCGAACTTGACTTTTTCCATCTTCACACATTTCTGAAATCTGTTATTTTGGATGCTTTATTCTCTCGGTGCACAAGGTATCGGCAGAGAGAACTCCCGTTACCAGCTGCTAATGGGAATTTTGTGCTTAAGTCTCCTGGGCGTTAGAAGTGAGAACGTTCTCTTCCTCTTTGAAAGCAGCTCTCTTTTTTGAGCATTCACAGAAAGCACAAAACAAATTGATGCCCTGCCAGGCTAGAGACTTCTTTGACTAACTGAAGTGTCCGATTTTGGTCCCAAACTCTCAGATACGGAATGTCCTTTAACAGTTCAGATTAGAATGCTAATAAACTGCAACATGATGGCCTTCCAGAGCTCAATATACAGAAACCCAAATAGGGAAAAGTTGAATATTTAGAGAAATAAGCCATGGGAGTGGGGCTTTTCTGCTTCTCTATCTCAGGAAGGAACAGCTGGTTGTGAACTCTTCACTCTTCACATGCCATAGAACAGGCATCCCCAACCTGCCGCCCTCCAGATGTTTTGGCCTACAACTCCCATGATCCCTAGCTAACAGGACCAGTGGTCAGGGTTGGTGGGCATTGTAGTCCAGAACATCTGGAGGGCTGATGGTTGGGGATGCCTGCCATAGAGTGAGGTGACTGAATGCTGAGGAAGTACAGCTGGCTGTATCACCTCAGACGCCGGCTCTGGAGTTGAGTCATGTTTTTGAAAGCTCACCTGTGGAGGATGTAGAAAAACAAACTCAGGATGGAGAAACTTTTCTCTTTGATGGGCTAGTTTGCTGGTAGCTACCAGCCCATCTGGATCCTGAAAAGGTAAAATCGGGGCCACTTTGTGGCTTGAGGGGCTTCAGTTGCTTTTAGGTGGCTGAAAACCACCATTTAAATTTCCCACAATGCTCCTGGCAACAGTACAACAGGGTTGCCCTTGGAAATAAAAATGGCATCTGTTAAGTTGTGGGTTGACATAGCAGACAGCGATTTCTCCAAGTAGCTCTTTATTATGTAAGCTGGAATAGAACTGACTGCAAACAGCTCAGCCGGCCTGCTTTTATAGGCAGCCGGCTGTCAACATTGTAGCAACAACAGCCCAGCGTTTCCCGCCTAAAATAACTGACGTGGACCTGAGTGAAAACTATCTACAGACCTGAGTGAAAACTATATACAGTATCCCCCTGCTGGCCCAGGGTGAAACTTCACTACATAACACCCCTCCCCACCGAGATAAGGCGTTAGTTACAATCGTAATGGTTTCCTTATATACAGCACTACGCGTAATGGTTCAATTAGGCACAAAAGCATATCGGTTACATTTCCCATACTTAGACCAACAGTGATACATGTCCAACAACATAGTCCTTTAAATAAGTTGGGCGCTTGGAAACTCTGCCAGACCGCCGGGGACTGGTAGCCAAGTCCAGAGGGCCACACAGTTCTTGCTGAGGCTGTGGTGCGACCCTAGGTGGCGTTGGAACCAACTCCCCTGGATCCACTGCTGTGGGTGGAGCCTCCGCAAGTGGAGTGGTCTGAGTCTGTGGTAAGTCTGGCAGACCCTCTGAAGCGGCTTGGTTCGGCTCCACGCTGGCAGTTTGCGAGGGAGGTGTAGGTGGGGCCTCGCCATCTGTACGTGTCTCTTCTTGAGCCGCAAGCGCAGTTGGGGGCACCACGGTAGTGTCCAAGTCCCCAACCCTGCGCCTAAGCTGGTCTATGTGCCATCGCCACAAGCGTCCGTCTTCGAGTGCCACCTGGTACGAGCGAGGTCCAGTGACTCCCACTACTGTGGCTGGCACCCAAGGAATGTCCCCCACATAGTTCCGGGCAAAGACCTGGTTTCCTGGGACAAATGACCGTGGCGCGTTGGCACAGCCTGGGGTTTCAGCCACGGCAAAGTCCGGATGTAGCCGGTCGAGCGGTGACCTGAGGCGGCGGCCCATAAGCAGTTCAGCAGGACTCCGCCCTGTGGCCGCATGAGGGGTGATGTGTTGCACGAACAAGTATTCGGCGACCAGCTCATGCCAGTCTCCCCGGTCCAGGCGCGCCAGTGCCTCTTTTGCCGAGTGCACCATTCTTTCCGCTTGCCCGTTGCTGGATGGATGAAAGGGTGCCGTTAGGGCATGGCGGATGCCCAGTCCCAAAAGATACCGCTCAAACGTGCCTGACGTGAACTGCGGTCCGTTGTCAGAGACAAGGACATCAGGACACCCATGCATTGCAAACAGGCCTCGCAGCACCCGGATGACGGCTTCGGTAGTGGTGGAGGGCATCAGGGCGACCTCCAGCCATTTGGAATAGGCGTCCACCACTACCATAAAGGTCCGGCCGTGAAAGGGGCCAGCCAGATCGATGTGCACCCTCGACGAGGGTGTCTTTGGCGTCTCCCAGGTGTGTCCCTTAGCTGCCGGTGGTGCAGGCCTCGACTCTTGGCACACTTGACAGGCGGACACCCAGGCAGTGATGGCATCGTCCATATTAGGCCACCAGACGTAACACCAAGCCAACGCCTTCATTTTGACAATTCCCGGGTGGCCAACGTGCAGAGCCTCCAGGACGCGCTGACGGAGTCCCTGGGGAATCACGACGCGGTCTCCCCACAGCAGACAGCCGCGATGAGCTGAGAGTTCATGTTGTCTGGTTGCGAAGGGCTGGAACTCCGATGCAAAAGGCCCTTGTGGCCACCTCCTCCACACCCAGTTGAGCACCCGGCTGATGGTGCGATCCTGGGCAGACACGGAGGCCACAGTGGCAGCCGATACAGGCGCTGCCAGAAGATCCTCAATCAGAAGGAGTGATGAAGCTGGAGCCGGGTCTTCCACAAATGCTGGAAGAGGGCAACGGCTGAGGGCATCAGCATGGCCCATTGATTTCCCGGGGCGATGGATGAGCCGGTAGTGGTAGGCAGCCAGGAAAACAGTCCATCGCAGCATGCGTGGCGAGAGGACCGGTGGAGTTGGACGATCACCGGCGAGGAGGCCCAGGAGTGGCTTGTGGTCAGTGATGAGGTCAAAAGTCCTGCCATAGAGGTATTCATGGAACCTCTTCACTCCAGCCACAAGTGCCAGTGCCTCCTTGTCGAGCTGGCTGTAATTCCGTTCCGTCGGAGATAGCGTCCTGGAAAAGTAGGCGAGCGGTGCTTCTCTTCCGTCTGGAAAACGGTGACTAAGGACAGCACCGATGCCAAAAGGTGAGGCGTCGCAGGCAAGGACCAGCGGCCTGGATTCACTGTACTGTACCAGCACACTGTCTGATGAAAGGAGAGCCTTGCGAGCGTTGAAGGCCGCCGTCTCCCGATGACCCCAGGCCCAAGGCGTCTTTGTGCTAAGGAGTCGGTGAAGAGACTCAGTCACTGTGGCTTTGTGGGGCAGGAACATGTTATAAAAGTTCAGCAGCCCCAGGAACGCCTGCAACTCCGTCTTGTTCTTTGGGGTGGGGGCCTGCTGGATAGCGCGGATCTTGGATGTGGTCGGGTGAAGGCCGGAGGCATCGATAAGATAGCCCAGGAACTCTACCTGTGGAATGGCGATCTGGCACTTTTCCCTCTTTACCTTGAGCCCAGCCTCTTGGAACCTGGTCAGCACGGCACGGAGGCGCTCGAACAGCTGCTGGTGTGAGTCTGCAGACACCAAGACGTCATCAAAATATGGTACCACGCCCGGAAGCCCTTGCAGGAGACGCTTCATAAGGCTTTGGAAGATGCCAGGAGCCACACTCACCTCGAACTGCAACCGGCGGCAACGGAATGCCCCCCGGTGGGTGACGATCGTCTGGGCTTCAGCAGTGGCATCATCGACGGGCAGTTGTTGATAGGCTTGGGCAAGGTCCAGCTTAGCGAAGACCTTACCCTCACCCAGGGAATGCAGCAGGTGTTGGACAACAGGAACCGGATAAGCGTGCTGCTGAAGTGCCTTGTTGATCGTGCACTTGTAGTCAGCGCAGATTCTCACTGACCCATCTGGCTTGACAGGCGTGACGATGGGGGTTTCCCACTTGGCGTGGTCAACCAGCTCCAAAACTCCTTGGGCGATCAGTTTGTCCAGTTGTTCGTCCACCTTAGCCTTGAGAGCAAAGGGAACCCGGCGTGGCTTTAGCTTGATGGGGGCGACTTGTGGATCAAGGCTAAAGCAGATGGGCGTACCTGTATATTGCCCCAAGGTGCCGTCGAAAACCTCGGCAAAGTCTTTGACCAGACCCTCAGTCTCTGCGTTAGAGATGCAGTTGATGCCAGTGACTTCCAGGCCGAGGGCATCAAACCAGTCTAGCCCTAGGAGGCTTGGCCGCTGACCTTCGACCACCACCAACCGGAGCAGGCCCGAAAAATCCTTGAAGGCAATCCGGAACCGGCCAACCACGGGAATGTCGTTTCCCTGGTAGTCTCTCAGGTGTACGCGGTGAGAGTCGAGTTGCCTTTTGGACACTCTGGGTACTAGTCTTTTGATGGTGCTCCATGACACGATGGACAGGGCAGACCCAGTGTCGATCTCCATGTCACATGGAGCTCCTTCAATGAGCACCGTGACGTTCAGCTTGCGTCGCGTAGGCGAGTCGGTTTGGCCAATCGTGGTTCCAGACGGGCAGGGGCAGTTGGTGAGAGCGAAACAACTTTCCTTGGCAGACTGGAGTGAAGACTTGGACTTGCGAGTCGATGAAGGGGGGGTGTCAGACGGAGCCGATCGGCAGACCTTAGCGATGTGGCCCCTTCTGGAACACTTCCTACAGATGGCGTCTCTGAATCGACACTTGGCACGGGAATGGTTGCCTCCGCAGCCGGCACATTCCGGTTGGCCCTTGGACTTCTGTTGGAACTTCCTGCGCTCCCGCTTTGTCTGGTGCACGTCATCGTCTTCACTGGAGGATGCCTCATCACTGCTGGCCTCTTCATGATGCACCGGAACTGGCTCCCTAGCAAGACGCGGGCTGCTGGACTTGCGGATCTCCTGGGCGGAGCGTTCAGCAGCTTCTGAGGCCACAGCCTCCTCAATGGCTTTCTGTAGCGTGAGGTCTGGCTTGGCGAGGAGACGCCGTTGCAGATGGATGTCCCGGACCCCGCAGACGATTCGATCCATCAGGACATCGTCTAAGTCTCGGAACTCACAGTGCATTGCAGCCTGTCGCAGGGCGGTGGTGTAGTTGTTGATTGACTCCCCCTCTGCCTGGTTCCGGTGGTAGAACGCATGGCGGGCAGCAATCTTGGACGGCTTTGGTGCGTAGTGGTTGCGGAGCTTCTCTTGGATCGTGTCCCATGGTGTTGCCTGGACTGCTTCAGGCGCAACCAATGCTCGGGCCGTCTCAAGCACCTCAGGCCCACAGAGGCTGAGGAATAGGCCCCGCTTCCGATCCTTTGATACTGCTGTCAGCTCGTTGGCTTGGAGGTAGCAGTCGAACCGAGCAAGGTAGGAGTCCCATGATTCAGAGGCTGGCGCAAACGGTGGTAGAGGCACAAGTGAAGCCATGATTCCGATGCCGGCGTGAAGGGCGATGGATGGAACACAGTGCTCTTAGCCAGAACAGTCAGCTCTGAATTGGTTCTGTCCAGTGATTTCGCTCAGTGATTTCGCTCTGTGATTCAGCTCAGTGATTCAGCTCAGTTCAGAGGCTGGCCGCATCTGGCTGTGCTCTGATGTCCATCGATCCCATCCTCATCACCAGTGTTAAGTTGTGGGTTGACATAGCAGACGACACAGCGATTTCTCCAAGTAGCTCTTTATTTTGTAAGCTGGAATAGAACTGACTGCAAACAGCTCAGCCGGCCTGCTTTTATAGGCAGCTGGCTGTCAACATTGTAGCAACAACAGCCCAGCGTTTCCCGCCTAAAATAACTGACGTGGACCTGAGTGAAAACTATCTACAGACCTGAGTGAAAACTATATACAGTATCCCCCTGCTGGCCCAGGGTGAAACTTCACTACATAACAGCAGCGGTCCCTCTTGCTGTTTTAAAGCAGGGCCCAGGGCAGCTGCCTGAAAGTGCTGTGTATTGACACCCATGGTGGCCACAGAGAACAGTCCTGTGGTTGAAGGCATCTTTTGCCTTAAGTGTTGTCTGGTTCAAATCTGGGTTAAATGTAATGAGCCAAAGGAAAGTTTTCCAGTCCCAGGTTCAAATCCACACTCAATCTATGACACTCACTGGGTTAATATGGGCCAGTCACTGCCTCTCAACTTAGCCTATCACACAGGGTTGCTGTGAGGATAAAATACGTTTGTGTTTGTGGGGTGTGTGTGTGTAACCATTTACACCATGCTGAGCCCCTTGAGTTAAAGATGGGATATAAATGTAGTAATAAGTACATTCACACATATAAATTATTCTTATTCTTATTAATTAATAAAAATTTGTACACCACCCTATAACCTGCAAATCTCAGTGTGGTTCACGACATAAAAATCACAAAATAAAAACATGAAATACTTAATAAAAATGAAAGCAAGTACAACCCAACAATCCCCCCCAAAACACATTTTAAAAAGACATTTATTTTGCATAAAAGTGGTATATGTTTATATCTGAAATGATATGGACACGGACAGACACACACACACACACACACACACACACACACACACATCACTTTTCTCAAGGTAATGGTTTCCTCTTCTGATTTTTCTGCTTGCCTTTGGCTGCTAAATGAAAGAGTTGCTCCCTCTACAGGACACTGCTGAGAGTAATAATCAACTTATTTTAGGGATGAAGTGGGTATATGATTTCTATTCCACTGGAATAGAAATAGGAAATAAGTGTTGTAGCAATTTACTTTTATTTATTTATATTTTTATTTCCTTATTTCATAAAATTTCTACCCCACTTGATGAAAGTTCAATAAAGATGACTATTTACCACTACCTGTGATGTACTTCCAAATGAGTGAGGCTAATTTTCTTACCCCTTCTTCTGATCATATGCAAAAAGGTGGTAAAGATTCCCGCCCCCCTCTATTTGGCAGAATGCTTCAGATAACTGGCTTACCATTTGGCTTACCATCTTCAACTATGTAGTGAGAAATGGGCAAAGTCATCTTAATCTTTCAATCCTTAGAAGATAGGATGGGTTGGAAGCCAGTCTGCAAACCAGACTGAACAACTCTGGATTCAGAGTACATTAAAGCCTGTACAAATCATATTGAAGTAATCAGTTCTATCCCGTTTCCTCCAGAACCAGGTAGAAAATATCTTGTCTAATGTGTAAATAAACTATCACATTCACTTCACATTTAAAGGCGTACCTACCTAAATCACAATTTCTGAAGCAACATAACTGAAATCCCTCCATCCTTCGAAATTCACATTTCCCTAAATTTTGCAGTACTCAAGCTGTGTAATGCATACAGAAATGTATATCATAGGGTAAATTGTGTATAGAAACACACATATTAGGCAAAATTGCATATAAACATGGGTATAATAGGAGAAATATGCATTAACATGCTTATGAATTTTTATGAGAATTTTCAGAAAAATCACAAAATGATGTGGAAATGTAGAGAGCTGTTTTTATTTTTTTATTTTTTTTTTTGGGGGGGGGAGAAAAACTGAACAACTGACAGACTTGCCCATCCCACCGATTTCAATGGGAAGGAGTAAGTATATGTGTAACTCAACAAGGATCAATGGGACTAGGCCTCAGTTATCTACAGTACAAATGTTTATCTTTGGCTGAATCATGCCTCTAATCACCTTAAACCCCAATTTTTCATTCCTCATTTTACTGTTCACATGGGGGAACCAAATGTATTGACCTTAGGCAGCTGTATGTAAACAAACACGTATAAAGACTTGGCAGAGTAAAAACCAACTCCTGACAGAGCCTTTGTTCAGTTCCACAGGCATTGTATTCTAGCAGTAAAAAAAGGAAAGGAAAAAGCTAGCATAACCGATTAAAGTGTAAACAGAAAGTCTGCTGAACCTAAAGGACAGGAGAGAGCTATAGCTCTTTATTAACCTGGAGAGATTCATCTATCAAGATTTCACATCTGTCTCTTGCTTCTTCTTCCTCTTCAGACAAAGATTTAATGTTTGCTCTGCCCCTCCCCAAGTTTGGATTTAGAGCTTTGACCTTGGATCCCTTCCCATATGCTTTTGGTGCTGTGCTTTTTAGCTTAAAAGTACATGCTGTATGGGACGTAGGTGGCGCTGTGGGTTAAAGCCTCAGTGCCTAGGGCTTGCCGATCGAAAGGTCGGCGGTTCGAATCCCTGCGGCGGGGTGCGCTCCCGCTGCTCGGTCCCAGCGCCTGCCAACCTAGCAGTTCAAAAGCACCTCCGGGTGCAAGTAGATAAATAGGGACCGCTTACCAGCGGGAAGGTAAACGGCGTTTCCGTGTGCGGCTCTGGCTCGCCAGAGCAGCGATGTCACGCTGGCCACGTGACCCGGAAGTGTCTCCGGACAGCGCTGGCCCCTGGCCTCTTAAGTGAGATGGGCGCACAACCCCAGAGTCTGTCAAGACTGGCCCGTACGGGCAGGGGTACCTTTACCTTTACCTTTTTACATGCTGTATTTGTGTGCTTCAGAGGGTACAGTTGGACTGAAAGGCTGGAGACTTTAGGTGCAACTAGGAGCAAATATTAGAGCAACCGTCCCCCACCAAATGAAGTTGGTCTAGGACAGAGGTGGGAATGTGTACCTCTTTGAGCTATATCTGCTGGACTGCAGCTCCCTGAGCACTGGTCATGCTGACTGGGTCTAATGGGAGTTGGAGTCTTAACAACTGGAAGACCATCTTTGGTCTCAGGGGAAAAAAGACTCGTGATACATTGTTTAGATTAGGCATACATTGTGGATATTTTCCTCCCACATATGCCAACATTTGTGATCTCTCTTATGTCTCTAACTTAGATCAAGCTCTAGGAACTCGACACTGTTCTCTTTTCTTGAGTGAACGCTTTTCTCCCCCCCCCCTTTTCTCTCCTTTAATTTGTTAGATCCATTTCATTATTTTTTTTCAGGCAGACATCAAGATTTTCATTTTCTTAAGGGTGCCAGCATGTAATATCAAAATGCAGTTTCCAATACGTATGATACAAGTAAAAGCAACTGTAAAAATAAGTAAAAGCAATTGTTTAAAATATGACAGTTGTACCTTGGGTTACAAACACCTCGGGTTACAGACTCCACTAACCCGGAAGTAGTACCCTGGGTTAAGAACTTTACCTCAGGATGAGAACAGAAATCGTGCAGCGGCAGCGGGAGGCCCCATAAGCTAAAGTGGTACTGAGGCATCTAATCATAAGCCTGCATTTTTATCAAAGCTTATATTTTTGATTAAGGCCTGTATCTTAAAAAGAGCTTAAAGATTTTCAAATGTTTATGCCAGGCAGAAGACCAGCTGCCTAAGAACCTTGGCAAAATGTTTATTCTCTTGGACAAGGGGCCCCCCTCATTTATAGCAGAAAACAATTCTCAAAGTCGTAAAAAGGGAATTACAGGCTGACAGCCAAGGTTACACTGACCCTACATATTACAGAAGATAAAAAAAGAGATAAACATAATTAAGAGTGGGTAAATAGTAAAATAAAACCATGTGCCTCCCATTAAACTTGAGCCATATTTTCCTAAGGTTAAAAGGCCAAGAGCATCTGGCTGGCAGAAAGGAAGAGAGTATTTTGGGAAGTCTTTTTCTAAAGTTGTTTCTTTCTTAAACTGAGATCCTTTTAAGATTTCTTTTCCTTTTAAAAGGTTATTTATGTTATGTATTAAATATATTGGCTTAAATGTAATTATGCAAAGGATTTAGAAGCTAAGAAATGTTAAATCCTTATGCTAGATTCTTATTTCATATAGTTGGAAGAGATCACAGGGGCCATCAGCCACCAGCCCAGCCCCCCTGCCAAGCAGGAAACATCATTAGAGCACACATATGGTTGTCAGGCCTTTGTTTAAAGACCTCCAAGAGAAGGAGATCTTTCAATGATGATGTGAACTCAAGATCCTTGACATCTGTTTAAGATAAAAATTTAAGATTAACCATTTGTTTTGGAGGGCAAGGAGGGCAAGAGGTGAGCTGGTAATTAAGGTTCCTTGTTGAGACACATGTAAGATATATTACTACTTATTTGTCATTTATAGATAGAAGAATATATAGCTTTTTGTTTCCCATAAAAGGGCAAAAGGAAATGGGTGTATCTTTTGTGATTGGTTCTAGCAAACAGCCAATAGGAATTTCAACCAGGCTGATTGGACAGAGGCAGCCACAGGAGGAGCAAGGGGGCTGGATTAACCATATACCACTGTGCCTCTCATTTATTTGTCTGACAAATAAATTATTATTTTAATTTCTCTATTGCTGCGTTGAATATTTCATTCCAGCTAAGCGTTAACCACAAGCAGGGTGCTACAGTACTTCAGGTTAAGAATGGTTTCAGGTTAAGAACAGACCTCCAGAGATATGTTTGTTTTCAACCCGCTTGTGAAGATTATCAGAGATCACAAAGAAAGGAATATATGATAACAACAAGAAGATGAGGAAAATAATAAAGAGACTATCTGGACAGAACTGGACAGAACTGTGAAATTAAAGCAGCAGCAAGAGTGATGTTTGGATCCCTTTCGGAGCTCGAAGTATGGGTACCCCCAACAAAATTTTAAAAATTTGGCTGTATAATTTGGAATTAATGTGATTTGGAATTAATGTGATTTGATTGGCCTGTTAATAAAAAATATTTATTTTTTATTTTTTTAAAGAACAGACCTCCAGAACAAATTAAGTTCATAACCAGAGGTACCACTGTAACAGGAGATAAAGCTCAGTTTGTTTGTTTGTTTGTTTGTTTTAAAAAGTAAAATAATTTCTACAGCAGCCTTTCCTTTCCCTTCCCTTTCTTTTCTTAAATTACGGTTTCAGTGGGAGCCAAGATTGGGAGCACAATGAAGGGGTCATGCTACAGACCTGACAAAATAAAATAAAATAAAATAAATCACCCTCCAACCTATTCACAATCAACAGGTCTGGATGGAGACTTGATATTCCACACACACATCCTGAAACAGAAAAATCACAACTGGTGCATTGCTGCTAAATCACTCATATCTGGAGGCATCCTGGACTTTATATATGAATCATGTAGTCTACCGCTGAGTTATGAACCCAGTCCAAATAGATCCTAAAGCAATCATGTACAAGGCAAAGCGGCAAAGTATCAGACTCTTCAGGGAACTACTCAGCAAACACTGTCAAGTCAAAAGTCTGGATCTTTGAATTAGCCTTCATTTGGAATTCAAAACTCGAGACGCTTTTGCAGTTCCATCCCTTCCTCAATTTGTGCACCACTGTCAATAATAAAATAATTCACCAGACTGGCCTTAATTTTTTCATTAAAAAAACCACATACCCAGTGGACACACATAAAGCCCAATTAAAATAAAACTAAATCTGCAAAACAAGGTGGCTTAAGTGTTCTTACACGTATTTCAGACACACGTTATGGTTTGGTTTGTCTCATGAATACCTCAGCACTAATATCCCCAGAGTCTGTTTAAATGAACTGGCTGTACCCAATATGAAAGGGCATGAGTTTCAATCTAGTTCAATTCCAGACAAACTATGTGAAATCAAACAAAGGAAAGCTGGAAGAATTGCTTGCCTCAAATTACACTGTAGATATAAAAGACTTATCCTGAAATAATAGCTTATGGCAGGAATAATGGGCTTTATTAATATATTCAATTACTCATGGCAGTGCTTATACATTGAATTGTATGAATAGTTCACCATTCACACATAATCTTAGAGGGGGGGGTATTCTGCTTGAGGCTAAGATGGAAATTAATTTGTTTGTTGAAGCTTGCCCTGTTTAAAGTTTTAGCAATTGTTTCTGCAGTTGAAAGGGTTGCACTTAGTACTGCCAACAGATTTAATAAAGTCTATTCCCGATATTGAAAACCAGGAATACAACTGATTTGCAATATTTGGAGAAGGGGCAAATGAGGAGAGTGATGTTTTGACCTGCACATTAGTCTGGGAGTTGTGGATCAGCTCAGCTCATATTGGAATCCACAAGAATCACATTCCCTTTGCATCTCTAGTCCAGGGCATCTGATGGAGCGCTCTCCTCTGAGTTTTACTTGTCTCTGAGGTCAGATTTCTAAGTCTATGGGACACAGTCTCCTCCAGAATGACACTCAGATCCTTGAATTCCCTTCCTTAGGAGGTGTGTTTCTGTCACACACTTTTTCTGTTAAGTGACCGTTTTTATTCCCTGATTCTAATGTTTTGTTGCTTTTATTTTGCAACTGGGAGATTTGAATCATTTCTTTCTTGGTTGTAGTTGATTAGGTTGTTTACTTCCTTGCAAACACACCCCTTCAGGCTGGGAAGTGGCATGTAAAAATATACAACAACAATTAAGACTTATAGAATACCGTGTGGTCATGGTGCCTAGAAAATGCTGAGATCTTCTTCCATGGCCATCAGCTGACCAAGTTGCTACTATAATCCATTATCTGGCCACAGTAGGTGGGGGGAAGAGTGAACAAAATGGACCCTGGAAACTCATGGGGCTGTTGCATTTGTGATGGGCTTCTGAAGACCCGGCATGAAATAAACCTTTCACCAGACACAATGCTAATAGAGTCATCAGTCTGGCACATCAGTAATGCTGAAAAGAAAGTCTGCTAATCCCCTCTGCAGTCTCCCGCTTTATGCCCTTAGGCTGCAAAGAGACTTGCCAAGTAAAGGGAAATAACTGGCTGCAAATATCTTCTCTCAGCTGTTATCTACTCCATTAAGGATCTAGGTGAGACCAACCTCTGCTGAGGACAATGCTGTACAAAATATCTGCGATTATCCTGCTGACTTTGCTATGAGATTTATAGTCATCCTCATCCCTCTCTCTGCTCAGGTTGAGGGACTGCCCAGGGCTTTCAGATCATGCCATTTACATCTGGAGGAGAGCAGATCACCATAGAATTACTGTATTTTTTGCTCTATAAGACTCACTTTTTCCCTCCTAAAAAGTAAGGGAAAATGTGTGTGTGTCTTATGGAGCGAATGCAGGCTGCACAGCTATCCCAGAAGCCACAACAGCAAGAGGGATTGCTGCTTTCACTGAGTAGCGATTCCTCTTGCTTTTCTGGCTTCTGAGATTCAGAATATTTTTTTTCTTGTTTTTCTCCTCCAAAAACTAGGTGCGTCTTGTGGTCTGGTGCATCTTATAGAGCAAAAAATACGGTAATTCTCTTCAGTTGCAATCCTTAACTCACTTATGTGGGAGTTAGCCCCATTGAACTCCATCAGACATAATAATAATAATAATAATAATAATAATAATAATAATAATAATAATTTATTTATACCTCACCCATCTGGCTGGACTGCCCCAGCCACTCTGGGTGGCTTCCAACACATAAAATAATAATAAAACATCAAACATTAATAGTAACACTCAAACATCAAACATTAATAGTAACAATTTGATCCTATATAAAAAGTCTGGGCAGACATGGTAAGGATCATACTGTTAGTATGGTGCCAGCATCAGTATGCATGCATTATATACCAAGAAATGAATTTCTGCCTGCGAACTGGAAAAAAAAGGTTTGTAGTTTGTTTACAACTGGTTAAATGAACTGACAAATAACATGATTGGAAAAAAGAGTGCTGAGAATTCTATAGGGCAAAAAATAAAAATTGCAGCTCTTCCAGGAAACGATTGTGCAATTTCTCCCAGTAAAAGACTTCTGTGTAAAAAAGAAAAAAGTACAACATTTGTGCAAAGCAATCATTGCACATGGCAAATGCCTAGGCAAGTGTTTTGCCGTGTGTACAGTTTGGTAAACTGCTATGAATGGCAGCTTACACTATGGGCTTTGCAATACTCAGTTTTAGATACACACATGCATGATAGCCACATGCAACACATAGGTTCCATGCTTTCGCCAGTATGTAAATAATCCCAAGTGTGTAAAAAAAGTGTGAAGTGCAAAGTGGCATAAGATAGTCTCCAAAGCAGTTGCTGTTCTACCCCAATTTCTTTACAGTCACTGCAAATACAGTTAAAAGCAAGTAATAACCACAATGGATTATATCTTAGTCTATTCACTGCCACAAGATGTGGTGAATGCTGGGACAACACCTTTGTGGCATGTGGGTACCACTACTAGGTCTATGCTCATGAGTTAACCAAGGCCCACATCCCAAAATGAATTGGGCTTTGGTTAGATCAGGTAGAGACAGGCAGGTTTTAGAACCCCGATTAAGCATGTGGTTGCGAGGGTGTGTGTGTCTCATTTTGCCCCCTTCCAACCACATTTAATTAGGATTTAAAATCCTAATAAAACATTAGGGCTGGCTCCCAAATCAATTCAGGGCTTCTGTCTGGGTCAAGCCGGCCCTGGATTGTCCCATATCATATTTGTGCCAATCCAAAGTTCTGGTCCCAGATCAGTACTTGTGTGTGCACAGCCATAACTACTACACTGTACAATTGTAGCATCACATGTGTTCCAAACCCCTGGCCTACCTGGCAGCAAGTCAGTAGGCCAAGTCCGAAGTCTGAGGGTCGATTCACACAAGCGAAGTCCAAAGGTCAGGAAACGAGGCGCAGGGTCAATGCAAGTAGCCAAGTCTGAAGTTCAACAGTCAGGATTCAACCCAGAGTCAAACCCAAAGCACAGTCCCATGGCGGTCCAGGAACATCCAAGTCAAGGTCCCTCAACTAGTGAGCTAGTGAGACCCACCTGGCCAGCTAGGGAGCTGGGCTGTGGGCCTTTGCCTGCCTTGGCCTCCTAGAGCACCTCACCTGTGCTCCCTGTGCCTCAGAGGCCGCCATATTTGTGGAGACTGGGGCCCCTCTGGCTCTGGTGATAGGTCCTGCTGCTGACCCTCCTGTGCCCTGACCCTCATCCCCTCACCATCCTCCATCACCCCATGAGTATTTCCTACACCAACCTCCCCTTTCCCACCCTCACTTGTTCCAGTGTTTCCCAGTCCTGGCTATACCCCTTGCCGGGATCCTCTTCCTCCTCCCCGTTGTCCTGCCAGTTCATGACAACATGAATGGAGATGCACACACGCACATTTGGCATTGCTACTTTTGAGGTCCTGAGCATCTCTGGTAATTGCTTGCATGCTTGCTTGTTTATATGATTTCTAATCCACCCATCACCAAGAAGATGTGAGACCCAAGCCGCTAAAGGTGGCATCTTTTAATGTCTGCTATGCCTGTTCAGTTTTGAATCACAGGGTTATTATGAAGATATGCTTAGATAGAGCTATATTCTGGCATAGCCTGTGCACTTGGGACAGGGTGGGAAAGATAAATTTATCAAACACGTTCTAGTCAAGTGAAGCCATGTGTTTAGGTCATGGCAGGAGAGCATAGTACAGATTCTTTATTTTCCTCATTAAGTGTTTCTTTCTCCACCTTGCTCAGTGTCTATTCATAATGTGGATAGTCTAGAAGACTCATTCGCATAAAACAATTACTATGATAGGAGTCCTTAAATATATTTACAAAATGTTCAGGCAGACTGAGAAATACTTTCACTAGCCTCAGCTAAAATGAATCCCATTACTGCAAATAAAATGTGTTAAGTGTGTTTTAAGTGCAGTATACAATGTGACACTAGATAGTGATGGTGAGCCTTATGGAAAATTTCAGAATGGTTTTTATATGTGTGTAAAGGTAAAGGGAACCCTGACCATTAGGTCCAGTCGTGACCGACTCTGGGGTTGCGGCGCTCATCTTGCTTTACTGCTGAGGGAGCCGGCGTACAGCTTCCGGGTCATGTGGCCAGCATGACTAAGCCGCTTCTGGTGAACCAGAGCAGTGCACGGAAACGGCATTTACCTTCCCGCCGGAGCGGTACCTATTTATCTACTTGCACTTTGACGTGCTTTCAAACTGCTAGGTGGGCAGGAGCTGGGACCGAACAACAGGAGCTCACCCCGTCGCAGGGATTCGAACCACCGACCTTCTGATTGGCAAGTCCTAGGCTCTGTGGTTTAACCCACAGTGCCACCCACGTCCCTTTATATGTGTGTAGATCCCACCTTATTTAGCTTATGAACAAGTCATTGGCCAAGACCACACCCACATTCAGAGGCAGAGCTTCCTGCTCTGGCACCCAGAGCGGTGCAGGGGTGGGGCTAGCTGGCCTGGGGGTGAGCATCGGGGTGAGCGTTGGGGGGGGGCACCACTAGCCTCCCGCCATCCGCACAGCGAGCGTTGTGAGCACCGCCACTAGCATCTTGCTGCCCACGCGGCGAGTGGGGGGTGTGAAACTAGCCGCACGGTGAGTGTCAGGGTGGGGTGCCACCATCCGCCCATGCGGCAAGCGTCTCGGCGCAGCGAATGGGGGGGCACGCAGCGATGTCACCCCCCAGGGTGACCCGGGGTGGACCACCCCCACCCCCTTCCTCTGCCAGTGCCCACATCTTAAAGTTACATTTGAAGAGGGGAATACTAAAAAAAAAAGAGAGAGACTTATTTTTAACATTTAACATGGCTGAATTTTCCCAAAAAAGCTCTGCTGTTAAAGGAACATTTATTTTCCTTTACGCTGCGTTTTTCTACTGTAATAACTAGTTGCTACTAATCCATAATTCTTCCAACAGGTGTTTGGCACAATATGGCTTCAGGCACCACTGAGCTAAAAACTCCCTTGCCTGTTTTCCAGCTTTCCCAGTACAAGAAATAAAAAAGAAGATGACGGTTCTTGTGTGATTTGTCAATTCCCATGTGAGATTAGTACGGATGCGGGTGATTAAGTGCCAGCCTCTAAATCCTAGTTGTCCCCCAAGTTTTCAGGCAGGCAGGAAGTGTAAAATGTGGAAGAGAAAGAGGGGGTGGGGAGGATATTGCATGTTTGCAGCTGATGAAATATGAGTCATTCAAGCTAGGGCGGTGTTAAGCAGGCAGAATATTTTAGAAAATAACTGGTTGATTAAAGAATTCCTGGAGTGAAGTTTGTCAAAAGAAGCTCTGCTGCTAAACTGCAAGTTAAGTTGCATTCATTTACATGAAATATTTCTGGTGTAACAACCCCTTATTAATTCAGAATCCTTGCACCAGATGTTTGTAGCGGGTCGCAGTAACAGGAGCCGGTGACCACTCGGGTATAAAAACTGGATTGTGTAAAGTGGGGGCAGAGCAACCACCACTTGTACATTTGGGGAAATAAGCACACCTGCTTATTCACTCAGCCACTCTATGCGTCAAGGGAGAAGAGGAAGAAGTTGGTTCTTAATGGGCTCAGCTTGTTTAAAAACAGCTTAAAGCCACTTCCTGTGCTGTTAAGTCCCTATGCCAGTGGGGGGGGACAGTGCTGTCCCAACCCCTCCCTCCTCAGTCTCTCAATACATCTCAACAGGGTCTATTTTAAATTTTGTTCAAGTTAAACAATAAAAAAGGGAATGCACCACCCGATCACCTCAGCCCTGGAAGAACAGTTGCTGCTTGGATGAATTTAAGGTGGTAGATTCATTGCTACAATTAAATGACAATTTACTAATAGCAGTGAATCATGGCTTAGGCACAACTTCCTCTGCATCCAGCCGGTCTATGACACCTGGGCAGGGCAGAGGAGTGGTCAGGGCTTTGTGGACATTGGCCGGGGTGCTGCGTTGCCTCTTCCAGTGTGTCAAAATAGGCTCACCCTCACCACCACCTTGCCATAGCTGTCAACTTACAGATTTGAAAATAAGGGACCAGCAGCCTCAAAAATAAGGGATCAGCAGCCAAAATAAGGGATTTTAGTCAACCAGCTGAAATACGAAGTTAAAAGGGACCAGATAATTTTGGAGAGCAGCGCCGGTTTTTAGCCCTTCGTTTCCAGAGGTTGCTGCTCAAGACACTAGCCGATGAAACACTGCAATTAAATAACTACAAGCAGCAACCACTTTTCATGCAAAACGAAGTCCAAGCTATGAAAATGCTGCTGCAGTTCTGTATCTTTTCTCTCGTGCTCCATCTGCAGCTCTCAGTTCCATCAGGCGGGGCGGGAGGAAGAGGGGGGAAATAGCACCCGAAGTAAACCCGCAGATCAGACCATCTATGCTAGTCTACCACTACAAATCTATGGGAGAAGCGCTTGCGGTCCTTCCCTTGTAGCCCTTGGAACACCTGCCCACACCTTGGCCTCCTCCTCCTCCTCCTCTCTCTGAACTGCTTTCTCTATGGTTGGCCTCACTCTCCTCTCAAGGCTCCTCAGCAATTCATAGGCCACACCAGGCTGCCCATCTCATCCGGGTCCTTCGGCAGCACAGCCACAGTACGGCCTAGCGGGAGCAGCGGTGGGACTGGCAGAGGGGAAGCCCCAGGCAGAGACGCTCAGTTCGGCGGCCGTGAGGAGGATGGCGGTGGAAGGGCCCGAGGCTCCTGCCAGTCCCAGCGGTGAGGGGCTCCCGGGGGCCAAGGATGGTGAGAGGAGGCCGGAGGGGGGCAGGTCGGGCAGCCAAGCAACACAGTTGGAGCCTCCCTCCTCCCTGGCTGGCAGGGAGGGAGGGAGAGGAGCTGCTTCCTTTGAAACCCAGGAAATTTAAAGGACATCATCAATAAGGGACAGCAGCGGGACACGGCGCTGGGATAAGGGAGTTTCCCGCCAAATAAGGGACGGTTGACAGCTATGCCACCTTGCTCCCTTCTAGCACTTCTCACGTAAGTCCTACGGCTTACAGTGCCAGGAAGACGCCTCCATGGCCTTTTCCCACCACCATGACTTCAACTGGCTTTAGATCATTTATAGACTTTATGTTTCTTTCAAGAAAATTGCATTCATTTGTATGTAGAACTATGTGTTCAATGTTTCAGATAATTGAAAACTTACAGTCTGGCAAAAGTCATAAATAAACACCCTCTCAATAACACTTATCGGTAGATTATTAAGTGTTGCAGTCAGGTTTTTTTTTTTTTTTTTTTAAAAAGGCCAGTATTAAGAATGTTACATTATAAAATCAACTTTATTACAATGATAATAAATAAAAAGAAGAGGGGAAATATCAGTTCAGAACATAATAGTCAATATTACATGAAAAAGTTCGGAGAACATGTTCTTAGTAAATACTATTAAGCCAGGGGAATCCTCTGAAATATTCATTCACAGCTTGATTCCCCAAATGCTGGTCCAGCACTTCTTGCTGTGAGACGTCTGGGCTTATCGTTATCACAGTTACTGTCTGTTGTTGACAAAACAGCTTGTGTTACGGTTATAGCCAAAGTCAATATATAACTAATGAAAGTAATAATTTGCAAAACAATCTTCCAAACTTTATTCCTGTGTAAACTCTTTCTAATTTCTTTAGGTCATGTACCAAAAGTCTTGTTGGCTTTGTAATCTGATGCATAGAAGCTCTGTAAAGTGTATTAATACCACTTACTGGTCGCTCTTCTTTTTAACCTCCAATTTAAAAATTATTGTGCAGCGGTGATGTAATTAGAAAAACATTTTTTCCCATTTACATCATTATTGGGCCTACCTAAGTTTTTTGTTTTTTGTTTAAATTGTCCGACAGAGCAATCTTATATGGGTTTAAGTAAGGATCCATTGAGTTAAATGGAATTCACTCCCAGGTAAGTGTGCAGGGGATTGCAGAAAAAGTTCAAGATATAGAGCAGGATGGTTCAGATCAATAAATCTAGATTCAAAAAGCAGGACTGTAGATTGCTGGTAAAAGCTCACACCCCTTTTGTTCATGCATCTTTTGGGAATCCTGCCCCACAGTTCATGCACTAGATATAATATTGTAGATAAAGACTAATTGAGTTAATCCTAGGAAGGGGAGAAGAACCCATATGTATTATGGGAAAATATTGGATAAAATATTACTGGATGGGAAAAATGCTGCTCAGGGAAGGGTGATTTCCATGTCAGGCAATATGCCCAAAGAAAGGGTGAATCTTCATATGTGTGCTCATCACCTGATGACGATAATATTATCACGTGATGCCTTGCATGCAGTAAATACCTATCATAGAGCCAACAGCACAGGAAGTGTTTCATATCAATTCAAACAAACACCAATTTGAGCAACCCAGTCTTGAGACACAAACCTCTAGTTATTTGATGCTGAATGTAAAATTTTAGCCTGAAATCCATGAACTCAAATGATGACTTCAGTTTTCAGAATAGATGAAACAGAAAGTTTAAAATCTATGTAAAGGGGGTATACATATAAAGGGTGGGATCCAAGACATACCCAGAGTAGACCCATTGAAATTAATGGACAAGAGTAACATGAGTATAATTAGCACTGGACATCAACCAAAATATATGCATTATAGTGTAGAAATTTTAATTATCATGCCTCATGGTAAGTCTCTGCATAACACTTGGTATGATCCAGAATTTTGGGGAGGTAAAGTAGTCTGCAAATAGGAAAAAATAAGAGACAGATAAGAGACATGAAATGGGATACTAGAAACTGTCATTTCAGTTCAGGATTTGAACCTGGGATGGCTATCTAATTTTTCTTTGTTGATACCCTATCTGAAAAAAGCTATATATTCTCATCACCGTTCTACCCATGCATACTAGAAATAGGTTGTGTTGTATTCAGTGAATCTTATTCCCAGTAAATGTGCATGTGATTGCAGCCCCAGTTGCTCTCTGAGGAAAAAGACCCACTGAACACAGTGCAATGTACTTTTGAGCATAAGAGTGCATCAGGCCTCATTGGAGGTATCTGTAGAACATATTCATTATGGTGTGCGCGCATATTATACAACATAACAAATATGTCAAGTTGCATTGATGGGAGGTAAAACGAAGCAGCAGTACAGAAGATTATCTATATGCAAGCATTACATCAGTATTCTTTTCTGTTACCATGATTAAAACAAAATCAATTACTTAAAACTGCAACTCTGTATTCATAATATATAATCATATATAGGTAACACTTATGGCTCCCCTAATACATATTAAATGTAAAGTTAGCCACATTGCCTCATAGCTGATACACAATTAACACAGTGAAACAATAGATCTTTTGAGTAAGTCTCTTAATTCGAATATCAGAACAAGTTGTCAGTGGTCAGAGTTTCACAGCACACTTCATCATTATCAACACATCCATCTATTCTTGGAAAAACCACTTAATAAAGCAGTCATTACTGTCAAATATTCTAAACTGATGGTACCTCTATTTGTAATCTTTATTAGATCAATCAAAAGCTTTGCAAAATCAATTAGTACAAAGACTTTCAATGCTCTGTGAGCCAATGTACTCCCTACAATACCAGCCAGTTGTTCCTGAAACAGTGATAAACATAGGAGCCAACCCCTAGGGGCTGAGGTCCCTTTGTCCTTTTTTTTTTAATAAATTTTTTATTAGTTTTCCAATTTTTAAAAAACACAACAAGAACAACATACAAACAAACACATAAATTCATAATTTCTTAACCTTATTTTCATAAGCCTCTTTTCTCGGACTTCCCCATACCTTCCCCTTTTTGCATCCTTTTTTGTTTTTAACAATTATTCAACAACCCTTTTAACCAATTAAATTTAAATTCATTCTCCTTTTCAATTTCACCCTAAATCAAACAAAATTTACCGCTGTAATTCTACGTCTTCCTCTCCCTTAGCATTTTAGCACTCCTCATGAGGTCCCTTTGTCCCGTCCCCCCATAAAATATTTGAGCTCCTCCCCAGTTGATGGGCATTGCCATTCAAATGGAGTGCGTGCACCACATCTTGTGATCAATTTTGTGGGGCAGGGATTATCTCCACACACCCCCAAACATTTTATTCAAGTTGGCATCTCTGGTGATAAAGCACTATAAGCTGCACCCCATTCTAAACATTCCTTTGCTGGTGAAACAAGTTACACATCAGACTATTGTCTTCATTGACCTCTTTAGAATCAGGGCTAGCTCTACCATTAGGCCCAAGGAGGCAGCTGCCTCAGGTGGCAGATTATGAGGGTGAGGCTCAATGGTGAGATGTTGGAGGATAGAGTTGTGTGTGTCATGTACTTTTACTGCCAGTCTGGTCACTTTCAGCGCACAGAATACATGGGTGTACCATTTCGTCCTTCACCTCAAGCAGCAAAATGTATTAGGCCAACTCAGAATTCACACATGCTTTTGTAGATACACACACTCAGCCCACACCTACCTGAATCAAATTATTATATACACAGCCACATGGAGATATCTCTTATTCTATGTGGTTGCATATCCATATTTATGTTCACTTAAGTGAAGTGAGGGGTTAGTGTTTGTGTATTGGATCAACAGGCACAATGCTCCCATGGTCTGGAACATGGGTAGGCAAACTAAGGGCCGGGGGCTGAATCCGGCCCAATCACCTTCTAAATTCGGCCCGCGGATGGTCCAGGAATCAGTGCATTTTTACACGAGTAGAATGTACCCTTTTATTTAAAATGCATCTCTGGGTTATTTGTGGGGCCTGCCTGGTGTTTTTACATTAGTAGAATGTGTGCTTTTATTGTGGGGCATAGGAATTCGTTCATTATTTTTTCTCCAAAATATAGTCCGGCACCCCACAAGGTCTGAGGGACAGTGGACCAGCCCCCTGCTGAAAAGTTTGCTGACCCCTGGTCTGGAAGTTGGGACTTGAATATTTGTTCAGCATTCTGAATGACTGAAAAGGCTTTCTCCATCCCATTTCTTGGTGGTGCCTTTACATTGATCAGGCCTGACATGTCCATAGTCTGAACTACAAACCAGTGCAAGATTTTCCACTCTGCATATTGAAGCTCAATAGTTTAAGATGGCAGCTGAACACTCAAACATTCTCCAGAAATCAACATGAGCTTGGGATTCCAGTGAAACAGAAGAATCTATAGATCCATGAAGCAAAACAGTAATGTCTGCTAGCACTGTGAACTACTTGCCAGAGACATTCAGGTGGAAATGAGAGGTGGAAAATTAGAGAGCACAGAGCAAAAACAGAGGCAGGTCTGAAGTGTCCACTCTTCTGTGGCTCTTCTAATCAGCAGAGATGCCAGTGGCAGTACGGCTCTGACTGGGATGCAAATCCCTTCATAATATGCTGAACGCAGGAGCAGCCAGGGCAGGGCAGCAAAGCCAGGCGGCTGATTGTACAGCAGAGGTTCAGCTGCTCCTTAATGGGATGGGGCAGCATGGCAGTCAGGTTGGGCCTATGCAGGAAGGATTTGCTCTACTGCTGCCTTCACGTCACTGCCACCCAGCCCCAGCCCTGCCCCATTGAGCAGCAGCAACACTGCTGTCAGGGGAGCTGGGGCATGTCACTGCCCCACTGCACTGGCCATTCCTGGTTGAACATTACTGCGTTCCCTTCGGTATACATATCTCTTAAGGCTTTATGGAACACAAGAGTGGTTTCCCCCCTTACCTTTGGATTGTCATTTTGCTTAAATGCATTTTGTGCAGACTGTACATTTGAGCGGAGGGGGCTCGAGGCTGAGGCCAGCGTAGGCAGCCCTGTTTCCCCTCCTTGCCACAGTGTCCATTTCTACCCAGTTTGATAAACACAATCAAAGTATTCAAAACTGGTCCGAATAAGCCGTGTCACTCTTAAGACAAGTGGTTTGGTTTCTGAGGTTTGGTTTCAAATGACATACATCTGGAAGGCACACCACAAAAGTCTAGATTAGGACAGCCCCTTTATAACAGCCAACAAAAACCATGGTGAAATGCTTGCCCATTCTGTTTACGAGCATTCACTTCTTCCTTTGCAATTACGTTCTTTGGTCTAAGTCTTTGGTCCGATCCCTTTGTTTGTTTTGGAAGAAAGATTCACACACCACTGGTTAGGCACTGTCAGGCTGTCATGTCTCTATTCAGTTTTAGGCCGGAAAGTGCCGTCTGCGCCTTTTAATATTTTGTCGGCGATGCTCCCCATATTTTTCTTCATAGCTTTCACAGGATTCTCATGCAGGAGTGTCTGTATTAGATACTTCTCCCGTTTAATTTTGCTTTTGGTTTTCTTTGACACATCGGGAATTATGTGTGAAATAGCAAATGTCACCAAGTAGATGATATGCTGGATGGGGGAAGGAACACAAACAGAGTCAGCTACTCAGAATATACAACCATTATAAAAAAGAGTAATATTGCCCAGTTATTGACTTTTGCCGCAATTTGGAATTCTGTAGGCCACATCTGCAAAACACATTTAAAGTGCTGCTACACCACCTTAACTGTCATGGCTTCCCCCAAAGAATTCTGGGTATTACAGTTTCTTAAGGGTGCTGAGAATTGTCAGGTTAGAGAATTGTCCTATTCCCTTCACAGAACCGCAATTCCCAGAATTCCCCGGGAAAGGAGACTGATTGTTATACCACTCTGGCAACTGTGGCAGGGCAATAGAGGTCTCCCAACATTTCACAGCACCCTTAACAAACTGCAGTTCCCAGGATTCTTTGGGGGGGGGGAGAGGAAGCCATTACTGTTTAAAATGATACAATAGCACTTTAAATTCATAGTGCAGATATGACCTACGTGCACTCAGATAACAGACGCATGAGGATCTGCACATTCACGTTCATTTCAAAGGATCGATCTAATCTGGAGATGCAAAGAAACAACCTCTAATGCACGGCAAAGGGAAATGTTTCTTTAAGGTTTCCTGCTGGTTGCTAAGAGAGTATCTGAGAGCATGCCCAGGTGGCAATTTATTTCTCTCTCTGCTCCCTGCTAGGAAAGCGCCAGCCATGCAGCTGTTTATCTGTGCCATCCCAATGTGCTACCTACCACGGAGACCACAGAGCTATGCACTGTTTGTGCAATATGGACAGAGAAGGACCCTCATTGGAGTCCTACCTGGGGACAGACTCTGGGAGGACAGCAGCTTCCTAGCTGCCTATTTACCCCCTTTGTGAAGAAACAGTGTTTCCCCGAGCTGAAAGTTCGAATGTATTTTATGTTTTGCACCATCGCTGCCATCCTGTGCATTCAGTGTTGTGGGGCCAAGGCTGTGGGATTCCATCCCAACCGAGATTAGACAGGCCCCTTCCTTGCAGACAGATGGGCGAGGTATAAATAATAAAACCATTACTATTATAAAATTCTTAGGGATGCAGGTGGCGCTGTGGGTTAAAGCCTCAGCGCCTAGGACTTGCCGATCGAAAGGTCGGCGGTTCGAATCCCTGCGGCGGGGTGCGCTCCTGCTGCTCGGTCTCAGCGCCTGCCAACCTAGCAGTTCGAAAGCACCTCCGGGTGCAAGTAGATAAATAGGGACCGCTTACCAGCGGGAAGGTAAACGGCGTTTCCGTGTGCGGCTCTGGCTCGCCAGAGCAGCGATGTCACGCTGGCCACGTGACCCGGAAGTGTCTCCGGACAGCGCTGGCCCCTGGCCTCTTGAGTGAGATGGGCGCACAACCCCAGAGTCTGTCAAGACTGGCCCGTACGGGCAGGGGTACCTTTACCTTTACCTTTACCTTTACCTTTACCTTTACCTTTACCTTTACCTTTACCTTTACCTTTATTATAAAATTATTATTGCGGAACTTCAGGTGCCTGAATCAGACTTTCTTGTTCCAGCCGGCACTTTGAGGTAGTCCAGTTATGTGATAAACGTTTATTGCTTCATTGTCCTATTTTTTGTAGATTGTTTTGATGTAAAAGGACACTGCTTAGAAGTGTGAATAATTAAGCAAGACACAAACGTCTTTAAAAAAATAAATAGTTAACCAAGTGAAGGCGAAAATCGGGGTTTTTGTGCAATGGCTCTTTTTTTCTTTTTTTGCAGGCTTTACTTTTAACTCCCAACTAGGGTGGCAGGCAGAGATCTTAGTGGAGTTTAATATTCTTACAGACAGAGTTAAAAAACAGCTACTAATAACATAATTTTTAAAATGCATTCACAAACTTTTTGCCTTTTTGTTTTTCCCCCATCTCAGTCTCCAGAAAGGCAGTTCGTATGTTTTTCTTCCGAAATGTATGCCATTGAGGCAGGCTGCACCAAAACTGCATGACAAGTTTTGTTTCCATTGAGATCAGAAAAATCTGTTTGCTGATTCCCCACCCCCCTCAACTCCCCCACCCAAATTTATTGATTTTCATGAGGATTGTACCAGGAAATTTCTGAAAAACATGCCTGAGAAATTTTCACCCCATTGCATGGCTGGGATGGGCTTACTCAAGGTATACAAAGGGCACTACTGCAACTTTAGGGTGAAGGAATGGAAGACACATGCTGACATGGTTTTTAATACAAAATGATGAAGAATCTCCTTTTAGGAGGAAATATACTAACCTCCATGACAATGATGAATGAGAGCTTGGCTGCAATAACATGCCAGTAATAGATATTGTGTTCATATTGATGTTCGTGCCCAGGGGGGTATCGGAAATCCCGGTACCTAACAGTCAAAGACAATGAAGCAATCATTTCAGGAGACTCTGCAATATGGCACTCAGGCCAGAAGGGGGAGCAAAATCCATCCCATTCTCCTGATAAGGCAACACACAAGTTAAGCAGAATGTAATTGTAGAATTATAGACCCGGAAGGGACCCTGAGGATCATCTAGTCTAACCCCCAGCAATGCAGGAATATGCAGCTGTCCCATAATGAGAACTAAATGCAGATAAATTACATCTACTGAAATGCATTATTTTGTTGATACTAAACAATCTTATTTTTTTTATCTTCTCTTTTGGCCATTGTTTACTATTACTTTGCAATGCTGAGAGGTAAAGAAACGTGTGTATGTGTGTGTGTGTGTGTGTGTGTGTGTGTGTGAGAGAGAGAGAGAGAGAGAGAGAGAGAGTGAGTGTATACAGTCAGACGTTGGAAGTCGAACGGAATCCGTTCCAGAAGTCTGTTCGACTTCCAAGGTGCCACTTCCGATTGTCAAAGAACGTTTGCAAACTGGAACACTCACTTCCGGGTTTGCGGCGTTTGGGAGCCAAAACGTTCAACTTGCAAGGCATTACAGAACCAAGGTACAACTGTATATATCCATATATATATATGCTATTTTAAATGGTGAAATAGACTTGCCTGCATGTTGTCTGGTTAGCAAACATGGGAAGAGCGGCTGGCTTGCTTTCGTTTCTGAAGTCTGACACAGCAAAGACGGAAAGTGTGTTGTTTATGTACCCCTTCATGGAGTAAGTGCTCTGACTTCCATAGGGAGGAACGGAAAATGACCAGTAATACACCAGGCGTGGAATCATATCGGACGTAAAAGCAATTATCATTGCCTGCAGTTGAAAAGAGAGGGAAATAGGCAAGATTTAACTGCATCTAGGTAGAATATTATACAAAGAGAGAGAGAGAGAGTGTGTGCCTGTATCTGTCTGGAAATGGGAAATATATTATTGTACAAAACAGAAGCGCAACACATCCAGATCTCTCCAGTTTCTGGCTGGCAAAAAATCTCAACTCCCTTCCTGTTTCCATTATGATTGTACCCACAACAGGCTATGTGCAATGGTCTGTGTCCCTGGTGAGAGGGTGGGATAAAACATAAGCAGCTTTTCCCTGACAGACGACCACACAATGCATGCAATAAACTGTTGATGTAATACCCTGGTGGCTTCGCAGAAATGATTATAAGAATCAGGTTTATGCATGCTAGTAGGGAACACCCTCTGAGTGATCACAATATTATACCTTTCTAATACTGCCCTCGCTTCCCACTTTTCCTATGTATAAGAACACTGAGTTATTGCGAAATGCTATTTGCAATTCAGTGTAACTTATTTGCTCTTTACGCTGCCTTTCTCTCTCCCCCTCTCCAGTATTCTTTCCACATAAACTTTCACCTCTTTCAAATGATTTCCAGATGTGCAATAGCCATGATGACATACACAGGAGAATATATTATTCTGGATACTCTGTAAAAATAAACTCCCCCCACCATTTGTAGGCTGTTTTTTTTTTAAAAGAGGATCACACTAAAAAAATATCTGATTTCAATGTTCCAAGACGTGATCACTTTTCCTATTACCCCAGAACAAATGAAAACTGGGCTTATGCTTGGCAACTGAATATAGCAATGTCAGCTCTGCTGCATGATCTCTTAAGTGCCAAGGTAGCTTTGTACAATATCCACTTAAAGTTCTGCCAGTTTTGCAGAGTAATCCATAAAGTGGAAAGAAATGGAACTTGCTGTAAAAGAAGCATGGCATCAACTATTTTGGGGATTTTTATTTTTTTATTTTAGAAAGCCTCTGCTGCGGTTATGACAGTCAGGCTTCCTGGGCCACTGTGCATTTTCAGTGGCTATTGTTACTAAGGGTTGCAATCCGTGCTAGTTCTACTCAAGAGTAGACCCACTTGAAATTAATAGCCATGGCAAACTTTGATCCATTAATTTCAATAAGTCAGCTCTCAGTAAAACTTAGGAGGCAATAATTATTTGGCTGTTCTATGATCAAACCACCTGAGTCCATTCGAAAACAATTGAACTTTTTAGATGAAGAAAACATCGACTCAGGAGAAAAACCACACAAGATTTCTTTTTAAGTGACTTACTAGTTAGTGTTGCCAGAGGCATCTCAGAAGATGCATTCCCTCTTCCTGTGTGAACGAGAAAGGGGAATGCCTCTAGCATGGTGCCAGCTAGCAGTAAATTTTGGACACTAAACCTGGCACCAGCCAGTTTAATTGAGTGGAAACTCCTACCGCAGAGCCTTAGCAAAATTCATTGCAGTAGGGTTTGTTGACCCTGTCCTCAAAGGGAGAAAGAGAAAGCAAAGGGAATATGCTTATTTAATTTATAATATTTATATACCAACTGTCATCACACATTGTCTTGCAATGGGTCATAACAATTTAAAGCGCAATACAAAATAAGAACAAAATAGAATGTGCAATAAAGTACAACCCAAGATGGTCAGCTTGTATACAAACAGATATCACAAAGGCACCATGAGTCTTAATTGGTATCTCATAAAAAACCAACCAACCAACCAACCAACTAACCATTGGTACCACTGTCACTGGACTTCTCATTCCTCAAGGAAATGGAGAACATCTAACATGTCAACAATTTCACACTGTTCAAAGGTGCGAATGTGGAGAATGGACATTACAACTGATTGAAGAACACTTCCCCATGGGAAAAAACTGTTTGGCATTTCAGATCCCAAATTGTCACTACTTAAAGACTGTACTTACATTGGTCACCACAGCAAGAAGAGCTATTCCTTGCATGATGGGCTGCCATGCTCCTATGTCCTGAGCTTTCTGAGGAACTATGCGCCTGAACTGTGTGGTAATCTTCCAGGCATCTATACGTATTTCCAGTAAATTGTTCATAAGTGCCAGAAGGGGAGCCAGTGGGAACGAGGCCACAAACAAAGTGACAAATCCAAACTGTATAACTGCCAATGAGAAATGTGACAAACACTGGTGAAATATTAATTAGCATTGTGTGCGCTTTCAAAAGTCAGGCATGCCAAACCCAGTGGCTAAACAGAGCTACTCTAGATCACTTGAAAGAGCTGGGTTCTTGGATCAGAAAAGTATGGGAAAGTTACCCAAAGTCTATGGGTGATATTCAGCTAAGATTTACTCAGACTAGATCCGTTGAAACTAATGGACCCATCTTAGTCACCTTCATTAATTCACTCTGAGTAAATTACTTTGAGTAATACTTAGTTCATTTCATTCATTATCTGCACTCTGTAGCCAGCAAGAAACCAATGGCATTGTAAAAAGGAATTTATAATGCCAATCAGGACACAGGGTGTGTAGAAATCTTATATATATATATATATATATATATATATATATATATATATGCATATGCAAGAGAGCAACATTAAATAGTACAGTTAGAGAACAATCATGTGGTTGTTCACTCTGTAGTAAAGCCCCACTGTATTCAGAGGTATTTACTCTCAGGTAAGTGCAACTCTAATGTATTGTGTACAACCACAGTTAAAAACTCTGTGTTCAGATTTTTTTTAAAAGAAAGGAATAGTCCAGCCATCCAATCTAGCAGAATCCACCCATTCTGCTTTTATTAATAGAAGGTTAATTATTAAAGAGAATTATAGCAGCCAGCTTACCCATTTCAAGATACTCATAAAACAACCCAAGTTTGCCAATGGGTTGCAGGTGGTAGTCCTGTTCCCAGCGAGGGACAACTTTCTCAGACCGTGAAGCTGAACAAAATCTTCCAATCAGGTTCTTAAGCCACCTATGAATGGAGATCACCAGCTAGATTTATTCTTTATGGTAGAAATCATGCAATTTTTGTCCAGTATGGAATAGCTAAGTCTGCCTCTTTGCTTTGATAATAATGGGCTCAGTTTTGCCTTTTCTGGCAGATACAGGCAAGGTCAAGCTACATGTTACACTGGGAGATCCATTCATTATTTCATCTGTATAGGTTCTGATGGATTTGGCCTGTTTGGATCCTCATTTTTCTACCTTTTTTAAAAAAATGGAGACAAAACAATAGAGAATAGGGATTCCATTCATGACCTCTTCATGGTCAAAAGCATATGTTGCTGTGTTTTCCATTGATGGAGACTAATGTTTCTGGACCTTGCTTTAATCCACTGCCAATTGTTTCTTAAAATTTCCAAGATTCTGAGAAGTAACTCAGTGTCATAGTTTGAACCAGTCCTATGTTTCAGAAAGTAAAATAAGGCACAACTATCTCATTGTTCATTATTATTTCCCAAATCTGTAGGACTGGATGAGGCTGTTTCTCACTTCCTATGGAGTCCTCATGAATTTCTGATCATTAAACTGCTTTTGTAAAAAAAATCAGTTGCAGCTTTTTATGTATTAGGGGCTGCCTTCTGCTGTGAGCTCAAAGCAACCAAGAGGTTTAAATTCAGGTTCACTAAAAACAACCACCCTGTATTCAAATCCAGGTTTGGCTTTGACTCCTAGCTATCAACACTATTTACTATTTACTTACGGAAGAAGCACTTCTTGTATATTATTCCAGATTGCTTTGCCTCCCATTATTATTGTCAGTTGTGTTGTAAGTTCAAGGAGACATCCACCTGGATCACACTAGGATTGGAAGAAGAAGGGGGAGGGTGGACATGAATTTTTCCAGCTCATTAGCTGCAGGGAACGAACTTTCAATTAATGAAAACATTTTAAAATATATTCTGTTGCTTCAAAAAGACTAGCATAATGTTTTGTTTAGCATCATTCTATTCAGATAACTATTCAGAAAAATGCACAAACTATCTAACATTGGTGATTATTACTAAAAAATGTAACACCTTCATTTTTAATAAATTTGCTTCATTTATACCAGACTTTTTCTCCGAAAAGCAAAGAATAGCTTACAAATGGCTCCTGTAGTCTCACGCCCACAAAGTTTAGAGGTTAAACTTGTGTAATGTCTGCAGCAGAACTACATTTACCTTTAACCATAATCTGTGCCCTCCAAAATAATTGATTACCAGTATGGGAATAGCATATAGTTAATCTTGCAGTCAAGGACACTCACTCAGAAGCCTACTTCCAGAACTCTCCCTGCTTTTAGGCAGTGAAGCAAGAAGTTGGAGGGTTCTGAATGCCTTGCAGTTGCCTGCCTTGGGTCTAAAAGTTAGCTTGCTGTCCTCGGATATGGTGCAGGTTTGTGTCCTATTGTCAGTGTTGAAAGAAGAATCACAGAGTGAAAGGCACCATATTGCCTTTGTCCTGGGCAGCAAGATGTCTTGGGCTGGCCCTATCTGCTTCTGTCAGTGCCCTGATCTGATTCAGGGCACTTACATTTCTCACAATTTAGTTATGTGGGGTTGCGGTGAGGAGAGTGGAGGGGCTGAAGCAGCCCCAAAGATTCTTTTTACAGGTGTGGAATAGTAACAGCGCCATGTTCGCTACAGTGGTATTGCCATTTGCAGTGTTCACAACCATTAAGGGAAGTAAGCAAATCATCTGCTATTTCAAACAACGTTGACCATTTTGTGAGGCCTCTCCATCACCATATCATCACCACCATCAGTTATTATTTCTACCCCGCTCATCTGGCTGGGTTTCTCCAGCCACTCTGGGCAGCTTTCAACAGAACATTAAAAACAGAATAAAACTTCAAACATTAAAAGCTTCCCTAAATCATTGCAGTTAAGTTATTTTTTGGGGGGAGGGGGATCAGCTGTGGCTGCAAGAAGTCATGGCACCTGAGGTTTGATGGAATATGAGCTTGGAGGCTTTGGAGTCAGCGCTAAATGGCGGTAGCTGTGAAGCTGAGTTCTTCAGTTTACCATTGCGAGATCCCAATCCCACCAAACTTTAACACTATCACTTCTTCCCATGTGTCTCTTGAAACTGATGAAGTGGCCAAGATTCAGGGCCAAAGTAGATGTTACACGCATACATGTATAATATTACCATGATGGGCTTTTCAAAAATCAAATTAAGCTTTTGAAGGGGGAACCGAGAAAAGCACAGCAGCAGCAGCAGCAGCGTTCATTTTCTGTCTGTTTTCCTACTTTGAAGTTCATGAAAAACAGTTAGTCGGGAAAGGGTTAAGCATCTGCTTTCCCTTCTGCACAAAAATTCTTTAAAAATGATATTTGGCTAATGTTACTTCCATCTATGTGTAACGTCTGGTTTGACCCTAACACTTCTAGCTAAAAAAAAAAAATTAAAAATGAAGAGAGGAAAACCCACTGCAGGTAGTTCATTCATACCTCTTCATTTCTGTATTTCCCCAGCCAATAAACAGGGTCGCCAGGGTAACCTACAAATTTACCCTTAAAGAATGCAATGTAGAAACAGGAAGAATAATAGTTGACAAATTGGAATAAGAACATCTTCATGGTGAGGCTGTTTTCATAATCGGTCTGCGTCCTTGGTAGTTCTGTAGTTTAAGGGGTGAGGGAGAGAGAAATGGTTAACTCGAGAAGAGCTTTAGAGATATGTATGTTGTAGACTTGAATACAATTTACATCTTTATAATTTAGATTATTTGGAGTTCTCTAATATACTGTAGCCATTATGTTAATTTCATGACAACGTGTTATAAAAAGGGGGGAAATATGTGCTCTTCCACAGAAGAACAAGCAGCAATTCTCAATGCAAAAAGCCTCCAGCAGATTCAATCCATAATGAACATAACATTTTGATGTGATGCAAATGAAAGAATATTAAAATGAAGCTACTTTAGATGCACCAAAATAGGACAGCTCCTTTAATGTAAATGACCTGGATGGGAAGGAAACCAGCAGTGTTTGCTCTGTTTTCGCTATTTACTAAGGCATGAAGGGTTTCAAACAGTGATTCTTTCCCTTTTTATTTACAAGAAAATGACTACGCTATCTATAAACAATACCAAATGTAATTGAATGCATTATGCAGTGCTGATCCATTTTCATAAGGCTGGAATTATTACAGTAATCTTCCGTGCTTTGTCAGTTTCATAAATATACAGCTGTAAACAATTGATCTTTCATGCTGGCTATAGAAGGATTCCTTAGGCAAGGAGCTGAATGTCATTTCTTTGTTAACTGAGAAAGCCTGAACTTTAAAATCTTTAGAAGTCATTGCAAGCAATGGTGGGAAAAGTTCTTCAAATACATGGCAGAGGCATCCTGTTTTGCTAAGTTACCCCTTAAGAACACAACGTTTTTCTCCATTTACTCTGAAAGGCTTTGTAGCTGGGGCAAGAGATCATCTTACCAAAGTCAGTAATCATGATTGCTACTTTCTCATAGATCATGTTCAGAATCATAATGATGATGAAGCTTATGATGGATGCAGAAACTGAAGTTGCTGCTTGTGGAGTCAAGTACTTCTGGATAGCTTCGGTGCCATTGATATGCCTTGGGAGCGTTGCGGAAAACACCAGGAAAACAGACAGCCTGTAAACAATTATGCCAATAACCGAGGCGACAATGAGCAGGATCTGAAATCAAATAACAAAATAACTGCTATGTAATAAGCATGATATATTTTATGTGTCACATATATACACACATATATAGCGTGCACACACACACACACACACACATTTAATTGACGAATTTATTATATAAACACAGTAACATATATAATTATAGAAAAAGTAAATGAAACTATGAATACAAATATATTAGATTTATACATTATTCAAAAGTGTGATTAAATGTATCAGTAAGTGTTTATGCAATCGTTAACATGCACTTTCCTTTATGCCACTGATTGATTGCATATAGCAATCAATATACTATTATTCTGATGCATATACCTACAATGCATTTCATTCCTCTCATAATTAAACTTCCTGAACATAATTAAACTCCCAAATCGTAACTCATTTTTTTAGACATTAAATTTTCCCCAACAGTAAATATGGGTTCGCTGAATCTAAGGGCTGCCATATGGTCAGATTTTCCTGGACAGTACCGGGATTTCCAAGCCGGAATTGATGTCTGGGGGGAATTTCTCGGGGGAAATTGTCCTGGATCTTAGGCAAGTCAATTGAAAATTTGTATTTTGGGGGCTTATCTCAGAAAAAAAAAGCTTGGGTCTTCCTAAAAAAAGCTCAACAACTTGTTGTTGTCCTGGATTTTACTCCTTGAAAGCTGGCAACATATGACCTATGAATCTTCTACTTCATTTCTGGTACAGAAAACATTTCCACAACAGCATCCACAATATCTATTTGCTATGGGAGAAACATAAAGGTGAGCACTGGGAACTGGAAATGGAGGGTGAAAGGAAAAGTGGAGAAAGGGAGATAGACAGGAACACAAGAATCGCATGCAGTGCAGCACACTGTAATAAATTTCACCCCTCCAGCCCTGAATATAATTTTAGCTTCCTTCTTTTGCCAATTGCCTCTGCTCATTGTAATGTCCTTCCTTCTCGTAGCCCTGTGGTATGTTCCTTAAGAGGTAGATTACAGTAGCACTTCCATGGCAGTATCTACAGCCGTGCTAATGACAATCCTACCACTGGCGTTGGCTAGTGCACATTGGAACTATTTTTGAAACTCTTTCACGATGCCACACATTTTCCCCCATGACTGTATAAACTTCTTTTAGTTTCTCCTTTGAATTAAGGCTGGAATTGGGGTGGGGGGGAGCAATGGACACCCAGTTTTGCTCTCTTAATCAGATGAAACGGGTAGAAAAAGACCCATTACAGTGGTACCTCTGGTTACGTACTTAATTCGTTCCGGAGATCCATTCTTTACCTGAAACTGTTCTTAATCTGAAGCACCACTTTAGCTAATGGGGCCTCCTGCTGCCGCTGCACCGCAGCCATGCGATTTCTGTTCTCATCCTGAAGCAAAGTTCTTAACCCGAGGTAATATTTCTGGGTTAGCGGAGTCTGTAACCTGAAGCGTCTGTAACCTGAAGCTTATGTTACCCGAGGTACCACTGTAATCTGTAACACACTTTTGAACCAGATGCCTGGAACAACACGTCTGAAAAAAGTGGCAAGAAAGTTAACAAGGTTTGGACTGACCATCACTTCACGGCAAAAAAGTTACTGTATTTTTCGCCCTATAGGACGCACTTTTCCCCCTCCAAAAATGAAGGGGAAATGTGTGTGCATCCTATGGGGTGAATGCAGGTTTCAGGAAGCTATCCACAAGCCGTGGGAGAGCTGCGTGACTTCGCGCAGCTCTCCCACGGCTTGTGGGGAGCTGCCTGCACCACGAAGCCTGGGGGCGTGCTGAGCTCAGCGCCCCCAGGCTTCGGGCTTCGCGCAGCTCTCCCACGGCTTGTGGAGAGCTGCCTGTTCTGGGGGCTGGGGTTGGGCGCCTGGGGGGGAAAAATAATTTTCCCCCCTTTATTCCCCCCCCCAAAAAAAGTAGGTGCGCCCTATGGGCCGGTGTGCCCTATGGGCCGAAAAATACGGTATGTTTTCTACCAAGTGCCAGGCCAGCCGTTGTCTATCTCAGCTCCCTGGAACATGAGTCCTATTATAGAAGCTGCTGGTATCATGTTCTGCTGTGCACATACGTATCATTTTTAGATGTTTTAAAACGTACCTTTGAAATATAACCTGTGAAGGAAATGAGCCAAAGTATCCAAGAACTCAAGCTGATGCACAAGAGGTAAGAAGGGGGTTCAGAAGAGATGGGGGATCGAGATGGGAGTAAGGAGATAGAAATCCCGAAATGGAGCCATCAGGAGAGAAGTCCAGCTATGCAAAAACACCTGAAATTCAATGCAGGATAGCATAAAAAGAGGGGAAATGGGACAAGGTAAGGGATCAAGCCTGGCATAAGGAAGAAAGATGCTTTCTTGGAGGTGAGGGAGAACAAAGTGAGGAATCCTTGCCATTCTGAGATCCAGTTTAAAGGCACAGTTGCTCGCATGGCTCAATTCTCGCAGTGCCTTGCACTGTCTCCTTTGAAAGGAGGGCTGTTTTTCAAAGTGTTCTTAAGACAAAAATAACCCATGAAAAGCTTTAAAATGTCAGGCCGGAACTTTATCCGATATTAGAGTTACATGTGCAGAAAAGTATTAATGTAGCAAGTTGTTTCCCCCCCTGTTTTTAAGAAAAGTCCTGTGCAATTCTGAAGCAGAACAGCCATGAGAAATGAGTCCATCATAAGAACAGCCGTCCTTCAGGAAGGGGCCACAACCACTTAAGCTTTACAGAATCTATCATGCTGATGAAGCTAAATAAATGACAAGCAGCAGTTGTGGAAAATTTACCCAGAATAAGACAGCACTCGTGCAGAAGGTCATCCTCACGCACTTTCCACAAGCTGTGTAGGGGATATGCTCTTCTTGCTGTGAAGAAAGGGGATCGAGAAAGAATTCCCTTTGTTAATATGCATACCGGTATTTCTTTTTCACGTAGCCCAGTGTTTCAGGAAAACAGTTCGTTTGTGTTTTTTATGTTTCCAGATTAAAATGCTTTGCTTCACATATCGTCCTCAACCTGTCTGAGCATTGTTGAATCTAGTTTTGATAGGTTTAGCATGCTAAAATTACATACTCCCCCCAAAAAACATGGGCTCCCCCCAAAAAACTATGCAACTAGTTCCATGCATCTAAAGGAGCTTTGGGTTTCTCAGAACAACAGCTCTCCCAATATATTATTTAGGAAAAGGCTTTTGGAATTGTAAGGAATTTCAAAAGCAGTGCATGATATCCCCCAACACTGGCCTTGCTGTTAGATAGAGAGAGAGGTTGTTACCTCAGGTGACAGGTTTTGGGTGTCATGGAAGGGCAGCAGATGGTTAACTTATCTAATTTATGATCACTCTATCTTCTCTCTGAAGGTGAAAATAAGCCAACCAGCAGTGGGTACTTGGCACCATGACATTTGTGTCAGTGCGTGGGTGATGGCAGTGGTGGGACCATTTGCTGTTTTGCCTCAGGTGGCAAAAATGTCTTGGGCTAGCCCTAGATATACGTTGGAGATATGCTCTTCAAAGGAGAAAAGGTTCCGAAGCCCTAGGCCATGCCTAAAGTAATTCTGTGGATCATTTCCAAATGTATGAAAAACATATTGTGAAAAATATATTGACTTCTTTGAATTGCTGTCATGTGACACTGCCCTCTCAGAGTCTGGTTCTACCTCTCCTGCACTTGAATGATCACAAATATTTTCTGATTTATCCATGGACAATGATTTGTTCCAAGGCAGACATGCCTCTTTTCCTTCCCTGGCATCAGTTTAAAAGTTGCTCTGCCACCTTTTTGATTTTAAGTAAAAGTAAAAAGCAAAATGTGCTTTTAAGTTTCTGTCAAAGGAAAAGCTTACAATTTGAAAGGATTATAGAAAATTCCCTTTGCTGAAAGCAGAGACAGCACTGAGATTTGCTTGAAATAATGCTCAAAATAATGCAGCTTCAAAAATCTATCTATTATCTATTACTAACATTAGCTATTGTTTAACACAGGATGCAAGCAGTTTAGACCCATTCAGGTCAATAATCAACTGACTTAAAAGTAAAAGTAAATTATATTCGCTGTGCAATAACAAATAGGTATCTGATCACCATAACATAACTTGAAAGCAGTTTTCCCCTAGGTGAGAGTGGTAGATGATATGCTTTATGATGCTGTTACAAAAACATTAAAGAATTGGCAACAAAGCACAAAACAGTGAGGAAAACAATTTCATTGTTTTTCAGCACCAAAAATGGAGAACAAAAGATTTTTCTTCAAAGGGCTGAAGCTAGATTTCAATACTGGAGGATAATAATGTTACAATAAAAATATTGTAGGAAAAATGCCACATATTCATAAATGCTAATCTGGAATTCTCCATGTTTGGGAAGATGATATTAGGTGCAAATTAGCTGGCATGCCTTCATGAGTATTAATATTCTTGCTATATTGGACTACAGAATGAAAGAGATAAAGCTCATGTGAGATATTTATTTAGGTCAATTTAGCAAATTGAATTTAATGCATAGGTGTATAAACATCAGTACCAGCCATGTGTCACAAAAACTCTTAATACCTAAACTATATTTGGTCCTCATAAAATTAAAATAGTTTCTTGCCATTCTTCAGCCAAATATATATCGTTAAGCTTGAAATTTTAGCCACCTTCCAATTTTTTGCTGACCGTTCTTTCAGAGTAAGGGCAAAGTCATCACACTATTTTTGGGTGATAAAACTATTTGCGACTGTTTGCAACAAATTCCAGACTCTTTCAGACAACTCAAAGTACAGTAGCTATTGTTTTTGTTTAACCAGTAAAGCCCTGAGTATCTCAGGGAGCTTCTTTCTCCCATACAACTTGCATAGTGTTTCAAGTTCTGCCAATAAGTTCTGCTCTAGAGTTTGTCCTTGAGAAGATAAGGATTCCAGGCATCAGGAATTCTGTCACCTGGGAAGTTCCAGCAGTAGTCTCTGCTCAGAACCAGGCAGTGGGAGGTTGTTCCACTAGAGCTAATGGGGCACTGCCCTACCAAGGACAATGGCAAGTGATTACAAAAAAATAAATAAAATGAAATCAAAACCACATACTATTTCACACACATTTACAGTAATCCTTCCATTTGAATTCAAGAGAGGCTCTGAAGACATTTCTGTCAATCTACCATTCTCTAGCCCAGTGTTTCCCAACCTTGGGCCTCCAGCTGTTTTTGGACTACAACTCCCATCATCCCTAGCTAGCAAGACCAGTGGTCAGGGATGATGGGAATTGTAGTTCAAAAACAGCTGGAGGCCCAAGGTTGGGAAACACTGCCTAGCCAACCAGATCTCTGAACCACTCAGTCAGTCCTTTTCCAAAAGTATAGCTCAAAGCAAAGGGGTCCCTCTCAGGTATCTCTGAACAGAAAAGCCATGTGAAAGTTGAATATTGCTGGTGAAAGCATTGTTGTTCAAAATTAGTTGGAGGTTTCTTACTTTTAAATATATATATATATATAGAGAGAGAGAGAGAGCTAGCTTTAAATTGCTTTATACTGTAAAAATTGGATTTATTTTCATGTGCATGTTTGTTTTTTTTGGAAACCACCTGTGAACACTAAAAAAAATGAAAAATAAAAGCTGGTGCATCAATATTACAATAAATAAATAAACTTCTGTTCACATGGTACCCATTGCAGTCATAGAGCAATATTCTGTTTCATCATATAGCTTTAGATTTGTGTTGTAGTATATTATGCAAGCACCTGCCTCATACCCAACATCATATTAAATAGTTCCCCTGCTTTAGAAAGTATAAATCAACTCATTTCAGATGGAGGTTATGGGAAGGCATTGTAAACTATCCCCCTTTACTCCATAATCCTCCACGTAAATTACAATCTGCTATGATATATATCCTTTGAGTCCTAGTTATGGCTGATGACATGAGCCTTATTTATTGACGGCGAGACTTGCTCTCAGAACAGCCTCCTTTCCAGGATGAAATAAAGTTCTAATATGAGAACTTTACTAGGTCATTAGAATAAGTTTGGGTCTTTCCCCCCAGAGCCGAACTATGAATTTAAAATGTGCAGTACTCAGGCAGTGACAAACTTATTATATAATTGAATACGTAATTGAAATATAACAGAACGAGGGCCAGAGGTCAGTAGTGGAGCATATCCTTTAAATGTGTGAGGCTCTTGGGATGAATTCCCAGGCTAGGAAAACTCCTGCCTGAAACCCAGGAGAGCAGCTGCCAGTCTGTGTGAACAGATGGGTTAGCGGTCTGCTTTAAAGCTCATCCACCCTTCCACACTAGAATGCATGGGTCCGAATGGTTTTCTGCTTGATCCATGCTTTCTTAGGCACGGGTCTGAACAGCTTTCCATTTGCCCCAAACGCAGCTTTCCCTCTCTGCGCAGTGCCTCTCCAGCAAAGGGCGGCTATCCCCGAAGCCAGGAGAGCAAGAGGAATCGGTGCGCACCAATCCCTCTTGCTCTCTTGGTTTCAGCGAAAGCTGCGCAGCCTGCATATGCTCCATAAGATGCACACACGTTTCCCCTTACTTTTTTAGGAGGGGAAAGGTGCGTCTTATAGAGCGAAAAATACAGTAAGTTATACTCAGAGAAGAACCACTGAAATCAACCAGCCTATGTTAGTCATGTTTGTTCATTTATGCTAAGAATTACTAACAGTGAATACAACCCCAGGTTTCCTGAAGACGCTTTTCCAAGCCTTTCTACCCAAAATTCCTGAGGTTGGAGTTTTATCTATGTAATATTTTATTTTATACATTATTTGCTTAAGGTATCAATACCAAGGCAGGGTACAACATAAAAAATGCAAGTTAAAACTACCAGTAATCAACAACAACATTCTTAAAAATAGGAGCAAACAAGGGCATAGTAATGAAAAGTGATTCTTTGTCCGTATTACATTATATTCAGCTTAGCTGATATACATTTCTACAAACAGATCTGGCTCCTGACAAAAATACTGGACTTGATAGAGTCCAAAGAACTTTTCTTATAATCTTTCCAAGCACATTTTTTAAAAAACAAACCTATGCAGACCTGTGTTATTTCGTTCACTACGACGCGATGGCATCTCGCTTCATATTCGGGACGTACTTGTTCTTCTTGCTCCAAGAACTCAACAGTGTCCCATTCATATTCCAGCTCAGCCTGCCGTCTTTTCCAAAACTCCAGAAACAAAGTAACTGATGAAAGAAGGATTAAGCAAGGATAATTTTAGCTGCTGAGGATTACGAATCCAAGGTTTATTAGTTTTCTTTGCCAGTCTGTGAAGAAATGGAGTCAAATCTTGCTGGTTGATGGAATGGCAACCAGGTGTTTATAAGGAAAACAGTGGAAACTATTTTTGTTTTTTGTTTTTACTTAAATCGTCTTCTTTTTGTGATGCATCATTAATTCTATATGTGCAGAAAGAACTCACAGCAGCCAGTGTGGCCAATGGTCAGAAATTATGTGAGCTGTACAGTCATACCTAATGTAACATTTGCTTCATGTTACTTTTGTTCAGGTAGCGTCCCACAGCGACCTGGAAGTGCCGGAAAGGGTTACTTCCGGGTGTCACCACTTACACATGTGCACAAGCGCCAAATCGCGCCACACACCTGCACAGACGCGGCACTTCAGGTTGCAGGCTTTTCAGGTTGCAAATGGGCCTCCGGAATGGATCCCGTACGGAACCAGAGCTACCACTGTACTTCAATAACATCTGGAAGGCCACAGGTTCCCCACTCCTGACCTAAAACATACTCAAGTCTCCTTTAGAGATACACATTGCAGGGGAAGGTTACCACTGTTTTTCAGGGACCCTTCTCTGCTGTTACTGTTCTTTTCATTGAGAAAAGGTAAATGTAAAGGGACCCCTGACCATTAGGTCCAGTCGTGGCCGACTCTGGGGTTGTGGTGCTCATCATGCTTTATTGGCCGAGGGAGCCAGTGTACAGCTTCCGGGTCATGTGGCCGGTATGACTAAGCCGCTTCTGGCAAACCAGAGCAGCGTACAGAAACACCGTTCACCTTCCCGCCAGAGCGGTACCTATTTATCTACTTGCACTTTGACGTGCTTTTGAACTGCTAGGTTGGCAGGAGCTGGGACAGAACAACGGGAGGTCACCTCATCTTGGGGATTCGAACCACCGACCTTCTGATCAGCAAGCCCTAGGCTCTGTGGTTTAACCCACAGCACCTCCCGCGTCCCCTGGTAAATTTCAAGGTGCTGGCTTTGGTGTATAAAGCCCTATACAGTTTGGGACCAGGATATCCTAAAGATTGTCTCACACCTTATATACCCAAATGATCAAAGTACTGTGCAGATGAGGACCTTTTCCAGAAGCCATATTACCAGGAGGTCCTTTCTGCACAATGCAGGAATTGGGCCTACATTGATTACAATGGAGAAAAGAGGAATGCTTCACTAATGTTGCAAAAACTATGCCTTCTGAGCACATACAGAAGCTGAAGGACATAAGGAGAGCTGAGCTCCTCTGGACTGGACCAAAGGCCCAGCCAGTCTAGCCCTCCATCCTCACAGTGGCCAATTGGATGCCTATAGACAGCCTCAAAGCAGTACATGACTGCAACAGCAGCATATGTCACATACAACAAACAACTCAATAACTGTGCTGGATAATGTGCTTTCTTCTAGCTACGTGTTGCCTCAATATACTTTTTTGTAATCCACAGCTCTTGTTAGAAACTTGAGGATCTCTGTTTTATTTAGGAAAGCTGTGGGTAACGTGCTCTCTCTCTCCCTCCCTCCCCCCTTCTCCTGATGCAATGCCAACTCAACCATGGTGTTTTTTATTGAAGATTTCTTGGTTTACAAAAATATGTGCATTGTCTCTTTTTCTAAGTTGTGTTTTCTACAGATCAGTTTCAGTTGTGGTGAGACATTAGTGTTGCATGCAGTGTTGCATGGGAAGAAAACAGGTGGAGGGAGATGGTAATGCTCCTCTTCTTCTACTTAGTGTATGTGTGTTAACTCAGCCATGGTTAAGACAAGAACAAGGGCCTGGGACTTACCCCCACCTGTCTTTGGTATACATTGCCCCTGCTCACCTTAACCATGATTGGTGCCTACCCGAAGTAGAGTTTTCAGTTAACAAGGATTTGAATCTTGCAGAAGCTATGCTGTTATGACAGTGCTGTGGGAAGTGTGCATGTTAATATAATGCATTAAAATAATGTCTTGCATCATTGGAAATCCCTGTATTAAATTATAATAGCACCAGAAAGCCATTTCGCAAGGTGAAGCAGTTGGCTGTTGGGTGACATGACCCATGGGTACTTCAGTAAGTTGTTCTTCCATTACTGTAATTATTATTGTTAATAAATATTTAAGAATTGTGCATTACTGGCAAGTCTTTTATATTCAATTTAAATATTGTAGAAAATAGGTAGTTTTGGTCCATTTTAATGTTCAGTGTCAGAGGACTAAGTTGCAACATACTTAACATTGAAAGCCTGTTGTTGTCAATTTGTAATATTTGCCTAAAATGTTACAACGGCACCTTTGTGTATATTCACCTTTACAGAGTGCTAATGGTGGCCTAAATGTTACTTGACATACTGTGCAATTAGATTTCAATATAGCACTAATTTTAATCACCAGCAAGCAAGCATGGTGATTAAACAGGGTGGGTTAATGCTAGTTATTGTGACCTTGTAAAGAGCATCTATTCAGTGAAACAAGATGCTTTCTGGGTAAAAAACAACAACCCAAAACTTTACTGTGACCATTTAATACGTTAGTTGCTAACAACTGTTGTGTGCATAGAGTCAGAATAGAATAGTTGTAAGGGACCACGAGGGTCATCTAGTCCAACCCCCTACACTGCGGGACTCTTTTACCCAACATGGGGCACAAACTCATGACCCTGAGATTAAGAGTCTCATGCTCTACCAACTGAGCTATCCAGGTGTGCAGTAGTAAATGAACTAATAAAATGAGGAAAGAAGCAAATGTTTTCTCACCCACACAAGTGCCTCTTTCCTGATGTAATAGTTTATCACATGCTGGGTTCTTTTTAAAGGGGGAGCACACACACAAAAAATGAAATCCTGCAGTCTGATATGGGCCCCTCTAAAAGTCTACCCACAGCAACAAAGCCATACAGTGGTACCTCGGGTTACAGACGCTTCAGTTTACAGACACTTCAGGTTACAGACTCCGTTAACCCAGAAATAGTACCTCGGGCTAAGAACTTTGCTTCAGGATGAAAACAGAAATTGCACAATGGTGGTAGCGGGAGGCCCCATTAGCTAAAGTGGTACCTCAGGCTAAGAACAGTTTCAGGTTAAGAACGGCCCTCTGGAACGAATTAAGTTCTTAACCCGAGGTACCACTGTATTAGGGCTTTGGTTTGGATTTAACCCCCCAGCCCCCACAACCTCCTGCCTCAAATAATATATTTGAAATTAGCTTACCCCATACTCCCATAAATACTGCAAACACAAGTGTTCCGAAGCTATCGAAGATACACAGCTTCTGGAAAGCATTCGGAAAAATAGGGGTTAGCATACAATTTTGCATTGTTTTTTGGAACAGCTAAAGAACATAGGGTGTTACACAACACCTAATTTCATAGGAGGGGCTACCTATGCATGGAAACAAATTTTCACATGGCAGACCATCTCTTCTGCCATGGAAATGGAAGCCCCACATAGACATTTGGCATTCCTGCAGAATGCATACAATGCCACAAGAAAAGCATTCCTTATCATTTATGGGGAAGGGCTGAACTCAGACACCTCCTTGCTGCTTTCTTGCCCCACAGCTAATCAGCTGAAGACATTGGCCATCTGCTTGCTAGAGGGGAGGAAGCGTTTGCCAACTGGAAGCAGTGGCCATGGCACACAGCTTGCTACTGTTTGAGAAGTTGCCTTGATAACAGCCTGCATTTTATAGTTAAATAAAGTTTCCTTTTTTTAGTGTTCTGCCAAGTTTTAGAAAACAGAACTGTAATGCCAATCTAATCTAGTCCCACATTATGGAAAATGGCAAAATATGTGATACATAAGGTTTTTTTTTGTTTTGTTTTTAAAGGCAAATCATTTTATAACACCTACTTATCCTGAAAAGAGAGGCAAAATATGTTTCAGTGTTGGGAATATTAAATGCATACATAAAAACCTGAGCAAATGGAAAACAAATGAAATGTCAAAAATTATATATTCCCAATGTGATGGCAGCAACCATCAGATGATAATATGGTTGTGTAAAACTAATATCACAGATTAGCAGCTCCAGCTGTTGCATTCTTATCATCATATAAACAAAAGATCTACCAGTGGAAGGCAAACTATAATGTGATAAGCTTATCACATGAAAAGCATGCTAAGTCTAGGTCTATTAAAACACACATAAAGGTAAAGGTAAAGGTACCCCTGCCCGTACGGGCCAGTCTTGACAGACTCTGGGGTTGTGCGCTCATCTCACTTAAGAGGCCAGGGGCCAGCGCTGTCCGGAGACACTTCCGGGTCACGTGGCCAGCGTGACAAAGCTGCATCTGGCGAGCCAGAGCTGCACACAGAAACGCTGTTTACCTTCCCGCTGGTAAGCGGTCCCTATTTATCTACTTGCACCCGGAGGTGCTTTCGAACTGCTAGGTTGGCAGGCGCTGGGACCGAGCAGCGGGAGCGCACCCCGCCGCAGGGATTCGAACCGCCGACCTTTCGATCGGCAAGCCCTAGGCGCTGAGGCTTTAACCCACAGCGCCACCTGCGTCCCGTAAAACACACATACACACACTTAAAATGATTTCATATCTTTGCTCTGTTTATTCAATTTATTTCACTTTCATCTCTATCATATCCCTTATATTACTCTTCTAAAGTGAGGTTTGGGTCACTCTATTTATGAAGGAGAAGAAAACAGTTTGTGGCCAGGGCAGCCTTGCCATAAGAAGCACCAGACTATCACTCTTCCTCCTTCAAACACAGATGCGCAGGACAAACCACATGTAGACAGGAGCAATTCAAGTTAATGGACTATCCATTTTCCTAAGGATACTTCATAAAGCCAAAACTCAGTTACCTGAGCAAACAGATGGGATACTGAAAGACAGTATAGGAACTTGCCTTCAAGTTTCACACCCCAGTCTAATAAAAATAGACACATTTATCTAATGAGCTTTTTCCTGAGGTTGTCTTTTAACTTAACCTTCGCACAAGTTCAATGATTGTAATCAGTAAGTTGCATTCTCCCCTTTTCATTAGTGGTCTCGTATTATTATGTAGTATCCATCCTCTTTTATTTTCTTTTTTTCTTTTGCATGTATTTCTAACTTGGCTTCAAAATAAAATTTCATGCCCCAGAAAACAATGTCTTTCCATATTCCACAAGAGTAAATGTTGTTGTTACCTTGGACGATTCACAGGTGATTGTGAGGTTCCAGTATGTACATTCTTGATCACACTGGGGGCACATGATGATTTTACCTCCTATGTTTGGGTCACAGACTTCTTGGCTAAAATTGAAAGGATCCATCTGAGAGGTTGAGTAATTCAATGAACAAATTGCTTAATTCACTGCTTTCAAAGCTCTCCCTGCATGCTATATTCCCTTAAATTTACACTTTGCAGGTACTTCAATAAGGCCAAAGTAGGCTTTACATACAATACTACTTTTTACCATAGTGACCCATTTGTACAGAAAAAACAAGTTATGGAGAAGCGATAACTTCTTCATAACTCCATTCTCCAGGAAAATGATTGAGTGGAGGAACTGCTTAATCTTCTCCCATCTTCTGTTTCTCTTTCCAAAATGCCACCCCTCCACGTGACTTCTTGCAATTGAGTTCCAAACACATCTTCTGTATGTACACTGCAGTAACTTATCTTTCATTGTTCTTCGGCTACAATCCTAAAACCCCTTGTGTAGCATAGCCCTGTTGATTTCCGCCTTTATTTTCCCCCATCACTATTTTGTGTTTTATTGTATTATCATTAGCATCACAATTTTTTTAATTCATAAATCAAACTAATATTTATACAGGTTTGTGAGTTTCAATAGCAGATCCCCCCCCCACTGATTTCAGCTGAGAGTTGTATAAAAGAACTGCTGAGATTTCCCTCTAAGCCTATTGTATGTCCAGAAGAGAGGATCGTTAAAGATCTACAAAATATATTACTATAGAGAACTATGAAACAAAGGAATAAGAGCAGAGGCAAAAAAGAAGTTTGGGAAATTGGTCATAGATGATACCATACACTGAAGATTAGCATACTTTAACCTTTTCACATTGAATGCATACCCTTCAACATTTCTCTGATGACAGATCTCCCATTCCATAATGATAATTTTAATATTTATACCCCACACAACTTACTGGATTGCCCCAGCCACACTGGGCAGCTTTCAATATATATATATAAATAATAAAACATTAAACATTTTTTTAAAAAACTTCCCTATACAGGATTGCCTTCAAACAGCTCAGGGGTTCAGATAACGCCATACCCTCCAACATTTATCCAATGAAAATAGGGACATCCTAAGGGAAAACGGGACATTCTGGGATCAAATCAGAAACTAGGACGGCTTCTCTAAATCAGGGATGTCCCTGGAAAATAGGGACAATTGGAAAGTCTGTGAATGTGGTTACTCAGTAGCAAAAGGGGTGGCAACTTTTTCTAATCTTTCAAAATATGTTTGAACACTTAAACAATAACTTGACCATTTGTATGTTATTATAAAACAACAAACAGTGCAATCCTATACATGCATGCTCATAATTTAGGCTGCGGTCTCAACCCCACTGACTTGAGAGTAATCCCCACTGAATTCTGAGTCGATATGTTTGAGATTGCACTGATAATCCACTGAGTTCTGCTGAACTCTGGAACAACAAATTATTTTTTGGGAATGGTCCACTTAATGACATTTGGATCTTTATGCTGGATCATATGCATGCTGGATCATATCCAACATGAACGACATGAACTGGTGCAGGTTACCTCCAAGTGCAGTTGTCCTTCATGAAATAGCCATACAAAAAGCACCCAAGTCCAACAAGTGCTGCCAGGAGTAACATCTGAGTATAGAATCCTAGCCAGGCAAAATAGATTCCAATTTTCTCCCCGTAATATTTCCTGCAGATAAAAACACATATTTAGAAGCTACATTTCCTCTCAATCCAATAATTAGGGGAAGCGAGAAACTTCTTATATTTAATGCTGACATGCATGGATCATTGTGTACTGCCATCAGTTTTGTGCTTCCAGATTCCTTAAAGCAGGCTTCCTCAACCTTGGCCCTCCAGATGTTTTGAGACTACAATTCCCAGCATCCCCAACCACTGGTCCTGCTAGCTAGGGATCATGGGAGTTGTAGGCCAAAAACATCTGGAGGGACGAGGCTGAGGAAGCCTGCCTTAAAGGAATTGAACCTTGAGGCCTCATTTTCTGTGTTTATGAATGATCTTCAAGAGCATTCAGAAGCAGAAATTCCATCTTCTTCTTCTTTTTGTCCTAGGAAGTTTAACAAGACACTTCCTGGCACAGAGGTACAGAAATAAAAAATACTTTTTGTCTTTTAAATTTCTGCTTGTCACAAAGATGTTAAGAAATCCTGGGAGCCTTGTCCCAAAGGAACTCTTTCAGAGCACCACAATAACAATTTCCCTTGTGTTAAAATTTGTAGAATATTCACAGTTGATTCTCCTTCGAAGACAGAGGTCCTCTGGCTGGGGCGGGACGATATGGGATTGAGGGGGCAACTCCCATCTCTTGCGGGGGTGCAATTAGTGCCAGCACCGTCCGTTAAGAGTTTGGGTGTAATCTTCGATACCTCCCTCTCTATGGAGGCGAAGATTACAGCTATAACAAAGGCGGCATTTTTTCATCTCCGCCAAGCTAAGCAGTTGGCCCCTTATCTCTCTCGCCCTGACCTAGCCACTGTGATCCATGCGACGGTCACCTCCAGACTGGATTATTGTAACTCGCTCTACGTGGGGCTGCCCTTGAGACTGACCCAGAAACTCTAGCGGGTGCAGAATGCCGCGGCGAGACTCCTTATGGGGTCTTCGCTGCGAGGTCACATTCATCCGGTACTATACCAGCTGCACTGGCTCCCGGTGGAGTACAGGATCAGGTTTAAGGTGCTGGTTTTAACCTTTAAAGCCCTATACGGCCTAGGACCCTCGTACCTACGGGACCGCCTCTCCTGGTATGCCCCACAGAGAAACCTACGGTCTGCAAATAATAACATCCTCAAGGTCCCAGGCCTCAGAGAGGTTAGGCTGGCCTCAACTAGAGCCAGGGCCTTCTCGGCTGCGGCTCCAATCTGGTGGAACGCTCTGTCACAAGAGACTAGGGCCCTGCGGGACCTGACATCCTTCCGCAGGGCCTGCAAGACAGAGTTGTTCCACCAGGCCCTTGGTCAGGGCGCAGCCTGACTCCCTCCTCTGGCAACCTGCACAGAATCTTGCTTAATCAGTTGCCATTAATTTGATTTTAATTGATTTTTATAATGAAATATTTTTAGAATCTGCGATTATCTGATTGTTTGATTGTTTGATTGTTGTTAGCCGCCCTGAGCCTGGCTTTGGCTGGGGAGGGTGGGATATAAATAAAATTTATTATTATTATTATTATTATTATTATTACTAATGTGAAACCTCCTTTTTTTGAATTTTGCTAAAGCTCAAGCCTGGTAATTTTTGGTTTAGGGCTAAGTTTTTATAGCTTTTGCTTAACATTTTTTTGGGGGGGGTTAACATATTTATTTCATTTTTTAGAAACCTAGTTTCAAAGATTTCCATTTATGCTACAGTGTTAGGGATAAGGCCAATTATAAATATCAAGAAACAAATAATTCAGTTGCATGAAAACTGCAATCGTATGCAGACTTAGACAATGACTCGGGAGTAAGTCCCACCGAATGAGAAGGGGTATACGTTGGATAGACATGCATAGAATTGTGCTGCAAATTACATGGCTTTGAGATAACTTCCAAGTGGGACCTTGGTTTTCTTATTCATTACACAAATATATTTAGCCGTCTTGAACATTCTCACAAATATGTAACCTGTAGCTTATTATACAAAATCAAACTGTCTCCAAGGAACATCAAGAGAAACAAATTAAGGTGACTTGACTAAGCTACCTGCACTCTGCATGTTTTCTCTATAAATAATACATGGAGCAGGGAGGGATCACATTAGAAGAGGACTTTCAGCCTCTCTCATGCTTGTCCATACCTACCTGACAAGATCTAAGGGCTGTAACTTGAAAATATTTCGAGGGTGAGCCCATTCTCTGTACAGCAGATACCGTTCATTTGGACAGTTGGGATCCTCTGACTGGTAGTTGAATCTTGACTGTGAAAGAGAGTATTGAGTGGATAATTAAAGAATTCCCACCTCCTTGAAGGCACAGTTCATGTCATGCCTTTTTAACGTCAACAGTTGCTCAGACCCCTGCTCAAAAAAGGAATCGCTTCTCTTGTAGCATTTGCAGTGCCTACCAGGAAATGCCTGAGGGTCAAATTACACCATTTTTCATTTAGAGGAAACTACAATCTGATGTTTTATCATCATCATTATTTTTGTAATGCTGCTGCTGCTGTAATATGCCGCAGCAGTCATAAATGATTTCCTGGTAGCTGCTGCAATTGACACAGAAGCTTCCCACACTATGCAGAAAAAAACCACAGAGACGGTTAATGCTGCCCGTTTTGACATGTGAATGTCTGAGGCTATTTCTAGCTTCCTTTGAATGATAAGAGATATTAAGTAGAACAGTCTTCTTCAACCTGGTGCCCTCCAGGAGCTGTTTGACCCTTGAGCTCCCATCAGTCCCACTCAGCATGGCAAACGGTCAGGGATGATGGTTGGAGGATGGATGGCGGCTAACAGATTGAGGTTGAATCCTGACAAGACAGAAGTACTGGTTTTGGGGGACAGGAGGCAGGCAGGTGTGGAGGATTCCCTGGTTCTGAAAGGGGTAACTGTGCCCCTGAAGGACCAGGTGCACAGCCTGGGAGTCATTTTGGACTCACAGCTGTCCATGGAGGCACAGGTCAAATCTGTGTCCAGGGCAGCTGTTTACCAGCTCCAACTGGTATGCAGGCTGAGACCCTATCTGCCTGTGGACTGCCTCGCCAGAGTGGTGCATGCTCTGGTTATCTCCCGCTTGGACTACTGCAATGAGCTCTACGTGGGCCTACCTTTGAAGGTGACCCAGAAACTACAACTAATCCAGAATGCAGCAGCTAGACTGGTGACTGGGAGGGGCCACCAAGACCATATAACACCGGTCTTGAAAGACCTACATTGGCTCCCAGTACGTTTCCGAGCACAATTCAAAGTGTTGGTGCTGACCTTTAAAGCCCTAAACGGCCTCGGTCCAGTATATCTGAAGAAGCGTCTCCACCCCCATCATTCTACCCGGACACTGAGGTCCAGCACCGAGGGCCTTCTGGCAGTTCCCTCACGGCAAGAAGCCAAGTTACAGGGAACCAGGCAGAGGGCCTTCTCGGTAGTGGCGCCCTCCCTGTGGAATGCCCTCCCACCAGATGTCAAAGAGAACAACTACTACCAGACTTTTAGAAGACATCTGAAGGCAGCCCTGTTTAGGGAAGCTTTTAATGTTTGATGTATTACAGTATTTTGATATTTTTTTGGAAGCTGCCCAGAGTGGCTGGGGAAGCCCAGCCAGATGGGCGGGGTATAAATAATAAATAAATAAATAAATAAATTATTATTATTATTATTATTATTATTATTATTATTATTATCCTCCAAGTGCCCTGATTTTCCATAGACAGCCCAGGAATTATGAAAGCCATCCTGGCTTTTGATTTGATGCTGGAATGTCCCTATTTCCCCCTCCAGTGCTATTGCTGCTGATCTCAGGAAGAAGATTGAGCCTGCGCTCAAGCAGTGGTGGCAAGGGAGCATCTCATTGCCTCTCCATAGTCTTTCCCTGGCTGCTACTGCCAGACTTGAGGAGAAGATGCTGTTGTACCTATGGGACCGCCTCTCCTGATATGCCCCACAGAGGAACTTAAGGTCCACAAATAACAACACTTTGGAGGTTCCAAGCCACAAGGTGGTTAGATTGGCTTCACCTAGGGCCAGGGCCTTTTCAGTACTGGCCCCGACTTGGTAGAATGCTCTGTCACAAGAGATTAGGGCCCTGCAGGACTTGACATCTTTCTGCAGGGCCTGCAAGACATAGCTATTCCACCTGGCCTTTGGTTTGGACTCAGTCTGACCCTTATGTTTCCCTCCCCTTATGGTTTTGATTTATGGGCTACTATTAAAATGAGGCTGCATTTTAAATTGTATTTTAACCCGTATTTTAACAAACTGTCCCTCCCCCCATTATGTTTTATTGTAATTTTATTGGTGTTAGCCACCCTGAACCCGACTCTGGCCGGGGAGGGCGGGGTATAATATATATATATGATGATGGTGATTATGATGATGTCACTGAGGCCCAGCACCAAGTGATGCATCAGTGTCACACTAGTTGCATTTTATTTTTTATATTATATTTATTTATTTTCAAAAAGTGCAAACGTAACCAAAAAAAGAAGGAAAGCGAAGAACAAAACTTGAATCACAAAATGCCACAGTCTAGAAGGGCAAAAGCACAAAGATGGATAACAAAGCATTACCTCACAAAAAGATTCTGTTTACAAATAAGAAAGATATACAAAATTAAGAGTTTTTTCACCTTTGAGAGAGCCATCGTTACTGAAAATAAAGGTTTCATAACACCAGTTTTATTTCAGCTCAAAGAATAGTTGACAGCCTTGGGAAACGTGATTGCACTAGTCAAGGGAGAAAGCTCTGCTGTGAGTCTAAAGGGCAAAAGCTACCTGCCACAAGCATGGGTCAAATTGGCATCTCTGAGTTAAAAGAAAGGAGGGAAAATGCACACGGCTAAAGAATAAAGCCAACTCAGAGCTCAGGAATTCTATTCCAAAACCAACATGGAAGATATATTTAAAAAATGCTGAAAATAAAGCCTGGGTTTTCATCTTTTGCTGCAGCTTGAAAATAAGAAAACGTATAAAGAAATAATCTTATTGTTTCTTTGTCTCATTCACTGAGGTTTAAAATAACCATTTTACTCCATCCAAGTACTTCTAAAAGGTTCAGAATCTTCCTTCATATGACGCTAAGCATAATTAGTTTTGTTATTTGGTCCATGGGCCAATATATTCCCCAACACTAGATGGTATTTTGCGCAGACCGCTCTAAATATACATAGTTCTTGTAAAGACACTGAGGGCAAAAGCCAGGTAGTGACTTTGTTAAAACTGTTTTTCCATGTATATGACTGTATTTCCCCCAAATTTTTAAAGTTTAAAATTGGGGGTCCTCTTATACACGGAATGTTGCAATTAAATATTCTTAATTTTGGGCTCAAAAATAGGGGTCGTCTTATACATGGAAAAATATGGTATATATCACTTAGTGTTTGTCCATTTTGCAACATTCCAGAAAATGTACTGTTTGTCCACTGAAGTAGCTGCAAAAGAGACAGGCCACAATTTGGCATACAGGGTGCTTCCAGATCGGTATGATTTTGGGGTATGATTTTGGGTGTCAGTCACATATTGACATATTCAGGTAGAGCAATTATAATTGTTTTGGTGATGTTGTGAAATGCACTGGAAAGTGTATGATGATAATTCCTTGATGAAACACCAATATTACCTTCCCACAAACAAATCAGAATGAATGCTCAATACGTAGTTAATGTTTTTTTTAGCCTCCGTGCAGTTTTTGCGCAAGCAAATCAGGATGAATGTTCAACAAACAGCTAAAAGGCCAGCTAGTATTTTCTTATTGGCTTCTATAGAACCTTTTGTATCATTGTTTCTAGGATTATTTATAGGATTGCAGAGTTGTTTCTTTGGTTTTTCAGAAAGGTACTTTTAAAAAATATTGGACTTACATCATGGAGTGGAAAAGCTGCTTTGTAGATCCCAGAGTCCAGTAGCTTATTGATTCCAAACTTTCTCACGTTGTCTCTTATAGCATATTCCCCACGGCAAAGAATAAAGTGAACCTGAAAACCCCCAAAGTTCTTTATTAATGAAGAATTAGACCAGAATAAGCTCAGGGGACATCTATCATGTGGTAGGAGTGTCTAAAATTATGCATTGTCTTGATCAGTGGTCTCCAACTGGTCCAGACCAAAGACCCACCACCGACTCCCAACCTGCAAAAGGGGACCGACATTTACAAATTCGCTTCTGATCTATACTTAATAGTGCTAATCAGGCACATTATTAATCCTAAAATGGCAGTTCATGGAGCAGTATACATAGTGTTCCTTAAGTATTACTACTAAATGAAAACCACTGAAGTGGGCAGGTAGCCTGAACAGATATTCTGAAATGGGAGGTAGGTTTACACTGTGAATCAGGGAGAAAGGAAATGGAAGCAGGATCAGTTGAGGCATTTGGAACTTGGCAAATGGACAGAGAGAGGCTTCTCTGCTCAGCAAGGAACTTTCCCCTTGACTCAGTCCTATTACAGGTTGCAGTTAGTGAACTAAGGGTGATGTGGCATCCCTGCTCTTTCTAACTCTCACATTCTGCAGCCAGACTCCTGTTGTCCCTTGCAGAACTGAGCTACCCACCACAAGGGTCCCGATTTTCCAGGGACAATCCTGGAATTACGAAAGCTATCCTGGATTCTGGTTTTATATTGGAATATCCCTATTTTCCCCACCAGTTCTACCACTGCCGAGCTTGGGGAGGAAGATGAGATGGTGCTTGTCCCACAAGACGGTGGTTGTGGCTGCAAAGGAGCATCCTCCAGATGTTTTGGGACTACAACTCCCATCATCCCTAGTTAACAGGACCAGTGGTCAGGAATTATGGGAGCGGTAGTCCCAAAATATCTGGAGGGCCGAGTTTGCCTATGCCCTTCTCCAAGTAATGAACATTTTCCAAGCTACAACCCATCCCCAGAGATTGATTGTATGGTGCAAAACATTGTTCATGCATTGTTTGGCTGGTCTGATGCTCAAAACAGCTAGAAAAAACCCATCAGTCTAGAATCTACACCAACAAATAATAAATTCATCCTTATGTAAATGTTGGGAACTTACTATCCGGCTCCTGGTTGCTGGATTGAAGAAAGTTTCCTTGTCCTGTATGTAAAAGTCTGACAAACGGTCGATTTCAAATGGCGCAGTGAAAAACTCCTGCTCTGGTTTGATGATATTTTCATCCACACTGAAGAATCTGCTAATCCACTTAAATGGTGAGTCACGGGTTTTCAGGTCATTGGGTTGCAGGGGCAATTTGATGTGCATAATTTCAGCGAAGCTGCACAGCAGTTCCCAAGGTGCGTGCACTTTTACAAATATAAGCTTTTCATCCACAACCTGCAGTGAATGGAGATTCATATATAAATTTCATCACTGTTTTAAGCCATTACCAGCAAAGGACTACCCAGGGACATTTTTGGACAAACTCAGCTGAGAAGTTCTCCTGCACTTGACATACCAATAACAGTAGGAGCATCATAAGATTACAACTGGAAAGGTGGTGCTTATTTTTTAAGAGTGCAAGGCCTGCTGGAAGTCATCATCCTCCTCTAACCTGGCACACTATTGGTTCTTCAGGAATTAAAGTGTGAATAGGAAAGATTGGTGTTCAATGAAGAAGTAGCTATTTCCTGAGGGAGAGCCAGGAAATTTCAATTTCAACATGGCTGCTGGTCTTTCTTACAATACTTCTATCCTTGAGCTTGGGTTGCTGTCTGCTAGGCATCCATGCACACACAGAGAGATGGATGGAGAGGGAAAGAGAAAGAGACCATGCAGCGTCCAATATTGCTTCTCCTTCTGCATCCCTCATCCCTCCAAGTAGGCCTGAGAGAAGGGAAAGGAAGAAGATGCAAAGAGGTCTAGGAGTTTGCAGGTATGCATGTGTTAAGTGTAAGGTAAGTCATGAGGACTTTACCCATCACTCCTTCTGATGATTCAAAGATGATCAGAAGGTATGGTAAAGATACCCAGAGGCACTTTTTGGCTTTACTGTTGTTTCATTGTTTTGAGGCTGAGACCTGGCATTGAAAGTAGATTTGTGAGTTTAAGCCCTGGCACAAACTAAGCTCCATGGAAAAGGAGATATAGGTTTTCACTGGAGAAAAGTGTCTATTAAAGGGACAAATAACTGTCTTGTTTTAAGTCAATAAAACCATCGAGCATGTTATAAACAAAGTTGTATTAAAAAATTCTATTACTAGTTGTGATTACAAAATTTACCTCTGAGAGCAAGGTTGCTGTTTCTAAATGTTTTGATTGATGAACAATGCCAGTTGATGACACTAGCATAAAAATGACATATGGTCATAAATATGACCAAGTTGGCTCTAAAGCTTGATTTGCTCTTGATTTTTATCACTTGCCACATGTGATATATGCAGCTGACCTTCATTGTCCACAATATAAAATATCTGGGAATTGGTAGAGGCACTGTAAATTGTGCCGGTTTGAAGAGGGATAATTTTTCTCTCTTCAGTTTACTATATTTCAGCAATATGGGTGGATGGAAATCTGAAAGAAGGCATGATTGTTGTGCATAAGTGAGAAACTGTGCATTTTTTATCTGATTTTTTTTTAAAAAAAGGTGGAATAATATAGGGCATTAGAGAAGCTGAACCATATCCCTTCATTTCTAGCAATCGTAGAGTCATCCCATAATAGCCCAGCAAGTGCAGAAACAGAATGAACTTCTAATAGTTATGCAGGAACACTAGAAGGAGCAGTTGACGAGACAGAAATACTCTGCAAGCATTACAAATCTACACTATTTCAGATAAAAGTAGCTTAACTTGCAGTGGAGATGGTACACTATGAACCAGAGCACTGACTGTGTTGCAGTGTGCAGATAGAGCTCTTGTGTAAGCTGCCTTTCCTTTTCATTTCGGTGGAAGGGACAGTACCATTAAAACATAACAGAAAAGGCATGGTTCTCTCATGGTGAAAGTGTAAGCACCTCTCTTTGCCGTAACATTTGAGGCATTCTTTTGTGCAACTAAACCCACTTCAAACCAAGTGTTCTGAATGTATTGATTTGTCACACACACCTGAGAAATAGAATATATATAACAAAGAGGGAGCTGAGAATGGTGTGAAAAAATGCAAGCACCTGGATAGATTTCGATGCCACTTCCATACAAATTCATCCCCCCCCCTTTTGATGTACAAATTCACACTTTGCCAAAAGTACAAAGGAAGCTGCACTCACCGAACTTGTTGCTTCAAGCTGCAAACCACAGTTTATCAAGTTAGATTCATATGCTAGCCTCTTTCTCTGTTGAAATCGATTGAAAAATAGTTCAAGATTTTATTTTTTCCCCACGAAGAGCAAAACAATTCATATTCCCAACAGAAATGCAACAAGGTCTTTGTGTAATAAGAACAAATCACTGTACTTAACTTATCACCAAGGAGCTTTTGAATCTGGCTTTCTTTGCATCTGTTTCGCACATCAAAATATTAAGTTGCACACACGATGTAATGAATCCATACAGCAAACACATGTATATGTTTGAACATGTGTGTGTTCTACAAGCACACAAGTCAGGGAGCTGGCATTGGCCATGTTTCTGTGAATGTGCAAGGTGGTATGTATGGGTTTGCCACTGAGTGCGAAGCAGGCGTTTTTCTTACAAACAGACGTCGTTCATAAAACAGAACAAAAGTAAATATATAACAATACTGAATTTTAAGAGATAATTCCATAAATAACACATTTTCAATTCATAGAGTCTGTTCTACAGGTCAGTTACATTCAGTGTGCTATCATAGGAATTTTGAGTTTGGGGGAGAAAGAGGTGGGGAAAGAGAGGTGGGAGAAAGAAAGAGGATCATGATATTTCATTCTTTTGCATGGTCTATGTGTGGAGTTTTTGCATCAGTGTCACATGGATAGGTTCTTTATTTATTTGTTTGTTTTTGTTGGCAGTGTGAGACACTGGAGTGCCCAGAGCATGGCTGGTTGCATTTGGTTGACTGCAGTGAGTTTTTTTCGTGTGTGCAAGGGGGTGGGGGTTGTTGGGTCAAATTAGTCATACCGATTCATGCTATTGTTTTATAGGACCGGAAAAGAAAGTTTTCTCTTTGCGTTAAAGTAAACTGTTCAAACAACTTCTCAATTTGTCAAGCAGCCAAACTAAATTTGAATTACTGTATTTGAATGGTACAAGTGAGTCAGTAAAAGACTATTTACTTATGAAATCAGGCTCTTCAGATCCTGGTAAACTGGATGTTCTCTGGTCTGTATCTCATGATAAATCTACAATATACTGAGCCATTTTGTAGAGTGGTTTGGCTCATGCAGTTTTTCTGTGCTTCATGCAGTCTGTTTCATTAGCTGCATTTTGGTTTGAGGCAATCCATGGTTTGCAGTGTCATCCAAATCTGGCAAGTGATTTGCAATTATATCCAACCAACAGCATTATATGTGTTCTTACTTCCCTGTTGGCAATTGCTATTAAGTCTAATTTAGCTACCAGAATTAGAATTAGAATCAGAATTATAGCATCTTAAGAGAATCCAGTGTTAACGGGGCAATGACTACAGTTGTTGCAGTCTAGGGGCAGAGACTGAAACAATAGCCAATAGAAAATTTTAAGGTTTAGCAGCAATGTTTACACAGAGCAGTGAGGAGGAGATTATTTTATGCTGATCATTGTAGCCTTTCTGCTGCTTTTAGTGCTGAGACAAATTCCCTACAGCCATCAGAGGCGGACCTCTCCAGGCAGAAGATGGACGTGTAAATCTCCCTGCAGTCATCAGCAGAACAAAAGAAAGTTTTCTCTGTCCAGTACATATACATGCTCCAGATAAGGGGTTCCTTAGCTCCCTATCCCAGACTATCAAAAGTGAGTAACGGTAGGAATTAAAGGATTTGTACAAGAACTGGGGTTGCATATTTTGGAGGACAAATGCAGATCATAGTTTGCTGGTTTAAATGCAAGAGAAACCTATGGTTTGTGTCAGGGAACTGCCATCAGTGCCGGAGGGAGAGAGCAAAAGCCAGATGGATTATAGAGAGCTCCAGGGATCGGTAGTAGTAGCTCATCTTCTGGGGAAGAGAATAAACGCAGCTCCAGCGGAGAGGAGGTGCAGGAGCCAGAAGTGGTGAGGCGGTCCCAGGACTCCTTGCCTGGGAGAAGTGAGGAGGGAAGGGGTCCTCCGCTGCCCACGCCCTCTTTGCGCAGAAGGCATTCACGCAGAGAGGGGCGGCGCAGACTGGGCGTAAAGGAGCTTCTTTGCTGGGGGAAGTTTAAGAAACGCCCACTCACGGATTCTGCCAGCGATTGAGTCAGCCACAGGTGAGTGGCGCTCCGGACAGATAAAGTTTACTTTGGCAGCCAAGCCAGGTATTCGCAGCCAGCCAGGGACATATTTGCCTGCTTGCTCACGAGCAACCCCTTGGAAACATAACAGTTTGTCTAAAGAGAAAGCACTTAATCAAAACCAGGTATTTAAGGGAAGGAGAGAGAGAGGAAGAGGAGATGCACATGAGTACAGGACTTGTTCCTCTAGTCCCAAACTGTGTTTCAGTGTTACCTTTGAATGGAGCCTTTGAAGTTATGAAGGGTTACTCGTTCATTAATCTAAAACTCTTATTAACATAGCTACAAATATGATGTAGCTAAGCCCTGCGCTACAAACTGGAAATGTGAAAATGGCTCGATTGAGGTTAGAAAGGTCAGGTCAGGATCATGTTTAGTCCATCTAAAGAAAATTGGTGTCATTGACATTTTTTATTTTCATTGCACTTTGGGGCTGCTAACACCATAGCTGGCCTGGCTTAGGAGGGCAGTGTGAGATTGCGTAGTCATGTGGGTTATACATCACCCTACTTGCTTGCATATGGGTGGCCAATGACTTCATTTCCATGTGGCTGCATATATTTTGCAACTTCAAAACCCAGAACTAGTCATGGAATACAAAGCATGTGACAGGATATAATGGTTTTGTAATGCAGGCAAAAAGTGAACCAACTTCTGTTTTTTTAAAACTTACTGGGAACTTTTAGATAGAAAACTCAGGCATAAATAATAATATTCTTTTAATTGTTCTATTTGGTTATTTATTTTTTGATTTTTAAAAATTGTTTAGGACTACTGTTGTTATAATTGTACTTATGTAGTATTTTTATATGTTGAAAACAGCCTTGAGCATGGTTTTAACTTTGGAAAGGTGGGATACAAATAAAATGATTGACTGATGGACTGACTGAACACACACAAAAAAACCACAATATGCTAAGACTAAGACATGTCAGCAGATTATGCTGGGAACAAAACCCATAAGTACTAAAACATAACAAAACCACCAGCTGGCATGCATGGAAAGCTAGCAAGAACATGGGAACTGCACAGTGTAATCTTAGTTTATTTGAGGAAGGAGATCAGGCGAAATATTCAACAGTTAAACATGGTTGTTAAGAGTCAGTGCAATTCAAAAAGAAGGAAAGAAAGAATTTGAATTCCTGTCACCTAGGAGGAAAATATAAATTATAGGTCACTCAAAGGTAAATAGCATAGTTACACATTTTAGGTAGTATTTTGAGGTCAGTAGGTCCTTAACTGCTCTTGTGCCTTTAACAGCTATGTGACATATTCACATCTGGCAGGGGAAATTCCTTCCAGTGTAGACCTGGAGTGATAGTAAAGGTAAAGGTAAAGGTACCCCTGCCCGTACGGGCCAGTCTTGACAGACTCTGGGGTTGTGCGCCCATCTCACTTAAGAGGCCAGGGGCCAGCGCTGTCCGGAGACACTTCCGGGTCACGTGGCCAGCGTGACATCGCTGCTCTGGCCAGAGCCAGAGCCAGAGCCAGAGCCAGAGCCAGAGCCGCACACGGAAACGCCGTTTACCTTCCCACCAGTAAGTGGTCCCTATTTATCTACTTGCACCCGGAGGTGCTTTCGAACTGCTAGGTTGGCAGGCGCTGGGACCGAGCAGCGGGAGCGCACCCCGCCGCAGGGATTCGAACCGCCGACCTTTCGATTGGCAAGTCCTAGGCGCTGAGGCTTTAACCCACAGCGCCACCTGCGTCCCGGAGTGATAGTAAACTGCCACTATTGAATTCCTGCTTATCATGCAGTGGCAACTATTAGGAAACAATGAGGCAACCAGGGTTCACTAGATTGACCACAAGAGACCTATGAAAAATAGGATGTTGATGCAGCTGGCGCCATTTGTTGGTCCCCAAGGCACATTTATGCTATTTATGTCTCCGTTTGTTCATTATTTCCTCTTTTTTGGTTTAATAAGGATTATACCTTATTATATTATATAATATAGCCTTCCTGCTATTACCTAAATTTGGATAAGGAAATTGGATGGTTGAATAACCCTTCCACCCATTCTAAAGATGCCTTCCTATAGAAAACTAGCAAGTACAGAAGATAGCTTTCCTGTCTCTCTGATGAGCTGGTATTCTAAGTGCAGAGAAGGATGTTTTTGTTTTAGTCTGGGTTGCATTCAAAGATTCATTCTGAAGGGGTACTGTCCCAAAAGCGCAATACCAAGCTAAAAATTGAACTGTAAAGGACCATTAGGTTCACTCGTGACTGATTCTGGGGTTGCAGCGCTCATCTCGCTTTATTGGCTGAGGGAGTCAGTGTACAGCTTCTGGGTCATGTGGCCAACATGACTAAGCTGCTTCTGGCGAACCAGAGCAGCGCACGGAAACACCGTTTACCTTCCCGCCGGAGCGGTACCTATTTATCTACTTGCACTTTGATGTGCTTTCGAATTGCTAGGTTGGCAGGAGCAGGGACCGAGCAACGGGAGCTCACCCTGTCGCGGGGATTTGAACTGCCGACCTTCTGATCGACAAGTCCTAGGCTTTGTGGTTTAACCCACAGCACCACCCGCGTCCCTGTACGGAACTGTACGGAATGCATAACTTTTAAAAGCTTCCTTTTCTCATTCTTGGCCTCAGTCCTCGCTTTGTGGCAAGTGCTCAGAAAAGTAACCAAGCATGCCAGCACTAAGTACATTTGAATTCAAGGGATAATATAGCTTTCAACTACGAGAAATAAAACCCAACTGGAAAGATCAAGACAAAAAAAAGGCCAAGGGGAAGAACAGCAAATCCTCTCTTTGTTTGAGATTCTATGAATCAGCTTTGTGGGAAAAGACAAAAGCAAAGAAGGGAAGGTACACCTTTGGAAGCTGCAATCACTAAAAACAGATGCTTCAAATTGCCCATAAAAGTGGAGCCCCAAAAAACAGCAGCATAAAGCAAGAAGGCAAGCCATACCATTTGCTTCTTCTGAAAGCTCCTCTTATGTTGCTTTTTGCTCTCATCTTCATATGCTAAAACAAAGTCGATTCTTCTTTGGCCATCATTAAAGTAGAGGGAGTCAGGTTTCAGATTAAACTCTGCCTGTAAGGAACATATCATACCTTTAACATTACAGTGAATACTCCAGCCATCTTTACATACTAGAGTGAAAATTCCAACATACTATCATACAGAACATACCCAGCACAGCTTTGATAAGAGACTGTGGACTCTCCTTCTTTGGAGGTTTTTAAGCAGAGGTTGGATGGCCATCTGCCATGGATGCTTTAGCTGAGATTCCTGCATTGTAGGGGGTTGGACTAGATGACCCTGGGGCGGGGGTCCCTTTCAACTCTACAATTCTATGATTCTAAGTTCAAGAAAGTGCACATGTATGGTCAATTGGCTCAGCAGAGCTCTGTAGGAAAACGTTTGGATAACATTGCAACATACACAAAACCTATGTGCCACCCCACAAGGTGTAAAGATTGACTTTTAATCCAATACATGCTGAAGAAATTGTTTTTTTTAATAATGGAATGAATAGTCTACCGAAGCAGAAACCAATGGAATGCATAAGCTTGTCACTGCAGATCCTGGAAGCAAACATTGATCTGAATATTTATCTCAAACGTGCACTAAAGCTTCGCCTAGCTGTCTTGAATATGCATACCTGCTTGTGTGTCTCTGTTTGCTAATGTGCCATTGGATGGCTTGAGCAAAAGGGTCATGCTATTTCGCTGGAAAGAATTGCTACACATCCTAGACAAGTGGGCAAGCAACTCTTTACAGAGAGGTGTGCACTAGTGGTTCTCACCTGCACAATGGTTTTGCCACTTAATGTTAAGTAGCACATCTTTTACAGCGTGTACTTCTAAAAGCACGTCATAATTCGGTTTTGAAATAACAATAGTTGTCTTATCCTTCTGTCCTCGTACAAATGTGGATCCAATGTTCAAAACAACACTGCTTTGAATAGTGGCTTCTTGATGTCATCACTGCTATTTTATCCCAGAAACCCACCAACTGAAGAGGCTACTTCAGTTAGGGTAGGGCTGGCTCCGATTTATTACGTGCTGTTGTTTTACCCTTACAGGTGGGGGAATGAGACTGGAAGTCATGGCTTTAAAAAGTGAATAAATCTGCAGCTGGAGCCAAGGGATCCATCCATGGCTTAAATGAGCAACCTGGAAAAGAGGAGGCTGAGGAGAGATATGATAGCCATCTTCAAATATCTGAAGGGCTGTCACATGGAGGATGGATCAAGCTTGTTTTCTCCTGCTCTGGAAGGTTGGACTTCAAGTTGCCTAGACATATGGAAAAACACTCTGACAGTAAGAGCTGTTTGACAGTGGAACAGTCTCCCTCCTGAGGTTGTGGACTCTCCTTTTAAGCAGAGGTTGGATGGCCATCTGTCATGGATGCTTTAGTTGAGATTCCTGCATTGCAAGGGGTTGGACCAGATGAGCCTTGGGTACCTGCAAAGTCTAAGGTTCTGTGATTCTCTGATTCTAACCTCATGGTCTGAAGCTGGGAATTGGTCTAGTGAGTTGTTCAGTACTGTGGGTCCTTAGCTCCCACAGAAGAGGTATTATGGGTGTGCAGTGACTAACAAGCAATATGAACCCTCTGAATGGGATAGGCCTTTGGTAGGATCCAACAGGGCTCTTCTTAGAATCTTACAGGATTTACCCTTCCTCTTATTGCCCTATAAAGAGAAATGGTTGCACATCGCATGCTTTCTAAGCAGTTTCAAAACCTGATACCAATAAACACTTGAGTCAGTACAATATTATTTGCTAGACAGAGTAAATGTTCAATGTTCAAAGTATCTATGTAGCACTAAAAATAAAACAATTCAATCTGTGTAATTGCATTAAGTGGGACTTCTTTGTAGGCAGAGATCCATACTTCTTGATTATGGTTAAAAAGATACTAAGAAGATACCAAGAACTGAAATCATTTTGTACTGTTAGATATCCAATGAGATGTGCGAAAGGATGGACTAAATCCATAAAATGCATTTAGTGAAGGATGCTGTATAGTGATTTAAAATGTCCGAACTCTCTTACATACTCAGGACTGCGATACCTAAAGGATCATCTCTCTCTTATGTAATGATCTCAGGCAGGCAGGCAAGCAAGCCCCAATAAGTAGTAATGACTCTCCAGCAGTTTTGTGTTATATTCATTTACAAAAACACATCCAGAGCATGGCTTCTCGCCTGCTCGCATTGACGATAGTTGGTCAATCTGATTCTCCACTCCTTTCACAGCAGGAAGGACATCAAATTCCCGCCCTTCCCCTCTTGCCCTTCTGTTGTGCTCTGACCTTATCCAGTCTCCTAGAATGGGGATTGAGAAGCTGGCCTTCCCCCTCTGCACTTCCACTCAACACACTCTCAGTCATCTGCTTATCTGCTGATTGCCTAGCAATGCTCTGGCTGACTCCTAACTCTCCCACTTTTTAAGAGCTGACAGTGTTTTCTTCAGGAAGGGGGGTCGAACTACGCCTTCTCGGCTCTGTCAGCCAGTTTTTACCTGCAGAGTCTCTCTCTCTCACTCACTTAGCTCAGTTTCTGAGTCTGCCTCTTTCCCTGCACTTGGGTGATCCATGTTACTGACACCTTATAGGAATTGACCTTGACCCTGCGATCATCATCTGAGGCCCTTGTTTATGTGCTTCCTCCATGAAAGGTCTGGAGGGTGGCAACACGAGAGCGGGCCTTTTCGGTGGTGGCTCTCCATTTGTGGAAGGCTCTCTCTAGGGAGGCTCACCTGTGTCTTTGTGGCATATCCTTAGGTGACAGGCAAAAACATTCCTCTTTGCTCAGGCCTTTGGCTAATGAAACTCTCTATGGCCTTTTAAACAATTAGGGTGGGTCTTATTGTTTTCGCTTGTTACTATGGTATACATTTTTGTGGTTTTATATTGTAAAATGCCCTGTGGTCCTTGGGTGGTATAGGAATAATGATAATGATAATGATAATGATAATATGAAGTTACTTTAAACTCAGCCAAAACCCTAAGGCCTCCTTCCATCTTTCACTTCCATTTCCAATTTGGGCTTATAATGTGCAGCACTTGCTAATTACTCATGTATTATATGAATACAGCCTTACAACAGTTAATTGGCAATGTTACTGAATGAAAAGAGACCACATAATCTGTTCTAAAACTAAAGCACTGCATGTTATTGACATAGTTATTCCTGAATAATTAACCAGCTATTAATTATCCTAAGAACGTAGAATTAGCATGAATGTTGTTGTGTACTTTCCTATGTAGCCCATGGGGGCCTTATAAGGGGGTTGATATTGTGTGGCATAAGCAAAACAAGATAAAACAACAAATCCTGTTGTGGCACTTTAAAGACTAAGTGGTTTATTGTGGTATAAGCTTTATTGGTCAATGAGGCAGTTGGTTTTATTGCGATACATCAACATAGCTAAACCCTGTGAAAGCAAAGCAGTAATTGATCATACAGTACCATTAATTTATTTTTCTTTATGTAATTCTTGCATGTGAGTGTCTCTATTCTCATTTATATTCCTCTTATTACCATGGTTATCAGTATTTCTGGGATGGTCAAAGGTCAAATACAATTGGGTTCATCTTCAGTCCATTGCTGCCACATCTAATTCCCTAAGCCTGCTAGCACATCCTTCAGAAATGAAGATTCTGAAGTCTCAATATATTCTTCAGTAAAGGGAGATCATAGAACAAATCAAAGTGTCATGTGAGAATGGCCCTGCAAATTCTCCTTCTCTTCAGGCTCCAGACTTCTGAGGGCTCTTGGCACAGTGTCTCCAGTATCCTTGAAAACCCCAGTGTGACTATGTTTTCCTTTCTTCTGCCACCACTGCCAGAATTGCTGCCACAATAATACTACTTATTGTTCTCCTTGCCAGAACACATGCACATACACTCCAATATTTCTCTGATGAATATAGAGGTGTCCTATTATTATTATTACCCCACCCATCTGATTGGGTTGCCCCAGTCACCCTGGACGGCTTCCAACATATATAAAAATGTAATAAAACATTAAACATTTTTTTAAAAAAAAACCTTCCCTACACAGGGAAGTACTTCAGATGTATTCTGAAGGTTGCATAGTTACTTATCTTCTTGGCTTGGCAGTTGCATAACTCCATACCCTCCATTCCTCCCATGAAAGGGGACAATATTCCACAAATAGTGGTGGTGATGGGGCCCCCACAGAAAAGGCTTTGGAGAAGAAAGCAAAGATAACAACACTTGTTGAAGTTGCACCTACCCATTCTGGCTTATGCAGTGGTTGCTGGCTGGGCATTGTTCCATAGCTCTGAAAGACATCTTGTTCCACTTCTTCCAAGACTAAAACAATACAGAAGAGATGGTTTAGTTACAGCCTTCAATTTTGTGACATCTTCTTCATTTTGGGGTGAAATTCTCAGCTTTGCCCTTTCATTCCTACCACTGAGAGTTAAGAACATAATATGCTACATTAGGTTCATGAACCCAGATTATGTTCCTACATCAGTCTCAGTTCCCTATAAATATATAAAGCCCAATTTTGCTTTAAGCCAGCATGGCCAATAATAAGGGATTATGGGAGCTGTAGTTCAAAACATATGGACAGGACTATGTTGGTTATCCAGTAAATGTAGTTTTAAGAATACAGATGGGCAGTCATCCCCAGGAGACTTTTTTGAACATAGGTGTGCCTTCTGGAAACATTATTGTACCATAAAAAGTGATGTAAAGGTAGATAAAGCACATTTATCTTACAATAAGATTGATGTGAAACCAGTGATATAGTTGTTTGTAACAGGATGAATTATTAGTTTGGCTGCAGAGTTCAGTGAGCACGCTACTGCTTCATGGTGAAAATTTGTGGTAAAACAAAGGCTATATTTTAAGCAGTGCTTTTTTTTTCTGGGGGTATGCATACCCCTAAACATTTTTTGAATCGAAGTTTGGCCTCATTGAGGGGCAGTATTTCAATATGAGTAAGAAAATGAGAGTGTCCATATATATATATATATATATATATATATATATATATATGGGAAAGCACTGATTTTAAGCATGTGCTCAGTTTAATTCTCACTTGGTATCTTGCTTGAGAAACAGATTCTCATAACTCTGGGCAAGAGTAAAAGTAATGCTGCTGTTTTTTCTGAACCGTAATTATTTCTAGACGGCTAGTCTTTTGCAGCAAAAACAACTGAGAGTCCAGCAGTACTTTAAATACTTATTGTGGCATAAGCTTTCATGGATCACAGTTCACTTCCTTCTTCCCCTTTCCTACTCTCTCTTTTGTGAATTCCTTCTTCCTTTCAGAGTAAATCACAGGGCAATATGACTCATCAGAGTTTTGGTTAATTACTATTGGCTCTGCATTGCACTGAGAAAATTTCAGTTTACTCTTAAATTTCCACTTATTTATTTATATCATCATATCCCATGGAGACAAACGAAGGATAAACAAGAAAATATGCAGATCATTATGTAACAAAACACCCACAGAAGATGGCAAGGTAAGGGTTTAAACAGGCAATTATTAGGCATCAATATTTGGTTTGGGTCCATATTTGGTAAGGGGAGGGGTGCCTCCTAGTCCACCACAAAACTATTCTATGTGTCCTACTCAAGAGAGACAAAACTGAGAAAAGAGCAACAAGCATGTGAGTCCAATGTGTTTATTCCCATCAACATCCTTTCCACAAACCACTGTGATTAGACAGCCACAGTGAAATAATTCCCTCTGATTAAATGCTAGACCTGTGTCCGTCACATTGGGCTATCCTCCTCACTCCTCTCCCCCAGCCCCAGCTTGACCAAGGACATTTCCTTATTAGAATGGTTTTGCTTTTTTGCAAAAGAAAGAAAGAAAGAAAGAAAGAAAGAAAGAAAGAAAGAAAGAAAGAAAGAAAAGGTCTGTGGTGTTTTGGTTTTTTTGCAAGCAAGGAGACAAAGTGCCACAAGCCTTAGGGGATTTTGTGGGATAGGGAACTTGCAAAGATCCTATCTCATCTTGTGTAAACCCCCCAAACACTACAAGGCACTCTGATTCAACTCAAGGTTCATATAAAGCATGAGCAATTGAACTTGCTTTCAAAATACATGCCCTTTGCAACAGGTCAGTGTGTTAGTCTTAGGCTGCAGTTATAAACACCATTATGATGGAGTAAGCCCCACTGCACATAAGATGGCATCTGAGAAAACACGTGTAGCAAGGATAAGCAGCAATTTTGCATTCCCTCTTGGCCAACCCTCCATAGGTCACATCTCTGTGGTATGTGTGATCAGAACAAGAGGCACACCCCACACTTTCTCTCACACATACACAAAGTGCGCACATGCACAACACATACCCCCCCCCCCGCAAATGCACACATATATCAGGCATGTAAAAGTCTCACTTTTCCCCACTCCAGCAATTAGGTAAAGGTAAAGGGACCCCTGACCATTAGGTTCAGTCATGGCCGACTCTGGGGTTGCGGCGCTCATCTTGCTTTACTGGCTGAGGGAGCCAGCGTACAGCTTCCGGGTCATGTGGCCACATGACTAAGCCGCTTCTGGCGAACCAGAGCAGCGCACGGAAACACCGTTTACCTTCCCACCGGAGCGGTACCTATTTATCTACTTGCACTTGACGTGCTTTCGAACAAAAGCATTTCAGCGTTTTTCAACTCTATTTGCCAGAGGGAAGTGTGTGTGTGTGTGTGATCTTCACAGAGACTGCAAGTAGGGAAGGAAGATCAGATCAGGCTTCAAAAAACCAGCCTACCACTGGCACCCGTAGACATCTGTTTTCAAATCCATTTGCAGCACCATTTTTGGTAGGAGAAGATGCTCAAACTGTGGCAGGGAATGAAAGTGTTAACCTTTCCATACACAGCTGTGATCTTCTCCTGAAAATATACCACCACCATTAAACTTGAAAACAGTCTTCTGTTTCCAGTTTCCTACTGCTGGTGCACAGGTGTGCACTGTTAAACACTTGTGTTTGTGTATATTTACCTGCAGCACTGGTGTAACATTATGTAACTTTTCACAGTCATAGTTCTTGATAACACTATGCAATTGCTGTCATAGCATTTGAAAGACTGAGCCACAAGTCACACGTAGTTTTAAAGGAAAGTAATGTAATTGTCCATGAAAAATTCAGACGGAGGGATTTTGCATGCAATCCATGGGAATTGTTATGCACAGAGGAATACCTCTGTTGTGGAGATATGAGTAGTTCAGTTGGTTAGACAAGGTGCTGATAACACCAAGGTTTCAGGTTTGATCCCTGTATGCGACAAGCTGCATATTCCTGCATTTCAGTGGGTTGAACTAGGTAATCCTCATGGTCCCTTCCAACTCTATGATTCTATGAAATAGTGCAGCTGGTTTGATATCACTTTTAGTATCCCACATAGGGGCGCCAGGTACTTAAAAGGTTCAAAGCATTGACTTAAGACTTAATTTTGCTAATAAATTTGTGTAAATTTAGATTTTTGAAGAAATTATGGTTGTGATTGCCTTGCACTTTGCAGTCTGCCTAGCCTCCCTGTAAGTATTTTTTTTTTTGTAATTAAAAAGAAGAAGGAAAGGGCAGAAGATTCAGGGTTCAGGTCCTCTAGATAACAACCTAAAAACATCCCAGTGGACACTCTGTGTACCAAAATGAGCTACAGAGAGGGGAAGATTCTGCAAAAGTTTGCAGACATTTCAAATCATGTTTTAATTGATATGGCTTTTTGCTGGCCTAGATAAAATTGCTTGAAATTGTGTAGAAACTGCTTTGCACAAAGGGATTTGTATAATAAAAACTTGCCATGCGAACTGGGCAGAAACTATAGCCTAGTATAACTTATAAAACATATCTAGGATTAGGGATGCAGGTTGTGGCAACCTACTCTTCATATTGTTTAAGCTTCTTAACGTTTCTTCCAGATGTGGATAATTCCATTTCCTGCTTGTTGTTGTGGGGGTGGTGTCATATTTGCTCCAGGGAGGGAAACAAGAAAATATTTCAAGCAATTTTCCGCCAACATTAAATTTCAAAAATATGAGTCATAACTTAAAATGTTGGTCGTGTTCAATGATCTCAATTGGTTGGCTCTCAAACTAAGAGTAGAGTTTGGTGCAGATGTGGGAATTATAGTGAGAGCTTTGAAAGCGTAACATTTTAAAAGCCTCCCCCCCCACCTTAAAAAGGAATTTAAGGAGAAACCTTTTAGTAAGTTTATAATATAAACCATGAATCTTAAAAAGGATCCTTTCAGCACTGCAGAATACCCACAGTATATTTTCTACTAGCACTGTTAAACAATTGCTATCAAGTACTGATTTCTCGAAGCTACAAACATGAGTCTGACCAAACTGTGGGAGGCAGTGGAAGACAGGAGTGCCTGGTGTGCTCTGGTCCATGGGGTCATGAAGAGTCGGACACGACTAAATGACTAAACAACACTGATTTATTTTTTTTAAGGAAGGTAAACTGCTTCTGTGAAATGTGAAAACTTTTAGACACCTAAAGCAACTTAGGCCACTTTGAAAAAGACATCATTTTACTCCACCCGCCTTCCCAGAAGCAACAGTTGGTAGCTCGTGTTATATATTCAGTGGTCTGTGTTTACCTGAGCTGGAATCTGGACTAAGGATTCTGAGCTCCTGTGTTCTGATTTGCTACATGTTGTCCAATCACAGAACATTTCAGGATTTGGGCCTCTGCCATTGGCCCTTGAACTCTGAGTCGGATTCGCAGTTTGGAAGGTTAGACAGCCAATCACATTGGGAGTGAAACCTGTAGCTAGATGATCTTGCACCCGTGGCAGAACCGTCCAGATTGCACCCCCTAACCATGGACAAATTAGCTCTTCCTTCTGCCTCTTCCTCCAACCCCCCTCCATTTATTCAATTCACCCTCTATTTAAAACCTTTTCTTATGAGGCAATAATGAATATTTTTATTTACAGACATATTTGTGGACATATTTTAAAGCCGATTTTGAGGGGGCCCTCACCTGTGCCCCCAGCAGGGGCCCACCTCACCACCCCCTAGCTATGGCCCTGCTGGGAGTGGGAGTGGCCCAGGCTTTCAGAAGTGTATATAAGCAGTTGCTTTGCCTCTGTTTCCCAGTTACAGTATGTAGTTCAATAAAGGTTCTTGCTGTTATTACTGTGTCTTGCCTTGTGGGAGCCCACCTACTGGATTTCATGCATTTAATCATACCATGTGCCAAATAGCAGGAGGGAAAGCTTAAGTAGTGCAGAGATATGTATCCTAAAGTAACACCAAGGTACCCTGGGAAAAAGGTGGGAGAAGATGGGGGCGGCGGCGGATTAAAATAGCAGACTACTGAAGGTGAGTCAGGGCAAAACAGAAATACGTCATCTCCACCATCCCCACCACATTAAAGTGGCCCTTGGAATTTTGTTATTTATGTTATGGCATAACATTTGGTTCGGCTGTAAGTTTGCACTTGACAAGAATGTTAAACATACATGCCTGAGCCTGCCTCATACCAGAAGCTACTCTCTGAACATGACTCTGAGAGTTCCTACCGCTATTAGATCACAGAAACTGCTACTTTAATTATATCAAACGTGCCAAGAACATGCTTGGAAAGGATGTATGTACTATTAAGCTCCACCCTTGAAGTTCAACAAAGATTGAAAACAATGAAAAGCTACGTGGACACCTCCCTAGATTAGCATTAAGGCATACTTCAAGCAAAAATATACATGTAGAAAAGACAAAAATTGCTTCTTTTTCAGGCTTCCCTTCTTTTTCATGAAACATTGAACATGTCATTGAGGAAGAAGGTCTGCTCTAAACCATGTTGGAAGGGAAATATCTCTTCTTGCGTTTCAGAAAAATCTTCCAAAAGCAATCTGATATTTAATTGAATGTTTCTATTTATTTATTATTCAGATGCTATGTGATATGAATTAAGAACTCTGCATTTCTCTACATGACTAGTCCTTCCCTTCTGCATCTTTCTTTCCCAGGCTGTTTTCCTCAGTTCGGCCCCAGTGGTAAGCAGTATAAATATTGCATGCTTAAATGTGTGATTAACAAACACACATGAGCAATTTGTCAATTACAGCTCACATTATGACCTTTCTGCTGCTTAACTTACTACTGTTAATTCTGCAGCTGTGCAGCAAGTTTTGTGGATTCTGGATTGAGTCCCTTCAAAAACCGCTTCCTTCCATATTGTTCTCTGGAAAAATCCCACCACTCCATTCCCTTTGAAACTCCTGCATATAACATAAAAAGGTTTGCTGCCTCTCAATCAAGCATGCACTTTCTTCTTGAGCCTTCCGTTCCTTACAGTTCCATTAGCTGTTTTTCTTACCTGGCTGCTGTTCTTCCATGTGGCTCCAGAATTAAGCTCTTTTGGCAGCACTGGGTGGCTGGTGATGTGATTCACTTTTGCCTATTAAGAAGCAGAGTCCTACACAAGCTACGGCTGCTCTTTCCTACTCTTGTTCAAGGACAACAATTTCACCTTGAAAACAACTGGTGTTTGTTTGCCCTATCAACGGTGGGAATGCAGGAGGGGAGAATGAAGCAAATTTCCTAAATGGAAATAGCAAGGTGTTTATTCTATCTCAAGAAGCTTTGTACAAATTCTTTCTTAGCAAGCAAAGTGTCCCAACATCTTGAAAAACCCGACTGACCGGATTAACATGGGAATATACCGCTCTACAAGAAACTGGGGGCGGGGAGAAGTTGTTCCCAAATTCTTCCTTTTCAGTTACAGAGCTCAGAAGAATGATGATGACAAGACATAAGATGGGAAAGTATACAATGTAAACTCTAAATGACAGTGCTCTAATTTGCACCATCTAATCCACATGAAATAAATTAACAGTGGACACAGCATACTCAAAAGACCAGTGGTTTTTTTGTGTGGTTTTTTGCTAGCATGTGTAAAAGAACACTTATTCTCTTTTGATTTAAGGATTTATGCATTTTGGGATTATCCCCCCCCCCCGCCCGCCAATTTGGACATAAAACAATCAACAGATTATATTTGCAGCATGAAGAAGAGGCCCTCTCTCCAAACAATTTAGACTTGCAAGCTTTTTCTGCACAAAAAAACTGTAACAAACATGGCTGGGTTGGTACCACTTTACAAACATGACTTGCAAATATTAGTAACACAGTTATACCATATAGCCAAACAAGTAAGCTACTTTCTTCTTCTGACAATGTAACATTGAAGATGTCTTTTGGAGGCTTACATTGTGGTTATGTCCTGTAGTGTTTTGATTTCCGGGCAGAAATATTTTGATAGGCTGTTATTTCCCCTACAAGAGACCAGGATTCAAATCCCACTTTATCCACTGACCTATTATGTATAAGCCATTGTGTCTCAACCACAATTTCTTACCTGTAACATGGGAATCTTAACTAAATTTCTCATATTTGTGAAAAACTATAAGATGAAGAATTAGAGAATAAGTTGTTGTTTTTTAGTATATGGATTACAGACTCAGTCCCCCCACCCCCACTCAAAAAACTCTGCTAGGTTTGTGGGGGCTCCATTCTCTTTCCCTTCTTCTCTCTTCCAAACCAACTATGGAGATTGTAAAATTGCATATGGTGGCAAGAATTATTTAATGGTGACAACTCCATATTGTTCTTGTTAGTGCACTTTCAATGCTGTTAATTTTTAACCATGGTCCTTGTTCTAATATACATTTGACTATATAGTCGAGCACAGGTCATACAGTTGCATGGCTAATATATAAACACATCCTGAGTTCTAGAAATAGTGATGTGCTTCTTCCTCACTTGCAACCAGAAATAATGAAACACTCTGAGATAAGCTACATAACAGGCTCTGCACTCTGAATGCGGGCATTTGGGGCTATTTGAAGCTGACTGTGAGTTTGTACAGTTGACCTGGGGGGGAATTGCCATGATTTGAGGAGAATATTTTGATGAATGACACCTCTGTGTCCCACTAGACAGGCTGCTTAGATGGAACAATTCATCATATTTCTCATATGCTACATGCATCATTTTTTATAGGTAGCATTGTATTTGGAAAAGTAAACCTGCCAAAAATAATGATTACAGCTGCAAGCAAACTCAGGGGCATTGCTATGGGAACTATCTCACATTTTAGATCCATTTAAATGGTTATGGGTCAGGAAACTGTTGAATAATGTATCTGTAAAACAGATCTACACTTAGATGCTAACCTGCCAACAGATATATACACAGAGGAAACCACTGCAGCACAAATAAGATGAAACAGCTTTTCTTTCTGCTGTGCTACAGAGCTTGGGATTAGCAGCTAATCTTGACGGACAGCTTCCCTCTGCTCAAGTCCTGTGTATGCCTGATATAAGATACAACAGAATCAATAATCAAAACCCCCAATACAAACCCTTTACACATTCTGCTTGGGATTCACATGTTACTAAATCTATTCTGCAAACCCATGGCAACCTTACAGCATCCAAGTACATTGTTTATACTTAATGACATTTTCTCACAATAAAATGGGATATACCCTGTTGCGCTGTGTTGTTTATTTGAAAACAACAACACTTCAGGCCACTTTTGGAGGCATTTTCCAGCCAGAATGGTTTACAAACACAAAACAGCATGAAAAGCAAACAATAGTACAAAAAGTTTAAGCTTTAAAAAGCTTAAGGTTCTTATGGAAAACTCTTCTTAAAAAATACACCCAAAGTCATCACCCAGCCAGTAAAACATCACTCCTAGAACAACAAATGAAAAAGAGATGCTTCAATGTCTTCCGAAATCCTTCCAGCATAGTAACCTTGCACAGATCTGATGGAATGGAATTCCAAAGTCATGCAGGCACCATAGAGAAGAACCTCTCTTTCCTGTCGACTTCCACCTAAGCAACCTAAAAGGTGAATATGTCAGGGAGCCTCTGAATCAGATCCTAAAGTGTGGGCAGGATAGTGCAGGTAGTCCAAAAAGGAACTCAGTGTCAAACTGAGGGCTTTCAAAGTAAAAAAGCAGCACTTTAAATTGAGCCCAGAAACACACCAGTACATAGCACACTAATATGACAATGGTGCTTCAGGCGTTGACTGCCTAGCTTCCAAGGATTCTGGGAAATTCTGAGTTTCTGAAATGTTTTTAAAGACAGGCCCTTGTGTTGTGCATCACACTGTAGCAAGGTCAGTTCTCTCCAGATAGGGCTGCAGTTTGTGTACCAGCTAAAGATGGTGGAAAGCACTTCTGGCCACTGAAACACCACTTGGTTTGAATCCAGCAGCACTGGCAAACGGCACGCTTGGCCTTTATGGGAGAGTGTCTCAGACATTCACCTGAAGGTCCTGATTTTGATTTTTGTTTTAAAAAGTGGTGAGGGAAGCTAGTAAAATTATGAACGGTGGATTGATCGTGTTCAATTTTTGTATGAGACAAGTTTAATGCCGGTGGCTACAAACAGCTGAGCTTCCACTTTCTGTGTTCTAAACATGCTCATGATGTGCATAGCCCAGTTGGTTAAAGTGTGGTGCCAATAACACCAAAGTTGCAGGTTTGATCCCCATATGAGACAGCAAATATTCTTGCATTGCAGGGGGTTGAAGTAGATGATCATCAGGGTCCCTTCCAGCTTTACATACAATCTATGATTCTATGGCAGTGGAAACTTCATTTCATCTTATTCCTTTCCCGTGTTTTTTCTTGCAAAATCTCTGTTCGCAAGGCAGGTTGGCTAAATGATCCCATACCATCAGTTCTCATGAAAGGGCAAGTTCCCAGACCAAACATAATAATGTTAGAATTAAGGTTTCTAAAAATTATCTCATAGTTATTGTATGTCAAGGGAAAGGCTATGTGTACAGATGTCCTTCTCTTGCCCTTCCCTGGTATATGTTATCACTCTGTTGAAAGAGTTTCGCTAGTATGCTATAGAAACCTGATGAGCATTTGCTATGCTAAGAAGTAACTCAGGTTTCCTTACAGCACTCCTAAGTACTCCTTACTGTCGATGTTGGACCCCACAAATCCTGAAGCCAGCACTGCATGAAGATGCCCTTCTGTGGGAGTGCTGTGGAATGACATCCAGATGGCCCCTTAAAAATTATTACCTGAAGGTGGCGATTTTAGCCACACTGGAAATAAGGATTACTGTGTTACTGCAACATCTGAAATGGGACTCAGGTGGATTTAAAGGGATTAAGACAAATTCATGGATGACTAGGTAAAGGACCCCTGGAAGGTTAAGTCCAGTCAAAAGTGACTATGGGGTTGCGGTGCTTATCTTGCTTTCAGGCTGGGGGAGCTGGCGTTTGTCCACAGACAGATTTCCGGGTCATGCGGCCAGCATGACTAACCGCTTCTGGCACAACAGAACACCGTGATGGAAACCAGAGCACACGGAAACACCATTTACCTTCCCACCGCAGCGGTACCTATTTATCTACTTGCACTGATGTGCTTTCAAATTGCTAGGTTGGCAGGAGCTGGGACAGAGCAATGGGAGCTCACTCCATCACGAGGATTCAAATCGCTGACCTTCTGATCAGCAAGCCCAAGAGGCCCAGTGGTTTAGACCACAGTGCCACCCATGTCCCTTATGGAGGAATAGGTTTCAATTGCAATAACTGAAGTAGCGTAAGATGCTGAGAACAAACAACAAAGGAAGGCTACCATCATGGAGGCTTGCTATGGGCAAGGAGACTGAATGAATGGAACTTTAGTCTGACCATGCCAATGCAATTGTTACACTCTTAAAAGCTGAATTATAAACGCTGGGTATTAAGAGCTAGATCACAAGGAGCAGTGCATAGCTATTTTTATGATCTAAACCAGACAGAAATGGCACCGCCAGAAGTTATTCTGTGCTCTTGCTGATTCACACAAGCACTCCTTCCTATGGTCTTTCATATCACATGCAGAATATTAGCGGCATTTGCGGGTGTGAAATGGCCCAGATAATGTTCAATATAAATCAGAGCTGCACTGAATAATAAAAAAGGAACAAGTGTAGTACAGAAGGATTTCCTTTTGTTTGCTTTTTTGGCTCTTGCCTTTGCTTTTTGTGCCAGCAAGTCACTTCAATTAGTATTCTAGCATGAGCCCGGTACTTTAATAGTGTGGCAGAGGAAGTTGCATATTAACCCTTCTCCTGTGCATATGCTGTAGCTTAATATGTTTTGCTTGAACTGCAATTGAATCGCCCTCTTGCCCATCTGCAATTACTCTTCAACAGACATTCATTTTGCATTCGCTGCTGAAGACAAGGGTTGACTGAAATGTTCCTTAATTAATACGTAGCTGGTTACTAAACATACACACAGAAATGAAGAAAAACAGTGACATTCCTGAGATAAAACTGGCAGTTTCGGGGAACTTGAGTCCTGCACGTGTCCATAAAAGACAGATGGAAAATATCTCAGCATGGAAATAAAACAGAAAAAGATGCCAACATAGTTTAAAGGCCAGATGCAGTATTAACTCATCATGTCCAAGACTTAGCACAGATAAGACTACAGTATGTTTCCTCAGTTATGTCTTTGGGAGGGGGGCGATATATTTCCCAAAGGCAAGAAACTGCATTTAAGATATCTTTCTTGAGCTGCATACTGTATAGCTTACTTTTCTATTAACCCTTTCTGATAGAAGTACGGATTAATAGAAGTTCTGATATGATAAGGTGAATGCCATGCTTCAATTTGTTGCTGCTTCTTTAAGGGTTACTTATATATGCTGTAATAAAGTTGCTGTATCTAAAAACTGACTGGGTTACAGAGGTTTCCATGAACCTGGCTGATGCACTTTAGTTCCTAACACTTTTTAACGTAATGGCGATTACCCTTAGCCCCTCTTCCCCAGTCAGCCTTGCCACTAGCTACTGTGGACCACCTTTGAGCCAGGCTTACAAGCAGTTCTAGTCAGCTCCTTGCTGAATTCTTCTTACTGTCTTATATGACCTCACTGCCCATCTTCAGCTTAAGGTTAATGATTTTGCTCTTTTAAGGCAGACTATGATTTTCAGCTTCCTCCAGCCTGGATAGTCTCTTTCCCATCTGCTTCACCTTTGGCCTCCAGCTGCTTCTTCTCAGCCAGTCTCACCCTCTGTCTTCTTCATATCTGGTCAGCAGACTCTCTCAATATGAGTAGATTAGGCCTATTTATGTCTGTCCACCAACCAATCAGATTTGAGAGACATAGAGTCCTCCCCGCCAATCAGGCCACTTTTCCTGTCCAATGCATAATTAATAATTTCTGCCCAATGAGCCAATCAGAAGCGCAATTTACAATACAGTGGTACCTCGAGTTACAAACGCCTCAGGTTACAAATGCTTCAGGTTACAAACTCCGCTAACCTGGAAGAGTTACCACGAGTTGAGAACTTTGCCCCAGGATGAGAACAGAAATTGTGTGCCGGTGGTGCAGCGGCAGCAAGAGGCCCCATTAGTGAAAGCACGCCTCTAGTTAAGAACAGTTTCAGGTTAAGAATGTACCTCCGTTAAGAATTAACAAATTAAGTTCGCAACTAGAGGTACCACTGTACTCTCAATATTGCAAAACCAACCAACCAACCAACCACTTTCCAACAGACGAGTCCCAGGTACTTACATAGCAGCCCTCCTCCTCCTCCTCCTTCTTCTTCTTCTTCTTCTTCTTCTTCTTCTTCTTCTTCTTCTTCTTCTATCATTTGTAGCCGAGTAAGATGGTTTTCCATGAACACAGTCTTAACAATTCTGCATCCACACGTCCTTCCACAGTAGGGACATAGGTTTCCGAGTGGGAGTTGTTCATAGTGACGGTTTGCCAAACTCTTAGAACGTTTCTCCTTTTTGTCCTGAGCTTGTGCATCTTCAAAGCCCATGGCACCTTTGGTAAAGGCTGTTCTCCAATTGGAGCGCTTGCAGGCCAGTGTTTCCCAATTGCCGGTGTTTACACTACATTTTTTTAGATTTGTCTTGAGACAATCTTTAAACCTCTTTTGTTGACCACCGGCATTAAACTTTCCATTTTTAAGTTCGGAATAGAGTAGTTACTTTGGAAGACGATAATCAGGCATCTGAGCAACATAACCAGTCCAACAAAGTTGATGTTGAAGAATCATTGCTTTTACATTAGTTCGCCTTTCTTCCCAAGTGATGTGTAAAAATTTTTGGAGACACCATTGATGGAATCTTTCAAGGACTTGGAGATGGCGTTTATAAGTGGTTCATGTTACACAAACATACAATAAGTTTGGTAGTACAATATCTTTGTATACAAGCATTTTGGTTTCCCTGCAAATGTCTCAGTCCTCAAACACTCTGCACTTCAATCAGGAGAAAGCTGCACTCGCAGAGCTCAGGCGATGCTTGATTTCGGCATCAATGTCAGCTCTTGTGGAAAGATAACAGCCCAGGTAGAAGTGAGCGACACTTTCCAACATTACACCATTGAATTGGATTTATGGCACTGCAGAGGGGTTGTTTTGTCCTTGTTGGTGCAGCCCTTTGGTTTTTTGGATGTTGAGCAATAGGCCAATCTTTTCATAAGCTTCTGCAAAGATTTTTAGGATGACTTGGAAGTCATCCACTGAGTGTGCACACACTACATTATCATCAGCATACCGAAGCTCAGTGATGGAAGTTAAGGTAACCTTACTCTTTGCTTTCAGACCAGTCTCAGGTACTGACATAACAGCCAATGACCAGCCATTAGCACATACTAAGTATTTTCAAATTGCAGTATTATTATTTTTAGTATTATTTATTGAATTTGTATAACGCCCTTCATACACAGATCTCATAATATAAAACCACAAAATACACAGTAAAAACAAACAACAAACAAATAATTCCTGCCTCCCACAACACTTTTAACAGGACATCAGATGACCCCACATTAAATGACCATACATACACATACACTGTAACTAAATCAAATCCTGCTTGGGTAAGTACATTTTTTTTACAAAATGACTTATCCAAACACCCTTTGGAAACTACAGTGGTACCTCGGGTTAAGTACTTAATTCATTCCGGAGGTCTGTTCTTAACCTGAAACTGTTCTTAACCTGAAGCACCACTTTAGCTAATGGGGCCTCCTGCTGCCGCCGGAGCAGATTTCTGTTCTCATCCTAAAGCAATGTTCTTAACCCAAGGTACTATTTCTGGGTTAGTGGAGTCTGTAACCTGAAGCGTATGTAACCTGAAGCATATGTAACCTGAGGTACCACTGTAGTGCAGAATGTAGCAGGACTGCTGTTAACCCGTGTTGGCCCCTTAGAACACATTACACCAGTGCTGAAGGAGTTCCACTGATTAACGGTGAGTTTAGATACAATCTTCAAAGTGCTGCCATACACCTTCCCATCCAGCCTGGCTAGGATATACCAGAGACTGCCATGATTTTTTTCTGAACGTTAAGTTATTTGGTTAGAGCCTACTCCCAATGCCATCTTTATCAGAAATTAGTTTGTCAGCAATTAGGTGTGAAATATTCTTTCTAGTGGCACTTTCACTTCAGAGTTTCTTTTATCAGAAAGGCCGCAGGACTCTTTATCTGTCTTTGGAAAACAAATTAAAACTTTCCTGTTCCACTATGCCTTGGGTGAGAACAGGAAGTTTAATATTAGTTATGGTTCTGTTTTTCTTTCCCATTTTGCTTTCTCTATACTGCTTCCCTGTTTTATTGTGACACTAATATTTTATTTTATTGTATTATTAATTATTTTATTAGTATTTAGCATTACCGTAAGCTATCATGCAGGCCTATGTGCAGGATATAAATATATTATCATAAAACTATAGGCTAGATGAAAAAGATGAATCTTCTATTCAGAATCTTAATTAGTATGAGATAAGTTGCTCGAGAACTAAAGCAGACAAGGCTGCTTGCCAAAATACATATTAGATTTTGCCAGTGGGGCATATAAGGAAGGTCTGGTCTTATGGAGGGAGATGGGTAATAAAGACAATTTGGATCATTAGTACAATTTGTTTCTTCTTGCCCCCCACAATTGCTATAGTAACCAGAGCCTTTAACGTATTTATCTTCGAAATATCCCTGTGCTGCTTCTGGAGAAATGTTGAATTTGATTAAACAAAAGAATTAAGGCAGAGAGCAAATGCAGATGAAGAATGGAGAATTGGCCACAGAAACTGACTAGCCCTAGATAACTTCTCTCTTGATTTAGATTACATCAACTCAAATATAGCCTGGACCTCAGTTATCTGAACACTAGTACGAATAGGGAGTTTAGGTGTAGACCAGAAAAGGCTAACCTGTGGCCCTCCAGGTGTTGTTGGGGTACAGCCCGTGTGCCAAATATTTCTTCCAATATTTTTTGTGACTATTCTCCATCAATTACTGAGAAAAGAAATTACATTTGAAAATTATCAAAGGGGAGGGAAAACTTGTGGATTTGTCATCCACATTTACTTTACTTTCGACACAGATTTCGAGGTTGTGAGTATCCTCTCTCTCATTCTATAAATCATCTCTTTGATGGTCTTAAATCTGCAGCCTTCCCAAATCCTTGGCTTCCTGTCTGGAATGTACCCTGACAGCCTACCAAGTTTTCTGCACTTTAGTTAAAGCCCATCACTAGATAAAGACTACCATGAGGCTTTTTTATACCAGGGAGTTTGGAGAGGCAGGGAAGTTGCAGAGTGCTGGAGAAATATTTAATGGGATGGTGGGAGACACACGCAACACCCTTGGCCACCTTGCAGTGATATAGTAAGCTCAATTTTGCACTCACCTATATACTAAAGAAGAAGAAGAGTTTGGATTTGATATCCCACCTTTCACTCCCTTTAAGGAGTCTCAAAGCGGCTAACATTCTCCTTTCCCTTCCTCCCCCACAACAAACACTCTGTGAGGTGAGTGGGGCTGAGAGACTTCAGAGAAGTGTGACTAGCCCAAGGTCACCCAGCAGCTGCATGTGGAGGAGCGGAGACGCGAACCCGGTTCCCCAGATTACGAGACTACCGCTCTTAACCACTACACCACACTGGCTCTCAATTCTAAAGCAATTCTAAAGCATGCTGGGGATGGCATAGGTTTTGGCATAGCACTACTTCTTGGATTCAAGTATTAGAATGAACCAAACCATGCAGAAAAGCAGTTCCAGACATGAATTGGTCCTGAGACTGCTGCTTGCTGGGAGAACTTGGGCCAGTCACTGTGTCTCACTCCAAAGGTAGCCAGTATTGTTCCTCCAGATGTTATCAAGCTCCAGCCAGGATAACCAAAGGTTGGGGCTGATGGGAGTTTAATCTGACAATATCTGGAGGGCATATGTTGGCTATTTCTGTCTCATCCTAACTTACCTCACAGGGTTGGAAAGGATAAGAACCATGTACATTACCCTGAACTCTTTGGAAGAAAGGTAGGAAGTGCAATCCTATAGGATAACATGTGCAATTCTTCAGAATGTGGTACTTTTCGCCTTTTTGTGCGTGGAAAGTTTGATGTCCCACTTTCTGCTTGTAAGGAAGGCAACAATTCTAGAAATACTCTCTCTAGCTGACTAGTTGCGTATCTACCTCCTTGACAGTTAGATAGTAGAAGAAATAACTTTCTTTAGTGTGAACATGAAGAAAACAAATAACTGGAAGAGAATACAACTTGGACTGGTTTAGTTTTAGCATGTAAAACAACACACTGAGTAGTTTCAGAAAAGGAATTCTAAATGGGTGTTTTCTTGAAGAAGGCCACATACATAAAAATATCCAAGAGATAAAGCAAAAACAGGAAAACAACATGACTTAAACTATCCTAGGTAACTGAAGAAGATGCTCTGCTGCATCCTAATGTTATGGGTGTCATATTTCACACACAAAAACTCCTAGGAGTATACTAAAGAAGTTAGCAATTGCTTGTAAAATAAATTTATGTTACGGATAATGGATCATTTTTTTTATTGCACCTGTACAGTTGCTGAATAAATAATTTAGGAGGGTGGCAAATTATTAGATTTCTATCCCAGAGAAGCTAGAATGTATTTTGCCAAGTAACCCAGAATTCTAGGGCCTAGAAGCTTGGGAAATTAAAATAAGTGTTCAGACATAAATCTTTTCCTACTTGTTAAAAATGTGGCATTCCTCATTCAACCAGAACCTCAACTCAGGTCAGCAAGTGAAGATTTTTATTTCACTAGAACTATCTAGGAACTATCTATTTCACTGGAACTTGTCTAGGAAAAAAATACTGTACAACCAGGTACTTGTAAAACTATAGTAAGAATTTTAAAAATATGATCAGCAAGATAAATTTTGAGCCTTGGGGTAGGGAGAGAGAAAGCCACTTGTACTCGCTTTAGTCCTGCTCAAATGCTCATAACATCCACTATTAGAGGTATCTCTATCTCCTGCTCCTGCCCTGCAGAACTAACAACAACTTCAACTACCAGACTTTTAGAAGACATCTGAAGGCAGCCCTTTTTAGGGAAGCTTTTAATGTTTGATGTGTCACAGTATTTTAATATTCTTTTGGAAGCCGCCCAGAGTGGCTGGGGAAACCCAGCCAGATGGGTGGGGTATAAATAATAAATTATTATTATTATTATTATTATTATTATTATTATTATTATTATTAAAGTAACTAGCACCACAGGCCTAATTCAATCGCTTCCCCAACCAATGGCTGCTTTGAAGCTTTGAAGAAAGCATCAGTACCACTGATCTCCATCATCTCATCTGGTTGGGCCCTAAGATGGTAAGGGGTAAGTCTTATATACATTTTTTACACAAATTTCAGAACGATAGATACCACAACAGAATTCACTATTGATTTTTTTGCTGTTGTTCCATAACTTTTCCATTTTCCTTTCCACATGAGCCACAATTATTTGACATTCTTCCTTGGGAATAAAGGAATAATTCTACCATTCCTTGGTAGCTCTGAGTTTTTAATGCTAGGCAGCCTTGTGCAAAGAGCAGTACTGGGGGTTCCCCTTACAGTAAACCACATGAAAGCTAGAGATCCAGCTTAATCTAGGCCCTACTTGCTTTGCGTGCTATTCCACTGTTAATCTAGTACAGGTGGATAGTGTCATTATAGGTTTTAGCCACCAGGTGGCAACTGGACACACACACACACACACACACACACAGTGCCAGAAGTTTTCTGTTGCCGTTCTTTTTGGAGGGAGACAAAACTTGCCTAGTTTTTCTTCTTTCTGGTATGTGCATTAACCTTCCATGCCAAGGCACAAAACTTTTCTTGAGCAACAACTGCTACAGTTATGTCACAGGGTGTGGTGGTCAGTAATCACACGGTCCAAAGTTGGAGTTAACACTCGATGAGCAAAAACACAATCTCCACAGACTTTTCTGAGTGCCAGGCCTAATGAGCAGCAACTTATTCCGGGTGGGTCTTCTTCCAGGAAATCAGTTGCCAAGACTAAAGGTCCCCACCTTCCCACAACTGTCTATGTCTCCTCCTCTCCAGAGCTTTCCCCAAGCAATTGGAGACTGTATGTCTGTGTACAGCCAAACTCTCCTTGACCTTTTCATGCCTCTCCTGGTTCTGGGAGGGAGCTGGTCACAGCAGCAGGAGGAAACAACCATGACTTTTCACCAGCCTGACTTATCTCTGGCTCTAATTTCAATTTGACCTCGCTAACTTCAGCTTCCAATTCTTGACCTCTCTGCCACAGACTCTCCCTGCTCACTAAGCCCTGCTTCTGCTTCTGCTTCTGCCATATCCTCTTTCCAGTCTTCTCCCTCTGACCTCTCATCACTGTCCCACCATCACTCCCTGGGCTCTGAGCTTTCTTGCCTTGGTGGTTCCACAGCTGGTTCCTCCCACCATTCCTTTGTGTCCAACCAACCCATGACAATTTGAGGGAAAGAAAGTATCAGTTTGCCTGGTTGCAAATCATGCATTCAAAGACACTGATTTTAATGGGACACTTTCTTTCTGGATTACATCCTGGAGTACACAGCACAGGTTGATGTTATAGATTCAACAACAACAGCAATTGAGAAAGCAATGCAGCAATGCAGAAGGGTAGCATAGACATTTTAGAAATAAACAAGTAACAAAATGTCCATGAGTTCACTTTCTCTCTATGGACAGTTTTTAAGAAGACAGCTTGATTCGATTATAAAACCAGAAGACTGACTCAACCCACAAAGAAGGAAGTGATGCCATGCCAACTTAGTTCCTGAAACATACTGTAGCTCTGTTTCATTTTTACATTTCTCTCTATAGCAGGGGTCAGCAAACTTTTGCAGCAGGGGGCCTCAGACCTTGTGGGGGGCTGGACTAAAAAATAGTGAACGAATTCCTATGCCCCACAAATAACCCAGAGATGCATTTTAAATAAAAGCACACATTCTACTCATGTAAAAACACCAGGCAGGCCCCACAAATAACCCAGAGATGCATTTTAAATAAAAGGACACATTCTACTCATGTAAAAACACGCTGATTCCCGAACCGTCCGCAGGCCGGATTTAGAAGGCGATTGGGCCAGATTCGGCCCCCGGGCCTTAGTTTGCCTACTCATGCTCTATAGAGCCTGAACTGAACACACACTAAAACCTAACTCCCACCCTATTAATCAACTTCAATTTGATTAGGGTCAATGATCAGAATGAGCAGAAATGTAATGAACATACAAAGGCAATAAATTTATTTCAGAGGCTATGGAAAATGAACTTGCTCATGTGAACTTCCAAGTACCTTAAGTCTTTTTAAAACCAGGTTGATTGCTTGCACATTCAACCTCACTTAAAAAAATTGTGTTGACATTTACCAAGACTTAGGTTTGACACAGATAAACTACAAGACTTCCTGAACACCAATGATAGTTGCCTATATAATTTTGCTACATTTCAACAAAAAACGGTACTTGACCTAAGCATAATACAAATGGCAATAGATACAATCACATGTCTATTGACTTTTGCCTTATTAGAATTTGAAACAAAGATGATAAATAATTCACACACTATCCCTTTGATAAATCTGAACAGCTCCTAATACCCAGTCTCTTCTGATTCCATGCATCACCGGCAAATATCACACACATCAGTTGTTTGTTGTCTTTGCTTCGTTTTATTTCCGTTGACAACTTAGGCAGAAGTAAACGGTTTCATGATGGCAAGGAAGACTCGTGTCAATTACGTAGACAGACCTGCACTATAATTTAGAAGAGTTAAATGCCAGGTTCGTTTTACAAAGTAGAAGGAGAAGATTGGAGTAACATTTTTTTGTGTACTAAATTACAAAAAGCAATTTTTGTGACAATTTTATGGGGAAAGAAACATTTGTAACTAAGGCTGGAAAGTTATAAACCACAGTTAAGGGAAAGCAAAAACTTCCAAATTCCTTTTCTTAGGCATGTGGGAAGCCACAAAGAGGAGAAGGAATAGCTTAGAAGCACAGGAAGAGGCTAGGCTCATTTATGTAATGTTAAACAAGGATTTAGCCGTACATCTGAATGCGGCCTCTGCCTATTTATGAGGGTATGCTGAATGTGCCTCAGAGGTTGTTTTGGAGTGGTACTCTGCTAGTTTCTCTTTTGTGGCAGCTGGATGAGTCCCTCTTTACATCACTTTTGATGGCAGCAAATGGCATTTTAACATGGAGTATAATTGGTTATGGTTGATCGATGCGACCTTCAGTTGGTACTGTTTTGTCTCTTTGGTGAGTCATAGTTTTTACGCAGCTTTAATAGACTGTTTTTTCATTGTTCTGTTCATTTGCTCTTCATTAATCACATGTCACCTGCAGCAGCAAGGGTTGAATCCACACAGGCAGAGCAATCGTAGCTCCAGCAGTCTTGTCCCTCATGGTTGACAGCAAAGGAAAGTGGGAAGGGAATGCAGGTTGTGGGGAGGGTAGGCAGTGCCAGGCTGGTGCAGTGACCGGGCCCAGATCAGACCCAATGCCAAATGGCATTAGCTTGGCATATAAGGGTTTGGACTGTAGCCTAAGTCATGCTTAGAACAAGCCCATTGAAATGGACTTCACACTTGGTAATCCTTAAACCAGTCCCTTTGAAATCAGTGGGGCCTAAGTTAGTCTCTTTGGTTTCAATGGGTTCACAATTAAGCATGACTTAGGCTGCAGTCCAACTCCCAGGTTGTTTGAAAAGACAGTTGATTAAAAAAATGTAACTTAATAAATAAGCAAACAGCCCTCTTATGTTTTATCTGTGAGAGACAGTTAACTACTTTCCCCCTTACAGACAGAGAATACATTTTTTCCTTACTCATCATGCCTTTTCTCTCATGCTTTGGCCGTCAAATTAAGGCATGGCAAAACTGGGAAAGCAGAACTGCTTCTTCTTGATGCTGATGCCAGCAGTGAGGTCCAAGTGAGACACAGGGGGTGGCTTTTAACGCAGCAACCCAAGAGATTGTGTTCCCCGCTGGACCTACGGTGGAATGCTGGCTCCATCACTACAGCAAACTGCATCTTTCTCCTACTGTCAGTTCCTGTATGTTACTTCTTTGTTAAACTTACTTCCATGTCCTTTTCCAGAACAGGACAGTTTAGATTTAATAAAGAACACATTTTATTGCTTTATTTACTGATATAGTTATTTAAAACAGCAGCAGCGGGTTTGTGACTAACCTAAATCTTTTTTATTTCAATGGGACTTGCAGCCTGTATGTACACCATACATTTAGAGAACGTTTTCCTCCAAAAATCCTGGAAATTGTGGCTAAGGGTGCTGGGAATTATAGCTCCGTGAGGGGTAAACTACAGTTTCCTTGATTCTAGGGGGTGGGAGGTGTGCTTTAAATGAAGCCATAGTCAGGTCTGCAGCCCATCTACTCAGAAGTAAGTCCCGTTGGATTCAGTAGGGCTTACTCCCAGGGAGGTGGGGTTAGGAGAACTACAGCCTTGGTCGAGACTTTTGCTGGATTGTTACCCTCAATTTATATATCCTAGCAGTATTTTAAAGAATTGCCTTTCGCACGGGGAGAAAGGTGGCGCTATTGAGTATTTCCAGATCATCTGTTGCAAAAAACAAACAACCACAACCATGCCTTTAGGTCTCATTTATCCTCCCAGCTTATTCTTCCGTCTTTTCTGACTCACATTTATCTGGAAAAGTGACAAATGATCACTGAACTTTCAACTCCCAGACAAAAATAATAAAAGCAACAACCAAAGATTCCGGAACAACACTGCATTCTTTCCCAAGCCCATCAAAACGCCCATGGCCGTCAGTTTTCTTTGCGGATGTTCCGTTCAAATCTCAGATCAGCATTTTGGAAGCAGGGAGGGGAGCGAGGCGAGCACTGGGGAGAGAATAACGGCGAGGTCTTTCAACTCAGGATTAGAAAGAAGACTTTTTCCTCCAGGCACAGGACACTATCAGACCCAGCTGAATGGTGCAAGCCAAATAACTCCGCGGAACGGCCTGCAAAGGAGCTGGAAAGAATAGCGGAGCCAAACTTTCCGAGTTAACTTTGTGCTGCCTGCGCCACTGTCCAAGCTGTTGACACGCCGCTTTAAAAACGAAAAAAGGGTGAATCAAAGAGCAGCCAATGAAACGGGAACCCGCCCTTTCCTCTCTCTCACTTTGGGGAGAGACTTTTAAGACGTGATCCAACTCTCCCTGTTGCAAAGCAAGCTCGGTCGCCTTAGCTCGAAAGTGCTGCAGTTGAGACGCGCTTCCTCCACCGTCTTATTTCAAGCCTATTTCAAGCACGCTTCTCCCCTGGGATCTGTAGCTTGCTGGAAATTGTAGCTCGGCGTGGGGGGAAACTACAGTTCCCAACATTCTTCTTCCCCGAGGGGGGCGCTTTAAATGCACGGAATGTACACGTGTACACACACACACACACACACACAAAATCCTCCTTACTCACCCATCTCCCCATCTTCTTCTTCCTCCCCCTCTTCTTCCTCGTCATCTTCCTCCAGCTCCAGCAACACACCCTCCTTCTCCGCATTCATCTCCCCAGAAGTCCGTCGCTGCTGCTGCTGCTGCATTCCTCCTTTCCTGCAGATAATACGGAATAATCTCCAGGAGGAGGCTGGCAGAGGGAAAGCAGCCCCGGGGCTCCCGCGACCAGAGAGCCCGCCTTCCCCTCTCCGAGAGCCGCGGGGAAAGGAGAAAGGCGGGGCGGCCTGAGCCAGAGCAGCGGGCTGGGCTGAAGGCGCCGCCCTCTTGGCAGCCCGCCCGGACTGAGAGAAAGAGACGGGAAAGCGAGAGGGGAGTTTCCTCCCGTTGCCACAGAGACGAGGCTGGGGTGACGGGGCTTCGTGGGTCCCAGCAAGTTACGGTAGCTCAGCCAGGGGGCTCGTCGAGCCCGAAGCAGCAGCCAGCAACCTGCTCGAAAGGAGTGGCTCTCGCTCTCTTACCAATAGAACCTTTATATATATATATAAAACTTTATTGAATAATACAATCAAATTTCCAGACATATCTGCAAAAACACAATTGTTTACATATTTGCCACACATAAACTGTGAAAGAAGATAAAGAGTAAGAAGAAACGGGGGGAAAAGCAAAGGAAAAGAAGAAAGGAAAGAAAGAAAGAAAATGCTGTTTTCCATAAACAGTAATTCCAAAATTACACTTGCACACATTGTAAAATACAAATCTTAATTAAAATATCTTAAAAGACTTCCACCGCCTAAACCACACTTCTTTTGTTATTTAATTCTCTATCTCTGTTCTTCACTTCCATCCCTTTGGATCCCTTCGGATCTCCCATAATCCATTAAATTCTCTATATTCTTTATAGTTCAGTAGGACCTTTCGCAGAACTGTCGACTTGGAAGGGACCCTGAGGATCAGAGTCAGGGTTTCCCAAACTTGGGTCACCAGCTGTTTTTTGGGGACTACAATTCCCATCACCCTGACAGTGGGTCCCTGCTAGCTAGGGATGATGGGAGTTGTAGTCCAACAGCAGCTGGACATCCAAGGTCGGGAAACCCCTGGATTCTCATCCAACTCACTACAATGCAGGAAAAGGCACCCCCCAAAAAAATATAAGTATATCTCAGGATCACTATTTGAACTTCCGCCCTAGTGTTACACAAAACGCGCTGTTCTGCTTTGCTCCCAACCAGCTGCCTTCTAAAGAAGAGCCATTTCTGAATAAATTCTTTGTGATGGGGAAACTAGAAGTGCACAGAGTTGTCTACAAAAAACAGGCACATGATAGCTGCACACATGCCGTTAATGCACGTTATTATTTTCCCAAGAATCCTAGTAGCTGAGGTTTGCACCTAACAAAGCTGCAGTTCCCAGCACCCTCCACAAACTACAGTTCCCAAGGGTCATCTAGTCCAACTCCCTGCAATGTTTTAAAATGTATGGTATGTACACAAAAGTTGATGCTGACTCTGGAGCGGTTGGTGTTGATTCTTTACCGCTGCTGATTTTTGCAGCTTTGGGTGTTAGGTTGCTTTTACTGTCCCTCTGTGTGTGTGTCTTATTTCTATTACATATTTGATATTGCGATCTGTCCTGGAGGGTATAAAAACTACGTATCTAATAAACATATGAATACCATGCTGTGTGTTACATGGTGCCTGCTTTGGCAGGGGGTAGACATTGCTGGAGGCAAAATGTGTCCAGTCTTCACCCTGAAAATGTAACATTAGATTCTAGAGAGTCTGTAGAACAGAGCAGTGGAATGGCTCAGCAAGTCATGGTAGCAAAAATTAAGCAACAAAGGGACATAAGGACTGATTGTGAATCCTGCTGAGTTCACGGAAAACCAAAAGAGCATTTTTGTTAATTGTTTTTCAGTGGATAAAGCATGATTTCCAAGATGAAAAAAAACATTCCTGTGACTGGGCCACATTTCCCAGTGTCAGAAACTGATTCCCAGTATTTTCACTGGCACTGCAGCGATGTATTAGAGGAAATTAAAATGACTGCGTATAGAAAAACGGTGTGAAGCAGCCATAACCCAATTTAGCATTGTTTCCAGTTGTGTATAACCCTCCAAGGACTTGTTAATTTTCATGCCTCTGTGCAAGTTCCAGTATGAAATGACGACAGTCTCTTTTGCCCTCTACTGAACTGAACTGGTAATAACAACTAACGATAAAATTTGCTGCTGATCATATAGGGAGAATGCTGAACCAACCTGTACTGTAAAGGTGCATTGCAGGATTCATGCTTTCGTCATGGTGTGTGTGTACATCCTATACTTCCAGTTGTATGCTAACACAGCCATAGGGCCAACCCAATGTATTTTGTTGCCTGAGGTGAAGGACAAGACCACACCCTGTAAGCCCATCAACAGAAACAGACTAAACTGGCAGCTGAATCTTAGTTCAGCACTGGTGGCAGGACAGCAACCTTACTGCACCTAAAGTTAGCAAGGGGTTGCAAGGCACACACAGCTCTGCCCTCTACCACCTTCCTGCCTCTGCCTGCCTCCCAGCATCTTCAGCCTGAAGCAGCTGTCTCACCGTGCCTAGCAGCAGAGCCGGCCCTCTGCAGCCAACTAAGGACCTTTTCTGACACTGCACGGGAGCAATGTCCTCAAACCCAACAAGCACCCGACATCCACTTAAAACACTGACCTTCTAAATAAATGCAATCATTTTTATAGATAATAGGCCTTGCAGAGTCACACCCATCTAACCCAGGGAGCACCTAACCCAGATCCGGCCCTGAAATAAACTAGGGGCAGAAATAATGTTTATTTAGGGGTTGGTTGTTGTTTTTTAACTAATTAAACATATAGTCAGGCAGGAGAAGGAGGAGGCGATGTGGGCAGATGATCACCACCAGCAGAGTTTCAATCCTGTGGGGTGCTGCTTAGCAAGGAAAGGTGATTGGGAAACAGCACCCTGCAGAACTGAATCCCGAGGGCCAAAGTGTGTGTTCCTTCACAAGTATCTTCATGTAGCTTGACGTGCTGGTATGCCAGTCAAAGCCACGCAGGCCCCCTGACACAACAGGGTAAGGTAAAGGTAAAGGTAAAGGTAAGGGACGCAGGTGGCGCTGTGGGTTAAAGCCTCAGCGCCTAGGACTTGCCGATTGAAAGGTCGGCGGTTCGAATCCCTGCGGCGGGGTGCGCTCCCGCTGCTCGGTCCCAGCGCCTGCCAACCTAGCAGTTTGAAAGCACCTCCGGGTGCAAGTAGATAAATAGGGACCGCTTACCAGCGGGAAGGTAAACGGCGTTTCCGTGTGCGGCTCTGGCTCGCCAGAGCAGCGATGTCACGCTGGCCACGTGACCCGGAAGTGTCTCCGGACAGCGCTGGCCCCTGGCCTCTTAAGTGAGATGGGCGCACAACCCCAGAGTCTGTCAAGACTGGCCCGTACGGGCAGGGGTACCTTTACCTTTAGCTTTTTAAGGTAAAGGTAAAGGTGAGGGACGTGGGTGGCGCTGTGGTTTAAACCACTGTGCCGCTTGGACTTGCCAGTCGGAAGGTTAGCGGTTCAAGGCCCTGTGACGGGGTGAGCTACAGTTGTTCGGTTCCAGCTTCTGCCAACCTAGCAGTTTGAAAGCATGCAGTGCAAATAGATAAATAGGTACCGCTCTGGCGGGAAGGTAAATGGCGTTTCCATGCACTGCTCTGGCTTCACCAGAAGCGGTTTAGTCATGCTGGCCACATGACCCAGAAACTGTCTGCAGAAGCGAACAAATGCCAGTTCCCTCGGCCTGTAAAGTGAGATGAGCGCCGTAACCCCAGAATCGTTCATGACTGGACTTAACTGTCAGGGGTCCCTTTACCCTTTTAAAAGGTAAAGGTAAAGGACCCCTGAACAGTTAAGTCCAGTCAAAGGTGACTATGGGGTGGTGACACTCATCTCGCTTTCAGGTTGAGGGAGCCAGTGTTTGTCCACAGACAGCTTTCCGGGTCATGTGGCCAGCATGACTAAACCACTTCTGGTGCAATGGAACACTGTGACGGAAACCAGAGTGCATGGAAACACTGTTTACCTTCCTGCCACAGCAGTACCTATTTATCTACAGTACTTGCACTGGCCTGCTTTCGAACTACTAGGTTGGCAGGAGCTGAGACAGAGCAACAGGAGCTCACTCTGTCGTGGGGATTCAAACTACTGACCTTCTGATTGGCAAGCCCAAGAGGCTCAGTGGTTTAGACCACAGTGCCACCCATCTACCTATTAGAAAATGGGGCAGCAATACTAGCAGGATAACAGGAAACTAATGCAGTATGCCCCATGTCTAAATGCAACCCAGCCAGATGGACAGAATATAAATAATACAATTATTATTAGTAGTATTAAATGTAAAAAATGGATGGTCACTTAAAGAAACTGTGCCCCAGCAACTTTGTCACCAACCTGTAGTAGACAGAACTGTGAAAAGCTGGGATATAAATATTGTGAATCAATAAAACCATCCTGCCAGGAGGTTGACCTGAATATTTCAACTTTTGGGTGGTTGCTGCAGCCCTGCTTCACCTGAGTGCAAATGTGTTTCCTCTGCCTTGCGTTTAACTTTTGTCACCGTTCTTCCCTTTGGCTATCAGCCAGCGAATCACCTAGGAAACCCAAGGACTGGTTGCCATGGGCACTCTGCTAAGCATCTGTTCCCTTCCTTGCACAGCACATCAGCACAGGAGGGGAAGGAGGGTTTTTCCAAAGGATCGTGGTACTGAAAGGATAGGTCTTGTCCTCATTTAGCCCACTCAACTTTCTGCAAAACTGGCAGCGTCGTCGTCACACAACAAACACGTACGCCATAGAACTCGCTGTGCTGCGACAACGGAGTTCTAGGAATGTTTTGACCTTACATAACTTGATGAGGCGCTGCCCATAGTTCAGTACAAACTGCTAACAGTGAGCCAAAGAGAGAAAAACTGGGAAATCCTGTTCCTTTCTACATACTGATGATTACACAGCTAGTAGTATAGACAAGGCCCATGTAAGCAAGTCTGCCTTTCTGTACTGTGAAGCTGTATTTTGATCCTACTGAAGGTTATAAGAAATAGGGCAAGGTGATGCATGTGTTTGGAGGCAAAATTTAACTCATGTTTTTAGGCAATGCCATTTCTTCCCGTTCTTAGTGCTGAGAGCATGTAAACCCTGTTGTTCCATCTGACCAGTGTGTTTCCCCCTTAACTGCAACATCTGAGCATTTTTCAGTACTTGCAATCCATCATTTGGCCACAGGAGGGCATATTTATACAACCTTTAACTAAGGAAACATTTTTCTCACCATAAATAAAAAACCTTAACCTTTGCGTTTCAGAAATACCAGCATGGGCCTTACAAAATATTGAGGTCATATTAAGGAACATTTTCCCAGGCTGGATTATTTTTTTTCAGACATGCTCCATTGGTTTGCCAGCATGTTTCATCAATGTCTAATTCCTCCAAATGAAAGAAATCAAAATTCCTCACATGAGGAGACAAGATGAGTAAAACCCAGCCTGCGTGTTTCTTTTATGACTTTTTCCCAAGTAAAAAAAAAAAAAGGGGGGGGGGAAACACTACATAAACAGAAAACAACCCCTCAAAAATCATTTCTCTAAGAGTACTACAATCATAAAACACATTTATAAAATGCTTGCTTCATTTTCTGTAGAAATGTCAATATATTATTTGAAGCGTGTCTTAAAGTTTCAATTTACATTTCCCCCTGTGTGCCCTGACAACAAAAGCCCCCCCTAAATAGAATACTTCACCAGACAGAAAATCATTCCCTATAGAAGCTAGAAAAATTGCACCAATTATCCATCTGATGGGAGCAGGGTGCCAGGTCAAACATTGCTGTAAATAACGACTTCTAGTCTAAAATCCCTGCCTTTAAAACCTGCCATTTTGGAATAGGATTGCACTTAGTTACTATTCAGTGATGAAAGCAAGCCATTTTCTGCCCTTTCGTTAATTCACATATTATAGAACAGAGTTCCACCATTTACTGCAGATTCCCAGTGAACCCTCGTTTGTATAGCACTTTCAAGCACTTCGCATGCATTATCTAGGTGTGATTCTTACAACAACTCTACAAGGCAGATTTGGGATTATTTCCCCAGGGAATGAGGCTGAGAGACTGTGCCTTGCCTAAGGCAGCTAGCGATTTTGTGTCAGAGGAAAGATTTGAACCAGGGACTGCCAGGGAGCAGCAGTTTCTTAGCAACCACACAGCACCACCTCTTCCTTGGCAGCTATGTGGCAACCATGTCACCCCAATTAAAAAGATCTTCTGCCATCCATGCCCAAGGTACATGCTAACAATCACTTGACCAATGCAAACTTTTTGGCTATCAGTACTATACAGGCTAGGTGATGATGCCTAGACATCACCTTGCCAACAAAGGTCCGTATAGTTAAAGCTATGGTTTTCCCAGTAGTGATGTATGGAAATGAAAGCTGGACCATAAAGAAGGCTGATTGCCAAAGAATTGATGCTTTTGAATTATGGTGCTGGAGGAGACTCTTGAGAGTCCCATGGACTGCAAGAAGATCAAACCTCTCCATTCTGAAGGAAATCAGCCCTGAGTGCTCACTGGAAGGACAGATCCTGAAGCTGAGGCTCCAATACTTTGGCCACCTCATGAGAAGAGAAGACTCCCTGGAAAAGACCCTGATGTTGGGAAAGATGGAGGGCACAAGGAGAAGGGGACGACAGAGGATGAGATAGTTGGACAGTGTTCTCGAAGCTACCAGCATGAGTTTGACCAAACTGCGGGAGGCAGTGGAAGACAGGAGTGCCTGGCGTGCTCTGGTCCAGGGGGTCACGAAGAGTCGGACATGACTAAACGACTAAACAACAACAACTATGCAGGCTAGCTAACTACCCTCCATTGTTATATTTCCTCCTGGGGCTTTGTCAAATGGGCCAACAATTTTTGTAGTTCAGCTACAAACGTCAGGTCACCTTGTTCACCACGGCCTCCTGGAGGCAGTCATGTTTTGGTTTGTGGCCTGAAACAGCAGCTGCTACCACCTAAGCTGCATCTGCAACAAACTAAAAACCCTATGTTCTAGGAACAAGCTTGGTTTGATTTAAGAAGCAATGCTGTGATCCTAATGCAAATTTGTACAACTCCTAGCTTGGAAGGTTTCATTTCGCTCTTACTAGAACTGACATATACACAGTAACACCAAACAAACAGATGTAGAAAATCCCAGGTATTTGATTATCTACCAAGCTTTGCGGATGGTGATGAGATCAGAAACCGGAATATTTGTACAGCTGTATGTATACAGCTGTTTTCTTCACAAAGCAAGATGGCAACCAAAGCCTATTTATTCCTGTATTGCAGGAAGATGGACTAGACAACTCTTGTGGTCCCTTCCAACTATACAATTCTGTGAGTCTGTGCAGTCAAATATTTCAGCACTAAAGCTTTAAATTGCAATCGGATTGTTCACTCCTACCTGAATTTATGTTTCAGGTGTTGGAGGAGGCCTTATGTGGGCCAAATCTTATGCAACTGTCTACGCTTATATAAGGGATGTGGGTGGCGCTGTGCGTTAAACCACAGAGCCTAGGACTTGCCGATCAGAAGGTCGGCGGTTTGAATCCCCATGACAGGGTGAGCTCCCATTGCTCAGTCCCTGCTCCTGCCAACCTAGCAGTTTGAAAGCACGCCAAAGTGCAAGTAGATAAATAGGTACCGCTCTGGCGGGAAGGTAAACGGCGTTTTTGTGTGCTGCTCTGGTTCTCCAGAAGCGGCTTAGTCATGCTGGCCACATGACCCAGAAGCTGTACACCGGCTCCCTTGGCCAATAAAGCGAGATGAGCGCCACAACCCCAGAGTCAGCCACGACTGGACATAATGGTCAGGGGTCCCTTTACCTTTACCTTTATGCTTATATAAATTCTTACTTTCTTTTTAAAAGGTTTTGCCCTGATTTTATAGTAGATATTAAAAAAGACAGACAGTTCAGCATCAGGACACACAAATTCAATGAAGAGACATTCAATTAAACAGAAATCAATGGCTATGATCCAGACTTCAGAAAATCCAAGTAGTCCAGGTATGGAAGGCCTCCATGCCAGACTATCCAATAGGGTTTGTGTGTGTGTATGTGTGGCTCATTTGCGCAATACATTTAACATAGGAACATACAATTATGGCTTCCCCAGTAAATCTTGGTAACTGAAGGTGCTGAGAATTGTTAGGAAACCCCTATTTTCTTCACAAAGCTATAATTCCCAAAGTTTCCTGGGAAGAGACATTGACTGTGAAACTACTCTGAGAATTGTATTTCTGTGGAGGAAACAGGGGTGTCTCCTAACAACTCTTAGCTCCTTTAACAAACCACAGTTCTCAGGATTAATTGGCTTCAAAATAACAGCAAAGCGAAATAACTCCCATCAGGCCCAGCAAGGATGGCCAATGACCAGGGTTGATGGAAAGCCTTAGTTCAACATCTGGAGTGCCAAAGTTTCCCCACACTTGATCTATATGATTTAGATAAGAATTTGGAGAAGGAAGAGGATGAAATATGATCATTTTACTGCTATTGTTGAAATTGTTCTTTTTTTTTTTACCTTTGAGTTATTTGTATCTCCCCCCCCCCCTTTTAAAAATTTTATTTATACTTTTCAGGTTTATACATTTTTTTTGACATTTCAAAACTTGACTTCCTTCCCCCTCTTTCTGCGGTTCCTTAAATTTATTTTTAATATCATCTGCATATCCTAATTAACTTAATTTGCTCATTTGTTCATCTTCTTTAAATATATACTCTTATGAAACTGCAGGTTATTACAATAATCCTGCCAATGTTTTTATCTGTAAATATTGAATAAACCAATTCCATTCTTTTTTAAAAAGTTTGTTATCTTGATTTCTTATTCTTCCGGTAAGTTTTGCCATATCTGCATGTTCCATAAGTTTTTGTATCCATTCTTCCTTTGTTGGGACTTCTTCTTTCCATTTTTCGGCAAGTAACATTCTTGCCACTGTCATTGCACACATGAATAAGTTTCTATACAGTTTGAGTTATTTGTATCTTTTATTCTTTTAACTTTCTTATGTCAGTTGGTTAGAAAGTTAGAAATATTTTCAAAAAATAAATGCATACACATTTTTATTTGGAAAATTTAACTAGTAACTATTTGGCTTAAGTTCAAAGGCAAGAAACCATGTACTCTTGGGCAATAATTTTCTGACGCTTATCTACTCCATGATGTCTCGCCCAACATTTTTCACACTTGTGCTTTTTCCACATTAAAAGTCTTGAGCAGTAATTGGATTTAGCATATTTTTAAAAGACGAGGGAAAGCTCAATCGACAGCAAGCTCTTGTTTCCTTTTGATATTAGTCTGGCACATGAGCTAGCTATCAGTCTCAAAAGGGGTGAGATGTAAATGCGCAGAAAGACAGACAAATGCAGAACTCACATGCTCCTTCCTTTCATTCACTCGGATGAAACAGTTACATAACATAGTTTTACAGCCACTAGAAAAAAAAAGCCAGATGGCAGCGATTAATCTTTGTTTGCCATGGTGCACCTTGGGTGAAACCTATTGCTCATTAAGTGCTTGCAGGGAAATGTCATTGCAAAGAGTCACACAATGTGCTAATTGTATGATCTTGTTTCATAAACAACAACATGAATTGTGAATGGGATCTGTTCCGGACGCCCGATCACAACATGAAAAGAGCGCAACCTGCAGCGGTGTGTCTGCGCACACGCGGGTTGTGATTTGCCGCTTCTGCGCATGTGCGTGCCGTCATTTTGCGCTTCTGCGCATGCGCGAGTGGCGAAACCTGGAAGTAACCCTTTCCAGTACTTCCGGGTTGCCGGGGACGTAACTTGAAAGAACGTAACATGAAGTGGACGTAACATGAGGTATGACTGTATACACACACACACACACACACACACACACACACACACAAGCATCAACAGTGTGCAGAAATCAGTTTATTAATGGTGCAATCCTACACACCAGTTGGTAGAGCATGAGACTCTTAATCTCAGGGTCTTTTGCCCCACATTAGGCAAAAGATTCCAGCATTTGCAGGGGTTGGACTAAATGACCCCCAAGGTCCCTTCCAACTTTACAGTTCTATGATCTATTTGATAATAAGCCTCACTGAATTTCAGAGGACTTTAGTATGTATAACCCTTGATTCCTGTACACCTTTGAAGTTTCCTCTCCTCTTATCATCTGAAACTGATAAGGTGAAAGATAAGCAGCCTTTTGTCTGTGCATGGGGACTGTCGGCCATAATCTTTGGCTGCGAACACACAGAGCTACAATTCCCAACACCCTTAAACTAAAGTTCCCAGGATTCTTTGTGGGCAGGCAAAAAAATGTACTTCAAACGTATGGTGTGTACGCAGCCCTCACTTTTATCGTCTTATTGCAATTTTGTATGTTGTACGCCGCCTTGCGGCCTATAAATATTTAAATAATAAGAAATTCTATAAACACCTTACAAGTAATAAATAAATATGGAAGCATGGTGGGGGAGCACATTAAATGTCAAAGCACAGGAGGGAGCCAGTTATATGGAACATGATCACTGCAAGGGATCTGAAAGGTTAAGTGAGATGCACTGTGCAGCCCTAGATTTTTTGGGGGGAGGTTCTTTTTTAAAAAAAGGCACTGCACCTGTTAAATATGCACAATTGGAGGGTTGGGAGAAGACGTTTAATAACAAAGACAATTACTTTTTTTAAAAAAAGAACTCAATGCGGGTCCTTATAAGGCACCCACAACTCAGCTGTTTATGTTATGGCTGAATGAGATTAGTGTGCAAACTATATTTTTCTCTGGAACAATGCAAAGAAAAGACCCAGGGCAAAATCCTATAAAGAAAGATCCTTTCCAGAGTGTGCGTTTTGACACAGGCCTAGTGTTCTGTGGAATAGGTCTAAACAGTTAGCTCTGATTCTTTTTATTTTTTTATTTAAGCTTCCTAGCATAGCAGGCCCAGCCATGCTTTCATTCCTCTCATATGCAAATATTCTATTGTTTGAGTCCACCCCAGTGGAGGTTTTTGGTTTTGTTTTGTTTTTAACAAAGATTCCACACACACACACAACCAATTTGAAAGGGGGGGGGGACAACAACATAACATTATTGGCCTGATACGTACAGAGATGGATATCGCTTACAATGCCGTGCTTGGAAGCAAACGAAGGCCCTTGTTCTTTGTGGGGAGGGCAAATTTGCCAACGTTATTTCATACCTGGGAGATTTCCAAAGTCCTGCTGTGATGACATTGATGTAGTGCTGCTACTCTGTTATCATCTGTGTATATTATCGAGTGTAACAAATACCTTATTCAGAGGATGCCCTAAACTTTGCATTTGGTGACATTCTTGCTGCTGTGTTAATATCGGGTCTATTAAGCAGCACCTCATGGTCCATTAACCTTTCTTTAGGCCTGACCCCGTGAAGTTTAGGGGTCTTGAGCACAGTGTGAAAAGGCAACGGGTTTCACTCTCACCCAAGGAGCTCATTAGGACTTTATAGAAAGACACACAAAAAAAATACTCGCATAGTACCAACATTTGCAATGAGGAGCACTCACCAGACAAACAGCCTGGTGTCAGGAGGCAGCCATTGTTCTCCTTTTTCCAGTGCTGCACACCAATTTAGCAAGCTAACTAAAGGGAGTGCTCATTTGTAATCCACCATTTCATCCTTTGTCACCCAGATTCATTTACCAGCATCTCCATTGGTCCTGATGTTCAGCTTCCTGAAATTCCCGCTTCATTCAGGAATCAAACGGGCTTAAGAGGGAATCACACCTGGCCTTTTCCAACGATGGTGTTTGGGATTTCTTTCTTTCTTTCTTTCTTTCTTTCTTTCTTTCTTTCTTTCTCTCTTTCTCTCTTTCTCTCTTTCTCTCTTTCTTTCCTGCAACGTTCCATTTGGGTAGGCTCTGAAAGTTTGTTTGCAGACTGAGAGCTGGGTTGTGACCACCTGTGCAAACCCAAACAAATTACATTTCAGTTGTTCTTGGGTAGGGGAACTTCCCAGCGGATTGTGCCCTAAGCATGTTCTGTCCCCTGCCAGAATAAGATATTTCATCCTCTTCTCTGTGAACATTAGACTTTATTTTGATTCATTAATGAAAGTCATCATGGAACCATCTGTAATTTTACTTTTCACATGGAGATGTTATAAACACACACTTCTAAACACTGCATATTTGAAATCATTTTAGCTTAGCACTTTGTGCTTATATTGAATGATGCAAATATACCAAATATAGAATTAGATTTAGGGCCAAAAATATGCTGCTTCTTCCTCTTATTTCAGCCAAGTTGACTAAATTAGGATAAAGTAGTAACTGTAGATGAAAGCAATGTGGTTATTAAATAGTACCAAACCATTCACTCCAGCTTTAGTAAAGAGGAAAGAAAGAAGCACTCATTCACAGTTCCATCCACCAGGTCTCCTTAGTTTCTCAAGAAAATGTAACGAGTCATTGGCTTATTTCTAAAGGGAGCAGTTCTGAGGCTCAACCCCTCATGAGAATCATCCTTTCCCCCACTACCAACCTTTGCTTCTCTTCCTTTTTACAGGGTGGAATCTACACACATATAAAAACCGTTCTGAAAATGCTTTTTTAAAAGAAGCGTTTTAAAAAAATACATTGAATTTTTCATAAGGCTCCCTATTCCCATGTAGAGTCACATTGTAAAAAGGTAAAGGGACCCCTGACCATTAGGTCCAGTCATGACCGACTCTGGGGTTGCGGCGCTCATCTCGCTTTATTGGCCGAGGGAGCCGGCGTACAGCTTCTGGGTCATGTGGCCAGCATGACTAAGCCGCTTCTGGTGAACCAGAGCAGTGCACGGAAACACCGTTTACCTTCCCACTGGAGCGGTACCTATTTATCTACTTGCACTTTTTGGTGTGCTTTCGAACTGCTAGGTTGGCAGGAACAGGGACTGAGCAACGGGAGCTCACCCCGTCGTGGGTATTCAAACCGCCGACCTTCTGATCGGCAAGCCCTAGGCTCTGTGGTTTAGACCACAGCACTACCCGCGTCCCAGAGTCACATTGTATATTGCACTTAAAACACACTTAAAATGTTTTATTTGGTGCTGTATAGCTGAGTCCCAAGAATGATTTAGAACAGAGGTGGAGTCACTGGCGGAGGAAGAGGAGTGCGGGGGGAGCGCGCTGCCCCCAGCAGAGCGATCCCGGTGGGGTGCCATAGTGGCTGCACACTTCCCCCCTGCGCTGGGCACCACGCCCCCAGGATGTGTGCCCCTCCCCTAGGACACATGAAAGCCCCACCCCCCAGGGCCTGAGCATGAAGCTCCGCCACTGGGTGGAGTAACCTTTTCAGTCTAGGAGGGCCACATTCCATCCTGATAGCCTTCCAGGGACCACATGCCAGAAGTAGGCAGGGCAGAAGACGAATGAGGGTAGAGCAATGAATATAATTTTTTTCTTCATACAGTAGACTGGTTTCCAGGGAGCCAAGAGGCATTATTGAAGTTCAGGGACACATTTCAGCCTGGCAACAGCACTCAAGTAGGGTATGAAGTGCCCTGAGACCTGCAGGTATAAGATGGCATACAAATTTAATAAATAATAATATGAAATCAGGCTTCTGAGGGAAGTGGCTGTGAAGGCAGTGTGGCCTGTGGGGAGTCCAACAAAACAAAGAGACACCTGGAAGGTCACATTTGACCTCTGGGTCTGAGGTCCCTGATGTACGGTAACATTGCCATCATCATCATCATCATCATCATTATATTACACTTTCATTTTACTGTATGTCAAAAGCTCTTTTACAGATGCAATACTGACCAAAGAATATATATATATACCTATGGATTGATTAAACAACTTTTAATATCTCCTTGAACTGAACCATTAAAGTCCAAAAGGGTTTGTCAGGTAATGCAGTGTGTGTGCAGCAATGCAAAATCCAGAGAGAGAGAGAGAGAGAGAGAGAGATGTTCAAAGAAAAAGTACACCTTGTATTCTTGGCTATACAACAGAGGGCTTTGCAAACACGTTTGGTACTGTAACATTCTAGGCAGCATTATGCTTAGCAATACATATTTAATACAATACATGCCTTAGAAAGCTTGCATTCTGTGCTTGTAAACTTCAGCCAAACAAACTAGATAACGTTAAAAAACAGAAAGAATAATCTAATCTGAAAGTAAGCTCTTTACCTAAAAAATAGACTGGGTTTATGAGAACTTTGGTTTATTGTTGGTACTCTTCACTTCTCCGTGCAATTTTATTTGTACTAATCAGAGTGCCTTGATGCTAATTAATTGCTGCCGCCGTGCAAGACACAGAAATAGGACCTTCAAAGGGGCAAAAGCAGTGACTTGATATGTTTAAGTCACTGATTTAAGTCAAAATTCATATGGTACATAAAACGGATAAAGTTACCTGGGAGCTGGTTTACACCCCAATGGCCACTTGGGTAATTTGACATTCTGGACATAATGGTATTATTGTGGGGTGGGAATGTGCATTAGATGGGAATGTGTACTACTTCAGAATGTGCTAAATCAGATCTCCTGCATTGCTCTCTTGTTCCTTCTGCTACATGGGAAACTGGAATTCTGTCCCAAATCCTGACCCAACAGTACCAATGACTTTTCTTTTGCCTGCTCACACCAGAGACCTGATGAAAGGGTCCATGTCTACATGCTTTCCCACCAAAGGCCTGTTAGCCTAGCAAGTGTTGACATTGCTTGGACCAACCTGAAGATGAGAGCATATGGTCTTATGTTCTATGAAGTTCAGTGGTTTGGGCCCTGCTTAGGCTTGCAACCTGTTCTCTATTTCAAGGAACGCTTGCTTGTTGAATATCAAAATGTGGTAATCTTAAATGGAGAACAGGCGGAAATTATAATCCTGGCAAGGGAGGCCTGTGGTTCCTGTTTTGCCATTTGTCGACAAAGGTAACACAGAACTTGGAATGCAAAAATCTGAGAACGGCTAGGGTTCCAGCACATGCTCCATTTCCTGTGCACAGTTACTTTGGAGTAAGATTCACTAAATGCAGCGGGACTTACTTCTGAGTAAACATGCTTAGGATCACAGTGTTAACGACTCTCAATTTTTGGCTTACTCTCCAAATTCCACACAAATGTTAAAATAATTTCCAAGGGGCCGTAAACAGATCTTTTTACATACATATTGCTATTTAATTATCCAGCCTTAAATATTCTACCAGCCGGTTATCTACAAAGGCATTCCTGTCTAGATGGATCCTGGCTTAGGTTTACCACCTCCCCCTCCAAAATCTTTCTTTGTACATGCAACTAAGTGTAAGAATTTAATCGTGAGGCTTTATAATATAGAAGCAGATTGTATTCTTCCTACGTTTTAGGTTTTTAAACAGTAAGAAAAGGCTAAACTTTTCCAAGTGCCTGCTTTCTTCTTCTTTCACAGCTATTTGTCTTTTATTCCTGTGGGAACCTTTGTCTTCAGCGCATTTGCTTCACCTTTTAGGGAAGAGAGAGAAAAGCCCAGTGAACTCTCTGCTAGTCCCTAATTGTCTTTCCACCTGACAATCAAAAGGAATCTGGGCTTCTGCGAGGAGAAGTCAGGAAACACTTTTGAGCAACAACAAATTGAAACATTTACACAAGGAAGCAGCTCTTTTGGAAGTGATGGGAAACTTCAAATTTGATTACAAGCAACCTTTGGCTTCCTATCTGTTGAACAATAGGCCCTGGTGTTAAGGGCAATTTCCATGCACAGCATGCGGGTCCCATTTTTTCATCCTTAGACATGGTTGTTTACTGTTCAGAACTGTTTATGCATTTTAATCAGGCTTATTCAGCAAGGCTTAATAAATCACCTCCAAGTGGATGTTCCAAAGCAAGAACTGTTGTGCTTGGTTTCTTGCTTTCGCCCTCCCCGGCTCCTTTCTTGCATTCCCAGTGTTTAGTGCTTTTGGGGCTTGGTGGATATGAAAATAAAAATCAAAGGTTGATGGAGTCAATGAAATGATCATTAGGTGCATGGCTTTAATCCCATCCTCTCCCACATTTTCTTCCAGTGGCTTTTTCTTAAGCTGCAGGGACTGGACTTTAAATTCAGTCCTTGCAAGGATGATTTCACAATGGGAACCTACCAGGGCCAGATTTAGATGAAGAGAGGCCCTAGGCTACTCCACTTGTGAGGCCCCTCCCCATCCCCCACCCTCACAACTAGAAGAAAATGGAAGTGTGTTATAAACAAAATTGAGTGAAGCCAAGGATGATGACGGGTATTTAAAATTCTACAATTCACAATTTCTCCTCTAAAGGACATAAGATATTATTGTTAAATACCATGGTGATTTTTTAAAATGCATAAAATTAACACTGAAAACTTTTGCAATAACTGAACTTTGTAAACCTTTTGTGGCCTAGCATTTAACCATGGCTCAGCATCCTCTGAGGTTAAACTTTGGAACTCTTGGACACCTTAAGGTTCTCAAACCTTCTCTGAGTTACTAACAACAGCTGTATCTGCTTTGACTGTTTTAGCAAACTCTTCAGCATACCTTTAGGGTGGTTTACCCTTTGTGGCCCTTTCAGATCTGCATGCTATACACAAGTCTTCCATGCTAGGCTTCTCCTCTTTAGGAGAATGCTGGGTCGTCCTCTTATATACCTGCTGGGATTGACAAGGCATCTGACCCTTACCTGAATCTCATAGCTCTCCTGTCGCTGCCTCTGATTAGTTATCATTTAACTCTTGGGGGAAATAATTAGCATCACACATCATGTGCATGGAAGTTGCTGGACCAATTAACCAACTAGAAGGATTACTCTTAATAGCACCAGTTTTCCTATAATTTGATACTGCTGGATAGTTTTGATGACCTGCAAAAGCATTTTTAGTTTGCTTTCTGTTGCCACCCTGGAACTTTTCTTTATTATGCCACTTTGTTTTGTACAATTCCTAGCAAATGAAGGAAAACAACGTTTCTGCTTGTATATGTTGATAATATAATTTTGGTTACTGAGGAGAAACAAAGTTGTACAAAAACTAGGTTGGGTGCAGGCCTGGCCAGGACATAGGCATCCTGACTGTGACAAAGGTGACCTGTGTACTTGCTTGCTTGATTAACAGCTGTTCAAGGTCCCTGCTCTCCCTTCTTATGGTCTTTGTACTGGACCTGGAGACTCCAATAGAGAGCATTCCATGTCAAGAAGGAGGGCAAGTGGGCACTCTATCAAATGACAGGGCAGAAGTTACATGAAGCAGGGCCTTTTTACTGGTTGTGCCCATTGTATGGCTCGCTCTTCCCAGACCTGCTCTCTTTTGGCCTGTATTTTGGAGCTTTATAATTTAGGAAGGCTTTGGATGAACTGGTTGACAAGTCTTATCAGTTGCTGACGTGTGAGCAGATTTTATTTGCTGCTCTTCTGGGCTTCTGGTGCACCAGGGTCTACACCAGTGTAATAAAGTTGGTCAGAAGGGATATAATTTATGAGCTTTCTTCATTATCTGCACAGCAGGGAATGTTCAGTCAGCAGTGCAAAGGCTGAGCTGAAGAGTTCCCTGCTGGTTACCTGCTTTCAGCAATAGGGGTCACTGTTTGGTAGTACCCAATTAGTTAGCTGTCAGATTCTAGAGCTCCCTATTGGTGGCTCTTGGGTAATTCACAAAATACAGAGTCCATTCATAAAACACCGTATTCATTAATAAAGTAGTAACATAAATCTCCATTGCTACATATTGGGTGTATATTTCAGCAGTTGAACATAGAATTTTATGGCCATGCTGTAGTGTAGTGCTTATGTGACTGTGAATAAAAGGTAGCTGGGCTCATTGTCTCAGGGTTTTTTTTTTGGGGGGGGGGAGAGGTGACAAAACAGATTTCCAATAAGTGCCCCCCCTTATTTCCATAACAAGTCCTTGAGTCTGTACTCTGAATGGTGACACCAGGGACCTAGAAGGTGCAGGGCTTGTCAGTTTAACCCCTGCACAGTCTCATCAGGGCTGACCTTAAGGCAATTGGAGCAATTTGGCCAAATTGGGCCCCGTGGGCTGCTCCTAAGGGGGCCCCTGCACCAGGGCAAGCTAGATGGATTTTATTTATATCTATAAGATTTTGCAGACTTTGGCTGTGAACTGGGGTCCTACAAGAAAAATTAATTCAAGTTGCGCCCCAATGCTTCAAATTGGGCCCCACTGGCTAGCCCTGAGTCTCATAGTTGCTGGGTCTGAGATGCCCTGCCCTTGCATGAAGTCTTGGGTTTACAATTTTGGGAGAGGGGAAACTGTGGCACTGGGGAGTAGGCAGGCTGGCAAGGCCCCCTAGACTTAGAGGCCCGAGTTGCCCTGCCCTCGCATGAAGTCTTGGGGTTGCAATTTTGGGAGAGGGGAGATTGCCCGCTGGGGAGCGGGAGGGCTGGTGAGGCCCCCTAGATTTAGAGGCCCTAGGCTTCAGCCTACTAAGCCTATACATAAATCCGGCACTGGAACCTACCATTAACTCCTGGAACTTCAAGTCTCTTAAATGAGCTGAAAGAGATGACCTAGTTCTTGCCTGGTGAGTGTTTGCAAGGCTGTCTCTGTAGACAAGCAGTTACAGGTATATCGGTGGAGCATTAAGTAAAGAGTGAGAGTTTGGGGCCTGGCATGCAGACAACAAAGGAGAATAAAAATTTGAGGTGGAAAGTTTGGACTGAGTTGGAAATTGCAAATTTGAGAGTGGAGCACCTCATTAGTATTAATCTTAAATATGGAGGGCCAACTGGAAAAATCATGGATCTTGTCGGGTCAGAGCCCCTTCGAGCCTTGGGGCTTAACCTAAAGGACTATCCAAGAGGCCGGCAGAGAGGAACTGAGGGTGACTTGAGAGCCTCGGACGTGAGATCTCCAGGTTAAACAGTATTGATTGATGAACATTTATTGGGGACCAAACCGGGAAAGGGGGGTTGGAGTTTGGTAATCCAAAGGGTACAGAATTCTTAATTACTTACTTTTAATTTGTTTTGATATTTGTATGGAAGTTGGGAAAGCCATGGAAGGGAAATATTGACTTTAAGAAATATGTTAAAGAATAAGAAATGATGTATAAGATGTTTAAGATTAGATAAGCTAAAATTGGTGTCTAAAATGGTTAAAATGAAATGAAAATGAGGAATGCAATAATAATTTTATGGAAGAATGAGGAAAGGTAAAATTACAGTATGTTAAAATTATTAAGTTTAAGGTTGAGAATTAAGTAATAAGGATTTGCAGGACTAATAACTTGAACTGGAATACAAGAAGGGGAGGGGAGAGGAGGTCTAAGAAAGAAGTTATATGAAAATAAGCAATTGAAATTTCATTTGTTTTTAATTGTTTTCTTTTTCTAAATTTTTGTATTTTTTGTTATTTTTTCTTTGTTTTTGTGTGTGTGTCTATGTGTATTATTGAAATGCTAATAAATATTTATTAAAAAAAAAAAATTAAGTAAAGAGTGAGAGGAAGCCAAGGACAAGTGAGTGATGCAAAGTGATTCACGGGACAATTCCAGAAGCGAATAGTAAATTTAATGGCACACAGTTCTCAGGTCTGTATTTGAAAGCGGAAATATTTAAATTTGAAAGCCAGAATAGAAAGTTATGCTTCAGCCGACTGCTAACAAGTGTCACATAATACCCGTTCCACATTTGTAAGAATTCAAGTCGTTTAGTGTGGCAGCAACCACAATTTTGGAACTTCCTGCCTATTGAGATCAAGCCTTCATTGTATACTTTTTGGTGCCTGCTAAAAACATTCTTGTTTAGACAAGGCTACTCAGATGCTTAGAAAGTTGAGGTAATCTTCATCACACAATCATGGAATTATAGACAGAGAGCCTGGAGAAAGGGAATTTCTATAGACCACAGAAACTCACTCTCCCCAACCTTCAAGTCTGCCCTGATGCTGCTCCAAGTACCCAGGTGGGCATGGCTGGGTTGAGACCAACCTGCTCACCCACCCAGGTCTCAGTGATGCAGGCCAGTCCCATTGTGTTGAATGGGGCTTACGCCAAGGCAAGCATGCTTAGCACTGCAGTCAAAGTGAAAGGTTAGATAAGAAATAAACAGTAGGAAAGGGCTGTTTGGTAGCAAACTTTGCTAAAAAAAGTGGGATGAGGTTTCTGAAGGGGACAGAAACTGTGACAAATTGGAAGGAATTGTAATGCAGAGTATGCTGTTTCAGATTAGTGTCCCTTAAACTTTAATGCTGAACAGGAAAGAGGGGAAGGTGTATGGGTTTAGCAAGTGGTATGATTACTTGGGGGACGTGGGTGGCGCTGTGGGATGTGGATGGCGCTGTGGGTTAAATGACAGAGCCTAGGACTTGCCGATCAGAAGTTGGCAGTTCGAATCCCCGCAACAGGGTGAGCTCCCGTTGTTCGGTCCCAGCTCCTGCCAACCTAGCAGTTCGAAAGCACGTCAAAGTACAAGTAGATAAATAGGTACTGCTCTGGTGGGAAGGTAAACAGCGTTTCTGTGTGCTGCTCTGGTTTGCCAGAAGCGGTTTAGTCATGACCCAGAAGCTGTGCGCCAGCTCCCTCGGCCAATAAAGCGAGATGAGCGCCGCAACCCCAGAGTCGGTCACGACTGGACCTAATGGTCAGGGGTCCCTCTACCTTTACCTTTATGATTACTTGGAAAGGAAATGCCTGATCAATCTCTTACTCTTGTGTCTGTCTGTCTGTGGGTGGGTGATGCTGCAATGGCCCACTGAGTGGCTTGTTAGCTTGTTGTAACAGCATCCTGTGGTGCTTTGTGAATGCACATTCACAGCTACATTGCTTTATTCCAATTGGGATCCTGTTATAAAGGGTGCTTCCAATCCTAGGCATGCAGGGGAACCCTGATTTAGTTGGCTCTGTGTGTAAAGGCTGAACTTTTCTTTAAACAACAATTAAAAAAGATTGAATAGATGGCATGGTCACGCCCTAGCTCCCTTCTCAGTTTGATATGACTCAACAAGCTCTTTGCGAAAAACAAAACATCAAAAAAAGACCTTCTCTGGCAAATTCCTCTTGACGGGCTTTGCAGATTTGGATGACGTGCCGCATTAGCAAAGTGCCACAGAATTTGACTGAGGGAACTGAGCTATAAAAAAGCGGAATTGCTGTGTGTTAGGATGCAATCAGAATTTCAATCTGGACTTAACGCCGACAACTACCTTCAGTTGATAAAATAGATGAAACGAGAGTCATGTGGTGGTTAGAGTCTCAGGCTCGGTCCTGAAAGACATGGGTTCGAACCCCCTCTCAGCCATGAAGCTCACTGGGTGACTTTGCTCCAGCTGCTGCCTCTCAGCCTAATCTACCTCACAGGGTTGTTGTAGGGAATTGATGAGGAGGGGGTGAACCATGCACACCACAGTGAACTCCTTGGAGGATATAAAAGCAATAAATGCAATGCAATAAAATAAAAAAGTTATTCCTTTCCCTCAACCCCTCCACAGATATTCCACAAATACAGGTTTTGGCTCTTACTAGCTTCTTTTTTTTAAATCATATTTTCTAACACGTTATTTAAAAACAAGCAAATGTATTTAAAAACCACCTAGGTGTCTTACAAAAGCATGATAAGGAGATTATCTTACTTTGGTACCAGAGCCCAAACCATAAAATACTTGCACTTTTAAGGAGCAGTGAGATGAAAAAATATATACCACACATATACCTTTTAAAAAATAACTGCAACATCTCCTAAATAGTTTTCTCAACAGAAGCGCTTTCAAAAAGTTTTGCCTAGTGCAGCATAATGATAATTATGTCTGATATTTTCAGAGCAATTTAATAACTTTTGTTGTAACGCAACCAGGGTTAATGTCATCCTTCCCAATAGATCAGGTTTGGTTTTTTTAATGCATCAGTGTTGGCAAATAATGTGGAATGTGCAATAGCTGGGACAGATGCCAACGGCAATTCTAATCAGCTTCAAAATTGGGAGCTAGTGATGGCCCAGGTTGGATAAAGGGCTTGAAAGTCCTCTGAGGAACCCGGAAGACAGTCAGAATTTGGTTATCACTTCCCCACAAGCAGACTCAATAAGGAACTGAAGGAACTAATAAACAGATGGGTTTTTTTTGTTTTGTTTTAATGACCATGGAACTGTCCCTTTAGAGATTTGCTAGAATTCTCCCCAATAAAAGCTATTTTTTTGTGCAACACCTTTTTACATGTGATGACTCCCTTGTGCATCCCACAGTAAGCTTGGAGCATACACTCGCACTTCTGCGAGACACCCAAGCTCAGCCACAGGGCTGTCCCCCACTTTCCCCTCCCTAAATCCGGAGATCCCTTTGACAATCTGTCCGGGAGAGCTACACTGATTGCATAGACAATCCGAATACAGTGGTACCTCGGGTTACAGACGCTTCAGGTTACAGACTCCACTAACCCAGAAATAGTACCTCGGGTTAAGAACTTTGCTTCAGGATGAAAACAGAAATCATGCGGCGGTGGCGGCGCGGTAGCAGCAGGAGGCCCCATTAGCTAAAGTGGTGCTTCAGGTTAAGAACAGTTTCAGGTTAAGAACGGACCTCCAGAACGAATTAAGTATGTAACCAGAGGTACCACTGTACAGGGAAGAGAAAGTGGGGGGCATTAGCAAACGGAAGGGGGCATTAAAGGAGCCCTAAAGGCATGGGTACAGCCAAGGGGGAAAGCAGCTGCATCCCCTAAATTAAACAAGTAAATAAAAACACTTAACTAAAAGTAGAAATTGTAGAAAGATTTGGACAGGTTTTTCTGAGCGTAATTTAAAACAACTGTTGTTGAGTTATTTCATGCTGAATCTGAGAATGATGACAGGTGGGTGTCCTGGCTCTTGCCCCCCTTACATCTATCTATCTATCTACGCCCATGCCTATGGGGTTTACAATCCACATTAAGCCAAGGTGCGGATGGGCCCAGAGTGGGTGAGAGCAATCAGGGAGTAGTCACCGCTCCCTTTTCCTCACCGGCTCCATCTGGGCAATATCTGGAAGGGGACACAGCCTCTCTGCCAGGGGTGAGCATTTGAGGGGCACGCATAAGGAACCGGGAAGCCCCTTCAGCGCCGGCCAAGAAGGGGGACCCGGCGATCCAATGGTTTCGAGGAGGCTCCATGCCCATCCAATGGCGGAGGGCGCCCCCGCCCAGCTCTTCGCCCCCATCCGCGCTTGCTTTGTCGCCCTTGTCCATCACTCCTTAAGTCTCCTGGACGTAATTAATGAGGCCGGACACACCTTCTCGTCCGCCGCGTCGGATCTCCGCAGAGCGCGAGAGGGACACGTCGATCGCGCACGGAAGGAGCACCCCCCTCTCGGACCCCACCCCTCTCCAAGGACTGGAAAGTGGGTGCGTGGAATGGGGACACGCGCGGCCCCCTCTACGGATCCGTCTGAGGTGCCGGCAGGAGGCTGATCGTCGGGGGTGCGTGTGCCAAGGCGTCGGATCCGGGCCAGGCTCCCCCTCCTGCCGCCTCCCGTCCCCGGCGATGCTTCCCGGAGCCTTGGCTTGGCCCTGCGGCAGCTCGGCTGGCCTGTTCAGCCTGCCCGCCCCGCCGGGCTTCGGCAACTTCGGCAAAAGTTTCCTGATCGAGAACTTGCTGCGGGCCGGCGGCGGGGCGGCTCCGCAGCAGGGCCCTGCCGACCTGCCCGCCGCGCCCGTCCCGCTCAAGCTGTGCCCGGCAGCCGCCGCCCAGATCAGCAGCCCTTGGCCCTTCCCCGCTCCGGGCGCCTCGACGGCGGACAGAGAAGGCAGCTTTGCGCCCGCAGCCACAGGTGAGCCAAGCCAGCAGCCAGGCAGGCTTCCCCGCTCCCCAACCCGCTCTCCGCCTAAAGCGATCCCGGCTGCTCAGGATCCCCTTGCTCGATCTTGGGCTAGCTGCAGATCCACGCGCTTCCTCCTCCCTCGATCATTTCGGGTTCTGCGGCTGGAAGCGGCGCGCGGGAGAGCAAACCCGGGACTCGAACTTTCGCTTCTTGCTGGCGCAGGATCCGGAGTCCCGCTTGCTCGCTCGCTCGCTCTCCGCGAAGTGCAAGAGGCTTTCCCGCTCTCGATCCCCGTCGCCCGCTCCGCGTCAGCTGCGCAAGAGCGAAAAGTCGCTCCCTGGATCCGAACCGGATCCGGTTCTCGACTTCGCACTTGTTACGTCTGCCCTCTGAAACGACGCGGAAACGCGCCGCCTTAATCGTCTCTTTTTGCCACCTTCCGTCTTAGAAGATCGATCTCTATCGATCGATTTCTGTTTTATTGATTTCATAAAATTTATACACCGCTTGATAGAATAATTTTCTTTTTTTTAAAGCAGTGTATTTCCTTGGGCTATTTGATCCAGCGATTTCAGGTAGCTTCAATAAAATAACTATGCCAATACCCATACCCCCTCCCCCAAATATATTTAAAAACTCAGTAATATTAGCGAACGTGAGTAAGTAATAGGGGGTGGTAGTTGTTCCATATGCGTTGGTGGTGAGCACTGGGGTTTAAATGTGTATTATGCGTAGTATTTGTGGGGTGATCTCTTTGGGGTGCCATGCAACTTGGGAGCAGCAGGCCTGTCTGAGCCATCTGCTTTCCACCAGTAAGCAGCAACTTTCCCTGCGGATCTACCAGTTTATGAACCCTTCCAGTTTCCCTTTGCTCTAGCTAGCACAGTGGTACCTAGGGTTACAGACGCTTCAGGTTACAGACTCCGTTAATCCAGAAATAGTACCTCAGGTTAAGAACTTTGCTTCAGGATGAGAACAGAAATCGCACGGCGGCAGCTGGAGGCCCCATTAGCTAAAGTGGTGCTTCAGGTTAAGAACAGTTTCAGGTTAAGAACTGACCTCTAGAATGAATTAAGTTCTTAACCCGAGGTACCACTGTATTCAGGACTCTGGCTATTCATTCAGTATGGACGCATCCCTAGGGAAGAGCTTGCCCGAGGCATGTCACCCTAGTAAGCTGGTTTGTGTTTCTTGGGACCAGACCAGGCATGATGTTTTGTCACCTAGCTCACCCTAGCCATGGAGATGAGTGGGTTGCAGGGCTGTGCTATAAATCGCCATACCATCCACTGCTGTGGGGAAGGGCAGCACACCCTCCACCACTGCTGGGAGTTATGGCGGGACCCTCAGCCACCATTATAATGGCAACATAGAGGGCCTGGAGGGCTTCAGCTAGACCTGAGACTCTGCTGTGGAAGTTGTCCTCCACTGAAAGGAATCCAGTGGTAGCTCATTCCATGGCAGGCCACATTTCATAAACGTATTCAGAGGCCCACGTTGAGAGCTGATATGTCAGGAAGCAGCTGTCCGAGTACAAACCTGTCCATCTGGGACAGTTCCAACGTAATTTCTTCTGCCGGTTCCTGAGCTTAACTTTTCAGAAATGCCAACCAGAAATACTTGGAGGCTCTTGTGGTGATAGATAACAACTGAATCCTTAGAATCCTTTGGTAGAGGGGCTTGGAGAACTGGTGTGTGTGTTTAAATAAGAACGGACTCTCAAGCTTGCGAAAGCTGAAAGGCCCTGTCAGAAGCATCTGTGGAAATGCATGCTCTACTTCAGGTTTAGTCACTTGGAACTGCGAAATGGCTTTTGGCAGATCTGCTGTATAATAAATGTCATGGGACTTGCAGCCTGTCTTAGTTGTTGATTCTCATCTATTTCTGTTCTCAAGTCTGCAAGCAATTGGCTTCCATGAGAGTCTGGCTGCCAATTAGATGAGAGCAGAATGGGCTCTTTGTGGGTGCAGTTTGGGGGAGCGTTTTTTTTAACAGTGCCAAGTCTTACCCTGGGTTTTCCACTGGGTATAGCATACTTTTCAGTGGCCGTGGACTTCTTTACTCAGTGCATCAGGAGTAGGGAACACAGTGCCCTCCAGGCTGTTGAATCCCCGTCAACCCCAGCCAGCATGGGCAGTGGTCAGGAATCATGGGACTTCTAGTTCAGCAATATCTGGAGGCAAGTAGCAAAGAAAGCAGGGAGGCCAACAGTAGATGGCGCTAGAGTCAATGACTGGGTGGAGCCAACTACTAGTTTTGTTAATGCTCTCTCCCCTGTTGAGTTTTACCAGGTAAGAGCTGAGACTAAGGAGGAGGACACAGATTGCCAGGGCCTAGACTAGTAAGTAAGTAAGTAAGGCAGGCAGGCAGGCAGGGGCTGGATGAGGGCAGACTGTGGTTGGTTCAGATAGTGTCCCACTTGCTCCAGTGGACCAGCCTCCAACATCTGGAGGGCCACAGGTTCTCCAACTCCTGCTTGTTGTTGTTTAGTTGTTTAGTCGTGTCCGACTCATCATGACCCCATGGACCAGAGCACGCCAGGCCCTCCTGTCTTCCACTGCCTCCCGCAGTTTGGTCAAACTCATGCTGGTAGCTTCAAGAACACTATCCAACCATCTTGTCCTCTGTCGTCCCCTTCTCCTTGTGCCCTTCATCTTTCCCAACATCAGGGTCTTTTCCAGGGAGTCTTCTCTTCTCATGAGGTGGCCAAAGTATCGGAGCCTCAGCTTCACAATCTGTCCTTCCAGTGAGCACTCAGGGCTGATTTCCTTCAGAATGGATACGTTTGATCTTCTTGCAGTCCACGGGACTCTCAAGTCTCCAATGAGTTTAAATCCATCCATTCTAACTCTTCACCCCATGAAGGAGCTTCACTCCATAAAGGATTTCCACAACTTTCCCCACCCACGAGATTAGGATCTAGGTCAAAAATTCCAGCTCTACTCCTTTGGAATCTGTATAGAGCAAGGCTGAGGAAACATGTGGCCATTTGGTGATAAGAGTCCAAGAATGCCTCTGAGGCTACAGGCTTCCCACCATCTTAAAGCTAATGCGAGACGCATGAAGTCAGGGATGGCATTGCATCTGGACCAAAAGGAGTCAGGACATCAGGCTGAGCACACAGAGGTTGCATCTGTGCACACACCGACAGGGGGCAAGGCCAGAAAGGGCTACATGGAAGTCTGCACTGCTATTTTGCCAGCCCTCCCTGGATTGGCTTGACAGGCACCTGCCCAATACAGGGCTGTGGTACAGGAGCAACCAATTGCTTAAGGGATGTTTCATCTGCAAGGGGGAAGGTTTTGCCTGCAGAACAAATTGATGGAGAGTGACTTGCTCCTCTTCTTCTTTTAGCTCTACACTGATCCTATCGGAAGGGGAGTTTGAGACAAGGTGGCATCACATAGTGAAGTAGATTGGTCACAGCATCAGTGCAGTGCATGTAGATCATGCTCAGAAGTATCATTATGAAAGGGGGAAGGGTCCTTAGGCTTGCCAATCAGATCTTAGGGCCTGGGTCAGGGAAAGGAACCACTCTGCGGATTGCTGGAAGTATGCACTAAGGGCCAGCTTTCAAAATTAGCCAGGTGCCAGGTGTAGTTTGTGACTGGGGATTGTCAGAATGTGAGCATTTTGAGAAGTCTTTTCGCCACTTCCCCTGCCGCAGCATGAGTCACCCTTGCAAAAAGGGCAAAAGGGCAACAAGTCCTCTTCCTTTTTTCTGCCCACAGGCTAGGTTCCAGGAACCATGTGGTGAATAGCTTTGCTATCCTATGCTCAAGGCTCATCTATGTGGGATGTAATCCACTGGGAGCAGTCAATACAACATTTCTTGTTTTCCTAGAGTGGACATGCAAGGGGATGTTGGTCCAGCCATTTGAAACTTCCTGTTCCTCCTGGGCTGGAGCATCCTTCCTTGCATGTGACTAGAAGTGGGTGTGACCTTACCTGTCCAGGTAATAAAAGGATGAGTCACGCAGCGCACTCTCTCTTTTTCACTTCCTTCTTCGTTGGACCAGCTTTTTAGCTAGGAGTGCTCTGCTAGCTCTCAGCTAGCAGAAGCACTGGGACTATTCCCCATATAGGGTAGATCCACATGTATATCTTTGTAACTAAGTCTGCCTTCAGGAATCCAACTGTGAACTGATGTGAGTAAACTTATTTTATTGACTTTAAATAAGATTGTCGTATCTTTATTCTTTTAAGAGGGATTAAAGGGAACTTACCAGAAGCGCACAATTCAATCATAGACAGACTGAATTGTATAATAGTGAGAGGCTTACACAAGCCTGCAACCAGCTATCCGCTGTGCATGTAAGAAGGGGGAGTGTAACTCTGCTACATGAAGGAACTTGCTAGCACAAGTTAGGAAGAATATTAATAAACAATATATCCTCTCCTGCCACCCTGAACATTCTCACAATCTGCATTTCCATTTGTCTCACGATTTCTAGAAACAGGTCTGAGAGGTTTTTCTTTCCCTGGGAAAACCTGCCATTTAGTGTAGAACTGGAACAGACATCAGTCGGGTTTTCTGCGGATTGACACTTGTCCTATGGGCAGCAGTGGGATTAAATAAAATCATCTCATTCCCATACGTAGAAATCATGGGATGAATGCAAATGTGCACGAGCCCTCAGTGTCCTGAGTCTTAACACTTGGGGTGGATGGGACAAGTATTGATTCAGGATTTCCTCCTTCAACATCTGAAAGGTGTGGCAGAAGCAGGCAGGGCCAGGTTTGTCTTAAGGATTCCCAAAGGAGATCACAAGATGGTTCCTGCTTGCTGATAATTCACACTGGAGATCTTTCGCTGATAATGGCTAATAAAGTTATCTGCCCTGGTTTACCTTCACTATGTGCCCTAACTTTTTATTCCAGGTGCACGCACCAATGTTATTTCTTCTATGGAAATTTAGCTTTAAACAACTGCTGGAGTATTTATTTACAGTGGTACCTCGGGTTACATACGCTTCAGATTACAGACTCGGCTAACCCAGAAATAGTACCTCGGGTTAAGAACTTTGCTTCAGGGTGAGAACAAAAATCGTGCTCCGGCGGTACGGCAGCAGCAGCAGGCCCCATTAGCTACAGTGGTGATTCAGGTTAAGAACAGTTTCAGGTTAAGAACAGACCTCTGGAATGAACTAAGTACTTAACCCGAGGTACCACTGTACTGCCGACACAGTCAGCCATAATTCCATTATGCTGATCATCACGTTGGTAACAGGCATTTTCCTGAGTGGCTTCTTCATGTGTGGCAAAGGGAAGAGGACCAAAAGTGAAACTCAAAAGCAGCACAACTCAGAGAAGTCACTCTTGGCAAATATCTCGTCAGCTGCCTTCCCACACTGGAGCTCAAACTGCTTTTGAAATGTGGTGAATACAGTGGGGGAGGGTATTTGGAAGAGGCAAGGAAGCACCACTTGTGCTCCTGCAATCAGTTCCAACAATTTGGTGCCTCATCCTAAAGCATCCTTATTTTGGGAGTCGGATGCAGTGAGATTTCTGGGCTGGTGCCTGTGAAGCAGCTGAGCGGAGACCCCTTCAGTCTGTCTGCAGCGAGCCATTAGCATGCAACGGCTTGCCGCGCAGGTAGGGCAATCGTCCAAGAAAGGGTTGCACTTCGCAGTGCCATGGAGAACATTTCCTGATCCACGTGGCAAGTCACACTGCACAAACGACTGGCATGCAAATAGCCCCTTTCATTGGAGCGAACTATTGTTTCTAGGCATTCTGTATTAGGGTTGAGATTTAAAATGCGCTCGGTGGGTATTCAAACAACCTGTGTGTGGTTGGAGCAACACATTTGCTAACCCACAACTCTGGCATTTTAGAACCACTAAAATTATTCAGAGTAAATAGCACAGTGGCTTAAAACAGCCGTTGCTTGGCTATTCTGCAAAATTAGTTATCAAACTGGAGATAATGTCAGCCAATGTTTCCAGAAGTTAGAAGCATTAATGAATCATGGAACTTAACCTAAGCAAGTGTACGATTGACAAAATAACTGCCAGCAAATAAATGTGCATGGAGGGTTCATCTGGTTATATTTTTAAGCAATTAATGAGATGAAACGGATTTTGATGAAGTTTCTTGCACGAGGAGATGGCTTATCATTTCTCTGTGTTTGCATTTAGGCAGAAAAAAATGCGGCTCCCGTCACAGTGAATGCCTGACGGAATCCACTTTTTACCGAGAAAGCAGTGGCGAAACGCTAATTGGCTTTAATAGATTTCTATTGTAGCATTATCTATACTTAAAAGTGTTGTGAATGCCAGCAACATTCATTGGACTCAACCCTGTGTTTGCAGCTCTTCTGAAGCCCTTTTTCTTGAGAGCCCCGCCAGTTTATTCGACGTGCTGCGGTGGGTCCTGTCAACACCCTGCGTCTCCCACTGCTTTTCCAAGTAAGTTTTTATGCTTCATCAGTAATGCTTGAGTTATTCTGTAAACCAAAGCAGCAGGATTTAATGTGCGCTGGGAAGAGGGGGAAAAAAAACCTAATTGGTGATGCAATGGCAAAGAGCTCATGCCTCTGTAAAAATCACAGCAATTCCATTCAGAAGGGTTCCAAAGATTTATCAGACTTCAGTACACTGAGTAATTGTGAGAGATTTTAAACCCCATTGAGAGAAAGTGCCAACTAAGGGAGGCATCTGGCTTTCAGAGAATTGGGAAAAGATCCACAATTTGCTTTCAAGGCCTGAATCAATGGTCATTCGTAAATGGGAAATGCAAAAACAAAATGCCAGTCTTATTTTTTTTATTAAAAAAGCAAACAAACAAGCCAAAACCTAACTCTTAGGAAACATAAGGATTCTGTTTTTGAAAAGAGACATCCTTTCCACATTTTAAACTTGGGGTATTATAGCACCAAAGATTTTTAAGTCCCACAGTTATCAGTGGAAGAGTTCAACATATGGATAAATCTCCCTATTAAAGTTGGTAGGACTTGAAAATGTATGCATAATACCTTTTTTAAAAGTTTTCTTTCCGTTTGGTCAAATATGAAAACACACAAATAGGTGTGTATACAAAATTACAAATTACAGCTCACAAAGGTAGCAGAGAAATTTAGAAGAAATTTCACACCAAATTAAAGTTGTCATCATTACCATGACTGCTTGTACTGTTAGGATTCCTGAAATAGCATGTATCAGCAGATAATAGGGTGGAGGTGGAGTAAATGGTCATTTGCTCAGTATAAGAGTTTGTTTCACTCATTTGATTGAATCCCATCCCTATTTCAAAGCTATTCAGATTTTGCTGTTTTTGTTAAGCATTTCTAGTGCTTTAGATATGTGCTTCTAGGTAGGTAGTGTTTCTAGAGTTCCCTGTGAAAGGGGTTAATCATTAAACCACCTTGGGAATAGGTGGGCGGGGGAGGGGGGGTCTCCTAAAACTCCAAGCACCTTTAGAAAACTACAACTCCCAAAATTATTTGAGGAACACCATGACTATTTGAAGTGGTATCATAGCGCTTCAAATGTATGGTGTGAACACGGCCCATGGTTTTTCTGAAATTATTCCCACATAGTAACTGCAAACTAACTTGATTGTAGTATTCCGTCCCGCCCAAGTCTTTTATCTGAAGAGGTACTTTCTATGAGTTTAATTCATTTTATACCACTTTGATGACATAATTTTCATGCTAGTCCAGTAGATTTAGATCCAACAAGATAAAAAGGTAAAGGACCCCTGGATGGTTAAGTTCAGTCAAAGGCGACTATGGGGTTGTGGCGCTCATCTCGCTTTCAGGCCGAGGGAGCGGCCGTTTGTCCACAGGCAGCTTTCCGGGTCATGTGGCCAGCATGACTAAACCGCTTCTGGTGCAATGGAACCCTGTGACGGAAACCAGAGCACACAGAAACATTGTTTACTTTCCCGCTGCAGCAGTACCTATTTATCTGCTTGCACTGGTGCAGTTTTGAACTGCTAGGTTGGCAGAAGCTGGGACAGAGCAATGGGAGCTCACCCCATCGCGGGGATTCGAACCACCAACCTTCCGATCGGCAAGCCCAAGAGGCTCAGTGGTTTAGATGACAGTGCCACCTACGCTAGTCCAGTAGATTTAGGTATGATCCCCTTTCTTGACACATCTGCTTAGGTTGCAGATGTTAGGAACCCAAAAGCTTCCATCCTCATAACAACAACAGAAATTATTGTTGATGGTAACTGGAATATCTGAAGGAAGCGAAATTGGGGTCAAATGCTCTCAAAAAGAATGAATATAGTGAAATAATAACATCAGAGCCCTGCTGGCTCTAGTCCAAAGGCCTATCAGGTAGGAATTTTTTTTCAACTGGAACTTGCCAGAACTCAGTTCCAGCACCTCCCAGGTGGGCACCACTGCCATTCTAAGAGAACAAGGGAGGTGTTCATGGTGAGTTCCGGCCCCTCTTTTTCTAGAAAAATAGCACTGCTGTCAGTACTGTGGGTCTGTTTCTTTGGCACTCCCTCCCGGATATGATCAGAAAGACCCTCTTCCTGTTGAACTTCAAGGTACTTGACAAAGACCTTTCCTTGTCATTTTAAAGTAAGTTATGCTTTGACTCTTTATGGGGCCGATGAGCTTTCTGTTTGTTTTGAACACTTCTCTGTTTTGATTGATGGATTATTTTACTGATCGCTCTTGTAAACTGCTTTGTCACCACCTATGGTGGAAAGCTGCCCTTGAATATTGAAAATAAATTAAATAAGCCAGATAAATCCAGTTCAACATTCCAATGCCTACAGGAAGACCCCAAGCAATAATCTAAATCCACGCTGGAAGATATGGCTGCTGGAAGGATCTCCTTGTGCTAGTGACAGATTTCTAGGAGGCGGCTGCCTAGGTGGTTGGGGGGGGGCGATGGTAGAAGAGGCTTCTTTATGAATGTTTCAGGAGGCCAGTTGCTAAGTCGAATGATTCTTGACAAGTGAGGCAGTAAATGCTGCCAGTTTAATGAGCTGCAAGTTTCAGAGCCGCTCTTTAGGGAGCTGACACTTTCCCACAGAGCGTTTTACATGGGCCCAGCTACCTCACAATGGGCAACAGCGCCGTGACCAATTGCCACTTTCACTTTACTCATCCACACGCGACCTCACCACCATTTTTCACTGTGCCGATGAACTTTAGGAACCATTTTGGGCTGAAAGGGCCGGGCCAGGGGTCACTTGCCCTTTTGTGTGGCCATAAAGCGGGGTTCTGTGCGCAGATCTTTTCTCCTGTCTCGCATTCCGCGAGGATTTCTGGACACCATTTAAAGCACTTGACTGAAAAATAAAGCAGTGAATGAAACTGACTTTTATAGACTCATTCTAGCTCATCTTCCCATATAACCCTGTCTACCTGAAAAGGGATTTAGTGAGCTGAGCCGAGCGCATACAGGCACCCACTGAATACACTGGGCCCATTATCAACTGCGGCAATTGTTTATTAACCAGGACTGATACACTACTATTTTGGAAGTGACCTATTAATTGTCCATTTAACTAGAGCGTATTGAATTGCAATGGAAAAAATGGAAACCATGACGAAAGCCTTTACTCGCTCCTTCAAGGTGGTCTCTGCCACAAAGGCAAATGAAGATTGCTCCACAGATTAAGAAGACATTTATCACCATATACTAGAATGCAAAGGAGAAGCTTTTCCCCCCAAAAGTATTTGGTACCATATTAGCGTTTGTGTCAACATGGTATTACATCCTTCAAGGGTGGAGTTCAGCTGCACAGGCCTGCAGGCTTGTTGCAGCTGATTTGTCCTGACAAAACCGTTGTGATCTATAGGTGAGCTTATTCTTCTGCCTACAGCAGATCGGGGGTGAGGGGTGGGAATCCATAATGTTCTTTATCACAATGAGGACATTGCTCAGAATGTAAGATCTGATTTAAGCTTGTGGTTTTATTTTATTTTTTGTAGTGGTTAGCTCTATACCTCCTGTTAAAACAGGTTAGATGTTCGGTTTGTCTGAACTAATCTGAACCAATCAGAGATTATAGGAATCTTGTGAGTTATCCAGAGTTTTCTAGAAGACTGTGGCCTAATTCAAATAACTTTACATGGCCAGCATTCTGATCACACACACTTAGGAAAGGGATGTAACTGAATGGCAGAGCATGTCCTTTTCACATAGAACATCTGGGTTCAATTGCTGTAGGATGAGATGTAATATTTAAGGACAGATATGTTCCATGGGCTTTATCTGCAGCAGTTTATTGTGCTGCAACAGCATCTCTGAAACATAGCGGTATGGGAACTCATTGAAATTGGCCTGCCAAGTTATATGCAGGATTCCCACCCCCACCCCCAAATCTGGCTAATTGGATTAATGACACTAATGTGCGCTGTTCCGTTTTTCTTGCTGCAGGACAGGAAAGTGTTCTGCCTCTTCTAACCCAGGATTCCCGATCCCGGAGAGGCATTTTAAGAAGAGCTGTTTTTTCTGAAGATCAAAGAAAAGCTTTGGAGAAAATGTTCCAGAAGCAGAAATACATCAGCAAAACAGACAGGAAGAAACTGGCCCTCAATCTAGGTCTCAAAGAGTCACAGGTAACAGAGAGGTTTGGTACCTCGTCAGCTGTGTTCTGAACCTCTGCTCAGTGGCAAAACTGCATTGCTCTGCTACCGGGGTGGAGAGCAGGCGGGGCGTGGCTGGCATCCCGGGGGCGTGGCACCTGCCTGCAAGGGCGTAGCGTGCCCCGAGGGGCATGGCACCTGGTGCGCGCACGGGGAGGTGCGCAGTGTGTGTCTGGGGGGGCACCACAATGGCACCCTACTGGAATAGTGGTGCTGGGGGGCAGTCTGCTCCCTCTGTACTCCTGTTCCTCTGCCAGTGCCTCTGCTCTGTTCCTTGTTTGAGCAGAAGTATAACAGGGTTTTGTTAACCTCCTAAAGTGGAGTTCATCTTGGTACGTAAGGGTGGCTTTTGGTTAGGCTCAGAGAGGGGAATGAAAAACTTAAGGCCTCGGTCCAGTATATCTGAAGGCGTGTCTCCACCCCCATCATTCTGCCTGGACACTGAGGTCCAGCGCCGAGGGCCTTCTGGCGGTTCCCTCACTGCGAGAAGCCAAGTTACAGGGAACTAGGCAGAGGGCCTTCTTGGTAGTGGCACCCGCCCTGTGGAACTCCTTCCCACCAGATGTCAAAGAGAACAACAACTACCAGACTTTTAGAAGACATCTGAAGGCAGCCCTTTTTAGGGAAGCTTTTAATGTTTGATGTATTACGGTATTTTAATATTTTGTTGGAAGCTGCCCAGAGTTGTTATTATATTATTAAGGTGCATATGGTAGGTGGAATTATATTAAGAAACCAACAATAATAGTGTCGAATTACCCCACCAACAGGTCAAAATCTGGTTTCAAAATCGAAGGATGAAATGGCGAAACTCCAAAGAAAAAGAAGTGCTGTCAAACAGGTGCCTGCCAGAGGAAGGCCTTCAAGAGACCTACCTTTCCAAATCTTTGAATTTTACCTCCTCGCCATGTCCTGTTTGGGAAATAGCTCAACAGCAGTCAGGTCCAAGATGGCAGAGCCTCCCGGAACATTCTGAGAGACAGAACGGCAGAAGCGGCTTGCAGATACCTACGAGAGCAAACTCCTCTCCCGATACATTACATTTGTATCGAGAACAAGACAGCACAGAGAAGGACGTTGTATCATATGGGGTGGGGGGAACTGATGGAGCAAAATGATAACTGACTATTGATTGAGGATGATTCCTCCCACAAGACTAACTGTATTTTATATGGACACTGAGTTAGTTTCTATACTCCGCCATTTGCTAAAACAAAAATGTAACACGCTGGCAAAAACTAATGCTATAAGAAAGATTCCCTAGTCAGTTGTCTTCCCTCATATGTGCCTTCTGGACTTGAACAGTACTTGTAAGTAAAGTAGGAAGGAACTGATGGTAAGTGAACTTTAAAGGTTGAATGTGAAGTTCAGAATACATGGTGGTACACACAACATGCAACTGGAGTGTTTGTGGTCATTCTCTCCAGACCAATTAATTCAACATTTCACAACACTAATGTCTTCTCTAAAGCTGGGATGCTGGGATCTGAGGCCTTCCTTCCATGTGTTGTTGGACTCAAACTCCCATCAGCGCCTGTCAGCATGGCCAATGGTTAGGGATGAGGGGATCTGTAGTCCCAACATCATCAGGACAGCCACAGGTTCCCCATTCCTGTGACAGAGGATCAAATCATTTATAAAGCAGGTGAAAAGTAAAGGTAAAGGACCCCTGGACGGTTAAGTCCAGTCAAAGGCGACTATGGGGTTGCAGCACTCATCTCACTTTTCAGGCCATGGGAGCCGGCATTTGTCCACAGACAGCTTTTTGGGTCATGTAGCCAGCATGACTAAACAGTATCTGGCGCAACAGGACACTGTGATGGAAACCAGAGCACACAAAAACACTGTTTACCTTCCTGACGCAATAGTACCTAGTTATCTACTTGCACTGGCATGCTTTCAAACTGCTAGGTTGGCAGGAGCTGGGACAGAGCAACAGGAGCTTACCCCGTCGTGGGGATTCAAACTGCCGACCCAATCAGCAAGCCCAAGAGGTTTAGACCACAGAGTGGCAGGAGGTATGGCCCTGGCATTCTCTGCATGTTGAAAAAGTCAGCCATGTTGTGGCTGCCTGTTTTAAGAATGCCTTACTGCACTGCCATATGAGGAGGTCAATTTTATAAGTGCAATATGACCATCTTAGAAGTAGAAGCCGCCATGTGACGAAGTGTTCCATACCCCATACCTCCTCTAAAGGTCATTAGGGAAGCGATAAAACCTATAATGCATGATGATATCAGCTTATCGTCTTTACTTGTCATAGATAATGTGGTAGATGTTGTGGGGCTAAGGTGAGATATGGTGGTAGAATCTAAGTCCTGGCAGTAAACTCAGTCATGGCTAAGAAGATACCAGAGAGTCAAGCAATAGCAGATGAGACAAAACAACAACAACAACAAAGAACCTGAGAGCCTATTTATGCTACAATTTTATATCAGTTTTGTACCAATTTCCTGTCCTGTCTTCCCCAAAGAGCCCTGGAAACTGTGGTTTGGTGGATACACAGAGAATCCTCTATAAAGAGATTCCTAACCCTTTAGATCAGAATAATCTTTACAGTGGTGCCCCGCAAGACAAATGCCTCGCAAGACAAAAAACTCGCTAGACGAGAGTTTTCCGTTTTTTGAGGTGCTTCGCAAGACGAATTTCCCTATGGGCTTGCTTCGCAAGACGAAACGTCTTGCGAGTTCTTAAAGCCGCTAAGCCGCTAATAGCCGCTAGGCCGCTAAGCCGTTAATAGTCGCTAAGCCGCTAATAGCCGTGCTTCGCAAGATGAAAAAACCGCAAGACAAAGAGACTCGCGGAACAGATTATTTTCGTCTTGCGAGGCACCACTGTATTTGTATCAGCCACTAGCCATAGCAATAAAATAAAATGTACTGAAGATAGAGGTAAAAACATAACTATACAAAATACATTTTGGAGGTTTACCTAACCTTTTATAAAACCAGCTTTTTTGGGATGAAGAAATGTCACTTTTAAGCCAATTTTAGGCTCCAGCCCCAAGTAAGCTCACCCGGCAGCACGTTCCATTGAGTGACACAGAGCTTACTTGCAAGTAAATGAACATCGGATGGTGGCATATTTGTGGTGGAATTGTGCCCAAACAAGAAATGAGGCAGAAGCCAAGAAAAACCAAGGAGAGCTGCCTCTTCCATTGAAGTGAATGAGCAGCCTTCGCTCCACCACATCTCTGTGTGTGTTCCACTCTAGGCCAGGAGTGTACTGAAGCGAAACCATTTTACAACCTTGAAATCAAAGTAAGGAGCTAGTCCATCTGATGTTATGGGAAAGAAATACAAGAGAGAGAGAAATAATAATATTACACACCATCCCAACCTATGTGCGGTGTGAGATTCCGGCGGTACTAGGTGTGCTTGCCAGGGTTTATTATTTTCTTTTCCTTTCTGGGCAATGAGGTACCATGGAGAAATGTGGTGACTTTATGATCTATAGTTTATTTACACATATATACAACCTGCGTCTAGCTGGAGGGAATTCCCAGCATCACACTTCCAAGAGATTGTCCTGCTTCTCCCATAGTTGCAACAGCATTTGGCTGCAAAACACAGATATCAGCCATGCGCTCTCTTTCACTGTTACAGCCTGTCATAGTCAGCCCATATGGAGTTCTGATCCAGCTTGCAAACTGACCTTCCTGCTAGCTTACATCAGGCCCAACGAAAATCCTAAACCTTTTTCAAACCTTTTTGTCTCTGCCCTTGGTGTCTGGTACTGAATGTCTTGGTGGCTCATATTTTGTTATGTTATTGCTGGTCTTTCAAGGCTGGCACAAGTGTTTGGCACAGCTTACTCAAACCTTGATTAATTCTAACATTTACTATAAGGGGAAGATCTAGCACCCAGGAGTTTAAGGGATCCTTGTCCCCACAAACTTATAATAATCATTATCGAAGAACCAGGTGTGCTTTTCCGGCTAGTGATCGTTTTACTAGTTCCATGCTCACATTAAAAAAATGAACTATTTAAAATGCAATTTCATGCAGCATTTGATTTGTGAGCTATCACCAAAGTGCATTTTGTCTGCTGTGTTAAGCCACATAGTCATAATTTGTCCTCTTTAATTTTTCAGCCGATTACAATGGAAAAGAAATCGGGGGCAAAGCTATCTGAATCCAGCTTTTCAGTTAATAATTCAATGAGACCGCAGGCATGATAAAGACCTTTATAAATTATTTTGCTCACCGTCCACAGACAATACACAATGCTAGTCCTGGAAACTGCCTTGCCATTGCAGATTTAAAAAATTCAGCAACTATTTGCTGGCACAATCCTACATTTGAGAACTTTTAAGTAGTTTTGTACTTTGTTGGAGTCTCTCCTGAAGCAATGGATAAACTCATAGTCACTCATTAAATTGCCTTCATTATTAATGGATAAACCAGCTGCTTCAGATGATCCCACGCCGCTGAGCGAATTGCTGAAAATCCCCATTGATTGCATCTGAATAAAAGAAAGAAAAATGAAATGAAGACAGGATGTACACAAAACCAAACCTACATTCCTGAAAAAAATAATGATAGGACTAGAGTTAAAAATATCAGAATCAGAGTTCGTGAAATATTCAGTAATGAATAGTTTTAACCAATGTGCTCAGAAATAACTGACATGGCATTATTCTAAACTTTCAATACTAGCATTTTAGCATTAAACTAGAAATGGGGAAGTAGTACCAGGGATTTACATAGGCTGTGACTTAACTGCAGAAGCACAGAATTTTATTTTTTATTAAAAGAAATACCATGGTAATCTCAGCATTCATTTAAAACAGCACAAGTTTCTAGTCCTTACAGATTATAGAAATGGTGGATTGGGCAGGGAGAACTGAGAAGGATTTCCAATAGTTAGGAAGCCAGGATTGCAGCATAGTTCTTTGCCTCTTCTCGTGACCACAGAGAAGAATAAATATTCATGGAATCCCATGTAAAAATTCATTCATAGCTGACTTTTTGATACTATACTTCTACCACTTGGGGTGTTCACTGGAAATTTCAAGGTGGAGAAAGCCAGGTTTATAGGATGCTAACTTGGGCTGAAAGCCTCAGAAGTAAGAGCTATTGAACTCAATGGGGCTTGTTCCTAGGTAAGTGATGTCAGGCTTACAGCTATGGACAAAGAGCATTCTTTCTCACAGGGATACTTTAGAAAGCTTATATCAATGGGATGTCTTCACTAAGCACCCTTTGCTTCTCTGTTGAGCTCTTAAGATTCTCCTGAGGCTCCACCTCCTCCTTAGCCACCCCTCCTCTTCCCAGGCCACACCCCTCTCCAGCCTGCTTCATACTCTCCTTGCCTGCTGTTTGCCTGCCTGGAATTTGTCCTTGAACTCTGGTAAGGACACGTTGTTCTTAAAAGGCGGCTTAGAAAGGAATGAGGGCTGGGAAAGGGCTAAATAAAGATCCCTAAGTCCTGTTGTAAGCCTTGTTTCCCACAGGGCACAACATACAAGTCACAAGCAAAGTTCGGTTCTGCCTGAATTTAACCAAACTAGCCTTCTCCGTGATTTTTTCCACTCCCGTCTCCAGCTCCTGCACCATGTTGCTGATTTCCTTGGCTTTGTGCAGGTTCCCATCCGACAATTTAGGACGATGGACTCTGCTCTGGTCAAAGTGGGACAGAGGCTCTTTCCAGGCTTGCAAAAGCCTTAGGATCAATTGCGTTAGCTCTTCTCTCTGAGTGTACAAGAGAAACAGATAAAAGAAGACAAATACCAATTTGCCTTGGCTGCCCTTTCCATCCCTCTTCCCTTCCAGAATATTCAGCATTGTGAGTTGGGTCAAGACTCCCCATGAGTGAAAATTCTGCTCATGGGATGCTCTGCTGAAGGAAGCAGAGGAGGTGAGTCCCCCTCCACGCCCCAATTCCTCCTTCACCTTGCATCTCCCAACGCCACCTCCCATGCTGTTCCAAAGGGTGCACTGATCTTTCATGGCAGGGATGGTGGTCAGTGAAAACTGCTTCCTTTTTTTTTTTTTTTAAAAAAAAAAAAGAAGGATAGAACTTTCTTTATGTATGCCACAACAGCAGCAAGAATACTTATCGCAAAATATTGGAAGACACAAGATCTACCCACCCGGGAAGAATGGCAGATGAAGGTGATGGACTACATGGAATTGGCGGAAATGACCGGCAGGATCCGAGATCAGGGAGAAGAGTCAGTGGAAGAAGACTGGAAGAAATTTAAAGACTATATACAGAGATATTGCAAAATTAATGAAGTTTAGAATAATGTTGGATTGGAACTAAGTGATTTCTAGCTGTAATGGGTTTAAAAGAATATGAAAAAATGGGTCTTTATAAGTAAAAATTCAAGATTGTAACAATTTAAGAATAAAGATTTAGATAGCATAAAGAGAGAAAGAAATTGTTGAACTAATAACTTGATTTGGAATACAAAAAAGGGAGGTATGAGGAGGTCTGAAAAACAAGTAAATGAAAAATAATGTGATGGAAAGATTGACTGTTTTTAACAATTTTTATTTTGTATTTTGTATTTTTTTATTTTTTGTAATGTAAAACCTTAATAAAAATTTTATGGGAAAAAAAGAAAAAGAAAACTGCTCCCTTCTTCCTCTGGTGCAAGCATGGCCAACATGGTGGCTTCCAGGTGTTGGACTCCAACTCCCATCAGCCATAGCCAGTGTTACCAATGGTCAGAGATGATGGGAGTTGCAGTCCGGCAATATCTGGAGGGCACCATGCTGACTGACTCTAGTGGGAGAGAAAAAGAGACTGTTTTGTGACTGAAAGGAGGAAGAGGGCAAGGGAGATGGTAACAAGGAAAGAGGAAGGGATGAGATGAGGAGGAAGGGAGATTAGAAGGCGACTAGCACAGCCCTGAACTCTTCAAGCTAGACAGGTGAGAAATGATGAAAAATTACAGAGAGCTGCAGGAGGAGAGACAAGTGGTAGAGAAGAGGAAGTAGGGAGAGGAAGAATATGAGGTTAGACCATATGGCTCTGCGGAAAGAAGCAAAGACATGGGCAGAGTGCAAAAAGAGAGAGGTGGTGGGCCAGGCATCAGCAGAGCAGCAAAGGTGGAGGAGAGCCACTGAGGATTCCCAAAGGTTGGTGTAGATCAGAGAGGTGCATGTTGTAATACAACTTGACCAAGTTAATGGTAGAGGAGAAGGAAGAGGGAGCATAAATTTAATGTGGATGCAGGCAGCCAACTCTTCCTCCAGAACATGAGCAGTTTTTGGCATTCTAGTGCAATGAATTCACTTACTTAAAAAACAACAACCAACAACCACATTTTGCGATAATGAAAGTGCATTGGATAGAGTGGGGCATTTGATTGACACAATGTTGTAGAACCTCCTCACCAAATGTTAGACATAGTGTCACCTCCACAAAAGCTTTCTGTAAGCAAATCCAAATGGGTCCCCAATAAAACGTGGGCATCATAGAACCTCCCCCCCCCAAAAAAAAACTGGGCAAACAAATCAAGTTGAATAATCACTAAAAAGTTGTATGGAAGTGATGTTTGTCAGAGAGACTGCGCTTGCAGGATCCACTGGTTGTCTAGTGGCCAAGTCCCTTGCCCCCAAACTGGGTAACTGGCTACATCACCAATGTAGATCATGCCCTGTTGTACTTACTGGCATTTTCTGAACATATTCTTTGGCATTGGGAGTCAACAACCAGGAGGTGTGGCATTTGCCAACAGATTTGGTCAGCTCGTTCCCACCAGGTAGAAAATATTTCCCCTGCAAATGAAAGAAGAAGGTCTCAGGATTTAATTTGCCAGAGCATAGCTCTTTTCCACAGTCAACAACTTGAGGAGACTGCATGGATAGGACAGCACCTAATACTTTCCTGATGGCACAACAAAACCAGATGTTGTCTGGTACCATGTGCATCCAAAGGTTTACCGTATTGCACCCAACAGCTACAGCTCCCAAAATACATATGAGGAAATAGCTATTGAACTCACAGGTTTGCAAGCGATGCACATGGAGGCTTCATGTTCAGGAAGATGGGGTTATGAAATAAAGACTGCTATCCTAGCATTATCCATCCATCCATCTTTTCATTTTAATCCCACCTGTCCTCGAAGGAGCTCAAGGCAGTCTACATAGTTCTCCCCTGCCCTCTAACTCTCACAACAGCCCTGCGAGGTTGGTTAGGCTGGGAAAAAGTGACGTCCCCCCTAAACCACAGCAGTGAGCTTTAAGTAAGAGTGGCAATTTGAAGCTGGTTCTGCCCCAGATCTCTAACCACTACATCACAATGGCTTTTAAACTTCTGAAAGGAAGATATGAGTAGGTGTCTATATGTGTATGTGTGTGTGTACACACAAAAAACAAAACAAAAACAAACACACACACATATATTTATATGGGGTGGGAAAGAACATCTTTATTCAACATCTTTATCAGCGACTTGAATGATGGTCTCAAGGGCATCCTGATCAAATTTGCAGATGACACCAAACTGGGAGGGGTGGCTAACACCCCAGAGGACAGGATCACACTTCAAAACGACCTTGACAGATTAGAGAACTGGGCCAAAACAAACAAGATGAATTTTAACAGGGAGAAATGTAAAGTATTGCACTTGGGCAAAAAAAATGAGAGGCACAAATACAAGATGGGTGACACCTGGCTTGAGAGCAGTACATGTGAAAAGGATCTAGGAGTCTTGGTTGACCACAAACTTGACATGAGCCAACAGTGTGACGCGGCAGCTAAAAAAGCCAATGCGATTCTGGGCTGCATCAATAGGAGTATAGCATCTAGATGAAGGGAAGTAATAGTGCCACTGTATTCTGCTCTGGTCAGACCTCACCTGGAGTACTGTGTCCAGTTCTGGGCACCACAGTTCAAGAAGGACACTGACAAACTGGAACGTGTCCAGAGGAGGCAACCAAAATGGTCAAAGGCCTGGAAACGATGCCTTATGAGGAATGGCTAAGGGAGCTGGGCATGTTTAGCCTGGAGTTAAGGGGTGATATGATAGCCATGTTCAAATACATAAAAGGATGTCACAAAGAGGAGGGAGAAAGGTTGTTTTCTGCTGCTCCAGAGAAGCGGACACGGAGCAATGGTTCCAAACTACAAGAAAGAAGATTCCACCTAAACATTAGGAAGAACTTCCTGACAGTAAGAGCTGTTCGACAGTGGAATTTGCTGCCAAGGAGTGTGGTGGAGTCTCCTTCTTTGGAGGTCTTTAAGCAGAGGCTTGACAACCATATGTCAGGAGTGCTCTGATGGTGTTTCCTGCTTGGCAGGGGGTTGGACTCAATGGCCCTTGTGGTCTCTTCCAACTCTATGATTCTATGATTCTATGATTCTAAGAACATTTGAATACTATAAATATGCACATGATTGGGCAGTTAGTCTTCTGTGTACAACCATTATTATTTATTAAATTTTTATACCTAGTGCTGCCATAAGTCCAGGATTTTCTGGACATTACCAGGATTTCAAAGGCGGAAGTGACGCCCAGGGTGGAATTTCTGGAAGGCGGAATTTTGGAGTTTTCCTGAAAAAAACCACCTCAACAACTTTGGGGGTGTCTGGATTTTTTACTTCTTGAAATATGGCAACCCTATAGCGGCAGGTCTCAGGGTGTTTCACACCATAAAATTACAATATAAAAGCACATAATAAATATATATATATATAAACAAGAACAACGCCATAATTTCCCCCCTCCTTCCGCCACACATTTTAAAATCAACCCACTGGAAGTAAGGGGGCGCGGGGGTGGGAAGTTGGGACAAGCCCAGAAACTCACCACCAGATCTAAGTGGAGGGCTGTGGAGAGCCTGTAGATCCTGTTGGAGTGCAGGATGACCCGGTCGAAGAGATCAGCCACAGCTGAGAAGCGGCAGTCGGCGTCTTCCCCGGCACACTCGGCCGCGGAGCAGCCTCCTCCCAGCGGCTTCTCGAGCGCCCACAGCAAGAGCAGCACCGGCCAAGCGACACCTGGAGGGAGCAGAGCGGAGCGCGTGGGCGGGCCAATTGCGCAGCGCCGTCGCCGGAGACGCACCAATCGCAGCTCGGCCCGCCCGCCCAGTGCCCGCCTCTTACCTTCCTTGGCGGCGTCTTGCGCGGGCCGCATGCTGCTGCTGCTGCTGCTGCTGCTGCCAACTTGGACGCGGGCGGCGGTGGCGGTCCATTGCGACCCCCTCGCTGGTGGAGAGGCCCTTTATACGGTACGAGCGAGCGGAGCGGAGGCGCCGGGAGGTCGCTTAGTCATTCCTCGCTCTCCCTTTTCCTTCCGTCGGATTTGCAAAGCTGGCAGCGAAGATTTACCCGATCGTGCGGAGCGTTGGCTCCAGGGCAGAGCAAGCCGAGCGGCAGTCCTTAAAGGAACTCTGGGCTGCGCGTAAAAGAAACGCGGGCGAGGGAAAGAGGCGCCTCGGAGGTGGTCTGCTGGTTGCGCAAACGCAAAATGCACGCCGAGCAGGGGCGCTCACTTGAATAAAAGATGGACTTGGAAAGCCGCTATAAGGATATGCATGGAAATTCAACCAAGGGGAAGCGAGGAAGTCACTTAACGATGTTAATAAGTGTAATTTTAAGAAGGTTATGATTTATGTTTGTGTGTTTTGTTTGTTTATAATTTTGTGAAAATTAATAAAAAAAATTGAATAAAATATGGAGGGAGGGGCAGGTAAGCCCCGCCCCGCATAATTAACAGCTTAATTACATTTATTTATTTGATTTTTCAGCTTCAAATTTTACAGAGATATGTCAAACATAAATCATAAAAACAAGATTCCATGGATTCTCCATCCTCCCCTATGTAGGTCCTATTATCAATGCATCTCCTGCATCTTTTACCACAATCCACACCCTTTACTTCTTCCATTATGTCCAGAATCAACCTTAAACGACAAGTGCTATTCCAATCCTACTAACGATTTTAACTGTTTACAGTGGTCTTTAAGTTTTAAAATTTTCCCCATTCCTCACATAATTGATCACTTGATGCTGTGCATACACACTATTTGAATGGCAATACCCATTAACTTTGGGGAGACTGGCCCCCTCCAAAAAATATGGGGGGGGGGGACCAAAGGGATGCTAGATATTGTCCTCCATGGGCATAGCCAGGATTTGTGTTAGGGGGGCAGGACACCCACGTGTCAACGTCCTCTGTCCAGCAGATTCAGAATGAAATGTCTCAACAACAGTTGCTTTACATTACTTTCTTTTGGCACCAAGTGTTCAGAAAAACCTGTCAAAACCTTTCTACAATTTCTACTTTTAGTTAAGTATTTTTTATTTATTTACTTGCTTTGGTGCCCCCCCCCCGGCTATGCCCATGTTGTCCTCTCTGGCGATGAGGAAGAGCTGCGCACAAACACCCGCATTTTCACATAGACAGCTGCCTTATGTACCATGTCGGATCACTGGTCTATCAAAGTCAGTCTTGTCTACGATGACTGGGAGCTGCTGTCTCTGGTTTCAGGCAAGAAATGTTCCCAGCCCTGTCTGCACATTCTAGGGATTGAACATGTGTCTTTGCATGCAGAACAGTTGCCCTGCCACTAAGTGGAAGCTGTTCCACTAAAGAGGCATTTGATTTGAACTCTTGTTTGTTTGTTTGTTTGTTTTAATTTTTTTTATTCAAAATTAAAACAAGACATATTATCCAAAAACATATTATCCTTGTCTTTCCCCCCATTTTTCCTCCCTCCCCCCTCCCCCACAAAACCCGCCCGCCCCCACCCCCCGACTTCCCTCAGTTCCAGTCTTTGGTTTCTCCGAGACTGCTGTTTTCTGCATGTTACAAAGTTGTATACAGTAGATCCTCAAACTATTTAGCTGATTATTATCAATAAAAAGTTTGTGAATGTTTATTCAAAACCTGCCAAGGAGTCCAATTCACTTTGTTGCATCTTCAGATACTTTGCAAAGGGTTCCCATTCATCCTTAAAGTCACAGTTATCCTTGTCCCGTAGCTTATATGTCAGTTTTGCCAGTTCTGCATAGTCCGTCAATTTTTCTTGCCATGATTCTTTAGTAGGGGTTTCTTCAGTCTTCCATCCTTGTGCTACTAGAACTCTCGCGGCCGTTGTCGCATACATGAAGATGTTTTTCAGCTTTTTTGGCAGGTCTTTCCCTACAATCCCCTCTTGTTTGTTTATTATGTTTTATCTGCCACCTCTGTTCCCCACCCACAAGGAGTCCAAGATGTTGTACATGGTTTTTCTTTCCCCAATTTATCATCACAACAGTCTTGTGAAGTAGGTTAGGTTGAGGGACAGTAACTGACCCAAGGTCACTTCATGGCTGAGAGGGGATTCAAACCCTGGTCTCTCAAATCGTAGTCCAGCACTCTAACCACTACACCACCCTGGCTTTCCATTCTAAATATTTGCAATTAAAAGTACCAGGCTCTTAAGAGTGTGATCCTAGGCATTCCCACTTGGAAGTCACTTCCCACTGTGTTCAGTGCAATCTAGTCCCAGGTAAATTCCACCCTTAGGCTGAAATCCTATGCACTTAACAGGGAACAATTTCCACTGAGATCAGTTGAGCTTTCTACTAAGCAGACATGCATGGAGTAAAGCGCCACATTAAAAACAACTAACAAAATCAAGCAACCAGATGCCATTTCAAAATGCTTTCAAAGTATGTGTTAATTAAATACACTAGACATGAGTACAAGGTTGAATGTCTTTTGTTTAGGTGAGTGCAGGTTAAATTTTGGCTAGGATATAGGTCAGGGATGGGGAAAGTGTGGCCCTTTTAACTGATCAGATTTTTGGGGAACATTACTAGAGGGCACCACAAATCCAGGGCAGAGACCTAGTTCCTACTCACAAATGCTTCTCGGTGATCCAGACAGGCAAGAGGTATTATCATTTTAGGACAAATTCGAGCCAGGCAAAAACACTTGGGGTGTGGAGCTGGACCAGTGAGGGACGTGGCTTGAGGGGAGAGGGCGTGGCTTGGTGGTTCCTTTGTGAAAATGCTATGTTACTTGCAGGTTAAGACAGAATGAAAAGTACAGTCAGACATGCTAGTCCCAAGGCAGAATGTGACTCAATCTCAAAGTCCTTCATCAAGGTCACATCAATCTGCTTCTGACAATCCAATGTTCCCAAACTGCTTGCATTGCTGCCATCACAGCCAAGTAAGATTGTCAGGGGAGGGAGCCCACCAGAGAACAGATTGCCCATGGCCCCCTCAAACCTGGTTTTTGCTTTCCAAGCCCTTATTGCATTATTGAAATATTATGCCCCATCATTTTGAAACTGCATTTAAATAGCCACTTTTATTTTTATGGCAAGTCTTTTTATCTTTTACCTTTCCATCCTACTTGGGGTATTTGTTTTTGGGTCACTACTGTACCATTTGCTGCCATTTAGATGCACATGTTGGTGTTGGTGTTGTTTTTAATTCCCTGACTTCCACCAGATGACAACTTGGTTGTAGTGAGGAAGCCTCCAGGCTTTCTTACAAACCAGTGTTGAAACTGGAATAAATGGACCAAGTTTCCCTCCCTCCCTTAATGTGATGCACACAGATGACTAACAGAGGCAGCTTTCTCCTAATTTGTTGTCAGTCACATGGATGACAAGTTGGCTTGAAAATGCCCCAAAGCCGCATGACACATGGATCTGCTTCCACTTCTATCAGTTTTATTTAGCAGTGAGGACAATAAACCAAGCAAGGTGTTAGTAAGTTACCCAAACAACTGGTGCTATAGAAGGAAGTTTGGTGGCAGAGTTTCGCAGGAGCATTGGTGGAGGGTTTTGCCACCCTTCCTTGATGTATATATGTTGTTGTTGGCCCCTTGCTTGTCTTTAGAGACAAATGGAGTGCACTTCCAGGGGTGAAGTCAATTCACTGCATTAGCAGCACCGAAATGACTTCCCCAGGACACAAGCCTGGGAGTTGTGCATGGTGATCTTGGGCTGCCCAGACAACAAGACCCCACTCTTGGCCTTGCTGATGTGGTCCAAAGGAAAGCAGAGCAATACATTTGCCACCAGCTTGGCTGCAGGAGTTGCCAGAAGGAGGCATGCAAGGCACCATTTAACTGTCTTAGGGACTCCAAGCCAGATTTGTGTAGGGTTTACTCAGTGCTTTTTCTGGGGGGTTGCAGGGGGATAAAGGTAAAGGTAAAGGTACCCCTGCCCGTACGGGCCAGTCTTGACAGACTCTGGGGTTGTGCGCCCATCTCACTTAGGAGGCCAGGGGCCAGCGCTGTCCGGAGACACTTCCGGGTCACGTGGCCAGCGTGACATCGCTGCTCTGGCCAGAGCCAGAGCCAGAGCCAGAGCCACATACGGAAACGCCGTTTACCTTCCCGCTGGTAAGCGGTCCCTATTTATCTACTTGCACCCGGAGGTGCTTTCGAACTGCTAGGTTGGCAGGCGCTGGGACCGAGCAGTGGGAGCGCACCCCGCCGCAGGGATTCGAACCGCCGACCTTTCGATCGGCAAGTCCTAGGCGCTGAGGCTTTAACCCACAGCGCCACCTGCATACCCCTAAACATTTTGCGAATCTTTGTACGCATACTTCTTGGCCTCTGAATGTCTTCTCAGAATACAGCATAAGGTGCGGGGGAGTGAGTGAAATATGTGGGATATTTAACCTATAGAAGGCATCATTTAGCAATTTAACTTTCCTTGTACTCGTATTTTTGACTGAACGTGTTGCTTTCCCTTTGTCCTTGCTGAACACTTTTTGTTTCTGTTGAGGTTGGTACTGATTTATTTCTTCTATTATGGTTTTCAATGTATAAGAGGGCTTAGAGAAAGTAAACGTATCTATATGAGAGACGAAGGGGTTTCATGGTTTTGTACTACATTTGTCAAGATGAGGTCGCCTGTGTTTCTGCAAAGGCGCTTTGTGATGTAAAAACAAAAATACAGAGGGAAAGTCATTTGGTGAGTTGTATTCCATTTTATTTCAGATCTGGGGACAGACAAACCAAAAGTAACATTGTGAACTGCCCTGAAATCTTCGGATGAAGGGTGGTACACAGATTTAATTACTGACAACAATTACTAACCATTTAGAACTTTCTCATTTGTAGATACCCTTAAGTCTTGAACCTTCTTCAGTAAAACAATCTCTGAGCAGCAAGAAGAGTCTGACGAATTTGCAATTTGCACGTGGATCACAGGTAAAATACTGGCTGGAAGTGTGCTATGGTCCTATATTTCCACATATTTTCCTTTTCTTTCAACCTACAATGGCAGCATCATGGTCGGATAAATAACTTGATTACTCTTGGAAACGTTGGCATTTATATGCATGCATATATAATTGAGTGGCTCATTCGGGGATCAGGCAGAGCCATAATTGTCTGGTATGCAGAAATAAGCAATCACTGCACATCATCAGATATCAGTAAGCTTTAAGAACAGACGATTCCTATCAGCAGAAATAGCCACAGACTTGTTAATGGAATGAGCCATTAAAGGCAGACTTATTACCAATACTCATTTCTTTAAATTACAGACTGAACATGCTGACGAAGAAACTTAATTGTCAAGAATTATTGAACCAAGTGAGGAGGAGACAAGGCTTTTGTAGGGAAGTATCTCCCCCCCCCCCCGCAATACTTATTTTGCGTTAGCTATTCTATGCAATCCCTCCACCTTCTGACAATTACAGAAACAATAGCCAGATTTTAAGAAGGCATTTTCCCAACTCAATTTCTTGCTCCTCCTTAATTTCAGTGTGCTTTTTGCTTGGTCAAGTTTTAATTTCACTGTGCTTGCTGTTTATTTTATCATTACATTTGGTTTCTACCTTTCCTCCAAGCTGTTCAAGGAAGTGTGAATGTCTCTTCTCCACATTTTATCCTCACACTAACCCTGTGAGGTAACTAGACTATGACATGTCCAAGGTGACCCAGTAAGCTTCACGATTAAGCGGGGATTTGAGTAAGAAAAATACAAAGTCACAGGAACCCAAGCGACAATGAAATGATACCAAAAAATTAATTATTTAAACACAAACAACAATACCTGTAAATATATGGAATTATATGTATGTATAATACAATATTAAGAAACATGAATTCTCCAGGCTATAGCCACTATATATGATACAATGAACTTCTCCAAATAATACACATAATGAAGTGATTTACAGTATTACATCTCGTTTTATGCTTCTTCAGAATCAAACTGGGAAATTGCTTCTTAGTGCCTCAATTTTTTCTTCCTTTCAGCAATATGTTAGTCCTGCTAAGTGTGATTCTTCTATATACGCTTAGACATTTGAGTTTGACCCAAAGGTTGCAACTCCAACAACCATCATCCAAAAGTGAAGAATTTTGTTCAAGTTGTAGGCCAGGAGTGAGTATACCAATATGCATAGCCTCCTCCTGCTGCTTAATTACCTTGTAATTAAAGGTGGATATGAATGTGAGAGTAAGTAGACATAAGCGGCACATCAATAAACTAGCACCCTGATCCTAAATATGTTTATTCAGAAATGCACACTGATTAAGTCCAAATGTCAGCGTTCTGCTCATTTTGAACTTTCAGCTTTCATATCCCTTGATCACCCTCTGTGCTTGGTGTTCACTGTACAAATATGGTCTGAAATCTGAGTTTGCTGTTCAACAAGTTAATATTGTCATTTTCACCCATTCGCAAATGTGTGACTCATGGAACAAGTCATTAAAATTCTGCTCCGAGCTGGATGGAGGCATATGTGCAGCTAATTTTTGACTACTAGCCCCACCATGTGATTGGCTTTCGATGTCCAGGAGGCAGAGGTTAGCGGATGTCACAATGCAGTATAAAATTAAAGACGATTAAAGGTCATTGTAATCAGCTTTAGCAAGTGGGGGGGGGGAGAGGGGGGTCACAGAAGAGGCATGACTATCTCCTGTTCAATAAATTGATCTTAACCTTGACCAGATGGATATGTAGATATTTTATCTCCTATTCATTAAACTCTGGGACCCCTTTGCTGGCCATGCGGCTCATCCAATATTTGCAGCTACCAAGTATAACAAGTTTAGATGGCTATTCAGGAAGAATAATTAAATGTGCTGTTTAAAACCCTACCCTTAGATAGGGCAATTCTTATTAAATATATACTCTATCTATCTACCTATCTACCATCTATCTATCTACACACAGAGAGAGAGAGATGTAAATTTTATGGCAGAGATTTCATTGTAAAGGAATCAAACCTGGGCTGGCAGGTGTGAGAGACTAGGGCTGAGATGGGATGAGAGAAAGTGATACCTGAACCAGGGTGAAAGTAGCTTTTATTTCACCCGGGTCAAAGACCCAGTTAGGGGAAAATAAAACTTTGTTCATTTGCATACATATAGGCTTCACCCAGGGCAAAAAACAACAACTATCTATGGCTCTGCCTAAACTCTAGTCCAGGTTGGACAAAGTGAAGGCGCTGATGATTTGAGAACTCCTACTGAGACAGAAAACCAATTAAAGGGTGATATCAGGGCTGGGCTGCACTATGGTCAGCAATCTAAACTGAGCCATGAGCAGTGGAAGAAGTTACTGGCAGTTGTCATGGTCCAGTTCATGGGCAATTGAAGTCCTGGCTGGGGACGTTGGGACTGGGGAAAAGATGGTGGGGTGGGAGCAGGAGCCGGAGTCCAGAAGCCAGGAGTCAGGAAGCCAAGAATCCGAGGGTCAGAGAGCCGGGAGTCAAGAAACCAAGAGTCTGAGGGTCAGGAAGGAAGGAGTCACGAAGTCAAGGGTCCGAGGATCAAGAAGCAAGGAGTCAAGGAGCCACATGCGATAAGGCAGGGAACGTGTTGCTGTGGCAAAGAGCTGAAGGGAAATGCTGACCTTATATCCCTTCCCAGCTCTTGCCACCAGGTGCTGTGAGTTACCAATTGGCCTCACCTGTGCGGCTGTGCCTTGCCTCTCCAGAACAAACTTAGGAAGGCCCCAGTCCTGCAAAGTCCTACTGGTCACAGGGCCTGGCTCCTGCACACACTCCTGACAACAGTGTTATGTATAATTGTTTAATTCACACTGAAGTGGAGGAATTCCTGTGTTTACTGTGGAAAGGGTTTAACTGGAAGATTCCATTGAAGCTAAAGAGGAGCTCTCTAAGTATCTGGGTGGCTTGATAATTAACTGTTGTTCTCTGCTCTGTCATGCGCCTGTGCTGGACATGCACAATACATATATGGTATGGTGGCGCTGTGGTGTAAACCACTGAGTCTTGGGCTTGCCGATCGGAAGGTCGGTGGTTCGAATCCCTGCATGGGGTGAGCTCCCGTTGCTCTGTCCCAGCTCCTGCCAACCTAGCAGTTCGAAAGCACGTCAAAGTGCAAGTAGATAAATAGGTACTGCTTCAGCGGGAAAGTGCCCTGCTCTGGTTTTGCCAAAAGCGGCTTAGTCATGCTGACCACATGACCTGGAAAAACTGTCTGTGGACAAACGCCGGCTCCCTCGGCCAGTAAAGCGAGATGAGTGCCGCAACCCCAGAGTCGTTTGTGACTGGACTTAACTGTCAGGGGTCCTTTACCTTTTTTAATGGAATTATTTGGACACATCTTTGATGTTTTTGTTCTGTTTTGAAGAAATGTCTGCAAGTAAAGTTTTGAATGACACTGATGGGTCTGGACAATGTTTTATTCCAAAAGGAGTCAGTTTTTTATGCACCCAGTTGCTTCAAGTGACGCAATATTAATATTTGCAATAGATAGGACTGAATATCAAGTCAAAACCTTCAACTCCTTGACCTCTCTGTTGTCTCACCCCTTCCTGGTAAATGGCAGTGACACACACTACTGCCAGGCGGCTAGTCTTGCACTTCTGCACCATCTGGAGAAAGGATACAGGAATATGTCGGCACTCAGAAAGATCCTGCTGCTTAAGCAAAACTTAACTTGGGCAGGAAGTCCTCTTATATCCCTTCTTGTCAACAAAGATCCGACAACCATCACTGGTGGAGCAGCAACAGTTCAGGGCATGAGGATATTAAACCACCTGTGTAAAGGCTGCCACACACAGTTCAGTGGCTCATCAAACCTCAGAGGCTTCCAGTTCAAAGTCCAGCAGCTCCTAACAGTTAAGAAGCTGGAATTTCAGTCAAAGGGAATAAGGAAAGTACTGGAACATGGCGTGAGAATGAAAAAAGCAATCAGAGCAGGGCTATAAGCAGAACAGGGGCAAATGAAAAATGGGTGTGGACTACAGAGTTTCTTCCTATGTTATGTTTTGCATGCAGAGGCTCACTTTATTGAAGAGATCTCAGCAGCTGAATACATTACACCCCAAAGAGGCTATTGATCTTACACGGAAGACAAGAGTGCCTTGAGCAAACAGCTTTAGCCTTGCAGCTGAGGTCTCATAGCATGGCAAGTGGCCAATCAATACTTTGTGGGTGGTTTTTGCATCCACTGTGGCTTGAAATTGATGGTGATGGGACTGTTGGAAGAGAGCTGGGTCCATATCTGTTTGGGCAGAGTAATCAGAAATAAGCAGCAAGAGAGGCACTTGCTAACAGGCAAAGAATGGGATAGTGATCTTTTGTCACCTGATACCCAAGGATAAATAGTTACTGTCATTTTATTATTTAAAGACTAGCTTTTAGGGTCTAATCCTCTGAAAGTGGGATCCAACATAGACATTCACAATATAGAATCAATAATCAATTTAAAGCCCTAAGATGCCATGAACAATAGCATTAATAATAATAAAAGAACTCAGAATAAAGCTGATCACAAGCAATATCGAGAGGTAGTACACACTTGTCCTGTGCCTAGAAGCATGGGGTGGGGTGGTTTTGGCTTTGTCCCACAGCTTTCCCCTGGAAAACCCACTCTTTAGCGATATACTGGAACAAATGGCAATCTGCAGAAAACCTGATTGCTGTTTGTTCCAGTGCAGCACTAAAGATTTGGTTTCCCCAGGGGAAAGCAGTGGGGCAAACAGAGGTGTGGATAAACCCTTAGTGAGATCAATGAAATCATGTACATAATTACAATTTAAGACACACCCTATCATGTGGCAACACAATAGAATCCTGTTTTACATAGGATACAGGTTTTTACAAGTGGGTTACTAGAACCCTCATAAAGGCTTACAGTAATAAATCCATACATATTTCAACTGTAACAGAACAGAGATTGAATAATTATTTGAAAGTAAGATGGAAAAGAACAACAAATGCTCATCAGTTCCCATATGAACCTGAACTGAATCAGTTCAGGAATGCCAGACCCATTTCACTGATTTGATTGATTGATTGATTGATTGATTGCTCATTTGCAGAATTAATTGTCGCCTGCTAAACCAGAATATTTTCAATCACTACTGAACCAGAACTACAACCAGCTACTTAATTGTTGTCTTTTGTTTTCCTGCTCTGATAGAAGTTCCACTCACGTTGTTTCTGCCTCTAAATGAAAACTGTTCTACTACTTGGCTGTGCAAAATAAAATTCCTTCAGGCTTACACTGCAGACAAACAGCATCATATATATTTTTCTCTGGGTGATGGATCTCTTGGCACGAGTCAAAATTTCATCTTGAAGTGGAAAATGCATTTTCATCATGTAGGTCAGAGTCCTTTCCATCTGCAATAAATGATTCACGACACTCGCATTTTTTAAAAATGGAAAGGATCAACACTCTTAGCCCCTGTGCCTGTTCCCTCAAAAATCTTAGATTAAGGTATCATTTCTGAGAATCTGGTGCCACAGCCATAACAAATCCGACGAGTCCAATCATGTATTCCTGCCGATACTAGAAAGATAAAAAGGTTACATTTAACATTGAAACTGGAAGCCTTTGGGAGGATTAAGAAAGCAGAGGTCAGATGATTGGTTACGAGTTGGAAGAGATGCTAAAATGTAATTTGGGAGACAGACTGTGGAACATTTTAATAAAAGTGTTGATGCTGGCACTGGTTAAGGAAATTACTGGTGAGAATGATAATATTAATATGTATCGAATAGCAAAAGAATCAGATGGAAGGTTGCAGATGTGGAAGAAAAAGATGATGGTGCTATTATTAAAGGTCCTGATATAAATAGAGAGACTAGGCATCCAACCATCTCTTCTCATGATGGTAGATTGCTGTAGATTGGGGGGAGATTATTATTTTCAAGGACTTCTAAGGTCCCGGATATGATAATGAAATGCTACGAATGTGGCATTTTGTTGGTGACTGTGATGGCAGAGGGCCCAATTCTGTCTGAGTTGCTACTTTTGTCTATATTGGAAATAATACCTCTTCCCATATGAATCATCTATCATGGCCATCTGTCATGGATGCTTTAGCCTGTCCATGGAGGACCTTAAGGTCCATAAATAGCAACACCCTAGAGGTCCCGGGCCCTAAGGAAGTCAGATTAGCCTCAACCAGAGCCAGGGCCTTTTCAACACTGGCTCCGGCCTGGTGGAACGCTCTGTCTCATGAGACCAGGGCCCTGCAGGATCGGATTTCTTTCCACAGAGCCTTTGGCTTGGAATTAACATGATCCCTTCCCCCTCTTTCTTTTTTCCTTTCTCCTTTTGCGATGGAACTCCTATTTGGGGACTTCTCTGGCTTTTTTCTGGCCCATGTAGGACCAGTCTGGATAGTTAGCCTTGGTGAAGACTTGGCATTTTCATCCCCCCAAAAGTTTTTGATTTGAGTTTCTACTGAAAGGAGGCTACATTTTAATGTTGTATTTTAATCTTGTTTTTTAAGTTGTATTTCAATCAATTGTTTTTATATCTGGTGTTAGCCACCCTGAGCCCGGTCTTGGCTGGGGAGGGTGGGGTATAAATAAAATTTATTATTATTATCATTATTATCTGGTGGGTGGTGCTTGCGCTTTAGAAATAAAACCACTTTTCAAGGTACAGACAAAAATGACAAAACTAGATGCTTCTCATATGGAAAAATAAGACATTTTGCAAGGAATTGTACAAAACAAAGTGGCACTAATATAGAAAAGTTCCAGGGTGGCGACAGAAAGCAAATGAAAAATGCTTTTGCACTTCATCTTAACTATCTAGCAATATCAAGTTATAGGAAAACTGGTGCTATTAACAGTAACCCTTCTGGTTGGTTAATTGATTTGGCAGCTTCCATGCATGCTAATTTTTTTTAGAGAGCTAAATAAAAACTCATCAGAGACAGTTACAGTCTCAAACGGCAACAAAATATCTGTGCAAGGAAAAGGAGCAGGTTTGCTCAAGTGTGTTGCAGGTAGAAATACTGTTTGTAATGAAGTGAGAGATGTAGTTTACTTGCCTGAATTAACAGACAGTTTGCTGAGCGTGCCAACCCTGACCAAGCGTGGTTTTAATGTAAATTTTAATCGCAGCAAATGTGTAGTTACCAAAGATGGAGTTTTGTATGCACAAGGTTTTGAAAATAATGGAGTCTTTGTGCTAGATACAGGTCAAGAACGAGTGAATATGGTAAAGAAAAATTCAAGTGCAGCCTGTGTTCATCTGTGGCACAGAAGGTTTAGACATAGAGGCTTCAGGATTTATAAGCAGGCCAAAGAAAGGTTTGGTGAGAGGAATGGAAATGAAGCCTTGTAAAGTTGGCCTGAATAGTGAAATATGTGAAAGTTGTTTGTTGGGGAAGGAAACAAGACCTTCTATCCCCAAGCAAAGCCAGAAAAGTTCAGCAGAGCCTTGGCAACTTATTCATACTGATATATGTGGTCCATTTCAACTGATGTCTCATGGGAAAAACAACAAAATGGGAAAATAACTTTTCTGCTTGTATATGTTGCTAATGCAATTTTGGTTCCTGAGAACAAACAAGATGGTACAAAAATGGTTCATGTTAAAATAAGAAAGTTTTGAGAATTTACATGCTAGATTAAACTGGATTAATTCAAATCAGGCACATTGAGAAGGTGATTGTAAGAAAAACACTGGGGCCTAATTTGAGCAGTTGAGTGCTTGGTATCTGCTGGGCAAGCTCATCCTTTATTTCCACACTGTGGTTCCAGACCAAATCATCTGTCAGGAGAACTAAGGCCTGGCCAGGATGCAGGCCTTGCCAGGGTGCTGGCTGGGGAGAGCATTCCACAGAGGGGAGCCACTACTGAAAAGACCCTCTTTCTTGCCACTGCTTTCCAAATCTCCCTCAGATTGGAGACCTGGAAAAGGGCTTCAAAAGAAAATCTAACGGTCTGGGTAGGTTCATATCAGGAGAGGTCCTCCAGAAGATACTGGTGTCCAGAGCTGTAAAAATGGAGGTGTTGCGGGATGAATCTTAAAAGGTGAAAGCCTGTCTTCAAGAAGTAGTTCTCAATGCAGCTGAAAATCCACTAACTCAGTGAGAAGGATTGGACCCAAGATAAGATTTCAGGCCAGAAACAAAGCCTGTTATGTGAGTGATGGTTGAGGTGAAGAAAGAGAGGAAAATCAGGTCTTTTATTTAAAAAGGAACTTGGTCATGCTCCCACTCAGCTGAGAAGTTTGCTGGGTGATCTTGGGCCAGTCAGCCTAACCTACCTCATAGGTTGTTGTGAGAGTAAATTGGGGAGCCAAAGTATGTATACCACCCTAAGCTCCTCAGAGGAAAGGTGTAATGTAATAAGTAATAATATTAGTCCCAGTGATTGCCAAAATGTTTTGTAGAATATACTTTCAAAGGATTAGGGCATTATACAAGGTTTGTGATAATTAGTTTCAAACTGTTCTACTTGTTACTTCACTTTGTTCCCTACCATTCATACCATTGCTCATAAAGCCTTCATAGATGACGTTACCTACAATTTTAACATCAGATTTCTCCCACAAGATGGCACTGTAAACCTTTAGATAATAATTATGAAATGGAATCCGATCCCTTGATTTGAAATGAGCGTTTCAGCACCCCTTTCAATACTGGAGGAGATGAGCACCTGTTTTAGAAATGTACACAAAACTATGGCAAATCCTGGATAATCAAAGTCCTCTCTCTCTCTCTCTCTCTCTCTCTCTCTCTCTCTCTCTCTGTGTGTGTGTGTGTACTTGACTTACAGAGTGGTGTCCTCAGTCACTGGATATATGCATCAAAGTCATCTTCAAAACAATAGATGAGAGTGTGGTGTTGATAATGACAAGGTTGCAGATTTGATCCCTGTATGGGACAGCTGCAAATCTTTGCATGGCCAAGAATTGGACTAGATGATCCTCAGGGTCTCTTCCAACTTTACAATTCTATGATCCTATAAAAATATTGGAAGGAACATTTCTTTGGTGCAATATTGCTCACAGTAGTAGTGTTAGAAAGGAAAAGCCTTGACAATCTAGAATTCCCATATGAATATATCAGTGAGTGCCAAAGATGGAAGAATATATACTGCTGCAATCAAGCACACACCTCTCTGCCCCTCTGTGTACACAGTAGGTTCCATTGAGTTCAAAGGAAACTGTGTACACTTATTTACTTGCAGCAAGATTTAAGCTGGACAGTCAATAAGCTGTTAGGCGAATATGTCATGATTTGCAATAAGGAAATTTCGATATTTCAGTATTTGCCACTTCCAGATGCTTGAAGAAAATGGATGTAAATGATTTTGCTGTCATGTTGATGGCATGCTTTTGTTGCTGAATTGTTTGCTGCTGTTTTATTTTATAGGTTACTGTAGGACTTTTATTGTAATGTATTGTTCTTTTTCTGATTTTATGTTTAAGTATTATGCTCTTAGAACATTGTATGTCACTTGGAGACTATTTATGTGGCAAGCGACCAATAAATTTCCCCTACTACTATACTAATGATGATCCAAATGATAGGTAGGTCCACCTTGCAAGACATGGAAAATTGCCAGTAGACAATAATTCAACCCAAACGTCCAAGGTGCTTGTTGCGGCACCTCAAAGGATAAGAGACTTGAAATAAGCTTTTTGTACCTGACTCATCTCAAGCATTGTCTTCATATACTTATGTATGGAGACAACAACAGGATACAAGGTCACAATAGGCAAGTGGTATATTCTAGGTAGTCTATGGCCATTCTATCCTGAACACTCTGGAAGCTAAGCAGGGTCAGGCCTGGTTAGAACTTGGATGGGAGACCACTTGGGAATATTGGGTGTCATAGGCTTTTTGGGGGAGTGTGTATGGAGTGTTAGGGGCAGGGTAGTACCTCTGGTGGGGAACACGTCATGTTCCTGGGGTAGTTTGTCCACCTTTGGTCCCTACCCTGCACTCAGCAATCACTTGTGGCTCCTAGACGCTGTCAGCATGTGACAGTGGTCACACCTTGGGAAATGACTTTGACTGGCTGGCTAAACCAGGTGAGGGTAGCTGATGGGTCTCAAACCTTCAGTGAGTTAGGGACTTGCCCTGCATGTGAATATAGGCTTCGGCAGATTTAGGAGAAGGAAAACACATCAGTGAGAATGGCTTTGGGACTTAACCCCAAGGGAAAATCCATACCCACTGTCTTGTGGCATATCTTCAAGGCAAGAAAAGGCTACGGCGTAAACCCTACACAAATCCGAAGTGGAGTCCATAAGAATGTACATCTTCTGGTGACTCCTACAGCCAAGCTGTTGCCAAAGCTATTGCTCTGCTTTCCTTTGGACCACAATCAGCGAGGCTGGGTTTCTATCTTGTCATCTGGGCATCCCAGGACCTCCATACACCCTGCCCAGGTTTGCACCCTGGAGATATTACTTTGATGTTGCTAATGCAACAAAAACAACATGGGAGGCAGCAGTTACAATGCAGTCTCTGCAGCCACAGTGGGTGCTGTAATTGTTATGTACGGAAGTTCTCACCCTGGCCACCAGGAGTTTCGTGTACAGTGGTACCTTGGGTTACAGATGCTTCAGGTTACATACGCTTCAGGTTACAGACTCCGCTAACCCAGAAATAGTGCTTCAGGTTAAGAACTTTGCTTCAGAATGAGAACAGAAATTGTGCTCCGGTGGCACGGCAGCAGCAGGAGGCCCCATTAGCTAAAGTGGTGCTTCAGGTTAAGAACAGTTTCAGGTTAAGTATGGACCTCTGGAACGAATTAAGTACTGTACTTAACACGAGGTACCACTGTATATAATTTTCACTCAGGTACATGTCAGTTACTTTAGGCGGGAAACCCTGGGTTGTTGTTGCTACAATGTTGACAGCCGGCTACCTATAAAAGCAGGTCGGCTGAGCTGTTTGCTGTTCAGTTCTGTTCCAGCTTACAAATAAAGAGCTGCCGCATCGTCTGTTATGTCTACCCACTATTTAACAGTAATTAGGTTCATTAACCTGTGACCCTGAAATTCAGGATCCCCCCCCCCCAATCTGATGCCAAAGTTTGGAAGCCACAAAACTAGCACAAAACTTTGGCATCAGTTGAGGGGGTGATCCTAAATTTTAGGGCCACAAGTTAATAAATCGGCTGTGATTCTCCAGTAGTTTGACTTCACCCCCCAGAAGTACACTCCACTGTCTTGTCCAGACAGACAAATGCCAGCATATTAGCATAGTGATCATCCACTACAATAAGAAGTCATTCCACCCCTGTGCTATGAGTAGAGGCATTCTCCTACCCTGTCTTCTTCCCCCCCTAGCCCCTGAGATGTTCACGCACAGAGCTGTGGAAGTTTAGTGAGGATGGTCAAATCACTCCTATAGTTTTATTGACATTTCTGCAGAAGCAGTTTTATCAGCAAAAACAAAACTGTTGAAGCGGTAGAGTTCCTTGACCATAAGGTACTTTAATCAGTTGGTAATCTCATTTTTAAAAGTCTCTTACCTACCTCAGTACTTGGAACATCCATGGATCAGCTGAATAAGGAATTTCCATTTGAGTTTATAGCTGATAAACTTTAAGAAGGTCCATGTTTATCACCTTAGTAAAAGCTGCTGCCAAATATGCTCACGTAACCTTTTCGAGCTCTTGCCAATTGCATTTTCACAGTGAGTCCCAGTAAGCAAACACCATAAAACAAATAATCAGATGCCTTCCCTCTTAGAGCAGCATGCATCATTGATCACTTTTCAAGTCACAGATGGTACGAAAAGAGAAGGCCTGTGGGACACACACACACAAAAATCCAGCAAATAACAGCCTCAAAACGGTCAGATTTTCTCGCCCTTTCCCCACCAATTTGCTTACAGCGTGAGCAGATCATGTGAAGACTCTACTGCTGCCCCGAATTGCAACTGGATGTGCCACTAACAAAACCCGCTTGGGGAGAGTTTGCCACAAAAACTCATCTTCCACCAGTTGGTAGGTAAACAACATGGCGGCCAAAGAGGGTGGAGCTAGCCTGCTCGTCCCCACTGGCCCCCTCTTGTGTTCATTCATGCTTTAAAGCTGGGATGCCTAATCTGTGGCCCTCCAGATGTTGACTACAACTCCCATAATTCCCGAGTATTTAAAGGTTGCCTAATAATAATAATAATAATAATAATAATAATAATAATAATAATAATTTATTTGTACCCCGCCCATCTGGCTGGGTTTCCCCAGCCACTCTGGGCAGCTTCCATAGAAACCAAAAATACACTAAAATATTACACATTAAAAACTTCCCTGAACAGGGCTGCCTTAAGATGTCTTCTGAATGTCAGGTAGTTGTTTATCACTTTGACATCTGATGGGAGGGCGTTCCACAGGGCGGGCACCACTACCGAGAAGGCCCTCTGCCTGGTTCCCTGTAGCTTTGCTTCTCGCAATGAGGGAACCGCAAGAAGGCCCTCGGTGCTGGACCTCATATACTGGGCTGAGGCCGAGTATATGTCCTCTTTTCCGGGACACGTCCTCTTTTTCATGGGTATGTAAAATGAGAGTCATCATAGTGATCCATAGTTAAAAGTAGAAGTCGGCGAATGTGTCTTCTTTTTTGCTCTTCAAAATACGGCAACTGCTGGCTGGGGCCACTGGGAGTTGGAGTCCCATAACAATCACAAAGCTACGGATTAGCAACTCCATAAGAAGGCTTTTCGTTCTTTTCTTTGTTAAAAAATAATTTTTATTGAATGATTTTATGTTACAAAAAACACTACAACCATACTATCACTAAATATATTTGAGAAATAAAAATTACATACATCAATATTTAGTTTATTTGTTATTTACCGTCTTATTTCCTCCCAAACATTCCATACAAAAACACACATATGTACAGACACACACACACACACACACACACACACAAAATGATAATAATGAAAGTAAATATTTTTCCCCTTTTATTTTACAAAATATTTTCTTCAACTTTGACTTCCTGTCAAGTCCCTTTCAACATATTTTATCTTACAATCGAATGTACACAAAACAATAAACCTTTCTATATACATTTTCCAATACATTCTGAAAACATAATAAATCCTTAATTGTTGGCCACCTCCTTTTAGTTCCTTTATCACTCGAATGCTAGCACGTAGTGAAAACTATTATTGTATTTTTGAACATATCGTCTATAACTATCCCATTTTTCCGCAGAAGGCTTTTCATTCTTAAGTCTCTCACTTTTTAGGAGAGCTTGAATTTGCCCTCTGACTGAAGGAATGGGTTTCCCAAACCCAAAACTGACTGTGAGGCAGTTTGAAACGGCACCAAAATCCCTATTTTTCCTTAGCTAAAATCCATTAACTTGAGCTCTGAGTCAATGTATAAACAAAAAGCCGTCTGTGCTGAGAGCCCTCTCCTTTATCAGTTTGTGACAGCAGGGATGACCCTGACTGCACCAGTAGAACAGAGAAAACACATCTGTATCTTATCTTATGTCCTGACCACAAAAGACACACAGACCTAAGTCCGGGAACAACGCCAGAAGCGTGTCTTTGGAGATGATGACCTCTTCCTCCAAGATAAGAGTAGGAAGAGGAAGATCCTTTTATGGTCAGAAGTACAGGAAGGAATTCCCTTTTATGGTTAAGAATACCAGAGCAAGAACATATGTGATGTCAACCTGCGTACATAGGCTGACGTGGTTGGATTCCTGGGGAAGGAGGGAGAGGGTGCCTGGAGGATATATATACTGCATGAAACTTCTCATTTCTTTGAACTTGCTGTGGACTTGATCACGCAAGTGCCTTCTGCTATCCGGAGAGCAGAATAAACTCTTTCTTTGAACCAACCTTGGTGTCATTTGACTTCCTTTCTCCTGTCCCGAAGCAACGCAGACCCAATCGGTGAATTCCAATAAGGCTATATTTCTAGATGGGCAGCTAGTGCCAGCTTTTAAGTGCTGGAGCTATGTGTTGGAAGTGATCTGTCTCTAGCCAGAATATTTTGCACCAAAGCAGGCCTGAGGGTAGCTCCACACAGAGAACATTTCACAGAATCATTGAACTGTAGAGCTGGAAGGGACCCCGAGGGTCATCTAGTCCAAGCCCTGCAATATTTTGTCCATGGGGCTCAAATCCACGGCCCTGAGATTAAGAATCTCATGCTCTACTGACTGAGCTTTGCAATAATTGAGTCCTGAGGTCACCCCTGCACCACATTTCCAGAGTTATTTTCCATTAATGTGGCTTATTCCCACTGAAGTGAATGGAACTAAGATAGTCCCATTCACAGCCACTGGCTTATAGGTGAGAGCTTTAGGCTTTGTTCCCCTTCCCTGGAAGGATTTCTGCAAACCAAGATTTCCTTTCCATTACTTTATTACTCCCCCAAAGGCAATTGATTCAATGTACTGTACAAAATTAGGATTGGCACTTTATTATATCGCCAACATGGGCTTTCTTCGTGATGAAAAAGAAGAGGACTTGGAGAGCAGACAGAGATGATGATTTGTGCTTAACACCTGGAAAGGCGACACCTTTCAGATGCAGAAGGAAAGGTGTTTGCAAAGATGCTGGTGGCCAGGATGCAGAGATTAACAGGGATCATATATACCGGTGCTTATCCTGCCCAGACTGAATACATTAAAAAATATATACTGCTGGCATTAAAAAAGGCTTTGAAACCTATATGTCTAAAAAATGTGCCAGCCAATCCCCCCAAGTGCTTGCAAATTGTAAACAAATGAAACACAGAATCTTCCTCTTGCACCTCACACATTTCAGATGGTGGTTTTCAAGCTGTTAGACGGTTTTGTCAGAAGTTCCTGGTTAAGCGGTACGTGATGAATGCGCTTGGTGGAAAGATAGCTTGCCTGTGCCACTCTCGATGTTCCTTTGCAAAGTGAAGGGGCAGGAGTGTGTTGGGTCTTCTAGATATACCTTCCGTTCAAACAAGACAACAAGGAAGCCCCAAACACCTGCTCAGTCAACCCACATGTGCCCTAGAACAGAGGTTTTCAACCTTTCTGAGTCTACTGCTCCCTTAACTAACTACATTCTTTCTGTGGCACTCCTGTGGGGCTCAGGAGCCCAGTTATGTCACTCCTTGCTTGTAGAGCTGACAGCCTATGGCGTTTGCCCTCCTAGGTGTGTGACATCATACTGGGTCATAAGGAAAGGGTAAAGGTAAAGGGACCCCTGACCATTAGGTCCGGTTGTGACCGACTCTGGGGTTGTGGCGCTCATCTCGCTTTATTGGCCGAGGGAGCAGGCGTACAGCTTCCGGGTCATGTGGCCAGCAGACTAAGCTGCTTCTGGCAAACCAGAGCAGCGCACGGAAACGCCGTTTACCTTCCCGCCGGAGCAGTACCTATTTATCTACTTGCACTTTGACGTGCTTTTGAACTGCTAGGTTGGCAGGAGATGGGACGGAGCTCACCCCATCGCTGAGATTCGAACCACCGACCTTCTGGTGTAAAATGACTAACCAATAGGAACCCAAGGGAAGGTGTTAGAGTTAGAGTTAGAGTTAGAGTTAGAGTTAGAGTTGCTAAGAAGTCAGTCTGGAGTTAGAGAAGAGACAGAGAGGATAAGTCTGTGGGTTGGGCTAGACTGATGTGAGAGAGTGAGAGAAACTGTTAAGAGGAGTCAGTCAAACAGTTGATATAATCAGTCAGAAGACGTTAGGGAGGTATAGGCCGGTAAAGAAACTAAAGTTAAGAAACTGACAAGAATATTATCTGAGAAACAATAAACTTGTTAACGCTTATAAAATAAACTTGTTTATTTGGTTCAATTTTAATAACTGTCTGGACTCAGTGTGTACCCGAGAGTAACATGTTGGTGGCAGTGGGAAAGCGGGCACAGTGGTGGCACAGGGATCAATAGACTGTCAAACGTCCGGGGACCCTGTGTGATCGCCACACAGCCCCTCACACTTTTTTGAACACCCCTCCTTGTGAAGCGTTCCCTCAGCCTCCTCTCTCCTCTCCTTGGGAGTCCTCCCAGCGGCTGCTGCTACCATCCCTGGTCTCTGAGCTGCAACCCTTGCTGCCCCAAGAGAGGTGTCATTCACCTAGGGAATGTAGCCAGGACTGCTGCAACAAAAAGCTGAGCAGGACTTTGGGAGGGGAGGACACAAGAGGGCATCAGAAGAGGGAGGGAAGGAACCAGGGACAGAGGCCAGTGTTGCCCACAGCACCCCTGGCCATCATTCAAGGCACCCCCAGGGTGCCACAGCACTCTGGTTGAAAACCATTGCCCTAGAATATCATCTCCTCCAACATTCCTCAGATGAAAAGAGGGACATTTCTCACTCTCCCCCCAACTCACCCTCCTCGGCCCCCATTTTTATGTGTCCCACTCCCACAGAGCAATTCATATTAAATGAACGGTCAGTGCCACCACCGCCACACCAAGTGATAAGTGTTTTAAGATTATAGCCTTAAGGCCCCTTTTGCATGGAGTTATTTCATTTTCAGATGCAGTGCTTTGTTGGGTAGACAGTTCCAGAAATGTGTCACTTGACGTTTGATAATGTAATACCTTAACCAAATTTTAGACAGCCGCATGAAATGCATAATGTATATTAAACGACTAAGACAGTCTTAAAACAACAGCCTGTATTCCTGGAGGAATGTGGAATGCCAACTAAATCCTTGCTTCTTTTTTTCCCCCCACCTGAAAATAATAACTTTATTTCCCCACTTTCTTCTAACCATAAATGATTGATGAAAAAAAAAGCATGACGTGTGTATCAGGAAAATGCACGGTGACATATTTGCACAGGAAATGTGTTGCACGTTGACAGTTTTTTGTTTGAAAACTGACAGTTTTGGTACAAGCTGTTCCTGCCATGACTATAGGGAACAGATAACAAAGAGAAATGTATCATACTATGCACACTTAAAATGGATCTGTCAGCACACAAGGTGGTTTAGCAGTGCTGGAAACCAAACCCTTTGTCTTTTGAAAACAGGTGTGGGGTTTTTTTTGGTCCTTTCTTTGGCTAGTATATGCAAATAAGAGGTTGGGTGGGGGTGGGCATGTGAACACCAATATGACTGTCCTCAGCTATTTGCTTTTGTGCTCATAGCTAATAATTTTAAAAAACCTGCCAGAGAACCCGTCATTATATTGTTATGAGGGGGGTTTTTTGGTGAGGGGGGGGGAGAGGAAAAGTGGGGGTATGCTGAATGCCTAAGCCCCCTTCTAATTCTTGGAATAGCCAGGCTAGCTTCCTGGTGAGGTAATGGGTCGTTAAGAGAACAAAGGAAGGGGCTCTGTGTGAGATGGCAAATGGGAAGGGCTGCCTCCCTCAATTTGAGGTAGTTAGAAGGACAAAGACAAGAGTTGGGAGCTGAGAGTTGAGAGTTGAGTGATGTGAGCTAGAGCTAGAAGCAAAGCAGCAAGCTGGAGAGAGGGAGAGAGAACAATGTTTGATTTCTGTTTGAATCCAAGGCTGCAGCTATGGGGGAAGGAAACGTGAACCCGAGGTAAGTGCCGGGAATCCCTGGAATCTCGCAGGGCTTGGAGACTGGGGTGGCTTGTGACTATATGTTCCTTCAACACAGTGTGGGTGCGCAGGTGGGCAATTTTTAGTCAGCCTGGTTTTACCTATCCTGGCGTGACCCAAATTTCACAGCATGTGTGAAGGAGCTTCCTTCGCTCAGCCCAGACACTGAGGTCCTCCTCCAAGAGTCTTCTGCTGGTTCCCTCACTGTGAGAAGCGAAGTTACAGGGAGCCAAGCAGAGGGCCTTCTCGGTAGTGGAGCCCTCGCTGTGTAACACCGTCTCTTCAGAGGTCAAGGAGATAAAGAAATACTCCACTTTCAGAAGACATCTGAAGGCAGTCCTGTATCAGGAAGTTTTTTTATGTTTGGTGTTTTACTATGTTTTTATATATGCTGTAAGCCACCCAAATGGGCGGGGTATAAATATTATTATTTATTATTATTATTATTATTATTATTATTATTATTATTATGCTTCCTGTTGCTAAATTGCATCCCATTTGTTCTGTCTGTCATATGCCAGTAGGTAAAACCCTTCTGGCAACTCCTGCAGCCAAGCTGGTGCCAAAGTTATTGCTCTGTCAGTGTGGTATAGTGGTTAAGTCAGTAGACTTGTAATCTGGTGAACCGGGTTCGCTTCCCTGCTCCTCCACATGCAGCTGCTGGGTCACCTTGGGCTAGTCACACTTCTCTGAAGTCTCTCATGTCCCATTAAACTTTAATTAGTTTAATGCAAAGTAAATGTCCGGTGCGCTTCCATCGTCTCAAGTCCCATTACAGCAGAGCATTTCGCGCAGCAGTTTAAGAAGGTCAGGAGAGGCAGTATTTCTTTTCAAAGAGGAGTCTTGGAGCAAGCGGTTTTGGAACTCAAAGAAAGGATTATTTACAAAAACAAAAAACCCGGCGACGAACCACACATATCAGCAAATACGCCCAAAAGGGGAGAAGGGAGGAGCAAACACACGGGAGACTATTTATACAAACTCATGTTCCTGGAAGCCTAATGACTTCCAGCTGCTCAGTGATTAGAGCGTTTCTGCTACCTTTTAACCCTTTGATAGCAACACCCCCTCTCGCTCGTAACACTGAGCTGTACCAACCTTAATTCAAATTTAAACCTGAACAGAAACATTTATGAAATTGCGGACTCAAAGCTTTCGTAAAACCGTCTGCGAGATTTTCTTTGCTTGGACAATACTTTAGTTCAATTAAACCTTGTTTTACACTTTGGCATACATTTTGATAACGGATATCCAAGTGTTTTGTGTGTGCCTTGAATTGACCTGATTTAGCTAGTTTAATACAAGGTTGATTGTCTTCCCACACTCTGATAGGTAGGGAACATTCTCCAAACAATTCTTGTACCAGTTGCTTATAAAATTCCAGTTCTCTACATGCATCTGATAATGCATTAAACTCAGATTCAGTTGAACTTAAAGCTATAAGTGACTGCTTTCTTGATCTCCAACCAATTAGTGCATTTCCAAATTTTATCGCCATTCCTGACACTGATTTTCTATCTGGTCCAGCATCTGCCCAACTACTGTCGGCCCAACATTCAAGTTGTGTGCTGCCTTCTGCTGATAGTTTTAAGCGAAACCTTTTGGTAGTTTGGAGATACCTTAAAACTCTTTTTACTCCTTGCCAAGCATGCATTGATGGTTTTTCAGCTTGTCTACACAGCATGTTGACAGCATATGTTATATCGGGCCGAGTCCACTGTGCAATGTGGAGTAGACTGCCTATCGCTGACTGGTAAACCCCGGGATTAGAGAACTCTGCCTGTTGCTCGGCTTGAGCATCCTTTATGTAATTTAACTCCATTGGGGTTTTAACACCAGCACAGTTGTCCATTTTAAACCTTTCCAGCAACTGCTGGATCTTAGCTTCTTGGCTAAGCCAATAGTTCCCATTTTCATCTTGCTGAATTTTAATTCCTAGATAAACAGATACATTGCCTAGTGATTTTATCTGAAACCTTTCTCCAAGCTTTGTGGCAAATTGTTGTGCAAGTTTATCGTCCTTTCCACTGTATAATAAATCGTCAACAAATATCAAGACTGCTTCTTGTTCACATCCCGAGCCTTTTAGATAAAGACACGCATCTGCTGCGCTCTTTCTGAACCCCATGCTCTCTAGAGCATCGTTTAAGCAGGAATTCCAATTACGGGCAGACTGTTTCAACCCATAAATGGATTTGTGTAGGCGCCAGACCTGGTTTGGCTTGTCTCCTTCAAAACCCGGTGGTGGTGTCATATAGACTTCCTCCTGTAAGTCTGCATTTAAATAAGCCACATTGACATCAAAATGAAACAGCTTATTTCCCTTCTTAGCTGAAGAGGCTAAAAGCATTCTTAGTGACTCCGATCTTGAAGTAGGGGCATAGATTTGAGAATAGTGAACACCTTTGCGCTGCGAAAACCCTTTTGCAACTAGTCGGGCTTTATATTGCAACTCTTCAGTAGTTGTGGGCTTTAAACGATATACCCATCGACAACCTACAGCTTGTTGCCCTTTCGGAAGCTCTGTACTTGTAAACACACCGAGAGACTTCATTGAAGCCATCTCTTTTTCCATTGCTTCCTTCCACTTTACGGCTTCTGAGCTTGGAAGCTGTTGTACTTCCATATAGCTATCTGGCTCACACTGTGCCATATTTACGTATACACTTGTCACCTTAAACCGCTCTGGTGGCTTGCCCTTTGTGGCACGGTTTGACCTGCGCAATTGTTCCTCTTGTGCCCCCTCTGACCGTTGGCTGTCAGAATCTGTCTCAGACTTAATATCTGGATGTGCCTCTAGGGATAAAGACCTCCGTTTAGATACCTCCCTTGGGCTTGGTGTTGCAGGTGACCTGCTTCGCTTTTGCTGTCTGCTAGGCCTACTGGGTGGCGATGTTGGAACACTCCTAGATTTTGGCTTTTCTACCTTAGGAGAAGAACCTTGTGCCTGGTCAGAATCTGCATCTGAACCATGTGCACCATCCCCTTTTGGCTCACTACTCTCTGGACTTTCACTCTCAGCATAAATGCCTAAATCATCTCTCAAAATGTCAGGGTTAGCATGTAAGTGAGTCCATCCGGACTGCTCACAAAATTCAGCGCTCCTACTGAGGACCACTCTTGTAGTATCCCCATTTGGGTCCACGAATCTCCAAGATTTGGCGTGTGGTTCGTACCCACAAAAGATGAGTTTCCTAGCCCTTGGACTTCCCTTTTTCCTTAACGCCTTTGGGATAAGTACATAGGCTTGACATCCAAACACCCGAAAGTAATTAATTTTGGGCTTCTTCCCATATAAAGCAAAATATGGGGTAGTGGCAATTACCGAATTATATACTCGGTTCAGAATATGAGTAGCCGCCTGCCAGGCTTCCGCCCAGTAACTTTGAGGGAGATTAGCATCAAACAACATAGAGTTTGCCAACTCTTGTAGAACCCTGTTTTTACGTTCGGCCACGCCTCCTTCTTGGGGGGAATAAGGTGTAGACAGACGATGCTTAATTCCCTTTTTCTTAAAGAAATTCTGCAACACAGACCCGGTAAATTCTGACCCTCTGTCTGTCTGAAAAGCAAGTACTTTAGTACCGAATTCAAGTTCTACTGCATGAACCCAATTTTTAACTGTTTCTGCAGTATCTGCTTTTGTTTTGAGAGGAAAAAACCATGTAACCTTCGTTTTGTCATCCGAGAGACACAGTGCATACCTCGAACCTCCCATGCTAGCAACAGGCATTGGGCCACATAGGTCCATATGCACAAGTTGGAATACTTTGTCAGATTTCCTATCTGAACTGGGATAGCTGCATCTATGAACCTTCGCCCTTTTGCATGCAGTACAATCCAAATACTTAGTACATTTGTTCATTTTGCACCCTTCTGATAATTCAGGTTGCTTTTTAACATACTGAAAATTAATATGTCCCAGACGGCGGTGCCATAAATGGACACAAGAATTATGGGTAGGCGTGTTCACACAACCAGCATGAACCTGTTCAACTTCATCTGGACTTGTCTCAAAATAATATAACCCATCTCTGCATTCCACCTGCAAAAGAGATACGTTATTCTTTGAAATAGTGCAAACCCCATTTTCAAACACAGTTTTAAACCCAACTCTATCAAGTTCTGACACAGACAAAATACACCCCTTCAATCCCTTTAGCACGTAGGCATCAATTTCTGTTTGCAAACAATTCAAGAACACTGTGCCTACGGTCTCTAAGGAACGTTTAGTTGAGTCTGCCATTGTCACAACTTTAAGGGTTTGCAAATGTCTGCAATTCTGCAAACGGACACTAGATGGCGCCACCAGGTGGTGAGATGCACCACTGTCAATCAACCAGCGTAGATTGCTGCCTTGGCCACGCCCTTGCATCAATGCCATTGCTGAAGCCATGTGCTGTGTGCTGTGGGAGTAGCCACGACCTCCTCCTCTTCTTCGACGTCCCCTGGAACTCCTTGTCTGGTAACTAGGGGTAACGGCCTTGGTGCTGTCTTGACCAGGTTCACGTGTGCAATTCCTGATTAGATGGGAGGGGGAACCACAGCGAAAACAGTGTCTAGCTGTAAAAGCATTTACTGTGTTCTCAAACTCAGCATCCCCACTCTTAGGCACAGCATAACTCCCCTTTGAAGACAAACCTCTTTCTCTTTGCCTTTTATCCTGTTCATCTGCAAGCCGAGATGAAATGTATTCAAGGGTTAATTCAGTTGAAGGCATAGCCTCCAAAGTTAGAGCTAGAGTCTCATAGCTTTTATCAAGAGAAGACAACAATATGTATGACTGCTGCTCCATAGAGAAAGGAATGCCCAGCTGTCTTAGTTGATTAAAGGCAGACACCATTTTGGCAATATGTTCTTTCACACACGCTCCCGGTTGGAGACGTAAATCAAACAAACATCTTGTAGCATGGATCTTGGCCCCCGCAGTGTTTCTGGAATTTAACCGCTGCAGAACCGTCCAGACCTCATGCGTGTTCTTTAACTCAGAAACATAAGGCATTTGCTCTGGTCCCACTGCCAAAACTAGTAGACCTTGGGCTTTCCTGTCGCGTTTCTGTGAAGCTGCTGCTGCTGCTTTGTCTTCTGCAGATGCGTCTGCAGCTGCCTGTAAAGGCGGTGCTTCAGTACAACTCCACAACTCTTTTGCTTGCAACCAAACCCTTACTCTAGCCTTCCAATCTTGCCAATTTTTCCCATTGAGTCGTGTAAACGGGACAGAAAAACTTTCCTGGGACTCTGCCATCCTCCCTGGGGCTTAGGAACGATACTCACACACCTGTAGACCGTCTCCCAGCTGCTGAGGTGGCTCCTTGAGGAATAAGACGTCTTCCAGCGAGTACAAACTGCTCAGTGCCTGTTTAAAACTTTTCTAGGCACGTTGCAGGACTCAAGCTGCTTTGAAGGCTTTCGTTGTCGGCAACCGCTTCTGACTTCGCTCCAGTCCTTACATAAATCACTCTGAACTGCGCTCCTTAGCTCCTTCTTGGCGTACAAACAGCCATAACCTGTCCCATTAAACTTTAATTAGTTTAATGCAAAGTAAATGTCCGGTGCGCTTCCATCGTCTCAAGTCCCATTACAGCAGAGCATTTCGCGCAGCAGTTTAAGAAGGTCAGGAGAGGCAGTATTTCTTTTCAAAGAGGAGTCTTGGAGCAAGCGGTTTTGGAACTCAAAGAAAGGATTATTTACAAAAACAAAAAACCCGGCGACGAACCACACATATCAGCAAATACGCCCAAAAGGGGAGAAGGGAGGAGCAAACACACGGGAGACTATTTATACAAACTCATGTTCCTGGAAGCCTAATGACTTCCAGCTGCTCAGTGATTAGAGCGTTTCTGCTACCTTTTAACCCTTTGATAGCAACATCTCAGCCCCACTCACCTCACAGAGTGTTTGTTGTGGGGGAGGAAGGGAAAGGAGAATGTTAGCCGCTTTGAGACTCCTTCGGGTAGTGATAAAGCAGGATATCAAATCCAAACTCTTCTTCTTCTTTTTTGGACCACACCGGCAAGGCTGAGAAGGGGAGCTTGTTGTCTGGGCAGCTCAGGAGCTCCATCCACCCAGCCCAGGCTTGTGTTCCAAGGAGGTCACTTTGGTGTTGCTAATGCATCCCTTTGACTTCACCCCTGGAAGTGCACTCCATTGTACACCTTCGTACTCCATTGTATCTCAAAGGCTGATGGCTGCCAGCAATACCACTCCAAACGGTCATGGCTTCCACCAAAGAATCCCAGGAACTGTAGTTTGTTAAGGGTGCTGTGAGTTGTTAGGAGACTCCTATTTGCTTCACAGAGGTACAGTTCTCAGAGTGGTGTAACGGTCAGTGCCTCTTCCCAGGGAACCCTTAACAAATGACCATTCCCATGATTTTTTGGGGGGATGCCACAACTGTTTTACATAAAATAAGAAGGGACTGCTGGATCAGACCAATTGCTCATCTAGTCCACCATCCTATTCTTAAGGAGACCAACCAGATGCACATGGGGAAACCAGAAACAGGACCTGAGCACAAGAGTACTCTCCCCTTCTGTGGTTTCCACCAAAGCCATTTCCGACCTGGGTGGAGAGGGGGTTGCGGGCTAAACCCTCCACCCACACACGCGGGGGTGGGATCTTGCCTCCGCGTGGACAGGGAATCCCCGGGCGTGCCTTCCACCCCGTCCGCCAATCGGTGGGCTGGGGAGGCAGGACCTAGCCCATTTAAGGCCAGGCACGCCCGGGGACCGCCCTCTTTTCCCTTTCCCAGCTGAGCGGTTTTCCCATCCCACCCACACTTTAGGATTAGCTAGCTATGACCTTGCTATGGACTTTGGTTGGTCGCCGCAAGGGGCCTGGTAGGAATTTTTCCAAGTTGGCACACTTCAAGCCTTTTGGTTTTTTCGCCTACCTCGTAGCAAATGTCACAACTTCCACGGTATTGGTGGTTAGGCATTGGCAGGGGTTAATTGTTATGCAAATGAATGGGGGGAAGGAAGCGCCATCACCTTCCCCAATGGAAAGGGTAGTCCGGTAGAGGACTCTGGGGGGGCGTTGCCTTGTCTGAAACCTAGGGAGGTAAGGGCCCCCGGCACGCCCCCGAGCGGTGACACCCGTGGGATCCTAGTTGGCGTACTTCAACAGGACTCCCACGGCTTGTGGACAACCCTTCCCAGTCACCATGCCGGGTAGACGCTAGGAGCCAATGCCTAAGGCCAATACCTTTCAATTCTGTAATCAATAAAGTTGTGCCCTTTTTATGCCCATTAACCTTAAATAATGTGTCCAGTGTCTTCATTTCTCATGGGGGAGGGTACTTGCCATGCAATTGGTATTCAGAAGCATGACTGCATGCGACCAAGGAGGAAGAGCAGAGCCATTATGGCAAGAGGTATAGTGCAACTTTTAATGTATAGCTCAGAGGTGACTATTGACATACACGCTCCAGTGCTGCAATGCCATTAGCAAGAACATTTGTCCTCACCTTCTTCCACACTATTGTTTAAAAAAGCAGATCAAAATGAAAGCAGAGGAAAGCCAAGACAATCTTGCCTTCAACTCTCCTGTCAGCAAATTGTCCAGCAGATGCTGGTTTGAGGAGTGTCAAAGTGTACTTGACATATATTTCATTTCACTATATTTATATGGCTGACCAATAAGATGAGTTCTCTCTGGAAAGCTCATAGAAAAGGAAAAGTACAGCACAACAACACAACATTAAATAGCAGTTAGAAACAGTAGAAAATATCATACTTAGGATGCTGCAGTGATGCTATTCAATCAAAGCATTTTATAAAGTTTTTTGGCCCCAGCAAGGGCCCCCAAGTGTTTTGTTCATTAACCTGCTACAGATCATCAGTCACAACTTTTTAAATTACTGGAAGGGATGCGGGTGGCGCTGTGGGTTAAACCACAGAGCCTAGGGCTTGTTGATCAGAAGGTTGGCGGTTCGAATCCCCGCAACGGGGTAGATAAATAGGTAAATAAATTTGTCTTCCAGCGGGAAGACAAATGGTGTTTCTGCGCACTGCTCTGGTTTGCCAGAAAGCGGCTTAGTCATGCTGGCCACATGACCTGGAAGCTGTACGCCGGCTCCCTCGGCCAATAAAGTGACATGAGCACCGCAACCCCAGAGTCGTCCGCGACTGGATCTAACAGTCAGGGGTCCCTTTACCTTTACCTTTTAATGTTATCAAAGAGCAATTTATTAATTTGTTGCAGCATGTCTTATCCTTTTCAGTGGCTCTTATGCATATCCGCCCCTGTACTATAGGAGAAGTGCAAGAGCTGATTGAGAATAAATTATATATGTGTATGCAAAACTACCACCCTGGGTCTCCCATAGTTCTGAATACTTGTTTTCAAGTTGCAGAAAGAGCCACACTATTTTTAGTAAATCAGATGTGTGCTGCATGGGAGATAGACGATTAATTTTAGATGAGAGTGCTTTCCCTCAAATATCCCTTGGTCCATAAAGGCTTGAATAAAAAACCCACAATGTATTTAAATTCAATTCAGGATGCTTTCCTGCATATCTTCTTCCTTTACTGACAATTCATCTCACTGTGCTGTTATTAAATATGCAACAGTCATATTTTAAAGTTTTGGGATTAAAAACACATTCAGAAATTTATCTTCAGATATCTGTCATGACCTCTCAGGATCTGGCTACCTGGACCAAAGTACTGGTGATAATTAAATGCTTCTTTGCAAATAGCATGCTGGCTCTCCCCCGCCCCCAATGCAGCTGGGATGTAATTAATGGGATCAGAGAAGGCATTGATAGGGAAGTTGGTCCCTTTCTCCCTAGGGAACATATCCAGAAGATGGTGACAAAGATGTTGAGGGACCTGGAGGCACAGACCTCTGAGGATCAATTGAAGAAGTTGGGTAAATTTAGCCTTAAGAAGAGACAATTAAAGGGCAACATGGCAATAACTTTATTTAGTTTAAATTTGAATGATCAAATGCATTTTTTGCTCCATAGGTCAGAAACTTATTAGGATCTGCATCACAGGACAAATGTGACAGGTAGGAGGAGCCATCAGAAATGATGTCAGGTGCTTTGGTGCTTTGAAGTCTCAAAGCTGGGATTTCAAAGCACCTCACAGACAGCAAGGCACTGCTAAAATGATTTAGCCTGATTCAGCCTCTGCATTTTAGCAGCTGTTTCAAAGCAAACACCTTGACATTATTAAATCAACATTGTAATAAAATGTATGAATAAGTAACAAAAAAGAAATAGTAATGTATTATTTCTTATAGATATATGTGTTTACAGGGACAAATCAGTTAGTCTGACTTTAGAGCCCATTCTGAATAAGCCTGATGCAGCAGGAAAAGCAGCTAGTATACAGGGGCTCTATAAAAGTCTAATTTTTATTTTTTGTTAAATCCAAATTGGTGGTATCAATCTTCAAAACATCAAAGGGCTTTCAAATAGATGGCAGAGAACAATTGTCCCATGTTTCAGAATTCACCACCTTCCAAGGCAGCCTGTTCAATTGCCATACATGGCACATATCATCAGAAAATTCTTCCTGACATTTAGTCTAAACCCTTTCCCCCTTTTTTGTAGCTTGCACTCCTTGGTTTGGGACATAACTTCCAGAGCAACAGAAAACTAAAGGGTTCAAATTACAAGAAAAGGGGTTTAGACTAAACCAGAAGAAGAACTTCCTGATGGTTTTAGCTTGAACTTTTTGACAGTAGAACAGATTGTCTCAGATGATGATGGATGAGGTTGGTCAGCAGAGGCTTGATGGACACCTGTCAGGGAAGATGTAGCATTGGGAGTGGCTTCGCTTATATGCCCTCTGAGTTCCTTTCCAATTCTACGGTTAAGAGGAAAATCCCTCTCCTAAAGTTTGTATTTTCATTGTTGGAAAATCTCTCATCTCTACTCAGGCTTTTGTATTGATGGATTAGGAGGGGGAGAAGTACCATTTATGCAGCATAAGCAGTTTTGTATGCTATGGGCTGCTATTTCCTCCGTTCTTCTTGTATTGATGAACACTGTTGGAATAAAAATGGCTCTTTATATTGGATTCATTGCTCTGTGGTTCTTTTTCTCAAGGTTCTGCAAATTTGGTTTGGTGTGGAGGAGACCTATTTCCCTGTGACTTCACTTCACTTCACTCCTTCACACCTGCCCTTGGAGGGCCAGAATGGATACCAGTAGAAAATCCAAACCATTTACCATTACCTTTGCCAATAAATAACAGCTCCTCCCCACTACCATTTAAAGAGACTCTGAGGAATTTCATAAAAGGCATGTGGTACAGTCCTCTTGGGTCTGCACATTAGAATGTAGATGGGAAATCTGTGAGACTGAATGTCACAAACTCTCTAATGTGGAAATCTAGTATGTCAGGAGATTATTTTAAGTTTATCCTTTTTAACATGCTTGTTTTCTATGTGGAGAGAAACCACACATAAATTCTCCCACCCTATTCTGAAATTATACCATGTGATTTTCTTCTGTGCTCCAACTCTAATTCATTTGGATTTTGGCTTCATGTGACCTTCTGTAGTTTATGCTACAATTTATATGATTCGGTAGAGTTTATCATTGCCTCTCATATAGTGTTTTTCATGTCTCTTTAGCACATGCCTGAAGAGCTGAAGTTGCTTCCTTGGTACATTGATATTGAAGATCAATCCTTTGAACTGACTTAGAAGTTAAAGTATGAATCACTGAGAATAAATAAACCGGTGTTATAAATTCTTGATAGTTCAAATTACTGTGTAGGCAGCAAATCTTCAGCCAAGTGCTAGCAACTTCCAGCCGCCAACCTCATGCTTCAGCTATTCAGGTTTGCTTAATGAAAATGCTTCACTGTTTAAAACCAAACTAGAGCATTAATACTTTTGTATAAAGTTAAAAACCACATTTGACTTTGTAACAAATTTCTATAACTCTAGGCCAAGTAATGTGACCATAATTTAGGAGGCAGAGTCAACAGTTGACCCAACTGGGTCATCTGCAGACATTCTGATCCATGATTATACCCCACACAACAGTGGCACCAAGTTGGGCCCCATACTGTGGGTGCCCAGTGTCATGACATTGTGACGCAACATGACATCACCACCGGGGCACTGGAGCACCAGAGGCAAGGCAGCGGTGGATGGCAGTGGGTAGCCGGTGCATGGGATGGAGAGCGAGAAACTGGGAAGACTGGGGCAGTGAAGACTGGAGCAGCAGGAGGACAGAGGCTGGGCACCCCCTAAAAAAGTGGGGTACCCAAGCCCCCAGGGCCCTCTGGAGTTGGTGCCCCTGCCACACAAACACACCTGTATCACTCTTGCAGTCATGTAAAAGGCTTTCAAGGGCTTCATAGAAAAATATTTTGGCAAGCAAATGTATTACATGTAGGACTAGGCAGATTAACCTGAATTTTATATGGTTTCCAATTATTTAAAGTGGGGATGACAGAAGACCATGTGCTTCCATCTTCTGAACACACACACACACACACACACAGAGAGAGAGAGAGAGAGAGAGAGAGAAAATCCCACACATTGGCTGTATTAGTTCAAAGGACTGCAGGTAGTAGAGCTGGAAAAAACTCCCCTCCCTAACTGTTAGTTTCACTGTACAGTGGTACCTTGGTTTACAACCATAATCCGTTCCAGAGGTCCGGTTGTAAACCAAAACAGGTTGTAACCCAAGGCATCCTTTCACCAATGGGGCCTCCCCCCCCATTGGTTGTAATCCAAGAAAATGGGTTGTAATCCAAAAAAGGGACACACACTTCTGGGTTTGACATGGTTGTAATCTAAAATGGTTGTAATCCAAAGCAGTTGCAAACCAAAGTACCACTGTAATTAAAACAATTGTTAGTTAGAATAGAAATTCCTGGATTAGGTAACTCAATGGCTTGGCACAGCACAAATCAACTTAATATGTTAAAGTTCAGTCCTGAAAACTCTTTTGCACATTGTCTGCTTTTTGCAATGTTACATAATATGCCGGGAGTTCAATCTTTCTGCACAAACTCTTGATTCAATCAAAAGTGACTTCCATATTGTCTTAGCACTTTAATTTATGACACCGACTAGTCTAGAAGACTCCACTGTTGATGAAGACAAATGCAGGCTCTCTGCACAGAGCAAAACCTGTGGTGTTATTTGACGTTCTGGTGGTTTATTCTAAGTAATGTGTTTTCTGACCTTGGAGTCCACATTTATTTTTGAAGAAGCAGTCTCACATTACTGGAACAATAGTTGCACACTACATTTTCTTCCCAGGGCATTGCTTTCAATAGCCACCTGTTCTCCTAGGCACCTCTGCTGTTACATGATTGCACAAGATAAATAACTGTGGCATAAATTCTTCAAAATGGTGTCACTTGCAGTATTGATCCATATAAATGATTCTTACTGCTTTGTAAAAAACAACATGCTATCGTCGTAAACATTGAGAGAAAGTAGTATATTTGTGATTTTTATGCTCACTTGCAAGGTGTGTGTGTGTGTTTGTATGTGTGTGTGAGAGAAAGAGACAGAGGGGATTTCCAGCACTGCTCATATTTCAGAGGCAAATCCAAAGGGAAATGCAGCTTTACAAGAAAATCTCATCCAAGGACAGATTCCTTTCCCTTTCCCTATAGTTAAGTAAGCCCTGGTTCTACACCCCTCTTACTGCATTGAAAATTAGCACCCAAGTGATAGGAGAAGCTGCAACCACAGAAATACTTATTCTGTTGTTGTTTAGTTGTTTAGTCGTGTCCGATTCTTTGTGACCCTATGGACCAGAGCACGCCAGGCACTCCCGTCTTCCACTGCCTCCCGCAGTTTGGTCAAACTCATGCTGGTAGCTTCGAGAACACTGTCCCACCATCTCGTCCTCTGTCGTCCCCTTCTCCTTGTGCCCTCCATCTTTCCCAACATCAGGGTCTTTTCCAGGGAGTCTTCTCTTCTCATGAGGTGGCCAAAGTATTGGAGCCTCAGCTTCAGGATCTGTCCTTCCAATAAGCACTCAGGGCTGATTTCCTTAAGAATGGATAGGTTTGATCTTCTTGCAGTCCATGGGACTCTCAAGAGTCTCCTCCAGCACCATAATTCAAAAGCATCAATTCTTCGGCGATCAGCCTTCTTTATGGTCCAGCTCTTACTTCCATACTTCCATACTACTGGATGTATACTTATTCTACACATCTATCAAATGAAGAGGATTCCTGTACCATACAGAATCTGGTACTCCCATGCATATGTAAAACAGCCCAGCCTTTGCTGAGTTTAATTTAAAAGGAAACCTAGAGCTTAGTACCTCAATAGCAAGCACGGAAGGAAAATGTTATTTATAATATGGAGTTTAGGATAAAGAAAAATATCCCCGCTTTCCTTAATCAGTGAGGGGCCTTATTCTATTTATGTATGAATCAGCAAAATGTTAGGCAGTCATTTTGTAACAAATGTTTAATAGTTGCATACCGCAGGGTGATATTCATGCCAACAGCAGGTCTTTCATCAGGCTGATTGCTGGCCAATTTTCATCCTGTTTCTCAGCCTTTATACCCCAAAAGGCACCCCAGGTAGCGTTCACATAATAATAATAATAATAATAATAAAGGCTACCACAAAGCGAGTAAAATAAAATAAATAAAAATAAAAATAGAAAGAAGCATAGAGAGAGTTTAGCCCCCGCATCTCTGGGGAAAGAGTTCTTTAAAAGGAGATGGGGGAAGGGGCCAGCCAAGCACCCGATTTGAAGATAATTCTGTAACCAGGGGAGGGGCACCAAAAGAAAGGTGGCAGCATCTGCTGATAGCTAACCTAGATTTGTGCTGGTCCTGTGGGTTTCCGTGAGGCGTGGTCTGAGTCCAGTCTGAGGTCGAGGGTGAAGTATTGAGGCTGTCCGTCAAAGTTGAAGCTGGGTCCAAAGCAGGGAGTCGGGTGAGGTCAGGAGATCCGGCAGGACAGGGTGCAGGCAGGAACTGGCTACCAACGACGTTGCTCCTGCAACTTGGGACTGGGGCTGGCTGGCTTTTATCTGCCCCGAGGCATAGGGCTGCCCCAGTCCACAGGTGACAAGCACTCCTCCTGCGAGAACTTAGTTTCCTCCACCTCTCTGCCCTGAGCCTCTGCAGCTCAGGAGAGGCTGGAGGGTTACTGGACCCAGAGGCAATCTCAGCTTTCCCTGACGGGGCTGAGAGTATAGCACCTGCAGGCAATGGGTCCTCCATCACCTCAGGAGCCAGAGCAGACTCAGCTGGTGCCTGCACCTGAGGATCCGGCACAGGTGAGGACCCTTCAGGCTCAAGCCCCAGCCCCAGCTCAGCTGGTTCTGGAGGTGGGGAATCCTGTGCAGGCTGGGATTCCTCAGGTTCAGCCTCCGAGTCCAAATCCCAGGCCATTACAAGATTCAAGTGAGGCTGGAATGTCCATCAGGGCCCCCAGATGATGGTGTGACCAGGTTCATATGAGAACAAGTGGAACCTTCAGGAACCCTAAGCCATTTAGGTCTTTATAGGTGGTGGTGGTGATACCATCTGGAAACTAATTGGGAGCCAGCACCAACACTTCAATACATGCGTCATATGCATTAAGTGACTGAGAGAGAATAGGAACTAGAAGAAGAAGAGTTTGGATTTGATATCCTGCTTTATCACTACCCTAAGGAGTCTCAAAGCAGCTAACATTCTCCTTTCCCTTCCTCCCCCACAACAAACACTCTGTGAGGTGAGTGAGGCTGAAAGACTTCAGAGAAGTGTGACTAGCCCAAGGTCACCCAGCAGCTGCATGTGGAGGAGTGGGGAAGCGAACCCGGTTCACCAGATTACGAGTCCACCTCTCTTAACCCACACTGTTCCACACTGGCTGTGGTGTAGTGCTCTGTCCAGGGTCCTGGCAGCTTCTGCCTTGCCCGTCATGGCCTTGCCTTACTAGTTTTGTCTCTGATGCGATCCTGCCTTATCAGACCTAACCTCTCTACCAATAAGTGCTCCTGCTTCAGCCAGTTTCTCCTTTAAGCACCGAGCTGTGATGGGATAGCACAAGCCCTTGTAGAAGAAAGGAGTGACTGATTATCCCCAGCGCACAATTAGAGAAATCCCAGGCATTTAAAAAAATGCCCCAAAATAGGTTTACTTAATGCTGCTTGTTTCTTGAAAAACAACCCCCCTTATTTTGTGTATTGTTGCCTTTCCTTTTTGTGAGCTGCCAGTGTCTGAATCCATCAATGTGAATTAATAAGATTCTACGGTAATTAACTCACCGCTCATTAGTGTTGCTTACTGGGTTTTAAAAATCAGTTTAGCCTATTGTACAAAATTTGCCCACACTAAATTTAATTTGCCACTCTCTTGCCAGTTTCCCTCCAGCTCCGCCATGAGTATTTACAATCCTCTGAGGGTCTGTCTAATTTAAACATCTTTGGTCGTCAGCAGTTTTGCCTTCTCATTATACACTGCCTCTTGTTGGCCATTAATTAATATACATGGCAAGGGTGGGAAAACAGGTCCTAACAACAGCGATCCTCTATTAGAGCTGCGGATATCCCTTACACTTTTCTGTAGTCTTCTTCTTTTGACACTGAAAGTCTCTTGCAAAGTTTCCATCTGGCGTCATGTGAATGATATAATGAAAGCCCTTTAGTCTTTCAGTAAACACACATGCCTGGGTTTTGTCTTTTATGTAAGAATTTCCTAACCCACCATACCATTCTAAGAAGCTGGAGAGGCACAATTTATCTTCACAGATAACAGTATCAGCTCCTCTGTGCTGACTTGCAATTTATTCATACCAGTTTCCCCGTCTATTCTATTTGTGTACTTTGGGAGTTATATGGCTCCCCCACCCCCACCCCGATTCCCCCCGCTATTTTTCTAGCTACTAAATGAAGTCTCTTTGGTCTTTTAGCTCCCTCAGTTAACCTTAAAAGATGCTTTAAAAGATTGAGAGAAAGCTGGTCACCTTCCACTTACCCAGCAGAACAGCTATTTAAATGATAAATTGCACATCTTCAGTTCTAATGGCAGACAATGCATTGTGCTCCATTCTTTAGATGCACAAGAACTTCCAATTAATACACTCTGGCTTTGTGAGATACTATAATTTTGACATCTCAAATGGCTTCATCACTAATAGGTTTTATTCAGCTTTATCAACAGCTTCAGCTCCCCTCCCGGATTCTCTGTACTATCTTTAATGTTGCTGAACCATAGAAATAACTCATTCCACATTATTTTTATTTACTTATATAATTATAAGCATTTATATTTATATACTTGGCCTATTCATTGATGGGACAACCCAGGACATTTTGCTACCAGAGGTGGACACCTTGATTACATATATAGGAGTCATTTGGAAGCTGAGGTAAAAAGGTAAAGACCCCTGGACAGTTAAGTCCAATCAAAGGTGACTATGGGGTTGTGGCATTCATCTCACTTTCAGGCTGAGAGAGCTGGTGTTTTTCCACAGACAGTTTTCCGGGTCATGTGGCCAGTATGAGTAAACCGCTTCTGGCGCAACGGAACACCGTGACGGAAACCAGAGCACCTTAAGGCCATTTACTTTCCCGCCACAGGGGTACCTATTTATCTACTTGCACTGGTGTGTTTTTGAACTGCTAGGTGGGCAGGAGCTTGCGCAGAGCAATGGGAGCTCACCCCGTCATGGGGATTCGAACCGCCGACCTTCTGATTGGCAAGCCCAAGAGGCTCAGTGGTTTAGACCACACCACCACCCACTGAATCTCCCTTTAACACTGGTAATGGGACAGCATCTTCCAGCACACCTGAGAGCAGTGGGTTAGTTTAAGGAGGACACAGCAGACCACATGCCATCCCAAGCTCTATCCTCAGACACATCAATGCCATTTCCTGCCCCCAACATCTCAGACAGCTGGGTCCTTCCACCTAGGATAATGGGCTTTATGATCAGTCCCTCTGTTTCCAGTGTTCAGGTGTGAGTGCCATGCTGGAATGCATGGAATGCTGACTGACCGCTGGGGTGGAGAACCAGAAAACCATATGGGATGGGGAATGTAATAAATTACTGTGGATGATGATGATATCATGTGTACTCAGAAATACATCCCACTGTGTTCAGCAGGACTGATTCTTAGTATCACAATATGAAAGCCCCGGTGCATTGCCAAAAGGAAACAAAAGCAGTCTTTTAAATATTAAATGGTTCAAGTCAGAAAACAGCAAGGCAAAATGTTTAAAGAGCTGAGGAATGCTGGCAAATTAGAGGTCCAGCAAAGGGAACACTGGGTGAGAAGTGGAGCTGATGGGGGTTCAGATACATTAGATAATGCGAGAGACTGAAGAAATAGAGGTCCTCATTAAAGACTGAAGAGGCATTTAAACTCAGCACGACTTAGTTCCAAGCACTTTTGTTTAGGATCAGGTGGTAAATGTTTTGAGGTTTATCAAGACAAACACAACTGCTCCTGGGATTTGCTGCTTCGAAGGTGTGACATTAGGATCAGGTGAAAATAGGCTTGGTGGCCTTGCCTTATTGTCGTTTGGGACTTGTGTGCACTGCAAAAGATTTACACCTTTTTTTTTCATATGTGGTATTATTCTGCCATGGGGGAATCTAGCTGAAGACAGGAAAGGCTGTCAAAGCCCAGAACCACAAGTGCCCATGAGTCATTGTACCTGGACTAATCTTTGATCTAATAAATGCCCTTAACCATCATAAAGCATTAGATCAGCACAAAGCTGGAGAACATGCTTCTCTGTGACAACAGAACATGGCTTGTACTCTGTTTGAAAACCACGTCCGTCTATGTTTTACATATCATTTAGGACAGTGCTATCAAAACAATGGGATCAGCTTTGAAGATGTAAACAAAATTTTCAACACAGCTAAAGAGCATCATCAGTTTTTTTGTTTTATAAGTAGGTCAGTGGTTTGTGCTACTTAAAGTTACTTGGAATATCCAGGTTCTGGGTAAGAAATGCATGTCTAAAACTACAGCAAATGAAATATTCATGGTTTTCTTTGAAAATAAATAGACTGAGTTAAGATGAAGAAAGAGATGCAGTCTTTGCTTAATGCAATGGATGTCATCATTGGTTTGTTTTAAGAGTGCTTTTCATATTCTTATTCTGGAATCTGATGACCTTGAAGTATTGTCAATCTTTCATGTTTGTCTTTAGCAGCCAAGGGGGAATTGTGCAACTAAATACCAGATCAAATGTCCACATTTGGAAGCAACTTGTTTTGCATCAAGTTTTATCCAGACATTTGTTTTTCTATCAAGAAAATTATTTATTTATTTAATCTGTTTCCTTTCTTCCCAACTTTGCTCCAACGAACTTTTCTCCAAGCAGTGAACATTTTTCTTACCTTCATTTTATTGCTACAATCACCAGTGTCTAAATAGGGCTTTGAACCACTCCTAATATGACCCTCGAGTTAGTATACTGGCCATCTCTTATATTTTATCGACACACAGTCTTCCTGCCAATCCCTCCTACTGATTTTTAATGAAAAGCACTTTCAAATATTGGTTAAATCTCAAACAGTTAAGTATGCTTAAGAGTGCAAACCTATTTACATTGGCTCAGATTGAGATCTAGGCAGCAACCCTATGCATACAACCCTGAGAGTAAATTCCCCTGAAAATAGTGGGACTTGCCTTTGAGTAAACATGCTTGGATTGTGCTATAGTTTCAGGTAAGTTATGCATGGTGTGTCGCTTACACCAGGGACTTTTAGTAGACTAGACTCGAGTGTCTAAGTACCACTTTCAATGTGTGCATGAAATTCTTACATGTGATGTACAAACACAGTCTTTAATGGCCACTTGGAGGTTGGGGTGCCATAACAATACTTTGTTTTCTTAAAGTGTCAGATGCCTTGAGAACCTGACTCCAAGTCAAATAAGTGTGGGGTATGTAAAAATAAATATATTAAATATTATGGATTGTCAGATCACCCCATAAGATCTATCCCACTTACTATGTCTCATTTTATCAATTGCTCTAGTATAGTATTAGTATATGTATTGAATAGAAATGGAGACAGTCTGGTAAGAAACCCTTACTCTTGCTTTTGATTTCAAAGGTAGAAATAAAATCTACATGCTTCTCAAACACCAGGTACACACTGAATTCATCTATTGATGGAAGAAGCATCTGCTCTACCGCTCATGTCAATTTAACATATTTGCCTCGGCAGATCAGAGGAACTGCTGTATCTTGCAAGAGGATGTATCAGCCTGCTTTGATGAGTCTTGTCATTCTCACTTATTTCCACCCAGATCGATACAAGAGTTCATGGAGATGCCTACAGATACAACAAAAGCTAACCGTTAGAGCAACAATGCAAAGGACTAGCTTCTCCAACATGAGCCTGACTAACCAAATACTAATTTAGGCTTAGGTACTCTGTGGGCCTCCAAAGACTGATGGACTCAAACTCCCATAATTCCCAGTTAGCATTGCAAATGTTCAGGGGTGACAGGAGCTGATGTTCAACAATATTTAGAGAGCCACAGCCTCCATATTCCTCCCATAAGTTATCAGAGGTCCTTCTCTGAGTCCCTCTACCTTTCAAAATGGGAAAGATAACCAGAGAGTGTACCTTCTCAATTGTGGCACACCATATGTGGAGTTACCTCCCTTAGGAGGATTTCCTGATGCTTAAGCTGATGTGTGTTTGGTGCCAGGCTTTCTGTTAGTACAAATGTTCTTGCACTCCATCAAAACTGATGCAACGATCTGTATTAGTGCTACTGATTTGTGCTGCTCAACTCAAGTTTTGATTGCTCTGCTCTGCTGTGTTATGTTTATGTTTGATGTTATTTGATTCTGGTTTTATCATGAATGCTTACAAGATGCTCCGTTAAACTGAAGGACAGCATTAAATTATTATTATTATTATTATTATTATTATTATTATTAGGTAAAGGTAAAAGGTAAATGTACCCCTGACCGTTAGGTCCAGTTGCGGACAACTCTGGGTTTGCGCGCTTATCTCGCTCTATAGGCCGAGGGAGCTGCCGTTTGTCCACAGACAGCTTCTGGGTCATGTGGCCAGCATGACTAGGCCGCTTCTGGTGAACCAGAGCAGTGCACGGAAATGCTGTTTACCTTCCCGTCGGAGTAGTACCTATTTATCTACTTGCACTTGACATTTTTTCGAATTGCTAGGTGGGCAGGAGCTGGGACCAAACAACAGGAGCTCACCCCGTCACGGGGATTCGAACTGCCGACCTTCCGATCAGCAAGCCCTAGGCTCTGTGGCTTAGACCACAGTGCCACCCTATTATTATTATTACCACCACCATTATCATTGTGCAGGCACTGCATTTCAGTATCATTCTTGAGACCTCTGAGAGAGCCCTGACACTGACATGTATATGTTCTAAAGTGGTTTGTTGTTGTTTTTTTGCCCCAAAGTTAGGCTGAAGGATTGCCTGAAGGTACTTTTAAATTGCCTGATAGACAGTTGACTTGCATGGTAATCTAATCTCATCTGTATCTATTTGTATCTGTCTATATCTTTATGTATCTCTATGTATCTATGCATCTATTTATCATCTACCTATTCACACATAGATCTACTGACAGATTGATATATACATTTCAAAAGCATCTCATGAGTTTGGAACTGCTCTTGAACTTGGGGAACATCCAAGTTCCCCAATGCACTTGAACTTGGGGAACATCCAGGCCACAGAAGAACCAATGGCTATCACTCAGCTGCTCACCTGAGTCCCAGCTACTACACCTGGCTCCTTCTTCTGTTTTGGGGTAGCGAAAAGACTAGAAACCAGGCAGCTCACCTGAAGCCCAGCTGCACCACCTCACTCCTCCCTCATTGATTTCTGACAGTGTAAAGACCTAGACTCCTAAAGAGGAGAAAATATATGCAATGAGAGCATGTGCTGGAGAGGGTAGGAGTCCAGTTTTTGCCAAAGTGTTATTATTTTATGTAAGCTACTTTGAGGATTCTTTTAAAGGCAGGGCAGAAATTAAATGAATTAATGGATTGGGAGGCAGGGCTGAAACTGCTTTGTATGGTAATCCCTGTTCACTATATGCCACTTGTGTGCAGTTGGCAGCATTGCCAGAGACTTGTGCGCTCCATGTGTTCAGGGAGCCAGTTTGGGCAGTGAATAGTAACCCTGCAATCAGGTGGTTATGTGAATCTACCCCATCAACAAAATACTGCTATTTTTTTCCCTTTTTAAGTAACAGAACATTGGAAACTTTGAGTCCTGGTGTGTGCTTTGATCCACAATATGCGGAATCAAACTTTTTATTTATTTGGTGTATTTATACCGTACCCTTTTCTCCTAGGAGCTCAAGGTGGTGAATGTGGTTTTCACCCACCTCATTTAATCCCCACAACAACCCTTTCAGGTAGGTTAGGCTGAGAAGCAGTGACTGGTTCAAGGTCACCCATTGAGCTCCACAGCCAACTGAGGATTTGAACCCTGGTTTCCCAGGTCCCAGCCTGATACTGTAACACCTACACTAATCCAAGTGACAAGAGTAATAAAAGTGCTTGCAAATGTATATATCAGCTCTGTAAATGGTCCCTTTCTCCACAGCTGAAAGTTATCCCTTAGGAGTTGCTTCCTGATAAATCTGGAAAGAATCTAATCTTGTAGCAATCTGGAGGAGGGTTTACATGACCACAAAATGTTTGGCGCATTTGCAGCTAAAGTGTCTTTTAGACTCCATGTTGTCTGTGTGCATGTTTAATTTGCTCAGCTTCAGGTTCCACCAGAACCTCCAGCAAATTATATGTTCCAGTGGCAGTCATCTCATACTTAAATATTATGACACCAATTCACAACAGGTGAAACGAATTAAGTGGCAGAGCATGGAGTGCTATCCAACAGAAGGCTGAATGAGTATTTATCTTAGCAAGGGATGATTCTGAGTGATGGGAAGTGATGGCAGGACTCTGATAATCAACACTCAGCAAAGGGCTCTCCAGCTGATTTTTTGAAACTAGGAAATCATCTGTGTTGTATGAGGAGTTTCTGCCAGTAGCTAATTTGATAAACAGTGGTTCCTGGGCTCAGAGTTGTCTCTGGGTCAAACTAGACTGGTATGCTTGGTTTTGAGTCACTAAAAAGCACTGATAGGAGTGGGGATTTAATCCTTTGTCTCTCAATAGAAGCCAGGCTCATAGTAATGGCATACGCTGCACATGTTCAGAAATACTATTGTTCCCTTTCCATATTCTATAATTGAACCTTAGCATTCCCCCCCTCTCTCTTAAAATGAAAACTCTGACCAGGACTGAGCTTAGGTTAAGGACCCCTGGCCATTAGGTCCAGTCGTGACCGACTCTGGGGTTGTGGTGCTCATCTCGCTTTATTGGCCAAGGGAGCCGGCGTACGGCTTCCGGGCTATGTGGCCAGCATGACTAAGCCGCTTCTGGTGAACCAGAGCAGTGCACAGAAACACCGTTTACCTTCCCACCAGAGCGGTACCTATTTATCTACTTGCACTTTGACATGCTTTTGAACTGATAGGTTGGCAGGAGCAGGGACCGAGCAACAGGAGCTCACCCTGTCGCGGGGATTCAAACTGCCGACCTTCTGATCGGCAAGTCCTAGGTTCTGTGGTTTAACCCACAGCGCCACCCGCGTCCAGCTTAGGTTAACCCTGCCACAAATTATGCCTTGTGAGCTGAAAGTTTGTGCTCTTGGACAAAACTCCTTGTCCAGGTCATAACTTGAGTTGAGGTTCATCAGGCTCACTTTCAGACATAGAACCACAGAACTGTAGAGTTGGAAGGGACCTTCAGGATTCATCTAGTTCAACCCCCTGCAATGAAGGAATATGCAGCTGTCCCATATCAAACCTGCAACCTTGGCACTATCAGCACCATGCTCTAACCGGCTGAGCTATTTTATCGTATTTCTATCCCACCTTTTTTCTCCAAGGAGCCGAAGGTTGCATACATGGTTCTCCCCTTCCTCATTCAATCCCCACAACAACCCTGTGAGGCAGGTTAGGCTGAGAGAGGCGGTGACTGCCCCAAGGTTGCCCAGCCAAGTGGGGAATTTGAACTCTGCTCTCCCAGGGGCACTCTAACCACTACACCACACGTGCTCTGCTTACACATACTGGAGCTGAGGTTTGAAAGAAAGCAATGGCCAGGGTGTTCCTTTGAGCGAGCGCAGCTCCTTCTCCACCGGACAACCGTAGCCTCCGAAGGTCTCGCCTTTTCTCTTGCAGAGCTGCTTTCAGGAGCTGTCCAAATGCTGATCTCCTGATCAGAGACGACGCCCAAAAGCGCAAGCTGGTGTCTCGATCTCGCGGCTTGGGAATTACCCCGCATCCCGCATGCAGGGGGCAGGGAGGAGGGCGAAGGGTCCGGCTCTTTTACGCAGTCTCCTGGAGAGGGGGCTAGCGGGGTCCTTCGACATCGCAGCGCGTGAGAAACCGGGGCTCGCTCTTCGCTGGTTTCTCCCTTCTCCTGCTACCACCTCCTGTTCACCGTTCAATGGAATGGTGAGGAATGGTGAGATGTCAGTGGACGCGCAAAGCTGGAACTCGGGCGCTTCGGAACAAGCATACCCAAAGGATCGCCCCTCCCATTTGGGGAATTCTTCGGTTACATGCAAGATCCATTGGGTCAAGGCTGGATTACACGGAGGTCTCTTTCACAAGTGCAAAGAGTCGATTCCGCTTTCGCTCAAGTTGTGCAGGGGGAATTGTATCATCATCGCGCGGTGGCTGACCCTTGCCTGCAGATTACTCCTTCTTTTCCGAATCCCAAACTCATCGGCTTCTTATACACGTGTTCATCTTTTTGGGGGATCCCGCAGGAGCTGTTTCCAGGCTTTATTCTTTACGTGGGCGTGGGAGCGCGATTTCTATCCAGAAGGATACCAAGATGGCATTTGCACAGCAATACAATACAGCATGCACGTGTAAACCTGTTACTGCGCATGCTTGGAGGTTTCACAAGGAAGGAAAGTACAGAAGATCTCAGGTACAATATCTTGGTATCTCCAGGTCGGACTGACAACTTCTTCTGTCTGAAATTTTGGCGAACTGCTGCCCCTAATACAGAACTAGAGGGACCAACGATGTGACGCAGTATGAAGCCGCTTCCCATGAGAATCTTTTTACTTTTATGATTACTTCAAAGCTCCCAAGTCACGTAAGTATACGAAAAGTTAAAGGCAGCCATGTTGGCCCATAAGAAAACATAAATTCAAAAAAATCCATATTAGCATTACCTTTATTGGGCCAACCAAAATGTCACAGAACAGTCAATTAATCAGTCAATCATTTTATCTGTATGCCGCCTTTCCGAAGTTAACACCATGCTCAAGGCGGCTTTCAGCATGTAAAACATTACATAACTACAAATGTAAGAAAAGTAGTCATAAAGAATAAAACATCAAAAAGTACACAACTGAATCGAACAGTTTCCACATAAATCATAAGATCCAAAATAAATATACAAAAAACAAAAAAACAAAAAACCCACCCACCGCAGCAACAACCTGCCTAAACAATACCCCAACCCAAGATTCGAGTTCCCCGGAAATCTTCACCAGGCTGGATGGCAAAAAACAGACCCTGCAAGGGGAGCGGAGGCTGCTGTCCAAGGCATCCTTTGATAATCTGAGATTGCTTTAAAGATGGAGTGTGGGACCTGGAGGAGACATGCAGAAAAGAGTTTCTTTCAGGTGGCCTGCAGGTTTCAGGTCGCCCCCAGGCTTTCCGGGGAAGAAAAGCCAGGAAACGGCCACCCCCGATCTCTGCAACTACAACAGCCGCAGTTGAGAGAAGCGTTACTGAACCTAAACAGCGGCTGTGGATTTGCCATTAGCTATTGGATGGGCTTAATTTCAGCCAGCATTTTTTCCCCAGCGCTGAGCCCCTGAACTCTTGGAAGCACCTCCGTGCTTCTGACCATGGGCAGAGTGCTCCCCCGCCCCTTCTGAATCAACCTCAGGCAGCTTCTCCCCCGCGTTTAGACCCCCGACGGATTTCCATCCAGGTGCGCGCGGAAGGGTGGGGGCAAGTTAAGCGCAGCGACGGCTGACGCCCATTGGGACTGGTAGGACGGAAGGCAGGGAGACCACCAGCAGGGGGCGCCAGAGCCAACGGCAGACGGCGCCCCCTGATTCCAGGGTTGCCCCCGCGCTCCTCCCTGCTGCTCGCCACAGCCCGCTGCATTGGCTCCTCTAAGTCAGAAGGCAGCCAGCGGCGGCGGCGGAGCCTGGCTGAGGGCAGACTGCGGCTGGCAGGGTCCCGCTGGCTCGAATGGCGTATTCTTCTTCCGCGAGCAACAGCTCTTCTGTCTGCCAGGCTTAAGCTCCCGGCAGCACCTCTTGCTGCGGAGAAACTAAGCCTGAGGAGGAGCAGCCACAGATACCAGCAGCCGGAGTCGCCGTCGCGTCCCGCTCCCGCCCGGTCTGGAGCCTTTGGCTCCTGTGCCGTCGAGGAGCTTGAGGCGGGGAGGTGTTCGAAGGCGCCTCCTTCCCGCCTCCCGCCGGCGCGTCCTCATTGGCCGCCGCCCGCCGCCTCCCCCACGTCGCCGTCGCCGTCCTCAAACCCGCCGCCTTCTCTCGCTCTTTTGAGGAGGAGCCGGTGGCAGTGAGCGCCGGCGGCGGAGGCGGCTTGGCGACCGAGGAGCCCTGAGGAGAAAGAAAGAGTCTGTGCGCGCGCGTCGTGTGAGGGAGCGAGCGAGCGAGCCAGCGACACACGGCTGCCCGCTTCCCCTCCGCCGGGTCGCCTCGCGCCCTCCATTGTCTCTCTCCGCCGGGTTCCCGCCAACAGGTTCTGGGGCTGAGGCGCTTCTCGCGGCTTCCCGCTTTGGCGCCATTCCGCGCCCTTTTCGCGCCTCCGGGCGGCGGCGGCGGCGGCGGCTGAGGCGCCTCGGAGATGGTGCTGCGGGCTGGGGAGGACTCGACTCGCGGCGCCGCCTCCTCCTCCTCCTGGTGGATTCTGGCTTTTTGCTGAGGGAGGGAAGAAGAAGAAGAAGAAGGACGCCGAGGTGTGTGTGTGTGTGTGTGTGTGTGTGTGTGTGTGGAAGAAGACTGGGGCGTTCGTCTGCTTGGCTTTCCTTCAGACCCGGCTTCTGCCTCGAGGACTATGGAGTGATTCTGGGCGCCGTCCTCCTCCTCCTCCTCCTCCTCCTCGCGCGCGATGGAGTCCCCTGGCTGCTGCTGGAGCGCCCTGGGCTTCTTCCTCTTCTGCCTGAGCTCAGGTGAGACTCGAGCGGGGCGTTCCAGGCTCCAGCCTCTCCTTAAGGCATGGGGGGGGGAGTCTCGGGTGTGTCTCTCAACTTCCCCCTTCCCCACCCCGATGGGGAATCGGCTCATATGGGCAGGTGGGGGAGAGGGAAGACGGAGGATCCGGGCAGGAAAACGAGCGGAGAACTTTGCGAAGGGATGCTGCGAAAGTAGGTCATGTAAATAGGACTGGCTGGTGTGGGAGATACCTGCGCCTTCCAGAACGGGAGTGGCAGCAGGATCGGGGTGGGAAAAGAAGGAGGAGGGTTTGGGGGGGGAAGGGAGGAAGGTGGAGAGGAAAAGTTAGGGGATTCGGTAGTAATTTCTCTTTTCTCTTCCCCTCCTGGATCCAGCGGTCGGCTTTGGCGTGGACCCCTCGCTGCAGATCGACGTGCTGGGCGAGTTGCAGCTGGGGGAGTCGGTGGCCGGAGTGGTGCAAGTGCAAGGGCTGCACAACGGGAGCAAAGCTTTCTTCTTCCAAGGTATGGGACCTCCATCCATCCAGGGGTGCCAACTTGAATAAAATATTGGGTGGGGGAGGGAAGCACTGCCCCCACACAATCTATCACAGGATATGGCACACACACACACACACTATTTGAATGGCAATTCCCATCAACTTTTTTGGGGGGGGGCAGGGCCCCCCTCCAATATTTTATTGTTGGTGGGAGGGACCCCAAAGGGAGCTCTGTCCCTAGGAGTTGGCTCCTATGCATGCATCCATCCTTCCTCATTCTCGCTTTGGCTCCTGGGCTGGCTCTGCAGGCAGGGTCAGCCCAGGCCACCTGAATAATTCCTGAACTTGCTGGCAAATGCGTTTGATCGAACTTTTTTGCATTAACCGGATGGCAGGCGATGCTCCTCTGGGCTCGCGATGCGACTTGGTCCATTTGCTCGGCGAGGCTCCTGCCTGCCTGCTCTGTTAAGCCTCGCTGATTCCTCCCCTCCCTCCTTCAACTTTTGTCTCTCTACTGGCCCCTCTTTTGATGGATAGGCCCTTAATTAATGGTCAGCAGGAAAGCTGATGGCAGATGGCTTATTTTGCCAGGCGTGGGGAGCCCTGAATAATAAACAGATTCGTCTGGGCTGCCTGAGATTGGTTTATTTGGGAAGACACGCCAGGCTAAGCTCTTGTTCTCGCTGATGGTTAGAGGAGAAAATAAGACTAGGGAGAAAATATGAAACAGAGTGTGAATAAGTGGGGAATGGGGATAACATACTGCATTTTCCCCCATAAAAAATGTCTGCAGGAAAAATATAGAAGCCCTTGCAAAAAGATTTGTTAACAGGTTATATACCCTTTATCCTTGTTAAATTTTGAACTTTTTTGGGGATGGGTGGGAATTCTTTGTGTACACAATGGGTGGTATAGTCATTCTCAGAGTAAACCTATTGAACGTAAGTAACAAATCCGTGACTTTCATGAGTCCGTTCTGAGTATGACTTAGTTAGCTAATCACCCACTAATTTTAAGGATTTTTAATAAATCTAAATGTTCCTTCCAAGAATAAGGAGGCAGCTGTCTTTTGATTCGATTTTGCATTAATATATTCAAAGACACTTCTAATGTAGGATTCCAAAAAGCAGCATTTATTTCGTGCAGTTTATAGTCTATTGTATAAAGGTAAAATATTCTGAGATAAATGCTTTTCCCCATCCCTTGTATGTGAAAAAGATTACATACAGAATTAGATTTTTAAATCACAATGCAGAACATTTCTGAAGCTTATCAGACTGTTCATTTAAAAGAGGGCTGATATCATAGTGGCGTTGGGAAGGAAATGGAACAATATTGCATGTGCGTGCTGAATGTTGCTATGTAAAGTTGGAGAACATGGTTCACACGGTGAATTAAGAAGAATTTTAATTTGCTTCTATATAGCTCATAGTCTATGTGTATCATTTGTTTTCTTAGGAGTTCCAGTTATAGGGGTTTTTTAAAAAATTTCTTTTAGTACAAGAGGCAAAGGGAGGCCTTGCAAAGAAGCTGTAATTTAAGGAAAAATCCAGGCAATGATGTTGGCTTGAACTTCTGAATCAATAAGATCATGTATCAAAAGCTGACTACCTAAGTCACTGGAGGACTCTGTGGAGGGATGTTATTCTACATTCAACCAGAGTGTGTCACTGTGACCATTAACACAGAAAAGTCAGAGCATACACTTTTAAAAAGAGAAATTGACACCTGCTATTTTTAAACAGAAAAAGCCTTCTTTCAACAGGATGTAGACATCTACATGAAAGGGCTCTTGACAGAATAAAAATCTAAAATTCCAATTTTGAGGCTAGTAATATGAACATTTCAGGACTGCACATACAGTGGTACCTCGGTTTAAGAACAGCCCTGTTTACGAACCATTCAATTTAAGAATTCCGCAAAACCAGAAGTAGTGTCCCGGTTTGCAAACTTTACCTCGGTCTATGAACGGAAGCCGAACTGTGTAAGGGCACCAGTTAAGAACAGACTTCCAGAACGGATTAAGTTCGTAAACCACTGTATCACTGTGTGCATTTAAAAAAAACAAAACAAATGCAATTCCAGCAAAGAGAATTTTAAAGTTTGGACATTTCTATTTCTCCTATTTTTGCTGAGTCTGAAGACTTAGCCTGCATTTCCCTTTTAATTTTCAGAAAAAAATGGATGCTCAGCATTCATTTTTTCTTTATACACCTGTAATTGCAGATGCGTTTTAGCTTTCCTAAATTTGCTATGCATCTTGTAAAGTGATATAATTTATAATTTCTTCTCCTTGGAGGAGAGCCAAGCAAGTACAGCAATTGAAAGACTTTACTTTCATTCTGATTCTTGTTGTTGTCTCTTACCATTCTCTCCCCCCCCCCCCGGGAGTTGCGAAGAGGCAGCTTCCCCAGAATTTGTAGAGTTGGAAGGGCTCCCAAGGGCCATCTAGTCCAGCCCCCTGCAATGCAGGAATCCTGCCCGCAGCTATCCCTGGGTGGGCTTAAACCACCAACCTTCTGGTTAACAGCCAGATGTGCTGACCCATTGTCCCACTGGAGACATTAAGTTTATCTAGTCAGGGATGCCATCAAGGTTATATTGCTTGAAAGTTGTGGCATATTAAAATTAAATAAAAGTAATTTATATAAATTGGGCAAATCTCAACCAGTACCGCTGGCCTTATGCAATTATTTACCCATACAAATCTCCCCAGTCTCTATTTTCTTGGCTTCGCCCAATGAACCCAAAGTGCTAACAACCTGGGTGCTTTTCACCTAACTGGTATGCATAAAAACTGTTTGCTCATGGTGCAATATAGTCCACTATGTATTTATGAACCATGTGGACAGAGTTGACTGGATGGATCTTTCTCATCTCTTTGGCCCCCAATGAGAGGGAGCATGCAGATTGCATGGGCCTCTTCCACCAAACTTTCCATCTATGTTGTTGTAATAGTTGCACAAGCTTGTGTGTGAGTATGAATGAATGAAGGGGGGGGGGGGACACAGTTCCCGCAAATGAATATTTACAAGGATAATGTAAAGTGGGAATGAATAACTATAGAGATCACATTGGTCACATGTACATCTATTTCAGCTATGGAAATATATGTGTCTTAGGCTGTAAACTTGCCTTCGAGACATCTCATGGATGTTTTTAAGACTACTCTGGAGTACGTTGGCTGAAGCACTAATTTTTCTCAAGCTACAGCATACGATAGTGAACCTTCTGCCTCTGAAACTTAGATTTTGCATTAAGATGTTTGCTGGAACACTGAATATTAATAAGAGAGCACTAGTTTGCTGTGAGGTATAGAAAACAAGATGTCCTTGGCCTCATAAGCTGATGCACCTTTTCATGGACTTCTTTTTGATTGAGTTAATGAAAGTATAAGATAAATATCAACGAAGGAATGTCATAATAGATATAATATGAAAAAATGATATAGAAATGAAACATATAGATTGATTCCTGGGTTTATATACATTATACCTGACTGAAATGACCTCAAAGAAGCTTCTCTGACTTTGTGAATTTTGCAGAGTGGGTTCTCCTGGGCATTTTTTGAATGGAATGAAATAAAACAGCCAAACAATCAGAAAACATACATGAATAAGCTTCAATATCTATTATGATTGGATAATTCTATTACTATGATCCAATGATGCATTGTACCATGTTTTTTTGCAAAGCAACTCACGGTAGTTAAAAAATAAAAGCAAGTTATATGAACACCGGTTATTAACTGCAAAAATCCATATTTTGTTAAATAAGCGACCCTCTATTATAATTATTTCTGGGATGAGTCATAGAAAACATATTGACTAAAAAGGAAATGGACAAAACTCAGTACTATACCATTAGAATTAATGAACACAGCTGTCTACTGACTTTATTTTACAGTGCTTGACATATTGAGGACAATTAATTACGTATTTGATAACTTTAATGCATACTGACCAGCTGAATGAGAGCTGGTGCTCAGTGTCAGAAGATGGCAGACATTCAGAAAAGATGTTCCTTTTTTGTTAGAACAGTTGGCATGTATGTATATAAAGTATGCTCAGTTATTTCAGCAAGCAAATGCATGCACACACCCCACCAGCACCAACAGATGGGGTGGAATTATATGGTGGGTTGTGATAAAGCACACCATGGAACAGAACACCAAAGAGCAGATTTAATCTGTCAGCATGATGCATGAAGGAACTTCACAGTTAGTGGCTCCTCAGTGCTTCTTTCTGCTGTCATAAAATAAAACTAAAACAGGTCAATTTGTACTGTGGTATAGCAATACTATGTAGCTATGTTTAAAACTTGTTCTCTTTATGGGGTTACAGTTTTCATGCTAACTTTATTTCTGTCTACATTTTTGGAAACAATGTTTGATGTGACTCAATCATAGCTGATTTTCTCAGGGTGCAAGGCAAATGAAGCAAACTGTTGCTGGTGTAGGGAACTTTGAAAAAGTAGTCTTTTTTCAGAATTTGGCTTGAAGACACGGGGGAGAGAGATCTTTTGGCTTTTCATGAGTGTAAAATGAAAGTATGAATGGACTGGAAGCATCCTGCTTTGTCTATAAGCATATAAGCTATTTCTTTAAGAGATTCTCACTCGGTTCATTCAGGACCTGAGAGATGGAGACTTTTCCTAGCAGATATATGTTAAAAACATAGCATGCCCATTGCATAATGTCTTTCTACCAAGTAACAATAAAAACAATAAAAGTCATGGGGGGGGGGGGTCCAAGATGGCGGCACGTGCAAATGCTGCGGCTGAGAGCTCCCGGGAGGGGAGTCAGGGTTTGTTAGGACGAATTATTTATAGTCGATACGAAATGCTGTTGTACAGAGACAGAAGTAGCAGCAGATACAGGTGTAGAAACTGTGCTGTGTGGGAGCAGCTACGGGCGTGCGAGATTCCAGAAATTGTAAATCACTGGTGTTGTAGGAAGAGGAGGAGGAGAGAGCGGAAGCAGAAGAGAGGCTGCAGAGGACAAGGTCAAATGAAAGAGAGAACAAAGACAAGGAAGATAAGGAAACAACGATGCAAACTACCTCTTCCAAGTATCCTTTACACTAATGTGAGATCATTGGCAAATAAACTTGACGAATGGAGACTTTGGGTAGGAGTGGAGGAAGACATCCGGGACTGTTGTGTGCTGATACTCACAGAGACATGGTTAAATTCAGCTATTCCAGACACAGCTGTTGAATTACAAGGTTTTACAACGTACCGGTGGGACAGAACACAGGATTCTGGCAAGAAACAAGGTGTGTGTGTGTGTGTATTTTTGTAAATCAAAACTGGTGTACGGACTCTGTCAAGTTGGATACCTACTGTTCTCCGGATGTGGAATTTCTGACAATTAAATGCAGACCTTTCTATCTTCCCCGGGAATTTACAACAGTGGTGTTAACAGTGGTGTACATAGCACCAACTGCAAATGCATGCAGGGCCATGAGCAGTATGCATGAAAACATCAATGCTAAATTGAGCAGATATCCGGAGCCTGTGCACATTATTGCGGGGGACTTCAATCACACAGATGTGAGGGCAGTACTCCCCAAATTCCATCAGCACATTGAGTGTGCAACAAGAGGAGAAAATACTCTTGACAAGAGTATTACGAACATTAGACGGGCATATGAGGTCAAGACCTTGGCGCACCTCGGTGGTTCAGATCATGTGTCCCTGCTTCTGACACCAGCATACACACCCCTCAGGAAATAAGGCCAGATACAAACATGGATGGTTACGGTGTGGCCTGAGGGAGCCTCTCAGCAACTGCAGGACTGTTTCCAGGAGACCGACTGGAATATCTTCGACCATCAAGATCTAGAAACTTATACATCAACGGTCCTGGATTATATTAGATTCTGCACAGCAAATGTCACCAGGGAAAAGTATGTTAAGTTGTATCCGAATAGGAAGCCCTGGATGACAGGAGAGGTTAGGAGATTATTGAAGGCCAGAAATTCTGCTTTTAGAACTGGGGACCGGGTATTGTATGGCATAGAAAGAGCAAACTTGAAGAGGGGTATCGGGAAAGCAAAAGCGGAGTACAGAGGAAAAATTGAGGACCATCTGAGAAATCATGATACTATACAAATGTGGCAGGGAGTCCAACATCTGACTGGTTATAAATCAAGGAATTCATCAGTGGTAGAGAGTACTGCTTCCTTGGTGGGAGAGTTGAATACCTTCTTTGCCCGATTTGAGGTGACACCAACAGTGACTCCAACAGGGATGCCAGAGCTATTGGTGTCACTACCTACAGGAAATGCTGCCAGGGTGGAAGAGGGAGAAGTGAGGCGAATATTAAAGGAGGTAAACACGAGGAAGGCTATGGGCCCGGATGGGGTGGCTGGCAGGGTGCTAAGAGATTGTTCGGACCAACTGGCAGGAATCGTTACGAAGATTTTTAAACAGTCTCTGGCCCAAGCCACTGTTCCACCCTGTCTGAAATCTGCTACCATTATACCCCTGCCAAAAACATCAAAGATAGACAGTCTGAATGATTTTCGCCCTGTGGTGCTGACACCCATTATAATGAAATGTTTCGAAAAACTGGTGAGGAGGCGCATCTTATCTTGTCTGCCAGTGGGACTTGACCCTTACCAGTTTGCGTACAAGGCAAAGAGATCCACAGAGGATGCTGTGGCAATGGCTTTACATGCTGTCCTGACTCATTTGGAGAAGCAAGGGAACTACGCGAGATTGTTATTTGTAGACTTTAGTTCTGCATTTAATACTATTCTTCCGCATAGATTGGTGCCCAAATTATTAGACCTGGGACTTCCACCATGTTTGTGCAGGTGGATATTAGACTTTCTATCAAACCGTTCCCAAAGGGTCAGGTTGGGTTCCCACGTCTCTGCAGATCTCATCACGAATACGGGGACGCCGCAGGGGTGCGTGTTGAGCCCGCTTTTATACACACTCTATACAGCTGACTGTGCCCCCAAATACCCCAGTAATAAGATCATTAAGTTTGCAGATGATACAACGGTGGTTGGTTTAATTACGGCTGGAGAGGGGGAGACGGCCTATAGGAAGGAAGTTGAGCAGTTGGGGGAGTGGTGCAGGAAAAACAACTTACTGCTTAACTTAAAGGAAACAAAAGAGATTATTGTGGACTTTAGGAAATGTAAATTGAATATTCAGCCACTTATTATTGAGGGGAAGTGCGTGGAACAGGTCTCAGTGTTTCGATTTCTGGGAGTGGAGTTGAGAGATGACCTAACCTGGGGAGAGAACAGCAAAGACCTGGTGAAGAGAGCACAGCAGAGGTTATATTTTCTGAGAATCCTCCGGAAAAACAATCTCTCAAAGGACTTGTTGATGGCATTCTACCATTGCACTATGGAGAGTGTACTAACTTATGGTCTGTGTGTGTGGTTTGGGAGCTGCACGGCCAGGGAAAAAACAATGCTATCCAGGGTTGTAAAGACTGCAGAGAGAATTACTGGGTGCACTCTTCCCACCTTAGATCAAATCTATGCTGCCAGGTGCCATAAGAAAGCGGCAGAGATAGCACATGATAGTACGCACCCCGGAAATGATCTCTTTCAGCTTCTGCCTTCTGGAAGAAGGTATAGGGTTATAAAGGCCAGGACTTGCCGCCTGAAAAACAGTTTCTACGCTAATGCAATTCTGGTTCTAAACGCAGCATAAGGGGTCTCTGTAGTATAGTGTATTTTAAAATGGGGTTTTAGAGTTTTTTAGAGGTTTTTGAATGTTTCATGTAGTTTTATGTAGTTTTGTGGTAGTTTTATGTAGTTTTTATGTAGTTTTATGTAGTTTTATGTAGTTTTTCAATTTCATTGTTCTGCAAGGGACAATGACAATAAAGATATCGTATCGTATCGTATCGTAACAAAAAACAAGCAGAACTAGTATATGGATTTAAAAGGCATCTTCTCCTGCAGAATGAATAAAGCTGAGATACTTTCCATTCTCTACGCACATCACACCACTTCTTATAGCAGGGGGTGGGGTGGGGAGGTCCCCTTTTAGCCCAAGGGCTACTTTCTTTCGTGAGCAACCTTCTGGGGACTACATGGCCTCTGTTAGCAGAACCAATGGCCAAAAGACAAGACAAGACTGACTCTTTACTTTGTACAGCAGGCTACATCCTAGCCATGCAAAACCAGAGATTTCCAATACACACTTCTCCATCCAGGCAAGCAGGAATATTGCAGTTCATGGACACATTCTAACCAGGCAAAATAACTCAAAGAGGGTGTGGAATTTTAGGCTGTGTACATGTTACTCATATACTCTATCTCTAGTGCATTACCACAACTGATGTCTAAAGCTGTGCACTTATGAAGCTGGCCACAATCCATATCTATCATTGAGAAATGCTGTTGTTTGATGCATTTTCCCCTCAAACTAGTTGTTATTATTATTATTATTATTACACCCTCTCCAACTGACTGGTTGCCCTAGCCGAGCCACTCTGGGTGGCTTCTGACAAATATAAAAACATAATAAAAACACCAAACATTAAAAACTATCCTATACAGGGCTGCCTTCAGATGTCTTCTGAAAGTTGTATAGTTATTCATCTCCTTGACATCTGATGGGAGGGTGTTCCACAGGATGGGTGCCACTACTAAGAAGGCCCTCTGCCTGGTTCCCTGTAACTTCACTTCTTGCTGCGAGGGAACTGCCAGAAGGCCCTCAGAGGTGGACCACAGTGTCCGGGCTGAACAATGGGGGTGGAGATGCTGCTCCAACTGTACAGGGCCGTTCCTTGTGATTTGAAACTGTAAGGCATATTTGCTTTACTGCTAAGCTGAGGCTTGTGCATTTGAGACAGATGACAGCTTTATGAATAGGAGTGTGTGGGGGGGATTGCAGGTGCAGAGAAACTAAACAGGTAATGAATGTTCATCAGGTGAAGACATCCACACCTCGACTTGTCTCATGGGTGAGCCAGCCCTGCCCAAAATAGAATGGAGTCAAACCACATAAACTATTCTACCCAGTGCTTCATTTACGAGAGAGGGGGAAATGCTGAAGTTCTTGTCCAAGTGGAATTATGTCCCTCTGGTCTGGAAAACTTGGTTGCTTGAAGTAACCTAAGATATTGCAAAGTTGTCAATATGATCCCCTGGGCATTCAGCTTGAAGAGCTCTAAATAATTAGCCGTTATTGCTTGTATGGTACCATACAAAACATGAAGCCAACTTAACACCTTAGGGTTGTATCAACTAAGTCGTATACAGTATAGTGTAGGCCCACGGAAATAAATTGGCATGACTAACTTAATTTCATAGATTCCAGTGGGTCTGTTCCGTGTATGGCTTAGGTAGAGACAACAACATTTATGCTTTCAGATATGCAGGAGCCACGTTTCCATGTTTTCCTTTGCAGATATTCTATTAGAAGGCAAGAGATGGACTAGATTTGAAAATAATGTAGGGATCCCGCATTATAATCCAGGTTAAAAATCTTTGTCCTTGATTTTGTTTTCTTTCACTTGTTTTGCTACAGTTTCTTGCTTTGCATAATTATAGTATGTTAAGCAATGATTGAGGTGGGTCTTGTATCAATTCTTTATCTGAGCTGGAGAGGGTGGAAGCTTAAAAAAGACTGTTTAAGTAGCAAGTGCTGCTCAAAATGCCCTTTATTGCTTGCAAGAGTGTATGTTAAGAAAGTACCCTTAGCTAAAGCAATTTTAATAGTTTTTTTAAAAGCAAATTGCTGATACACATTGTTTCCCTGGTTTTGAGGATGATGCTAATTAATAAAATAGGTTGCAGAAAAATGCTAACTAGGTAGTTAATGTGCTAAATAATAAGGATCAAGTGTGTGTGTGCGCGCGCATGCATGCATGCATGCTGAGAATGAGTGTAGGCCTTGTTTTTAGTAATTGTATTATGAATTTGAAACACTAGTTATAACTCTGCTGAAATTGCTGTGTAGTGAAGAATGGGTAAGAAATAGTTTAAATAAAATCGACAATAATAATAAGTTTAAATAAACTTATTCATGGGAAGAGATGGAACTCTGCTTATAGGTGTGATGAAAAAGCTTGTCACAGTTAGATAAATGGGGGCTTTCAAAGAGCATGAACACATATGCAGTTAACTTATCAGCCACAGACAGGTACAGATGGTAGTTCATGAAATGCTCCTTGGTCAGAATATAATAGGACAATAGATGCAGAAATGCAAAATAGTTTACAGTTGAAGAAAAAAATCATCTATTTCACAAACAATGCATGTAGACCATAGTTCAGCTAAACTTAATTTACATTTATCAAGGAATAAGCCCTACTGAGCATAATGAGTCTTACTGTTGGGTAAACATACATAGAGCTGCACTGCACACCACACTGAAACCAATGAAGCAAGTTTTTTGTGACTAGCCTAATATTTTTCTATTCATATAAAGCCAGTCCAATTAATTTCAGTCGTGCTTACTGCTGGAGAAGGGGGCAAAGGACTGCAGCCTGAGCCTATGCATGCTTGCTCCTCAGGAAGCATTCAAAGCCCCACAGTCTTCAATGGAACTTACACTGCAATCCTGTGCACAATGACTTGAAAGTATGTTGCAGCTAACTTTAGCCAGATCAGGGCCCTAAAACTTAAATACTACACTAAGGGATATATGAAGTTAAGCAGGCTCCTTTGGAGCCCATCTGATAGTATTTTATATTAAAGTGGTAGGATATTCCTCTGATAGTCTAAGCTAGCTCCCTACACAGTCAACATCCATGATGCTATTAAAAACATGGCTAAATTCCATATGATTCCATTATATCAACTGCTCTCTCTGTGTGTGTGTAAGATACACACACACACACACACACACACACACACATATACAGTGTGTTGAGAATGCAAAGGTATAAAACCTCCATTTTGGGCTAGAACTGGGTACAAGTGGCTTCTTGAAATTATCCACCCTATTTGTGAGCAGATAAATTGGACAGGGTGAGGAGAACCATGGGGCAGGGTAATTCTGCAGAGTGAGAAAGCTATGTAATGATGTAACAGCTGTTTTGGATCCACTGGATATAAAGCCCAGTGGCTCCTTTAAGAGAGTAGTGCAAGTTTATCTGTTATGCCAACTTGGAGCTGGCATGACAAAATAACAAATCCACCCCAGCTTCCACGCTTGCTGACATGAGCTGGCAGGGCTTTGGATGCAGCTCTGTTACTGCAGTGCCCAACCTCTGGAATGACCTGTCAATCTATAATCCTTCACACACATTCCGTACTTGGCATTGTAACTCACCCTATGACATTCAGGTGAAGGGTGGGGATATAAAGGTTGAAAATAAGTAAACAAACGCCATCAAGCACAGTGTGTTTTCAGTAGATGTGTTCTGTTAACCATTTGTAAACATAGTCAGAATTGTAGTCTAACAGCTCCACCCTAAACACGTTTATGAAGAAGTAAGTTCTATTTATTTCAGTTGGACCTGCTTCAAGTGAGCATGCTAGGGACTGAAGACCCAAGTTTTAGGCTTCAAGGCAAAAATGTGACAAGATTTAAAATGGTACTTGACAGTCTTCTAATTGAAAATTTCTTTTTTCTCAGCATGGTATGCATTTTCCATTGGCTTGTGAAGTCTGCATTGAAAGCTGTGACAGTTGTGCTTTTTGTGACAATGCTGTGGTACCTAAAAAGAGCATGATAGAAAGATGCTGATTTAACACACATTTAAGTCAGTGAGAATATAGTAGGCTGCAGTGGCTGTAGAAGTGCATGCAATTACAGTCAATCTCCATAAACCAAATATACTTTGTTGGAATACGATATGATTAGACAACAGTGGCTCTGGAGGGTACTTTATGAGGGTACTATTCAGAGCAAACGGCAATCAAGTACATCTATAGGATCCTTGACAACACAGGATGGTTATAAAAGATATATTCATCTTTAGAGAGATTCAGCACCTACGGTATAAGTCCTCACTCAAATTGGCTTAGATTTCTAAAGTTTAATTAAATGGGCTGAGGCTACTGATATTCAGTCTACTTCCCTGTGTTAGGTCTGATCAGTGGTAACCTGGAGGAATCAAAAATTTCAGATACTCTGTAGGGGTTATAGATAAGTGGTCTTCAGATTTTCAGACACCGACTCCAGCCTTTGATACAAGAACCAGTTTTAACTGGTTTAGGACTCTGTGCAAGAACCTAGCAACAGATGCTACTTTATATACTGTATCAGGTTCATGGCTTCTTTGCATCCCTAGCATTTTACAAAAGAAAAAAGACCCAAATTTTTGAAGAATGGTGGCAGCACTGAAGGGTGGCCCACCATAGGTTAGTCTGTGTGTTCCCTTTATGTGACGTGACCCACCAGCTGAAGACCACTTTTGTTTTTTCATTCCAAGAAGCACAATTTGTCTTGCCGTAACACTGCAGTGTAAGAAGGGCTGTATTCACCAAAGGAGCCCCATCCTCTATTGCATTTTGTTATCCTTTGTCTCTTATGCCCTGCCACAATCTGGTGTCTCTTGTACTAATCTGAATGAAAATGTGTGATTAAAAATAGATTTGTCCTTTTGCAGAATCACAGTACTGATGTCTGTCTTTGTAATAAATGTGCTTATGTTCTCATCATGGCCATTGTCAGAGGAGAAGTACGTTGTTGCCTTGGAGAACATACTTAGAGAGATTCTGACTGTTTGATTGGCTTTTTCTTCTATCACGTTTATTTAAAAAGTAGCTGAGTGTGGAAATAGCATTGTAAATAATGAAAGTGAATATCATTGCCAGATATGTATTCTTCTTTCCGGATGTTCTGCAGAACTAAGTCCTCTTCCCAGCCAATCTAGTGAAATCATTAATTTATTGCTGCATCATGATTCTGACACTTCTGGAATGCTTGCAGAGATTAAAGCTCCTTTATCAACATTCCCAAGACTGTGATGTCTAAAGACCTCAGCTGTTCACAAGTGGCTGAAATTAAATTCTGACTGTTCAACAAATCTACACTTAAAAATTGATTTATAGCTGAAACAGTTAGAAGCTGATTATATGAATACATACTCCAATTTGGTTGAGGAAGTTTTGTCAAAAAGCCTTTTTGGGGGGCTGGGGGTACAAAGTATATGATCCTAGGTATGCTTATTTCCATTGAATGAAGTTTAGAATGAAGTAGCTGATTGTAGAACAAGGATGCTAATATAGTATTTTCTTAATAAAATGACTTGAAGGTTTCACTGCCTGAGATTTTAAGCATGGCCAGTGCCACTGAAAAAAGTTTCTATAGAATTAATTTCCATATGCCTGTTTAGGAATAGGGCATCAGCACAATATTCTCACAGTACTTTTCACAGCTTGCTTGCACCAAGCCTTGGTAATAAATTTAATGCCATTATCACCTTTATCAAAGCATGATGTAAATATGAAATGTGTAAATGAAACATCATGTAAGAAAGGGAAGTTTGGAGTCTTTCTTTAATACCTTGGGGGCCACATTGCCATATTGCTTGGAGTCTAATGGGATTCAAAAAACATCTGGAAGGCTGTAGGCAGGTGTAATGTTAAGGGTATACATGCTTCTTATACAAACCATATATTGAGCCTTTGTATCACAGATACTCTTGTGGCAATTTGGTTTGACTGAGACGGTCCAGGAAGCTACTGTATGCCTCAGGAAGCAGTATTTCATATCTGTAGAAGTGTAGGAGCAAGTTGTGGTTATTCACTTGTCAGGTTATACAAAGGACAGTTCATTTAAGAAGCATATTGTTTTCCAGAACTCCGCCCTGGTAAACCCTGGTTTTGCTTAAGTAACAGTTGTGCAGCATAGCATCTTTCTCTTAGTTAAGTGGCCAAATGTAGCATGGAAAATGAGGAGATGACATCTTATTACTTGCATTCTCTCTGCTCTTCTGCAGCAGCAACTTCCTCCTTAAGATCATTTCCACAGGCTGCTAGAGGACTCTCTGTGGTATATTTTGCTGGGCTCAGCAAGAACAGTGGTAACATCCCATCTTTTGGGAAACCTTATTGTGTATCTAATAATCTCACCAATTTAGAATTGTCATAAAGTGGTCATGTTAACTGGGGCTGTGTGAGTTGTTATAGCCAGATGTAAACAGGTAGGAGACTTCATTCAGTTTTGATATTACCTATTCCTGTAGTAAGTAATGACCAACGTTTAGGATTGATTTAATTTTATATATATATATATATATATATATATATATATATATTTAAAAAGTTAAATTCAGATATTATTAAAGCAATGCTTCCTGACATCAGTTATAAACCCACTTCACCCACAGGATGAACTCTATAAAACTTTCTCATAGCTAGGAATGTCCAGTTAGTAGCTGCATCAAACTTTCAAATGGATATCAGGCACCTGAAGGAGTTTCGGGAAACAGTTGTAGGCAACTATATTGGCTTCATGTGGAGGAAGCCATGGCACTGTTCAAGGCTGGTGCACAGCCACAGAGAGTAGTTTCAGTTCTAGAAATAGGTGAATTCAGGTATCAGTAGGAAAGTAGCACGGAAGAGCGAACAGTTCACATTAGGAATGTAGGATGTAGGCATCACATCAGGACCATGGACAGAGCACAGTCGGCTGTATGGAGCCTGGCAGACAGATGAGCATGTCTCAGAAAGAGTAGCTCACAAATGTAATCTGTCAATACTGATAAGTGTCTTGGAACACTACTTGTCACTTCTGGGTGTGGTATGGTAATGATGGCAGGATGCTGGGTGCTGCAGAGATTATGAAGAGCATTCCTTGCTATTCGAGGCAACTAGAAGGGAAGCAATCCTAGGGACTGGTGATCGTTGTGGTGGGGATTTAAGATGATTCTGTTACTTCTTTAGTGGAGGAATCTGTTCCACTGTGTTTTCTCATTACAGTGGTACCTCGCATTACATACGCTTCAGGTTACACACTCTGCTAACCCAGAAATAGTGCTTCAGGTTAAGAACTTTGCTTCAGGATAAGAACAGAAATCTGGCTCCGGCGGCGCAGTGGCAGCAGGAGGCCATATTATCTAAAGTGGTGCTTCAGGACTATTTGTTAAGATAGGTGGGCGCTAGCTGCCAATGTGGGCAGTTGGGGGTTTGGGCTATTTGAGTGGGGTTAGCCATTCTAAATGGGAAAAGTCTATCTGAGATTTGGTTTGGAAAAGGGTTCTGTTTAACAATTATCTGCAAAGGGTGTGTATCTTAAACTAGGTTTTGTGCATCATTTGTGAAACAATAAACCCTCATAGGGTGAAATTAAATAAACCCTTAGTTTTATTTCAGAAGTCCTTCCTTATACAGTGGTAACCTCTGGTTACATACGCTTCAGGTTACAGACTCTGCTAACCCAGAAATATTACCCCGGGTTAAGAACTTTACTTGTGCGGCGGCGGTGCAGCAGCAGCAGGAGGCCACATTAGCTAAAGTGGTGCTTCAGGTTAAGAACAGTTTCAGGTTAAGAACGGACCTCCGGAATGAATTAAGTACTTAACCCGAGGTACCACTGTACTGTTATCTGAGATATCCCAGGGACAAGAAACTTATCGGTCTTGGAATTATTATTTTTCTCCAAACTTTTGACATGGTACTGAAGCAGTTTCTGCTCCTGCGACTATCTTTTCACTGAGGGAGAAAGTCTTAACTCTCATTTCACATGAATTTTGGGTTCTTTAATAGATCTCCTTTGAAATTTAATAGACAAATCAGTCTAAATTATATGGACTCATAGGTTCTGGAACCTAGGTTCCAGGCTAGGGAAAGAGAACATGTGACCACCGAGACACCAACTGCCACGCTCACTGTAACTGATGGGAGTTGGTGTTCAACAGTATCCGGAAAGCAGCAAATTCCTCATCCTTATTCTAAACCATGATTTCTATCAATAGTAAGCCAATAAACTCTGCTTCATCTTGTGTGCTCTTGTGTGTTGGAGATATATTTCCATATTTGGGATTAAATTTAAGCTTTACACAATATAAATTGCTTATGTAAATTACATTAGACTATAGATGCCGTATTAATAAACCTTTTAATAACAGTATTCTGGAATTCATACCTTTGAAATATTTCATGAAAGTGCTCATTTTCAGGAAAGTGCTTAGGTTGGAAACGTTTTATTAATTCATGAACTATTACTTTAGGAGGCAGGTGTCACAATTAAACTTGCACTAACAATTTGCTGAAACACAGTGGATAGAACATTTTAAAAATTACTCTGATAGTTCAAGGGCAACCAGAATAAAAAATGGGTTTGCATTTCAATTATCAGCACATAGACATTTTGCTGAACTTTTGTCCTGGTTCTTCTTCACTGGCACCTATTTGAAGTCTACCTGGTTCATTTTTCAAATTCCTCAAGGAAGGGTCAAATAGAACAGGAAGTAATTGGTTTGGGTGAGAAAAACACCTAGAGCTAGGTCAAATTGCAGTAGGCTTAGTTAAGTAAAGTTCCCAGACATTTCATTAGTAATATGGGTGAAATTCTAGTAAAATCTGTTTAGGTCTGGATGGATATGGGTTTATGAGGTCAGGCCATCCATTGGAGAAGATATTGCAAAAATATTACTTTTTATAAGTATTGCAGAGTAGCCATGACAAGTGAACTGTTTTCAGCATCCCTGTGTCTATCAAAAGGTAGCTATTTCTCACCAAATTCAATTGGCATTAGAGTTGAAGGAAGTAGCTAAAATATGGTTTAATAATGAAACAGTCTCCATTCCAGTTAACACTGGGAACATGCTAATTGAACATTCTGCAATCATTACTGATTTGCCTATTCTTCATTTATCTTGTTTCATTTCTACCAAAATTTAACTTTTGATACTTCTTATTTTCTTCTCTGGCTCTAATTATTTTTTAATATATTTTGCATAAGTTTCTCTCTGAAGCTTTTTATACATGTCATTCATGCAGTCCAACTCTGCATGACTGTGCAGAAGTAAAAACCACTAAATTCAATGGGACTTACTCCTCAATGAGTGAATTTACTATTATATTACAGTTGATTTATTAATTGTCTTCTAAGTCAATTCATACCCAAACGTTTAAAAATGCAAATACAATGAATGCATTTTTTAAAAAAGAAAAACAAAACTAAAATCCTAATGAGCAGACACTCATGGTAGAAAACCCATTTACTCAACCAGGACCTAACTGGAATATCATAATAAACATATATATGTTCTGAAAATGAAAGAGATAGCCACTGTTCTGGCAACTGTTTCAGAGAGCTTCTTCTATAATTTTTTTCCATATCTAATAGTTATAAAGCACCTGATAATCATCTTAGAGTTACTAGTGGATAGTTTGTAGCTATTAGTCATTGTATCTATTATATTTTAATGTTAAATAATGCCAAACACTTTTGTGTCAATCCCTCTGATTTTTTAAAAATAGATTACAACAATATCCTCTTTTGGCCTCATTTACTAGGCTAAATTGGCCCACCTATTCTAATTCTGTGTCTGTCCAATACTCATTTTTATATGTCAGATGAAAACTGCAATCAGATAAAAACCAGGGAATTTCAACATTTTTTAAACTTTGGAAAACGTCACAGTTGTATCTGTTGTCTCAATCAATAGAATGATGGACTTAGCTCATGGGTATGTTATGCTTAGATTGCAATCTCTCTCCATTAGAGAGATATTTTCAAAACGTTTAGAACATTCCATCCTACCTGAACCAGCAAGCATGGTTTAGAAAGTTTAACACCAATCCAAGGCATGAAATCATGGTGTAATGGGAAAATAATTTCTCTATAAACCTGCATCCCGTGCACAAACCATTGCTGGGCACATATAGAAATAACTGAAAACAAGCCTATCTTGTTGGCAGAAAAGCCAGAACTCCTTTCCCTTTTAGCAAGTGGTACCCACTTTTGGCATTGAAATCTTAACAGCACACCCAGCTTTAAACCTACCTGTGCAGGGACACATTGAGAATAGGAGATGGGTGAATCAAATCTTTACTATTGCAGCAGACTCCATAATGTAGTCTTTTGATTCTTCTCTTTTAAGAGTTTTCATCAAGGCAAGAGAAGTAAATACAAATTTATTTCCAAAGGTTGGGTGAATCAGATTTCTTTGCAGATGTTGAGGCAGAGTGAGTTGATCTTTGTGGAGACTGGCCCATAACCAAGCTGGGGAGGTCCAGGAACTCAAACACTTTATTATAATATTGCTTTATTGATAGAAAGTTGCAAGGTTTAAACAGGTTTCTAATAACAGCACAAGGTAAAGTAACTTGGAAGCTTAAAAATAGCAAAGCTATCTTTTCTTACTAACAACTGAACAACCACTTACGCAGCATAGATGAAGTTCGGTAAGAGATCGCTGAGCATACAATCACTTTTCAGATTTAGCAGCATAACAGGCAATAGTAACTACATTGTGAAGAGAGCTCCATTTGATGACCTAAGCCAGATTCAAGCAAAATGCTGGACCCTATCCCATGACTTGATGTAATCAATCATGATGCTTGATTAAAAGAACCTTCAAAACAGTGCACACTCATCCCTCCCATCTTGAAGGACAAACACCCCTTCCTATCACAGGTCTTACTTAACTGGTTCTTACTTGCACTGGCCTTGAAGTACCTGCACTTGGTGTCAGTGCCTAGGAAATTCAACCTGGAGAGGTTCACAGCATCAACATCCCAAAAGGCTCTTGTTTATCCCATAGCTGCAGCCTTGGATACAAACACAAATCATGCCTTCCTCTCTCTATGCCCTTTTGCTGCTTTTCTTTTAGCTCATGCCACTGAACTCTCAGTTCTTGTCTTTGTTCTTTTTCTAACTACCATCCAGTTGAGGACCCCTTTGCTGTCTCACACAGATCCATTCCTTTGTTCCCCTTAGTGGCCCATCACCCAGGTAATCACCTCATCTGTAAGCTAGCCTTGTTTATATTTTAACACTAACCCTGGATCCCAGGGTTAGAAAGGTATTTGCATACAGCCTACTCCCTATACCCAAACTCATAACAATATTGTGGTGACGTGGGCAGTCCATGCTTAAGGTAGAATACAGCATAATTTAAGAATTACAGTCTTCCACAACAATTTCTAACCGCAAAATTACATGCCTCCTTAAATATTTATAAACACTAGTGCTTATTAGAAAACATACTATTTAAAATTTTAATGCTTTTGATTTGAATTGTGGATTTTATTCTTCATTCTTTGCAAAACGTAAAGTGCCATTGTGCTTTGTAGAAGTTTGCTGCATGTTAAGACCTTGAGGTGAAAGACATTTCTCCGTGTGTGTTTTTCCTTCCATCCTTTGGGGAATAAATTGTTTATATTGCCAGAAATTGTTAGTGCACATCAAACCATCATACAGAATACAAAAGCGTGTTACTTGAGTCTTAATATGCCATGGCTAAAAAAGAAAGAACACTGGGAAGTAATTGTATTTGAGTTGCTTCATAATTTATTAAACACTTCCATTAAATGGTAAAGATGTATTGCATTCAAAGAACCATATGAGCCAAAGCAGCAAGGATAATAAAAGTATTCAAAGTTTTTAAACTATCAGTTTTAATTTGATATTCTTTCAAAAATGAAATGCTTAAGTATTCTCAGTTGGGCTAAATCCATCCTTGGTGATCTCTAGAAAGAATTGGCTCTCATAAATAGTGCCATTTTATGCTCAGATTTTAACAATAGATTTCTCTGTAAGTCTTTAGAGACTTTAATTGGCAGGATAACATTTTATTCTTCAGTATAAATACAAGACTATGTGAATCCACACTAAAAGCATGTCATGGTTTGGTCCAAAAGATGGTTGACAGCTTTGTGGGACTGAATTGTCAGTTGAGTAGTTACTGGGCTACATCCAACAGCATTGCTCAGCTGATGTTGAGGTTTCTATCAATGGAAGAATGGGAAAACTAATTCCAGAGATTTCTGTTCTCTTGCACCTCTCTTACACACACCTAAATATCATCTATAGGGTCCCCCAACACCCTGGAGCAGATCTGGTGAATGCAGAGACTAAGGCAAGGGGGGGGGGGTAGCTGGTAATTGCTGCTTCCCCTATTTGTTGATGGAAGCACTACTGTCATCTGAGTTACATTGTGGAATACTATACAAACTACAGTTTCAAAGTTTAATCAACTGTAAATATTTGTCTTCATGCTTAGTACTACTGATACATAGAGTACATTTGGTAAAAAAAAGCAACTCTCATTTTTTGTTTCATTCTAGGTGCTTCAAGAAATGTAAAAGCATCTCCAGAGAAAGCAGAACTCTTTTTTCAGAAGCTAAGAAATAAACATGAATTCACAATTTTGGTGTCACTCAAACAAACTCGCTTAAATTCAGGTGTTATTTTTTCTGTTCACCACTTAGATCACAGGTAGGTGCAGATACCTAATATTTATTGTTTTTTTGCTGGCATGCTGAAATGTGAAATAAGATTAAAATAAATCAGAAAGAGAAACCTGAGATTAATATGCAGCATAACCCAATGCATTTATACTCAAGAGGTAAACCCCACTGAGTTCAGTGGGACTTACTTCCAGGTAAAAGTGTATAGGACTGTTGCTTTATGCTGCGATACTAAGCATATCTATGTAGAAATGAATTTTGTGGAAGCAGATTAGAGTCACTTTCCACTAATTATATGACTGGAATATTAGCTGACATATATGCAACACTACTTGGAAATTACTGTGGCTCATATGACTGTGAATAATGTAAATAGATAGAAATTCACAAGTTAAGATCTATCAACAGATTATATAACTAGTATCTATCAACAGCTGTCGCCATTTAAATGTCTCCCACTGCTAAGGGCATAAAAAGTTTTTCTACCATTTGCCTGTCACCCTACTGTGGATCTCATCCTCATCTAGTGTAAATCAGCTCAACCTCATTGCCTGTAAAAGACCTGTACTATTTCACAGCATCTGTTGTCTTACCTGTGTGCCTTCTTACTATTTGCCTCACTTACTTTCAAACAGTGAAGACTATCCAAGGTTACAGAAATAACAGCAATAGTAATAAATGGAAAAGCAATGCTGTTTGGTTTAAGGAAAGCAATGCTGTTAGGTTTAAGAGACTAAACTATGTGACCTGAGGGCATTTGAGAATGATTTCATCATGATACGACAAGAAAATTGTTGTCACAGTTAAAAGAGGTGTTATTAAGATTGTTACGCATCTGCTGCAGCTGCTGAAACAGTCAACATATGACCCTAGCAAAGAATTGTCAACAATGATCCATGAAACGATATGAATTTTCAACTCAAACTTCAAGCTCCTATAGCATCTCATTGAAACAAATGGGTTTTGCTGCCATTAAGTAGCGTATGATTGGCAACTGAGCTATCATGCTGTAATAGGGACATTTTCATTCTTTCTAACAGACTATGGGAAAGTTAAACTACCTTTAACTATGGTAGGGATGGTGTATACCTTTTATGTTATTACTGTTGAACAACTTTATATTGTATCTCACAGGGATTATAATGATTGTTAACATGGTAATTTTAAATTAAGTGCTAAAAGCTCCTTAGAGTGCCTCTTAAATTTATGTTGTCAATTGCACATGCGAAACAAGAGGAACAATGGCAGAACCTTTCTAAGAAGCTGTTTTTGTAAGAATTCAAGTCATTTGAAATTGGTACAGTTGGTTTGGCTAGAACTTTGTACATGCTTACATAAGCAGATGCCTGAAGATATAGAAAGTTTTTCATCACAGGTGCATATCATATTTAATAACATTTTAGCATCTTTCAGATAATGCAGAGTAGCAGTGAGCTCGAAAGGCACACCACATCCAACATAGCTGGGACTATTATAATCCCAGAAAGAAGATGGTCATGGTATAGGGATACTTTGGGCTTTAGCGGCACATCCTGAAAATATTATTGGAGTTTTATTGAATTTTCTTGGTGGGTTAAATTTCTCAATTCAGTCCCTCAAAGAATTAAAACAAATATTCAGAACATGCTCCTGTAGAGGTTTAGGCACATGATTTGTCTGATTTCTACTCAGAGGTAAGTGTCATTGACCTCAAGGAGGCTTACTCCCAGGTAGGTATGCATAGTAGGAGTAGGGAACCTCAGGCTCAGGGTTGAATGTGGTCCTCCAGGCCTCTCCATCTTGCCACAGGCCACACCACTATGAATCCTTTTCTGTGCCCTCTTTGAATATTTGTTCTTGCTTGGAAAGCCACTTGCCGTGTGGATGGAAGATAGAGATGTGCGTGTGTAGAAATCTGTGACTTTTGTTTGTTTGGAATATAGCCTGCTGTACAAAGGTAAAAGTTGGAATTGAAACCAATATAGCTCACCTACTCCCTACCTGTGAATGTGAGTAACTCCCAGAGCAAAATGTTAGGTCTGCTGCCACCAGCCCTCTCGTTTTCTCTCAAGTCAATGAGAGATTGATTTTATTTAGGGAATTGTGGGAGTTTCCGGTTCCCTTCAGGGATGGGTCCAGGGAATCTAGGCACAGTGGGGAGAACACGGTCAGTCATGTGGAGCCACAAATTCACTTCAAATGTCAGCAAACCATTTTAAGAGAGTTTATGAAGAATAAGGTTAAGAAGACAAAAGGGAAAAGGCAGGACAGCTTATACAACAAAATAAATACACATTTTAAATAGAATAGAATAGCTGATGGGGAAGTTGTTTGAAAGTCAGCCTTGAGAACTCCAGTTCTTGCAACACCTACTGTACACTTTGGGCCCACCCACTTTGACATGCAGCCCCTGGAGACCACACCCACTTTGACCATGCAGCCCATGGATAAATGTGTCCCTTGGCCTGAGAGAGTTTAGCTACCCTTGCTGTAGAGCTTGTAGACCTGGCTCAGCCCACTGTCTAATTATGATAATGTGCTTAAAAAAATATATCTCCCAGTGGCCTTCTTCAGACTCTTACTGGGCTGGTGCCACAATATGTATGGTGGAGGTGTGGTTGTGTGCAATGCCCGTCTTACATGGGTATAGTATGAAATGTCAAGTGGGCAGTTCATCTAAGGGCAGTATGTTCAACAGCCCATTTTTCTTTGTTTTGGGGTAGGAGCGGGAAAGTGTATAAATCAGACCATAACACGTATGGGCTTTCATGTGCAACACCCATGTCACATGTTATGAAGAGGTGGGACACATCTGTATTCTCCTTCACTATGTGAGTCACAGGACAATTGAAGTAAGGGTCCAAACTGGAACTACATTCTCATGTGCACTAGTGTCAGATATGGGACAATTGCAAGTGGTTCAAAATATGGTAGCATAGATGAAAGTTAGAAATTATAATTCAACAAAACAAGATTAGTATCAACAAGATTCATATTAGTGTAAATCATATTATTAGGACAATGATGGCAAGACTGACTTTCTGCAGATCAGATTCCTTTTCTGTAGTCTAAGTGAAGCTATAACATAAAAACTATGAATACAGCTTCTGATTAATGAAAGCATCTTAAGCTGTGTTGAATGAAATACGTTTTATTAGAATCTAACCAAGTACAATCTCTTAATTATATACAAATTAATGATTGCCACCAATTGCTCCTCTATTACACTGAACCATGGAGTGTGAATCTATTATCCATTTTGTGTGATTTCCTCATTAATCTTTCATCTTGTTGTTCATGATAAGAGGTCATCAGTACTAATAAATGTTAATCCCAATGCCCTAAGAAATCTTTGTGGATTTTGGTTTAAATAATGAGTGCAAATGGGTGAAGAACTTTTCCCTTCAGATGAGCAAATAAGAAAATGAGAAATTAGAAAAACTTCAAACATAGACTATATGTTTTGAGTTGAATACTTATTTTATTAAATGATGCTAGTCAGAAACAGTGAGCGCATTGAACTGCAACTGTACTCAACTTATGACTGTGCTTGTACAGTTTATTCATATCTACTGAAGGAAAAACTGAAGTAAATACTTGCTTTGGTATTTAGATACATGGTTACAGTAGAAAAAAAAATATAAATATGTAAAAGGTTTTGGCGTAAAGTAGGGGTAGATATCTAAAGTGTACAAGACCACTTGCTCCAAAATAAGTAAATAGATTTGGATTTAGAAGTGGGTATGATTTGCCACAGTCCTCATTATTTTCCTGCTGTTTCTGCTTCATTACCTGATCGCTTATAGTTTACAAGCAACATACCACAGCTACTTTATCTATTACTTGAATCTTGTAAGTTCCATCCAAAGAAGTAACAATGACATCAATTTCTTTTTGTCTTTTTCATCTAATATTTTCTTATCACTCAGTTTTAATAGCATAAGCATCAACCAGATTTCTTTAGTCATTTGGGCAACTGTTTGATCATTCTTGAACATTCTTGACGCCGTGAGTAGTGGAAATGTGTTGAAGCAGTTAAAATAAATATTTGTTTTCTGTTTAACCTTGTCAAGTTGGAATAACCCCAAATATTGGTTATAAAGCAGGTCATTAAATTGATGGATGTCCTGCTATATTTCTCTGGGTTTTTTCCTGGCAGCTAGGCTTCATTTAATTTTTAAACTTCTTGTCAGTGCACAAAATGAATTCTGGCAATATGGTGTAAATTATTCCAGTTTTTAAAACTTCCCATGAGCAAACACTTTAATGAGTTATATTTACTGGCCCACCTTGTGTATAAAGGTTCAGAAGTTACTCAGAATTTGCTGATGCAACAAAAATATCATGGGTTCGGGCTAGATTTCACCTCTAGTCATCAGAAAGGCTCTTATTTATAGAAGGCTTTTGATTCAGTAGAGTGGTGTGTGGGTGTGGGTGAGAAATTTGCTGATCCCGCACTCTCTAACACTGTTCTATGGCACCTAACCCTCTGGAACAGCATGGGAGGTGGTTCTGTGACTCCAGGTAAAGGTAAAGGGACCCCTGACCTTTAGGTCCAGTCATGACCGACTCTGGGCTTGCGGCGCTCATCTCGCTCTATTGGCCGAGGGAGCCGGCGTACAGCTTCTGGGTCATGTGGCCAGCATGACTAAGCCGCTTCTGGCGAACCAGAGCAGCGCACGGAAACGCCGTTTACCTTCTCACCAGAGCGGTACCTATTTATCTACTTGCACTTTGACTTGCTTTCGAACTGCTAGGTTGGCAGGAGCATGGACTGAGCAACGGGAGCTCACCCCGTTGCGGGGATTCGAACCGCTGACCTTCTGATCGGCAAGTCCTAGGCTCTGTGGTTTAACCCACAGCGCCACCCGCCCTCTGTGACTCCAGAGGGAAGGCCAAAAGTTGTCTACCACCTCTCTACCAGCAGGAACGTCTGCAGAGAGGAACTCTACTTAGATCATGCTCCCAGTAGTTGAGATACCCCCTCCCCCTTTAGCATTGTATTGACATTGTGTTTTAAAGAGAAAGTTTATTTATAAGTATAATTTATGCAGGTCAGACACAAAGCCAAATTGTAAAATTTCATTCATTCAAGTTCTTGCTTAAAATTGTTCTCTAATGGTAGACTCCAGTCACATTTGAGGGTATATTAGAGTTTTAAAAAAGAACATGTAGAATAAAAAAATAGATCTTAGCAAATGCTAAGCTTGTGAAGATTTGCATACTTTGCCTTCATCGGTTTTTCCTGCATTGCATGGTTGTTGTTTTTCAGTAATCTCACTTCTGAACAAATCACCAGTTAGGAGAAATAGAATTCACTCATCTGTAGACACTTTTTTGCCACTTTCTTTCTAGCTTCCATTTTTGTAAAAAGCAGCAGCAGCAGCAGCAGCAAGCAACAGAATAATAATTTGGGGGGGAAATTAAAAGCAAGTTTGAAAAATTAAATGAAAATAACAGTCTTTTAAAAATAGTTCTCTCAAAGCTGAATTTCAGAAGTGGAGTTCAAAAATCTTTGAAAATGCTGGAATATTGCTGAATTTTGGATTTTAAAAATTGAATTTTACTTCTGCTCTAGTATAAAGTTTTGAGCCAATAGAATTTCCATATTAAGCATCCATGAGAAAAAGCAATGGAAGTAAAAGGGAAATGGAAGGTGCAAAAAGCTAGTCATGTCAAGTAAAAACAGAATAAAGGCTATTTAGGTGTGATTTCTGCATTTCAGGGGTTTGGACCATATTACCATTGGGGTCCCTTCAGACTCTATAATTCAATGATCCTACAAATTATCATCATTATTATTTCCTTTGTTCTTATGCTTGGTGGGGTAGGGAGCTGGATCTGGCTGCCAAATTCTGACTTCTCCAAACTAACCTGATGTTTTACGACCACTACCTCTATCATGGTATCAGGTGAAGTGTTTTCATTTGCCCTTACAGTGTGAAATCAAGCAGCACAGGCAGAGGAAAAGGGTTTTGCACGTGCTGCTGACCAGTACCTGTGAACTGTGCTTTCAGTAAAGGGCTGCATCTTTACATGCCTGCAAGTGATATCATATATGATGTTAGGTGTAGGGCAAGGGTTGGGGGAAATGGCCTTTGAGATTAATTAGACCAATGGGTAGAAGATTCTGCACCTCTGCTTTAAATAGAAAGATTAGTTCAGGAGTCACTGATACTATTGCACAGCCATGATAATCCATGAAGCTATATTATATTCAAGGGGTATAGGAGCTCATTCACCATTCAGTCAGACTGAGAGGTGCATGTTTTATGCACTGCTCCTGTAGATAATTCACTACTAGTTCATGTGAACACAATTAAAGGGGCTAGATTATTTTGTCGTAATGCCATATCTCTGTTGTTAGCACTCAGAGTTATGAATAGTTCTGCTTAATTTTGCATTGTTTCACATGTTAATTTTAAATAAATAGATAATTAAGATGTGAAGAGTGCTTTGGCCTATTCTATCACTGTCTTGTTTTGTTTCCTTAAAAATTGCCTTATTTCAATCCTTTTAAGATTGTGGTGATAAAAGAGGTAATTCAATTGGCATATATTCTGTCAACTCTACTATTTTGTTTGCAGATATATATATATTCAGTTGGTTTGACTTCTTGCCAGTGCAATAAAAATTGGCCACAGAACAAAGAATTATTGCATGCATAACTTTTGTTGCTGACTTCAGTTAAGTGTTCATTAATACAGAGACTAGAGTGCTTTGAGACACCTTGAATGTTGAAGAGAAAATAAATGCACTTTGCTAGGTGTGCAAAACAAGTCAGAAATGCCTGAATTTTCCTGTTAGCTGGGAATGTTTCTTTGAAGAGAGAAGTGCAGAAATAAATGAAAGGCATATGGTGCTGCTTTTCTAAGGAGATTTTTTACTATATATGTATATTTCAATAAAGGGAAATACAGTGGTACCTCGGGTTACATACGCTTCAGGTTACATACGCTTCAGGTTACAGACTCCGCTAACCCAGAAATAGTACCTCGGGTTAAGAACTTTGCTTCAGGATGAGAATAGAAATCGTGCTCCGGCAGCACGGCGGCAGCAGGAGGCCCCATTAGCTAAAGTGGTGCTTCAGGTTAAGAACAGTTTCAGGTTAAGAACGGACCTCCAGAATGAATTAAGTACTTAACCCGAGGTACCACTGTACAAATACTGGAATCAACAGGAATGTTGTTCCACAAAATGGGGGCTGTCACACTGAAAGCCTGTTGTCCGTAAAGAAAACCCAACACATGGTGTCTTGCTCATATATAGGGGCTCTGCATGATGGAGGCATCTTCATGTATCATAATTATGGCAGAGGCCCTACTCAAAAGCAGGAGCTTGCTCATTGCAGTTTCTTTACAGACAACTGTGCACAATGTGCTGTGGTTGGAGGAAGAAGAAGACATCACATCAGGGGAAGGGCTAAAAGTGGGACCCCATCCAAGAGGCAACAAAATCATGCCTTAGATGTGAATAATGTACAAATTGAATTTTCTCTCCTTTCTGTTTATAAACCAGTATGAATTCTGTTTCCTCCTTATTAACATTGCTTCATGAATTGATGATCCATTTCTGGTGCAGGTACTTGGAACTAGAAAGCAGCGGCCATAGAAATGAAATTAGATTGCACTACCGTTCAGGAAGCCATCGCTCACATACGGAAGTGTTTCCTTACATATTGGCAGATGACAAGTGGCACAGGCTCTCTTTAGCAATCAGTGCATCACACCTCATTTTGCATGTAGACTGCAATAAGTAAGTGAAGAGTTGTGTTTCAATTACTTGAAAGTGCTGCAGCATTTTAGATCATTACTGGATAGTATGAAAGTAATTTCTTATTCTTTTTTACTTTGCTCCTGTTCTCTCATTTAAAAACAGAATTTATGAGAGAGTGGTGGAAAAGCCTTATCTGGATTTACCTGTTGGCACAACCTTTTGGTTGGGACAAAGGAATAGTGCACATGGTTACTTCAAGGTATGTTTTCCTCCATATACATATATATTTAATTTTAAAGTTAGGATCCTCTACACAGATTGTAGAAGTTATCTCAAATGAATGTGAACTTGGGGCACTCGTATCTCTGATTTCACGTTTTAACCATTTCACACGGTTTTGCTGATTTGACACAACTGACCATTTCCTAAGCAACAGGCAATCTGAGCAGGATCCTGCACATCCATTATAGGCGCGTAATGGAAAACAAAGAGCCCCAATTTATTTCCCAAGTTTCCCAAGTATATTTCCCGTCACCTTTTTAGCGTATTAGTCCTCATGACGCTTCAAGAAAGTTCGACCTGGAGATGCTCCCCATATTTTTGGATCAGCTTCTCATGATTGTGACTGACAGACCACTGTGTCGGGAGATACCTGGGCTGCATAACGTCCAAGAAGTGTTGTCGCCAGCGCCTCTCCAGCTGCATGAGAGAGCGAAGGCCCCCGCGGGAAAAACACTGGACCACTTTTAGGCCATGTGGCATGTAGTTCTCATTACAAATCCTGGTTTCCAGTCCAGCTGCTTCCTGCAGCATCTCCGGAGAAACTGTCACAGACTCAAAGTAGTCCATGATCACCTGTAGCAACTCCTCCTTCCTGGCATGGGGAAGACTGTCTGCATTCGTATCTCTGTACTACATTTCATTTGAATTGGCTTATCATTCAGTTACATTTTGGGGGTGCTATATCAGGCCAAAGAGTGCATTTGTAGCTTTATTGCTCAAGTCAGTACTTGAAAACTATGTTTTTGTTTGTTTGTTTGTTTGTTTACTAGTGCACTGGTGGTGTTTGTGTTAAATAAGAATTGTTAACATTTTATTTTCCTCTCTGTAAATGTAATATAATGACTTGCAAACATCAATGAGCCTGACCTGGAACTAAAAGTCATTTATTTGCCCAGAAAAAACAGTACTTTTGGCAATAGTGTGTATTCAGTGTTGATTGGTTTCACATCTATGCAGCCGTGTGAATATAAGCAATGCAAGAACTAAGATAACATATACTGAGTCAGGTCAACAAAATCTAATATGGCATTTTGTATCTGATAAGGTGACCAATACAGAAGGGTCAAGGAATATAGAAGAAAGAAGGACAGAACAGGGGAATTTGGAAACTTTTTTTTTTAATGCTGTACTTCTGTAACACTTTTCTCTAACACTTTTCTCTAATGCATAAGCTCTAGGCACTCATTACTCAGATGTAAGGCATACTCAAGTACAGAATGGAGTATGGCTGCTATTTTAGCAACCCCCACTTTTAAACAATTGCGCACAGAGCACAATTGTCTGTATGAAAAGGCCAAAGTTTGTCTCCTTGTACGTATGGAATCAGCATGATTGGAATACCTGCACAACCAGGTGTCTTCTATCTGGTAGAAGGTGTTCATGCAGTTGTCTTCCTATGCAAACAACCATGTTCAGTGCATGGCTTAAAAACAAACAAACCCGCAAACTCCCTGACATCAACTGGGGCTAAAAATGCTGCCCTTTTCCATTCTGTGTTTGAGTATGCCTTACACCTGAATAATGTGTGCATAGGACTGTAGATCATTCTGCATGTTGAACAGAGGAAAGATGCTGATACCTTGAATAAGACAGAATAAGGTCCTTCCCCAAAATGGACTCAGCCTCAAAGCTCTTTCTGAGAGCATCCTCAGATACCCACTTGACAAGTCTTTCCACCTGCGCTGCAGCAACTGGGAAGAAGAAGAACTGACTCCAGAACAGGTTGCTTATGCTGCCAGGGATGCCCAAGTGTCAGTAGCCCTGTTCCTCCACCTACTGAACTTGCCCTTCCTTCCAGCAGGCAGTAAATATGCTCTTCTTCCTGGTTGGGAAAAAGTCCTGAAGATGTGTCAGGGTTTGGCAGATGTACCTTTCAAAGGAATAAACAGGAGTAGCTTTGGAGATGACGAAAATACAGGAGGCCCAGAGAAAAAAAGAAACTTTCCAAAGTCAGTAAATGATGGACAGTCCCCTGTCAATCAACAATCAAAGGATCCTCGGAAGTTCAAGCGAAAGCCACTGGGCATTGGATATTCTGTCAGAAAATCTCCCTTGTATGACAATTGCTTCTTACATGCTCCAGACGGGCAGCCTCTATGCACTTGTGATCGCAAGAAGGCTCAGTGGTACCTAGACAAAGGCATTGGAGAGTTAGTGAGCATGGACCCATTTATTGTGAAGCTACAGTTTGAACCTTCTGGGCGCCCTGAATCTAAAGTGGATTATTACTTGACTGTCAAAGAGAACCTGTGTGTTGTGTGTGGCAAAAGAGAGTCTTATATTCGGAAGAACATAGTTCCTCACGAGTACCGGAAGCACTTCCCCATCCAGATGAAGGACCACAACTCCCACGACGTGCTCCTCCTCTGCACCTCCTGCCATGCCATCTCCAATTACTATGACAACCATCTCAAGCAGCAGCTGGCTGAGGAGTTTGGTGCTCCCATTGGTTGCGAGGAGGGCGTCCGCCTCCTGGAAGACCCCATCCGCAGGCAGGTCCGCTCAGGTGCCAGGGCTCTCTTGAATGCAAACTTGAAGAGGGGTATTCGACGGGCGAAACTGGATTATAGACAGAGGATTGAGGATAATTTAAGGAGCAACAACACAAGACAGATGTGGCAGGGGATTCAGCATATTACCAACTATAAACCTAACCTTGGTGCTGTCGACGGTGACCCTTTGCTGGCGGAGGAGCTTAACCTCTTCTTTGCTCGCTTCGAGAGGGAGCCACCTGAGACGTCGGTATTACAGCCACCAGCCCATAGGGGCCCCTCATTCACTGTAGAGGAGCACGAGGTGAGACAGGTATTGAGGATGGTGAATCCGAGGAAGGCTGCTGGACCTGATGGCATCACTGGAAAGGTGTTGAAGGGCTGTGCGGATCAGCTGGCGAGGGTCTTTACTAAGATCTTCAACAAGTCCTTACACCAGTCTATTGTCCCACCCTGCCTGAAGTCGTCAACTATTGTTCCTCTGCCTAAAAAACCCACAATCAGTAGTTTGAATGACTACAGACCAGTTGCACTGACTCCAATCATCATGAAGTGCTTTGAGAAACTGGTGCGCCGTCACATTATTTCCTGTCTTCCACCAATTTTTGACAACTACCAGTTTGCATACAGGGCAAATAGATCCACAGAAGACGCTATCACCACCACTCTCCATGCTGCTCTGTCCCATCTGGAGCAGCCGGGGAGTTATGTGAGGCTGCTGTTTGTGGATTTTAGCTCTGCTTTTAACACTATCCTCCCCCATAGACTGGTGTCCAAGCTAGAGGCGATTGGACTCTCCAACTCCACCTGTCTCTGGGTTTTGGATTTTTTGTCAGAACGTTCTCAGAGGGTTAGAGTAGGGTCACATATGTCCAAAGCCCTTAGCCTTAACACCGGCTCACCACAGGGTTGTGTGTTGAGTCCCCTGCTCTTTACTCTCTATACGTATGACTGTACAGCCATCTATTCCAGCAACAAAATCATCAAGTTTGCTGATGACACTACGGTGGTGGGGCTCATTTCAGGAGGGGATGAGTCCGCCTATCGGGACGAGGTGGAGCGGCTCTGTGTTTGGTGTGGAGAGAACAATCTGGCTCTTAATACAGCTAAGACCAAGGAATTGGTGATGGATTACAGGACAAAAAAGGCGGTCATTCAGCCCTTGTATATCAACGGGGAACGGGTGGAGAGGGTGGCGGAATTCAGGTTTTTGGGAGTGACTATCGATCAGGGCATGACTTGGAGCGCAAATACCACTGCTCTGGTGAAGAAGGCTCAGCAGAGAATTTATTTCCTCAGACTTTTAAAGAAGAACAATCTGAGTGAGAAACTGCTGGTGTCCTTCTACCGAGGCTCCATAGAGAGCATTCTCACATACTGTATTTGTGCTTGGTTCTCCAGTTGTACAGCTAGGGAGAAGAAGGTGCTCCAGAAGGTCATAACCACAGCCCAAAGGATTATTGGTCATCCTCTCCCATCTTTGGAAGAACTGTACGGTTCCCGTTGTCTTAGGAAAGCAAACAACATCCTGCAGGATGCATCTCACCCGGGATACAGTCTGTTTGCACTACTGCCTTCTGGCAGGAGATATAGAAACATCAAGTCAAGGACAAATAGACTGAAAAATAGTTTCTATCCAAGAGCTGTGGCCTTTTTGAATGCTGTAACTCGATAGTGTGACCTGGGAGTTTGATGGGTGTGGGTGTGGGTGTGGCTGGAATGTGGTTTGTTTGGTTGTTGTTGCTGTTTTGCTTTTGTTGTTTTTTAAGGGATGACATCCAATTTCGTTGCACTGTGCAATGTTGCACTTGTGTAATGACAATAAAGAATCTATCTATCTATCTATCTATCTATATGGAGTAGCACATGAAGAGATTGTTGCTTACATCTGGGCATATGTTGAGCCCACAGCTTTCTGTGCAAGAAGCACCATTATTGGCTTTCATATGTTGCTTTGAGAGTAGTACCACAGCCTACATGAATTAATTAATTGGCTGCCCTTCACCAACAATTATCCCAGGCTGGCATACAATATTTACAGGAGCATGGCATTATCATCAGAAAACAGTACATTAAAATGAAAAACAATTGGAAATCATTAAAACACACCAGCAGTCCAAACAGCAGCTATCAATAGCTCAGGACCTGATCAATTCAGTTTATTTCCAAATGCTTGCACAGATAAATATGTACTCAGACTGGGCAGAAACCAACCGTTCATGAGGCAAGCTGAGGGCATTTCAGTGGAATGCCAATGCTGAGAGTGCTCTGATAGGACTCACCATCACATTCAAATTTTGGGTTCCTCTGAATTCTTCTTCAGACTAGATGTTAAGTGAAGGAGGAAAAGGGTAAACAGGATGGGGAAAGCTCCAGACCTATAGACATCCAGAAATTGTTGTTGTTTTTCCTTAAAGGGTTACTTAGGTTGCAAACCTTAGGACACCGTACTATACAGAAGATTAATTGGACTTACTTCAAAGTACGTTTACTTTGGCTTCTGCTGCAATTTGCTCAAGGCACAGCTGCTGGCAAGGCAACTGATATTGTCGGGTTATTTTATTATTATTTTAATTATTTTTCCAATTTCTCAGTTTAGAGATCTGCTCCAAAATAAGTGTAGATTAAATCATGATGGTGAGGTTACCAGCAAGGCCCCCACTGCAGATGGCAGATTCCAGGAGAAGTATTTGGTAGGGCTGTGCGTGGAACCCTGACCCCATTTGTGGCTAATAGATTAGGGAGACAGGAATAAAACCAGTTATTTGGCAGCTTCACTCATTCATAATTAGCTTCCAAGCCCAGTTCAAGACTCTGGTTCTGACTTTTAAAGTCTTTCATGCTTTGGGTATTATCTCCTTGAGAGAGCACCATTCCTTTATAAGCTCTTTATAAACTATTGAGAAAATATGCATGGACATTGTGCTTCTAAAGCAATCCACGCTAAGTAAACTAGATTATTTCCAGTTGGCATATTTTCATCTCTTAGCAAGCCTTCTGCTACACTAAACCTTGTAAATGTCATTATCTGTATTATTAGTCATTCTTTCAGAACTGGGCAGACTGAATATGAATATTCATAATGTATTTGGGAAGTGCTTATCCACATAGGCTTTCCATCCTCTTCAGGTGGGTTCTTCCCCCACCATGGACAGTAGGCAGGCACAAGCGATTGAGGGCTTGTCCACACTTCTGCTTGTCCCACCTGCCCCCCCACCCCATGGAAAACTGCTGAATTGGAGCAAATCCCAATCGGGTTTTTCCACAGATTGACGGTTGCTCAGATTCAGCAGTAAAGAATGGATTTCCCCAGGGAAAGTGGTGGGCCAAACCAAAAATCTCTTGGACTCTTTGCTTTTTAGGTGTGGGATGAGCCAGGACTGCAAAGGAACAGTTATTCCAGCTCCAAAAGAATATCTCAAAGTTGCTGCAGTTAAAAAGCTTTCCATTTCTCCAGTCATATTACTGTTTGAGAGCAATTGAACTGGGAACATAAGCTTTTAAGTTTGCCTTTCTACTTCCTTCTGGATCTTTTTCTTTGTTTTCAATTTTTTAGCACACTCTAGTGGCCAGAGATTAAAAATATTCCATTGAGAGAAATGCGGCTACAGGGGGTTAGAGACAAGAAGGCTGAAGGCAGCAGCTTTCTCCCTTCATTGGGTTGGACTTGATGCAAGGCACTAGAAGCTTTCTCCACTGCACAGAACCAGGAGAGCATTCACCTTGCCGTCCTGCAGAATAGGAAACAATGTTCAGAGGGAGGAAACACAATAAATATTTAAATGGATTTTTCTTCTCACTGGAAATTCTGAGTATAAACTCATTGGCTGTATCAGGAGAATATGGTCTGTTCATTGCCTTTGGAGGAAGGACTGTTCTTCATCAGCATCCTTTGAACTGGAATCGCAAGGCCTACATGATAGCCAGGGTCTGCTACGTCCAGAGCAAGTTAATTGATAGTATTGATTGAACTTCCTTTGGCATACCTATGGGTTGCCTTTGACAGAAGAGATGAAAATACTAAGAAACCAGAAGAATGATTTATGTCTAGGAATTGATTCACCGCTGGCTTACTTGGGAAAGGGTTCATTGGTTAGGCTATTATTGTTCTGCCCAGAGAAATGGAAAAAACACTTCTTACTGGGTTCATCTCTGGGTTCTTCACTCCCCTAGGGATGCAATACTATGTTCATCTGGAAATATATAGAAGTTAATTTTGTATGACCACATTTGAATACATAGTGACCTTTACTGGATTAAGGTAAAGGTAAAGGTACCCCTGCCCGTACGGGCCAGTCTTGACAGACTCTGGGGTTGTGCGCCCATCTCACTTAAGAGGCCAGGGGCCAGCACTGTCCGGAGACACTTCCGGGTCACGTGGCCAGCGTGACATCGCTGCTCTGGCGAGCCAGAGCCGCACACGGAAACGCCGTTTACCTTCCCGCTGGTAAGCGGTCCCTATTTATCTACTTGCACCCGGAGGTGCTTTCGAACTGCTAGGTTGGCAGGCGCTGGGACCGAGCAGCGGGAGCGCACCCCGCCGCAGGGATTCGAACCGCCGACCTTTCGATCGGCAAGCCCTAGGCGCTGAGGCTTTAACCCACAGCGCCACCTGCGTCCCTTAAAATGTAAGATGTGGAGACCGGGGCGCGAACGCGCAGCCCGGGAAGCCTCTCGCCTCCTCTCGGCGGCGCCTTTAAGAGGGCTGGGCCGCCCTCTCCTTTCCCTTACCTGCATATTTTAAAGGTGTAAAAAGTAGCTGAGTGAATTCGCCCTTGAGTCATGGCCCTCATACACTTAACTGCCCAGTCCAACACTCTGGTCACAGTTTTTGTTTCTTTCCATTTCACTTCTGTGCCTCATTGTTTTGGTTATTCATACATGGATATATATATTTCTCCTAGAACTAAAGCCTTGGACTTTTATTTGTTCCTTCTTGATAAACACCAAATTTCACAGATAAAAGCAATGAACATGAAGGGTTTTGTTTTGTTTTGAAGAAAGGGATCTGGGCTTGAGATGAAAGCAAGGTCTGAAATGATAGATTACGTTCACGGAGTTCTGGGATAATATTTTACTATTTTTATGATTATATGCTGTTTTGTGCATGTGAGATCATTTTTTTTAAAAAAGAAATGAGACAGCTACTCCTAGCATATATTAAAATAAATCAACAGGCAAACTTGGTAAAGCATATAGGTGAATGGATGTATTAACCATTTAAAATAATTGAAGTATAGAGGGGTAATGACAATGAAAAGATACTGCATAAGTTAAGGTGTCTACTTTTTAGACCTAAATCTCATGCCTCTTTAATGAAATGTCAGACTCTATCCCTCCCACCCCAAAACCCAGACAACCTTGTAGAGTGTAGAAAGAATCACAAAACACATATATAATATGAATTGCACCATCTACTTGAAGTTTTCAGTACCTGCTTGCACAGGTTTTTTTTTGTAGCTGATTTATGAAGTTTTGCTAACGAGGTCCTTGATGACTTGGTGCACAATCTAACATAAAAATCTCCTGCTTAAACTACATTGACATGAATGGAAATTTTGCAGTACAATATCATAGTTGTGCCTTGTACTCTTGCTTTTCAAATTTTATTTAAATGAGTGTCTTAAAACTCAGTGAAAGTACAAATTATTTTAAAATTGTTTTTAAAGGTCACTTGAAAGCTTTCGTTCAGTGACTAAATAAAAGTAATGGCAAAGTCACGGCAACTAGTCTCTTGCTGCTTAATTACACCTTGACATTTAATCGCAAGTCTCTGAAAATGGTTGAATGCGTATTTATGTATCAGTGTGTACATGTACAGCTATTTTCTTTCTACTCTACTCTCCTAATGATACAGTGAAGGAGAGCAAGATATAATAATTTTGTGGAAACTGCTTTTTGTGGGTGAAGTATACCTATTTTGTGTGCTAAAATGTTTCACATGGAAATGCTAATTTTCTAATATAATGCTGACAAACAAAAAAATAACATAACCTTTCTCTTCCCCTACCCCCATTTGTGCAGGGCATAATGCAAGATGTGCAATTACTTGTCATGCCTCAAGGATTTATCTCTCAGTGCCCAGATCTTAATCGCAGTAAGTCGGCTACTTCTTCTACCATAAGAAACAATGAGATGCACTTTGTTTAATATTTATCCTGCAAGATCTCTCTTGAGATTCAATTGATAATCAATGCATTTTGACAGACTTGGCCTAAGTACAGTTTGACAAATTTAGTGTTTGTAATTTCAGCATGCCCAACGTGTAATGACTTCCATGGGCTTGTGCAGAAAATTATGGAGTTGCAAGACATTTTAGCCAAAACCTCTGCAAAGGTAACAAGTTCTCAGGTTGCTGTTATTTTTGCTTTTGTGTGTGTGGGTTGGGGTAAATTGCTGGAACCATTGCTCTATTTAGCGACTTGTACATATGAATGCACATATGTATATTTTTTATGGATTCCTGTATAACACTTTGCTTAATATTTATTTGTTCTTTGAATAAAAAACTGAACCAAAATCAATGAAAAATATTCAGAACCACTGATTGGCATACAGTGGTACCTCTACTTATGAGCACCTCTGGTTACGTATCCTTCAGGATAAGCACATGGCAAACCCCAAAGTATTTTTGTGGGTTTTGCCGCATGCACACGTTCAGAAGCGTTCAACCACGCCACATGCATGCGCAGAACAGGCACCTCCGATTGTGAAAACCTTGGGATCCAGCTGGAGCTCCAGAACGGATCCCATCCTCAACCAGAGGTACCACTGTATGGAGATTTGTTGTTGAGGTTACCTATGGGATTAGTGGCTGTTAGATTAATATAATTCTAGGTTAATATAATTTTAATTACTGTCTTATGTATGATGCTAGCATTGCCAAGTCAATTGCATTTAATGAAACAAGAAACACTTTCAGCATTAAATGTCTTGGAGTTAGTAATTTACTTTATAATTCTTGATTAAGACAAATGCAATATTAGTATTAGTATTATAAGATGGGAGATGCACAAAATATTTTCAAGGTGCTCCTGAAACCCTTTGACCATGTTATAATACATTTTTAGTGTGCAAAACAGCATTCCTGGATGTTGTGTCTATGCTAATGTGATAATAATTTTACTACACATGAAATACCTGCAACTACTTAATTATGTCCCGAAAATTATACATCAAAAGTTTGCTAAGGGCAGAAAGTTTCATTGTGGAGGAAAATTTCTGCTAAAAGTTTTAAAATGAATAAGCGCATACCCAAAATAATAATAATGATATATTAGAGTGTAGGTATTGTCATCACCTCAGGAATGTACATTATGGTGCAGTGGTTGGACTAGGACCCGGTAAGTCAGGGTGCAAATTCTCACTCAGTCATGAAGCTCACTGGGTAACCTTAGTCCATTCAGTGTCTCAGCTTAACCCACCTCACAGCTTTGTTGTGAGGATAAAATGGGAGCTAAGGGAACAATGTATGCCACCTTGAGATCCTTGGAGGAAAGGCAGAATAGAAATGTATTGAAATAATATAGAGAGATAGAGATAGAGATAGAGATAGAGATAGAGATAGAGATAGAGATAGAGATAGCTTGTGGGATCAGGCCAATTGCCTATTGGGTTCAGCGTCTGTGATATCCTGTTTTCACAGTGGCCAAACTGATGCCTGTGTGAAACATGCCAGCAAGATCTGAGAACAAAACCAGACTCCCCTCCTGTGTTTTCCAGCAACTAGTGTTCAGAAACACATTGACCATGGAGGCAGAGCATAATCTACATTATGTCTAGTAGCAACGGATAGACTTATCCTCCATGATATTTACACTTAAGTTCCCTCTAAGCAATCATACTCCAATGCCAGAGTAGTGAATATATCTCAAACTAACATTGATCACCACAAGCACTATGCATTAAAAACCAGTTGTCACATATGGCTCTGGGTTGCTAATTATCATCAACACAATCTATTTATTATCTGTAATCTTCTGAATGCATTCAGATAAAAAACACATATGTGGATCAATCCTATTCTCAGAGGAAGTCTTTTCCATAGAAGAGATCTGTATGCTCATTCCATAGATAGTTCCATTGGAATTAATCGGGCAGCCCATAAGCACAAGAGATATAAATGCACACATTTGTATCTAGACTATGGCATAAAACACCCAGTCATGCTTACAGCCATATTCTGAGTTGTTAAGATGAGATGAATTATATTCAAACTTCGCATTTTTGTTCATAAGTGTCTGGATATTTGTTTCCATATTTCACAATTTCCTTTTTTTTGCTTCAGTAGTGCTTGATGATACAGGATGGCTTAAATTGTTGTTATAGTTTTAGGTAAGCCTTTTCACAGCTAACATGTCCCTCTCTGTGCAACATGTACCTAGTTGTCCCGAGCTGAGCAGAGGATGAATAGGTTGGATCAGTGCTATTGTGAAAGAACCTGCACTATGAAGGGTGCAACCTACAGGGAATTTGAATCGTGGACAGATGGCTGTAAGAACTGCACTTGCATGGTATGGCTGTAAATTGCGTAGAAATTCAGGGACCTGGTTATGCAGCCTGCTGAAAATGTTTATGCATTTTAGACATGAAAAGCTGTCAGATTAAAAATAAATTTGTGTTGGAATGAATTTACTTACCTACATTGTTCTTTATGCATTATGGTGCATTTTCTGTAGAAAAATCTGGCTCTTGCCTATGTGGAGGGTGGGGGTGAGCTGTTATGCCCAGCGCTGGAAGGTGAAAGGAATAGTTATGAATGAAGATTGGCATGACCAGGCATATCTTCTCTCTGACTGATGTTACACTGTACAGTGGGTTCAAGGCTCAGTTTGTGGCACAATCCAATAGAAAGGCATTCATCTGCTAGGGCTATAATGAGGGGCGCTTGAAAAGGACTCAGATGTGTCCAGCTAGGTTAAATTTATGTGGGACAAAATGAGTTTATATATCATGGCCCCGGTTGAAAAGAAATACATAAACTATGGTCTTTGGATCAGGTAGAAAGTACATACCCACTTCTGAAGTATAGTGTGTCTGTTTTTAGGGTTCTTTTTTATTTAATAAAAATGTATTTCTGGAAAAGAAACCTCTCATCCAGTTTCGAGCAATTAAAGTATTTGGAAATAGTAAAAAAAAAAAAAAGCAGGATGAAGCAGGTATCAAATTTCAGAGAAAGTGGCATATAAATGTGGCATTGAAGTGCAGTACATTAACCACAATCCAAAGCTCTATGCTTTTCTTACCAAGTGGGCCACACAATGCCTTGTCATTGGGGCAAGGGAGTGAGGCCAAAATTTGATGGCCCTCCAGCCCTTGTGCTGCCTTCCCAAAGCCAGCTAAGCAAGGTGCCAGGCTTTGGGAAGGAGGCACAAGGATCTGGCAGGGTCCTAGAGCCATCTCACCTCCTTTCCAAAGATGTAAGAGTGCTAAAAGGCTTTGGGAAGGAGGCTGGAGGACTCTAGGACATTGTCAGAGCCTTCAGGCCTGCTTCTCAAAGCCTAGCGCCTTGCTTACCTGGTTTTGGGAAGGCAGCATGAGGGCTGCACTGTGTGTGTGTCAAATATTGCTGAGTGACGGCCTACAAAAGAGGCCCTTGGGTCATGTGTTGGACCACCCTGCTCTATGCCATTCTCATGTTTGGGAATGCTCTACAGGAGTGGGAAACCTTTGGGCTCAACATATTGCTGGACTACAACACCCATCATCCCTGTCCATTGGCCATGTTAGGTAGGACTGATGGGAACTGAAGTCCAGCAACTTCTGGAGGGCTCACAGAGTACCTACTATTGTTCTGCGTTTTGTGACTAAAGTATTTCCAAGATTGAAAAGAATAAGGCAGCTTATACATAACATATCCAACTCACTTTCTTATAAGAATGCCTCATTGCAGGCAATTTTTTTACAAGACTATGATATTATTTTTAAACATGCATAATGGCTGTCTTGTGGAAATTATTGGAAAGGTTTTATTCAATAGTGTTTTTATACTTCAGAGTAATCTTCCAATTTGTTCAACTGGCAGAATGTCAGGATAGCAAATGATAAGTTTTAAGGACAACATTGCATTGCTGTCACTATATAAAGAACCCGTTATGTGTGTATCAGAAATCTATGTAGATAGAAATATAAAAATATAGATATATAGTATATTGATTCTACTTTCACAATCAAGACAAGAAAAATTATGTATTCGGTATGAGATGTTATCTTTTTAAAGAAACCTGTAATTTAAAATAGCGATTTATCTGACCATATTCTGTAAAATTATTTCAAAACAACCTTTTGTTGCTTCTAGAATGGTACTATTCAGTGTGAGGCACTGATCTGCTCGCTTTCTGATTGTCCTCTTAATTCTGCTCCTGCATATATTGATGACAAGTGTTGCAAGGAATGCCAACGTAAGTGGTTGTTTTTCATAGATGTTTTGATGTCTCAGCATTATAACATTTCTAAAGCTTACATCCTATGCAGTAGTCTCCAGTTTGGATGGAACCATACTGTAGGCATGATTCATTTAAAGATAAGCATTTGAATACCATTGCTTTCAACAGGTGAATAAACGTATATGCTTAGCTCTCTATTGAAACCAATGACACTTGCACCAATGGCTGGATCATGACTGTAATTACTTTCTTCATAATTACTTACTGCACTGGTTGCCTATCTGCCACCAGACCAAGTTCAAGGTTTTGTTGTTGACATATTAAAGCCCCAAACAGCTTGGGACCATGCTGTTTAGCAGACTGCCTCCCCTACTCCAGTTCATATTGATCTTTACGATCATCAGACGAGACCTTGCTGGCCATTCTGCAGCCAGCAGAGTACCATCTGGAAACCTCTTGGAAATGGGCTTTTTCATTTATAGCACCAACCCTGTGGAATACTCTCCCAAAAGAGATTCACAAAGCCCTATCTGTTGAATGCTTGATATTTTTTCCTAAAAATCAGTTGCTTACCAAGGTCTGTTTGGATTTTTGAAAGTACCTATCCTGTTCAGTGGCTGCCTTTCTGTTTTACTTATGGGCTTCCAGTTAATCTGGTTTTCATTTGCATGTCATGTTATTTATACTTTATAAATACAGAATGCTAAGCAAAAATGCCAAAAATGCTAAGCAATATATACATTTTTCTAATAAATGGCCAAATGTAACCAATTTTAGTTTTAAATCTCTGTGCAATCCGTAATGATTATGGGAAAACATGCATTTGGAGCACAAAGAATTAAATGTGACTTTCGCAACTAAAGTTTCAGTGTGTAAGTGTGTGGGAGGGGGTGGGTGAGCTGCTGTTGAAACTGCAGCTAACAGTGCAGTGCCAACTCCCTAGAGTTTGCATTAAGTGACAGAGATCAGAGCATTGCTTATTTCAGTTATGCTTCTAGCAGGCAAGTTCTCAAAATGGTCTTTAAAAATGGTTTTGTATTGTCTGACATTTTCATTAAGTGTTTTAGTAAGGCTGCTAAATGTATGAATGGATGCAGTGAATGCTGACACTTCTTTAAAGGAAGCAGCCCAGAATCAATTGATACACTAAACAAAGATGCTTTTCCAGCCATTATCTTTTCATAAGGCTGTGTCCTCCATGCTTTCCATGGAAAAGGTTCCTGGTTCAGACCATGGTGCTTCAAGGTATGGCTAGGAATGACTCCTGCCCACTGAATCCCTGAAGATCGATTGTCGGTGTTGACAGGGCTGAGCTTGATGGACGAGGGGTCTCACATAGTATGAGACAGCATCTTCTGTATGTAATATACAAGTATATGTACATAATATAATATCCAGCTTCCAGACCTTACAGCTATTGGATTGTACCCAATGTTAGTCCCAACTACTAGAGAAGACCCATTGAAATGAATGGATCAAAGTTAGTCATGTTCATTAATATCAATGCGTTTATTGTGAGTAGGACTAGCAGTGGCTACAACCTATTGTACTCAGCAGACAGTACTCATACATGCATATGCAATATTTTTTTAAAGTCTGAGATACTTCAAATGATGTGTCTAACAATAATGAATAAATAACAATTCATGTAAGTAAATATACTATGAGCAGGCTATTAAACTTTATTCTGAGAATTAAGTGGTACATGAACTCCTGAGCATTTGTAAGATTCAGATTCCTCCATACTTCAAAAGATGAGCCTTCCTGTGGCGCAATGGGTCAGTGTACCTGGCTGTTAACCAGAAGGTTGGTGGTTCGAGCCCACCCAGGGACAGTTGTGGGAGGGATTCCTGCACTGCAGAAGCTTGGATTAGATGACCCTTGGGATCCCTTCTAACTCTAAGATTATATGAAATAACTAATAATTAATTGCTATATGAAATAACTAATAAATAATCATTCTCCAGTGGCAGAGATGCAGTAACTAGATTTTTTTTTTAATGATATTTATTATAGTTTCAAATAATACACAAAAACCAAAAACAACTTTCCAAAAAAGATAAAAAGGAAAAAAGAAAAGAGAAAAAGAGAAAAAACAAAATTAAAAAAACATTCAACCTTTAAAATCCTAATTTTCAATAACTTTTTTCTGCGACTTCCCCTCTCCTCCCCTTCTTGTATTCCATGTCCAAATATTTATTCAACAAGTTCCTATCCCTATTTTTTAACCCTAATTTGTTATTATACTTAATTCAATTTATATATCAAACTTTAACTTATATACATTAATCATTATGCTTAAAGAGTTTTTCTAAGATCGACCCAATCTCCCTTACACGAATTCCCCATTTTTATATTAATAACAAAGCATAAAAAAAAAATAGAAAGAATCAGAATATATTTGTACGCCCTTCGGATTCCCAAACCCCACCCTCCCTTTCCTGGTTTCAATCCCTAAACCATTGTCCATTAATCCATCTGCTATCAGTCTGGGTTCCTCACGTCAGAGGCTCTTAATTCTCTCTCAGTTCCTATCTGCCGGTTTTTTTTGATAGTCCTTTATATTAACCGCCAAATCTCGGAAGGGCTCTGTCCCAAAAATGTCCATGTTCCTTCCAGCCGGGGCTCCATATTTAAAGGTGAAGCTCAGAAATTGTTTCTTAATCCTTTTTGGTCCAAATGTCCCAAAATCTTCAGATCTCCACAAAGGAAGATCTTTCCATTCCTCCTTCTTCAATTCAAACCAAATTTTCATCATCCAGTCCTTTTTTTCTTTTATATCCATCTTGACAGGCCTCTGGCTCTCCTTTGCCTTCTGCAGCTTTTCAGCCCCTCCTTCCTGCTGCTTCTGTTCCACAAATATCTCTTTCTCCACTTCCTCCAATTTCTCAAGTTTCATTTCTTGTTGAGCTGCCTGGACTGTAGACAAAACATGACTTTGCTCTACCAATTTTCTCACGAGAAAAGCAACCTCGTCCAGGTCAGCTAGTATTTTCCGACCTATTTCCATTCATGTAGTGTCCCTGAACCCCCTCTAGAGGGATTCTGGTTATTAAGTATTCCTTACACTTCCAGCCCAAAAGTCAAGTTAACTTGTTTCAATTCTTCTTTATTTTCAACAATTTATCACTATATTGTAGCTAATGTAACCAGCAAAAACATCAGAAACAAAGTTCTCTATTTTTCCTACTTTGACAGCTAATTTGACAGCTGTCAAAATCTTCTATGTCTCCTCAGCAGGCTCCTCTCGCGGATCGCTCCCGGGTCTCGGGGGGGGGGCACTTTTAGCTCTCAAAGTTAACTCTTATCCTCCAGCACAGTTACTTATACTGTCAATCCGTGTAATTAATAGTTTAATCCAATATAAAGGGGATATTCTCTCGACCTTAATTGTTTAGTCCTTGCTTCAGGTTGTTTACAAGGCAGGGGAGACGGACTTCCTCTTTGCGTCTTCCCCGGTCATACCAAATTCAGAAAAATTCTTTCTTTTATAAGTCCAATTTCCGTATTACTCACGGGTTGTTGCTTTTAATCCAAAAGTTCACAGGAAAAAGTCAGCGCTCTCCGTCCATGGCATGCGGCTTCACTCAGCAGGGGAAGCAGAGGACTCTTAGCACCACGCCTCTCCCCGTCCCCCGTTCCGAAGCCTTTAAAAAGGCTCCCTCTTGGGTCGGGGGGGGCGCAAATGGTGCCAGCCAAGTCACCAGGTCCACAGGCTTCCGCGCCTGTGGTTTTTTAGGGTCCCCGCGTTGCCGCCGCAGCGGGACCCGACCCCTGCTGAGCCGATTCCCTCCGGAGCTCGGAGGGAATCCGCCATTCGGCGATGGCGCTAACCCGGAAGTCCAGTAACTAGATTGAATATAATTACCTAAGTGAATGTGACTGGCTTGTTTCTGAACTAATTTCAAGCTCATATCACTGACAAATCCTTAAATATTTCAGAATTTTCCTTCTAGATAATCTTTGTTACAGCTGTCAATCTCCTTCCAGACTGCATAAGTTCTTGATTTCATTGCAGTGATGGCAAAGGCAGTGGAATCATACCACAACTCAGAATACAGTAGTCTATAATCATAAAATTCAGTAGCAGATGGACTTTACTCCTGTGTATGAAAATAGGTATTCATAATTAGCTATAGCTCTAAAATAAAATAAAATTCCCAGTAGCAGTTCTGCACACTTATGCTGAAATTTATCATATTTGCTGCAATCTTTCAAGCTCACAAGCAGGTGGGCAAGTGAGTCTAGGGGCACTGAGTGCAACATAGTGTTTCAGCAGGTGAACTAGCTGAGAGAATGGGCAATCTAGTCAGACAGGGCTATTCACAGTGGGAGACAACCTCATTGAGCAATGTATATGTGCGAGCCAAAGAAAATAGCAGCTAGAGAGAGGCTGAGGATGACAGAGTAATTGGAAAAATGTAGGTGAAATTAGATGCTTTTTGGAGGCTGCAGGAAGTTCATTGGTTTAAGGATAGAAAACCCAGCAGGCATGTCTTTGCATTGCCTTCTTGTGAGAAGTAGCTGTATGCTTCATTTCTCCTAGAGAAACATTTTAAATAACTGGTTTCAAACCACTAGAGACGTCCTTAATGCAAGAAGCAAAGGTCCAGTTCATAAAAAAGGCATCAGTGGTGTGTTTTATCACAAAACACAGTAAACCCTGACATTTTGCGGTTTGAAATTACACCTGTGAAATGAGGTGGTAGGTGTGTGTATTAGGACAGTCTGGTTTTCAGAATGCTTTGTTATCAAATAGCATTACTTCATCCATAAAGTGTTCTCCGAGAACCAAAGTATAAAGCTGTGCATTCTGCAAAAGAGGAATGTTAGGAAATTCGGGAGCAAGTATCAAGATTGACAAGAAAAGAACGATCAGTTATTTGAATCAGATATGTCTACTCTAATTTCATAGCCAAAACACACTGTATCCCTCAGTTCACACAAAACAAAATACATTGGATATGGGCTAACCAAAGTTAAGCACTGTAAAGTTGCATTTGAACCAAATGCCTTTTGATTTAAGACTGTTTAGCTCTATTAGACTTCAGTGGACTAAATTGACAGATTCAAATAATTGTGCTTAATTGTATTGTGCACAGTGCTCAGAAGACTACTTTAGTGATCAGTGGAATTAATGGCTAAAAATAATGACCACTTTGGTGAGCTGTGATATGATTAACTCAGTAAAGGAAATGAGCATTTTCATTTCATATCACTATGAAATGATAGGGAAGAGCAGAAATTATAAAAGGGTCTATAAATGATAGGTTAAAATCAGATGAAGAGTTTAGATTAGAACAAATAGAGAAGTTACGCACATTGGTTGTTTATTTTTCACCAGATTTTTTGTACAGTTCAGTAGAATCTGCATGTGAGATTCCTTTTTACAAGGCTGCTTACAGACAAAGCTGCTAGATTTCACTTCCTTCTCTGTGTGTTTCTCATTTATGGCTTTTCAGACTCCCATCTGTAACTAGTCTTGGAAGTGTGAATCTACTGAGTTTTGCAGTGAGACTTTTTTGTTTTGCGGTGCAGCAAAGCCACTGGCATTATCCAGTGCCTTATTTGTGTCAAAAAGAGATGCAGCTGCTTCATTATTTCCCAACTTGCCATCCAAGAATTCAGACTTTCCTGGGCTGCACTTCTTTGATCAATACTTTACAACAAATCATGATGTCTTTGAGAAAGCCATAATGCAGTCTTGTAATGGAGGCTAGTAAAGTGGAATAGAGCACTCAAGGAAATGTCCATATAAATTAGAACATGTTTAAGAGCAGATTGGATACGTGAGTGGTAAGACAGCCTTTGAAAATATGAAGTCACACTAAATGTTCAGAAAAATTTAAGTCAGTCACCTGCACGTGGATGTGGTATTCCCCTGGGGGGGGGGGTATTTGTTCTTCCCCTGCTTGCCTCTGCAATGACTTGCACATCCTACCACTGGTTCAAGAATGTTCAGTGCTAATTGGTTATTACCCAGTTGCTGTGCAAAAGCTACAAAGAATGGCAGTAAACTTGTCAAGCATTCTAACATGGAGAAGTTCCTCCATTGTAGAGATAAAATTGACAAAGGGTTTCAACTCTCTTATCAGATTAAGAGGAAAAAGCAGACAACAGTGTAATCCTAATTATGTCTACTCAGAAGTAGGCTGTCTTGATTTCGGTGGGTATCACACTTGGGTAAACACATATAGGATTCCAGCATGAACTATGAAGAGGCTGTGGCTTGAACGCTGACTACCAGATATAACCTCTACGGTTTTTATATTTGCATAGTCAACTGATCAAACCTACAGTACTTGGTATTGAGTTGACTTGGTCCCATTGTTGTCACAGAATCTCTCCAATGTAATGCCCTAGCTAAATTATCTAGATCCAATGGCTTAATTATTTATGAACCCTGTTCCCAAATGTGTGCCAAACCTACTTTTGCCCTCCAAATTAATTTGCATCATGACAGTAAACTCAGCATATACTGTACTCCTGGCTACAAACTTGATTTAGAAACACTACAAGCTTGACTTGGAAGAGAACCAATACGACCATGTAGACAACTAGGATCTTTGCAATCAGGGTAGCCACTCTCTTCTCTCCCCTACCCCTCCTTCTTTTATGCATAGGCATCAAAATGCCTATGGAGGTCAGATTGCTGAAATGTGCTACTGTACTCCCACTATTTTTCATGGCTATACCCGCAGTGCAGTAGTCTACCCTCAAATATATTTGTGACAGTTGCTAGACCCAAATTATATAGAAAATAGGTAGTTTCTGAACCAGTTTAGTTAAAAACAAAATACCTTCCATTAATATACTACTACCACCAACACTTACTCACTCTGAACTAAGGCTTCAAGCTAACTTCCCTTATATTGAGCTACGGAGGGGTTGGATTGAGTGGTGCTCATTTGCTTGCTTTTGCTGGCTCAGCTGGCTGCCACAGATGGAGTGACACAAACTTTCTTGTGCACCCACTGAATATGTGTGTGGGTAGAAGTCCTGTTGGTGATGTCTCTCCCAGTGGACACTGCTGGAAGATGGTCCCCAAAAGCAGCATTCTGAAGGCTGGACTGTGACAACACAGGATTCATTGGATCCTGAGCCAGTCTTATCGCCAACAATGGGACCAATGAGAATCCAATTGCTTCACCAGCCTGGAGCCAGTCTGCCTACCCACCACCTCTTTTCCCTCCCTGCCAAACACTGTAACAAGTGGGATGCAGATGCCCCAGTAGGGAGTTAGGATTGGTGTACCACTTTGGTTTCAGCTACGTATTCTTGAGAAACAGGTAGGAATTGAATAAAATGGTTCAAAAATACATAAAAAATACATTTTAATGTATTTTTAATCTTTGTTGGAAGCTGCCCAGAGTGGCTGGGGAAACCCAGCCAGATGGGCGGGGTACAAATAAATTATTATTATTATTATTATTATTATTATTATTATTATTATTGCTTTTATTTTGGTTTGAATGTATCGAAGTTTTCAATCCATTCTTAAAGTATTTGCCTTTGAGTACTGGTTCTGGTATCTACAGCGAATAGCATTGTCAATATGGGAAATTGTGTGAACGTACAGAAAAGATCTTATAATGCTAATTAAATAACTTAGAGTTATTCTGTTTTGCTGCCTAAGGTATAAATAATAAAATAGAATGTTTAAGGAAATATGAATTCATTAAGACGACGTGTCACACATATATGAAACTTGTCTTCTTTAAGGAGTTAAAGTATCATAATATTTGCAATATTTTGCCAGGGGAGAATTAAAAATATCATCATACAGCAAATGTGCTTTAGGGGTTTTTCTTTGTTTTCTCCTTTTAAAGAATTTATAATTTATTTTATGTCTAGATGTTTAGCTCTTTTCCTCTTCATTTCACCCTCACCAGGGAGTTTGCAGAATACAAAACTCCCTTCAGATAATTATTACTGTAATTTTGTTTCCTGTGCATAACAACGTTTAAGATGTTTTAAGGGACAGAGTTTTCATATTGACTGGGAAATGTCATTTTAGCAATGCTCTAATGCTGTATTCTTATTGCAGGTTAGTTTACAGTCCTAACCCCCCAGACACACCCCCAGACATGAAAGCACAGATATGAAAGCACAGATATGCAGCTATTTCAGTACTGTATTCCCTAGCAAACATTTATTCATATTTGTGTAGGGAGTTCATATAACTAAAGCTGCTGCATAGCCCAAACCCAGAAAAGCTGTGACTGGCTGTAAAAGGTAGACAATATACTAATCATTCAGAGTGACTTACAAGTGAAATCAAAATCCAATAACGAAAAGCCCCTGTCAGGATCCTTCCAGCTGGGTAGCAGATGACTCTGTGGGAGGGAAGGGATATTTTACACTTTCTATTACCATTTTGTTGAGCTTTAAAGACAAATATATAGTTATTAGGAAGGGAACGAGATAAAGCTGGCCCTGTTCTATGTTCTATACAACAGTTTAGTGATTCTTCTGATCATTATTTACTGGAAGGTATCTGCCCCACCCCATCCCCCTAACTCTAAGGAAATTTGGAACTCCACAAATGGTGACATGTAAAGAACTGTTCTGTGTAAGGGACAGGATTCCTTCTGTACACATGCAAATAATAATAATAATAATAATAATACAGTGGTACCTCGGGTTACATACACTTCAGGTTACAGACTCTGCTAACCCAGAAATAGTGCTTCAGGTTAAGAACTTTGCTTGAGGATGAGAACAGAAATCGTGCTCCAGCGGCGCGGCAGCAGCAGGAGGCCCCATTAGCTAAAGTGGTGCTTCAGGTTAAGAACAGTTTCAGGTTAAGTACGGACCTCTGGAACAAATTAAGTACTTAATCCGAGGTACAACTGTAGTAGTAGTAGTAGTAATAATAATAATAATAATAATAATAATAATAATAATAATTTAAAAAAACCCACACATTCAAAAGGGCCATGAAGAAGCATAAATTCTTGCATGGGGCTTTGCTGGTATTTTTTATACCAGCTTACACAAACTTTTTGTGTTTAGAGAACATTAGCTCAAAGCCGTCATTGACAATTGCATGTTTTTGTTTAAACCTACATATGCTGTAAATGGTAGGATTAGTGAAGCAAATTAGTTTCTCAAGCATGATGGTTTTCCATTGCAGCTTTAAAAGGCATCTTACATTGTTCTGAGGAAAAAAACTGCTTTTTTCTGGTTTGCACTTTGGAGCATCTGTTTTTCCCAGTTACCATAGTAAGTGGACGGTTGGACTCTCTGTTGATAGGCAGTGATAAATGGCAGTGATTCACCCTATATAATCACCACCTTTAAAAATACGTTGGTAGACACTATTAATTCTCAAGCTATGCTTCTAAAATAGATATGGATTATTATGTACTATGCCTCATGTAGGAAACCACCAGTTAGTGCTTCCAATCTTCCAGTTTCAAGCTGTAGTCCCTTTCCCTTTGAACAAACATTTTTAATTCATTCCTGGAACTGTAAAAATTTCTTTTCCGAAGTGAGTTTATAGATGTACCCATCGCTACATCTTTTCAGGCAATTGTTTTGTCATCCAATAAACACACAGCAGTAGCTCAGTCAGTGTGGGGGATCAAAATGTAATTTGGCAGTTATGTTTCGGAGAATGCATTTTTTAAGTGCTCGCATTGTAGAGTCGTACCAGGAGGTCGTGTCAGCTTTCTTCTTTGTAACCCAGTGTATTGGGGGTGGGGGGAGAGAATTCCACCTAGAGGGTTAGCTCTGCTGATGCAAAATCTCTGTGCCTGCTTCTTTCCTTGTACCGCAGCCCTACACAGACACTACTTTTCAAGGCCACTCAACCCTCTTGCAAGGATTTTGTTTTTTAAGGGCAATATAGAGGGGAAGAGAATGTTGAGTTGCATGAATTGCATTCTGGTTGCACAACCATTGAATGTCACTCCTAATATTCGCTTATTAAGAAAATACTTTCTCCTTCCTTCCCCAGCACAGAACTGCTACGTGGTGCAGAAATTTTATGCATGGAATGTGGCTGCATGAATGACAGGAGGCACAATTTTGTTGGTTGGTGTCCTAACTGTTATGGGGAGTAGCACACTCCCCATTTCTAACCCACAATACTTTCTAAACCCTTTGATGGCTTGTGTTGGTAGTCTGCTTTCCCATAGGCATACTCAAGGTAGCCAACAAAACTTGGCATTGCTGTCAGCAATTATACCAAATCAATGCCAGATAAGTATATTAAAAATAGAAACGTTAGGATGAAAAAGCCCCAATAGTGCAATAAATAATGGAGGACTTGGTGTTACTGGGAGTTGATAAAGTCCTGGGGCCACAGCATGGATGTCAAGTAGACGGTGAACCTTGGCCTCTGCTACTTAGCAGTCACAGATATCTGCTATGTCAGTAGGAAATATTAGGTTACCTGTTTGGAAGCTGTGTTCCAGGCGGATGCTGGATTGTTCATGCAAAGTTTTTGTAACGGAAGGGGGAAACCTAGCAACTATCCACAAGGCTATCGTCTTTGCTGATGGAATTCGTTATCATTTGTCTTCAACAGCACCCTCTTTAGATCTGTTCTTCCTTAATATTATTATTTAAGTGAAAGTTGAGTCAATCTTCCTGTGACAAGTTATGTGCTAGATTAGGACTAATGCTTGTGTAACATTAGGAAAGCTTGGGAAAGGGCTGCCTGAAAATACCCCATAATTATTTTTTTTCTTGACATGCCACAGAAATTCCTTGTCCTAAATGGTGTTTAAATGTGAATGTCAATAGAAACTGGTGTTCTAATTAAAGAACAATGTATAAAGATAATCTCACTGCATGCTAAGTATATATAGCAACAAAAAACCACCCCACAAAAACCCATTTATAAACCAAAGTTTTCCCCATTGCAAACAGGTTTTAAAACAGGTGTTATTGTTTTTATATATTTAAAAAAGTGATGTAATTGTTATGGCAATGCATTTGAGACTAAAAATATTGACTAGTGAGCAATTCCTTAAGTGTTTTATTATATTCTGAGTACCCTGAATATTATACTATATAATATTCTAAGAACAATATACAGTATATTCAATCTAACCCCAACAGAGTACACAAGGCTAATTGACAAATACTATTTGAATATTTAGGGATGATCTGTTTCATAGCTGTAGGGCACATGCTTAGCTCTGTTGGTTTAATTTTCAAGGTAATGCTGGGAAAGGCTTCAATCTGGAACCCTATTGAGTCTCTTTAGTTAGTGCAGTGAACACAAAGCTAGATAGGCCATTGGCCTATTTCAGTATAGGTTTGTAAACCACAAACTAGCTAAGCAGGTGAGGTTTGACGTAAGCAAACGTGTTTTCATTTATAGCTTTAATGGAATGCTTATCTATTTAAGTGGATGTATATCACTTCAACAAGTTTATAGAAACTATATCTTATTACTAGAAAAACCTGTGTGTCTATAAGGTGTTTGGATATGAAACTCTTTTTGCTTACCTACTATCTACAAAATTCCCCAGGGAAGAGCCTTCAGCAAATATCTGTTGGGAGATTTTGGAAGTGAAATTTCTGGAAGCAAGCCTGCAGCTAGGAGCTGTCACTCACAGTTTTCTCCTCAAAGCACTAGGGCAAGCTTTGTGCCACTGAAGAGAATTAGGGTTGATCCAGTGCAGTGCTTTAGAGCATCAAGCTGTCATGGTCACTTTTAAGAAAATTCAAGAAAATGAGTTATGCTAGACCTTTTCACCAGTAGGGTGGCTAAATCTGTTCAGCTGAATATCAGTGGAACTAGGCAGTAACAGATTGTTGTAATAATTATACTTGTTCTTCATGCTGCTTATCCCTTCCATATGGGTCACACACCACCTGTGACTCCATATATCTATCATGCAGATAGGTGAGAAGGTCAGAGGGTTATACATACGCTGTGAATGTTGTACAGGTCAAGTGTTTGGAATTGATATAATCAAGACATGCATGTTCCAAGTACATCCATCTAATATAGAGAGCTGCAGTGAGCAGAAGCTGTTTAAATACTCAACAATGGAAATAAGGAAATGGAAATGCAGTACAGTATTCAATACAGTATTTAACTATCAGGTTGTTTTTGAAGGGCATGGTAGTACAATCTGGGCATTTCAGCATATATTCACTTTACAAACTATGCCTAATAAGGTTGCAGTTAATTAGGCTAGAATCATTAGTCAAAAACACTTTGATTCACTAAAACTTTCCTCACTGATTAGTTCCATGGTTTAATGCGATCTGAACATAGATTTATCGCTGAAAAATATAAACAATGGGTTGGATCCAGACTTGTTATGCAACCCCAAATATGTATACTCAGAAATAAGCTTCACTGAGTTCAGCAGGACCTACTCTTGGGAAACTGTGTATGGTGTGCTTAAAGTAGAACAACATGTTATGCTCAGTTAAGATAGATCCACAGCTGAAAATAGTGTATCTGGTGGCCCTCAAAAAACATAGCTGGTCATTTGGATCTTTCAGATCAAATAATTTTAGGTGAGGCATTTCAAGGACAGTAAACCAATTTTCTCTTGACTAAAATGACATTGCAAATGGGCTATCTCTCACTCAGTGGCTACATTTAAGAAAAGCCCACTGTCCTGTTATTTCTGTGATATTTCTGGAACAGACGTTAAGATGAATGAAGATAAAACAGCCCAATAGGGAGTTATCAGTGACAGAATAAACACAGTCTCATTCCTAGGAGGGATGTCGACAGGCATAAATGAAATCTTCACTGGCCATTGCACTTACATACTTCAGTTCAAGATGACCTGCCTTTCACCCTTATTTCCAAGGTCAAAATACACATCAAAATCCTGTTGGCACAGGAAACTGATACATCCAGGCTTGTGAAATTTGCAGTTAAGAGGCAGAATATATATATATATATATATATATATATATATATATATATATATTCTCTTTAAAAGGATATAGCTACTACAAGTCGGGAATGTTGAATAGAGCATTCCACATCTTGCTTGAATTGGAAATGGAACTTAGTGTAATCCATCACTTGGCATAGATGCATAGCTGTCAACGTTTCCCTTTTTAAAAGGGAAATTCCCTTATTCCGAATAGGATTCCTCGCAAGAAAAGGGAAAAGTTGACAGCTGTGCATAGATGGTTCCAGTAATGGCACACTGAACAGGAGAGGGATGTTGCTTATACTGTACTAGATTTCTCCATGCACAAATTATCTGTGCATATGGATGCATGTGAACACATAGACACACCCCCGAAAAAAATATGCAACCACAGGCAATCACATGTCACCATAGACAATCACATATTATGTTGGACATCCATGTAGTAGAAAATACAAGAATACTATACTTGCCTGCTCCTTTCCATCTATGCTGGTAGTCTTCTCTGTTACTTACCTTGGATTTATAAGATTTTTTATTTTAACAAAACCCCAAAATGCTTAAAACTTCAACAACAACATTACCACTATTTCATTTCTTTTTCAAGAAAAGACTGAAGTTCTCAAAGTTCTTGGGATTTGGCTTTATTATTAGTATGTATTAAATTTGTATACTGTCCTTCACCTGAAGATTGCAGGGCAGTTCACAACTGAAAAATACAAAATGAGAACACATAATACACAATAAAATGAAAACAAGAAGCAGACCAATAACCCCTCTCCCACAAACACATTTTTAAAAGCCATAAAATCAGCCGAGCGCCTGGTTGAAGGAAATCATTTTCACCTGGTGCCTAAAGATATGTAAAGAAGGCACAAGGTGAGCCTCCCTGGGGAGAGCATTCCCCAAACAGGGAGCCACCACAGACAAGGCCCTTTCTTGTCTTGCCACCCTCTGGACTTCTCATGAAGACAGATAGGAAGTCCACCTCTAAAGCATCCCATTCATGCTCTGACCTTGAAGCCAGTTATCCCACAACCGGTCACTTTTCTATCTAATTTACAGTACCTATGTTTCTAAGTGGCCATTACATTATGTCTAAGTTTACATGATCTTGCATGCTCTGCCAGTGTCTTAAATATGAAATATACTCGGGGTATTTAATGTTAAAACTTGTGTACCTAAATTAAACCAAAGTTTTGTACTGTTTTCAATTCTGCAGCGATATGTGTGTTTGAAGGCAAAACATACTTTGAAGGTGAAAGAGAAACCGTACGTTCAAACTCAGGGGATTGCATTCTGTTTGAATGCAAGGTAAGATCACTGTTAGCTTATTCTCTTCCTTGTATTGTGCCCTTACCCATAGTTAAACCTGAAAAAATATATATGGTAACAGTAGTGGCTTTCTAGGTTTGATGTGTTTTGCCAGTTTTAACTGAAAGATTTTATACATACATATATATATATATATATATATATATATATATATATATGGTTCTATGTAAGTTTAAGTCCCTTAGGAGTATGCTTGTTTTGCAAGACAAATGTTTTGGAAAAGTGGGGTGTTATTGAACAAGAGAATGCATAAGCAGGTTGCTGGTAACGTCATTGCACAATATATTGCGCAACAGTTTCACAGTTTTTGCCAATGCAACTGTTGCATAGGATTCCTTTCTTGACCATTATTATTAAAACTCATCTGACACAGCAGGATAGCCCATACCAAAGGTCGGCAAGGTTTTTGTGGCATGGGCCGGTTCATGGTCCCGCAGATGACACGGTGGGCTGGAGTGTGCGTGTGTGCATGCATGTATGCATGCGCAAACATTATTTCTGGCGCTCCTTCCGGCGTGGAGGAGGCGTGCACAGCTCCTGCAGCCAATGGGAAGCTGGCCAGAATTGCAGGAGGCGGTCCCCGCTCTGCTCCGCGCCGGTTTAGCACGATGTACGGGAGCTGACCAAGCAGGCAGAGGGCGTCCATGGGCCGGATAAACGACCCCCCATGGGCTGCTTGTGGCCCATGGGCCTTAGGTTGCTGACCCCTGGCCAATACACTAGCAGACAGAGGATGCTGGATACGGTCCTGTTTTGTTTTGATTTCTGTTATCTGAGGAGAAAATTGAGAATGTGGAACACAATAACCAGGAAGTTCTCACATTTGGGACCTGACCCCTATATATAAAATTCACTTCTTTATAATTATAACTAGCTAATAAGCTCTGCATCACCCTAGCCACATTGTGTACAATATTTAACTAACTTTGTAATATTGTTTCATTATAATTATTGAAAGGATGAGTAATGTGGGATTTTGTTAGTGCTTTTGCTTTTACTTTAAAGCTGAATTTTATACAAAGTTTCTTCCTCCACACAATACTTTCCTGACATATGGCTATTGACTTTTGTAGAGAGAGAGAAAAAGAAGAATATTGATAAAACTGAGATCAGCTTATTTAAGCTTCTGGATTGTTGTGAGAAAGGAACTCTGAAAGAAAAATGAGTTTTGAGTTTCTTCTATCTGTAGCAACCTGCTAGTAATCCATATCAATGAAAGCATCTGTCCTTAAAAAAAAAAACTTTTTGAAAACATTTTAGGAAAATTACAGCAATTTGGGGTAGAAGGGAAACTATTCTTAGTATTTTAATTAAACATTTTGATTCATTGCTTTTCTATGGTTTTGCGCCTATGGATTTTGTTATGAAGTTGGATGATGACAAAAAAACCTGGCTGTTGAGTAACTTACACTTTCTAGCTGCATTTTTATTGCATGCTTTAAATCTGCATATGCACTTAATTTGGTGTTTTTTTCAAGTACATAATGATCGTTCCCCCCCAATAGGACTACAAAATGCAACGTATAGTGAAGTCAGATTGTCCCACCTTGAACTGTCCTGAATCTCAGCAAATCTCCCTATCTAACAGCTGCTGTAAAGTTTGTAAAGGTAAGGCAAATGAAAGAATTTACTCTTGCAACCACGCGGGGAAATGAACAGCTGAGATACAAAGATTGAGTGAACTGGGGCACATTTATATATTTATTCATTTAACCCCAAACCAATCTCCACGTGGAAACCAAGGTGTGGGATCTAATTAATAGAATGTGGGTGAGCCAACCTGTGAATGGTTCCTCTACTTTCTCTCTCAAGCATCACCCTCTCAAGTGAGTAAAAAGGCCTTCCTGATCCATCCCTGCTTTGGGGCCCCAGCAACTCCAGGTAGATGTTACTTGTGTTACTCTAAAGAAGCAATGCAGAAGAAAGAAGCAGCAGCTAAGCTAGCTGCTGGAGGCTGGAAAGCCAGACAGGATGTTTGTGACTGTTACCATGGCAAGAAAGGGGCAGTCCATTCTCCGTATTGAGCACCGGATGTGAGCTCAGTGTGTGTTATATGACCTGTACAGGATGTACATGGGTGGAGTTTGTGAGTTTCTCTTTGTTGTTCGAAGAGTGCAGACATCTTTATCTGTATGGCTGCTAAAGACAGGAATAAAAGCATGTAAATACGTTTCTGTCTGTCTGATTCCCCTCCCTGGGGATATGCAGGGAGGAGGAGAAGCAGTGGTGTGTTTTTCTCACAGTCTGGGAAGAATCGCCGATACGGACCTCATCTGTTTTCCTGCCGGGAGTCGCGGGAGGGAGGTCAAAAGGAATTCAGCCGGTGCCTGGAGACTGGCACATCCCTCTGACCGAGGCAGAATTCCAACAACTTGTTGGTACCGAAGGTGCTGCCTAACCATGCCGCTGAGTCCCACAGCCCTGAAGGCAAGTCTTAGGACTACGCCACTTACCCTTAAAGATGCCTGAAGTTGCTCGCCAAACCTAAACTGCATCACAACTACTTGCACCTACCTTATAAAGGTAAAGGGACCCCTGACCATTAGGTCCAGTCGTGGATGACTCTGGGGTTGCGGCGCTCATCTAGCTTTATTGGCATGACTAAGCTGCTTCTGGTGAACCAGAGCAGGGCACGGAAACACTGTTTACCTTCCCGCTGGAGTGGTACCTATTTATCTACTTGCACTTCATGCTTTCGAACTGCTAGGTTGGCAGGAGCAGGGACCGAGCAACAGGAGCTCACCCCGTCGTGGGGATTCGAACCACTGACCTTCTGATCTGCAAGCCCTAGGCTCTGTGGTTTAACCCACAGTGCCACCCGCATCCCTACCTTATAATGTGGTCAAGTAACCTCTTTAAAGACTATCCCTCCTTTATCTTCCAGGCTACCACATCAGTACAGAGCAGGCAAAACAGGCAGCCCAGCAAGGCCAATCCGCTCACTAGCAAAAAATCCACCCTCAGCGCCCCAAAAACAACTAGCCAATGCCTGCACTGTCTATAGGGTGGGAGGATAGGTAGCCAACAGAATGAAGAAGATGCCAGAAGAATGAGGTGGGCTTAAATACCCCTCCCCCTCACTCCTAGTGCCAGTGTTGCATGCCTCTGCACATGGAAGTCACTTCTCAGGCCTCTACAGTTCCTGAGCAGCTGCAGAAGTTGCTTGCCGCCACAACTGCTTTGAGCATGGTGACCGTGGGAATGCTGAAAAATGAAAAACTTCTCATGCATCTGATAAAACGAGCAAACGTTTATGCCACAATAGATCTATGAATCTTCAAAGTGCCGCGATACCCGCCTTGTTTTGTTGCTGCGTCAACATACTAACATAGGTACCCTTTTGAAAAAATCCATTTGAAAAGTATCAGCTGGTGACTGTCTGAGGATGGAAGGGAATCTGTCAGCAGAATGGGGAAGAAAGCAATTTGTAGCATTCCCCCCCACACTCCTGCAGCACTCTCCAACCCCCTGAGTGTGTGGGGCAGATTTAGGGGGGGGGGGGCTCCAGGAGAGAGGTGGGATTGCTGAATATGGCATCCTTCCATGTTCCAGCTGCTAGAAGCAGGACTGTTGCAGTTACCTAAATAGTAGGGAACATATGGATCGCTTCCATGCTGTTCCTGCTGGGCTGTGATCGTGGCTGATTGTGTGTACTTCATAATAGCTGTAGTTGCTTTATCAGTTAACATGGTTTGGTTTGCTGATAGAACACCGAATTCCCACTTTAATGTTGTTCACTACAGAGAGTTAAAGGAATACGGAGGATTATAGTCTCACATTTATCACATGGCGCTTTGAACAGATGGTGTGTGCCCTGATTTGCAATGCAGGGTAAAAGATAAAGGTATTCTCTGGGGTTTTCTTGTCTGCTGTTCTCATCCAGGGCGATATTGGTTCCTTCAAAGCTATGAACAGTTGCATCTCTCTCTCTCTCTCTCTCTCTCTCACACACACACACACACTCACACTCACACACACACACACACACACACACACACACACTTCTGGTTTTTCTAATAGATAAACCATTGCAAATATGAAACAAGTTCCCAGTCTCCTGGGTTTCACCATATACCTGTGTTTCGAAAAAGAAAGCCACATTCGGTTCCTGGGTTATCCAGGCACCAAGTATGTAATTAGTGAAATCAGACATAAAAATTAAATGAAAGAATATGACAGAAACTGGATAAGATCTTGGCTATCCTATCTATTGAAATAAACTCAAAAGGACATTTTCATGGATGGATTTAAATTATTTAAATGGCTCTGAGGGATATGTTCATTATGATATTTCTTGATTATTCATGGAGACCACACAGGCTTGAGAAGTGTAATTGGCAGGTTTCATGCTTGTTATCAGAACATTCCCATGTCTGTCTGTGTGTGGGGCAGCTTGAATTTGCCTGTCAGGAGCTGCCTACAGATCTTATCTCTGAAAGCCTAAATTAGTATATAATTAATCTCCTGTACTTGCTCTCTCAAAGTGCCGCATAGCCACAAGGAGCATATTGATCAATAATGAAAATGTAACCGCCATCTCCTGTGATGCTCAGGTTCTGACACAAACTGATAGAAGCTGGGAAAAGTCTAGCCTAAGGCTAATACTTTGTCCTTAACTAGGGCTCCTTTGTGAGGGAAGACAGAACAGGACAAAGGCTGCCATAGGACCAAATACTGCTATTCATAAGCAAATAGAAAAGCCATAAATGCTGAGGGTGACATACAGATTGGGAACAAAGAATGGTTCTTAGTAGACATTCTTGCTTCAGAATTAACTACTAATTAGCTGGCTACCCCTGCTGAGGAGCACAGGAGGTGGCTGGGCAGACAACATACAGTTTCCGAGTCATTTCTGGTAAGCAGTGTTATTGTCCCACAATGGCAGCTGACAATTTCTGCTTGTGAATCACTTGCACTGACCATGACTGTCACATCCTGCCAAGTGTTGAGGACCATTTTACTGAACATTTGAACACAATGAGAAATCCAGGAATGTAAGAGGTGGGAGGAGAGAGAATCCACCACTTAGAAGGATGTTACAGGTGACATCATATGCATACTGCCCATAAGTTACACCCCTCCCCACGCAGGTGGCGCTGTGGGTTAAAGCCTCAGCGCCTAGGACTTGCCGATCGAAAGGTCGGCGGTTCGAATCCCTGCGGCGGGGTGCGCTCCCGCTGCTCGGTCCCAGCGCCTGCCAACCTAGCAGTTCGAAAGCACCTCCGGGTGCAAGTAGATAAATAGGGACCGCTTACCAGCGGGAAGGTAAACGGCGTTTCCGTGTGCGGCTCTGGCTCGCCAGAGCAGCGATGTCACGCTGGCCACGTGACCCGGAAGTGTCTCCGGACAGCGCTGGCCCCTGGCCTCTTAAGTGAGATGGGCGCACAACCCCAGAGTCTGTCAAGACTGGCCCGTACGGGCAGGGGTACCTTTACCTTTACCTAAGGCTTAAAACTGGTGCCTTGCACTTCAAAACACTAAAACTATTACATTTCTCTTTAGCGTTGGCCATTGTCAAGAGGTGGTAACTGTTAATTAAAGACAGATGAATTCACCTATGCTATTTAACTAGATTATATACCTGACAGGGATGGTGCTGTAGTGTAAACCACTGAGCCTCTTGGGCTTGCAGATCAGAAGGTCAGCGGTTTGAATCCGCATGATGGAGTGAGCTCCCATTGCTCTGTCCCAACTCCTGCCAACTTAACAGTTCAAAAGCAGGCCAGTGCAAGTAGATAAATAGGTACTGCTGCGACAGGAAGGTAAACAGAGTTTCCATGCACTCTGGTTTCTGTCATGATGTTCTGTCGCACCAGAAGTGGCTTAGTCATGCTGGCCACATGACCTGGAAAGTTGTCTGTGGACAAACACTGGCTCCCTTGGCCTGAAAGTGAGATGAGCGCCACAACCCCATAGTTGCCTTTGACTGGACCTAACTGTCCAGGAGTCCTTTACCTTTTTTACCTTTTAGATTATAATGATGATAGCATTGATCTGGGTCAATTGAACATAAATTTTCCTCTTGAGCTTTAGAAGCCTTGGTTTAGTTCTCACAGTGGCAACCACCAGTTCAAGTGTTTTGATAATCATAATCAAGTTAGCCTTTGCCAACCTGTGTAGTTTTGGACCATTATTATTATTTATTAAATTTGTATACCGCCCTATACCTGCAGGTCTCAGTGCTCTGTTAGCTGGGGCTAATGGGAGTTGTGGTCCAGAAAACCTGGAGGGCACCATGTTGGCAAACACTGCTCCTAAGTACTTGAGAATGATAGAGGTTGTAAACTATAATGGTTGTTGAGGAAGAAACTACTCACCGGTCCTGCTGATGAGGTGCTAGGCTCTAAGTATCAAAAGCAAAATTCATATAGCAGCTGGTGGGGCATTGTTGCTCACTTGGCTTCTCAGTGTCAAGTGTTGCTGTCAGATACCAAGAGGGAAAGTGAGAGGAGCTGGAGGCAGTGGGGAGTTTGGTATGGTGTGGAATGGTTCAGCTGCTGCATCTTCACCACACCAAGCTCCCTGCTGCCTCTCTTCCACTCTCAGTACCCAGCAGCAGTGAATGCCATTAAAAAGCCAAGTGAGTAATACTGCCCTGTCCTGGCAGCCACTACTGAATATATGTTTGACAAGTTTTTTAAAAAATCTGCTCCACTTCCTAGTGGGGAGGAGTTGTGGCGGACCACGTGGCCACCCACTCCACACCGGGGGTGGAGGACTTTGCCCCCCGTTGCCTGGGGATCCTGGCCATGTCAGATCCCAGCCAGCCAATCCGCTGGTTGGGGCGGGGCATGGCCAGGACAGTTTAAACTGAGGAGCGAGCCAGAGGACTTCCTCTTTGGCTCACTCCCTCAATCACCCGCCCTTCCTCCCTATTTCGCAGGTTAGGCACTGGCCTTGCTATGGACCTCGGTTGGTCGCCTTGGTTGTCCAAAGGGCCTGGTAGGAATTTTTTCCACTTGGCAAATTGGCACTGGCCACTTGGTTTTCGCCTACCTCATAGCAATCGTCACAACCTTGTTAGGATTGCGGTTAGGCATTGTTTGACCTTGTGTGGGGGAGGGGAGGTGTGACGATCACCTGCCCCTCCATGCTTAAGGGTATTCCATTAAAGGAATCCGGGGGTGCTGATCTTGTCCGAAGCCCGGTTGGGGGCTAGGGCCTTGACACGACCCTGATGGGAATACCAGGGGGAGCTTGAGTTGGTTCGCATCGACAGGGCTCCCCCTACCGTTGGTTTACCCTTACCGGATTTCCTGCACGTGGGCAGGAGTCAGATATAGTTGGGTCCATTCAATGCCTAAGCCAATACCGCTCACATTCTGTAATTCAATAAAGTTGTGGCCAAAATTTGCCCAATAACATAAACCTAATATCTGTGTCCTTGTGTGAGTTATTTCCAATGAGGTGGTGGCTGCGGGGTCTCGACACGCAAATACAGAAATGGCCATGTGGCCCAAGAAAGACAATGAATGGATATACGTAAGCTTCAATCCTAGAAGGTTAAAATTAGTTGGAATTGTGCTGCTGAATTCAGAAGGAACTGAATAGCCTACTTCAGTTGTTTAGCGTTTCTAAGCATCATTTTTACTTACTTTTAGGCCACGACTTTTGCTCTGAAGGACACAAGTGTTTGGAGAATTCTTTCTGCAGGAACCTTGAAGACAGGGCTGTCTGTAGCTGCCGGGATGGATTCCGAGCTCTCCGAGAGGACAATGCATACTGTGAAGGTAATTCTTTGTAAATAAATCTGTTTCAGGTATAATAATTAGTGTGGATTACTGCAAAAAGTATGTATTAATTCACGAGTTGTCAAAGTGATGGGCTCATTAAATTCAGGGGATTTAATTTAAAACATATTAATCAGCTGAAGTAATTATCTCTCCAATTAAGGTTCTCCCTTTCCTAAAAAATAATAATCTGATCTGTGTCAAAGTAATATGTTAATACAACTGAATTTTTTATTTGGAAATTAATATATTACTACAGTATGTACTTTTTCCCATTCACATCTCACTCAGATAAGCTAAAATTCAAATATTGTGTCATTTTAATACACCTCCTGAGTTGTTACACCTCTTAATTAATCCTCAGGTATATTTATGTTACCTTAAAAGTTGTATAAAGTAAGCAGCGGGAGATAGATTTAAATAACAAACATCCCATCTAAAAGATGTAGCGTTGTTTCCATAAGGGGGGGGGGGAGATGGAGGTTCTCATTGGCCAACTGTAGGCTGATATGCTGTAAAGCACATTTTTGCTTTTACGTTTTTTTCAAAGTTTCAGGCCAGTTTGTGATCAAGGCCAGATGACACACATTCTAAGGCATTCCGGTTATTGCCTGATGCCTTCTGATGGAATGAGTTCAGCTGTGAGTCAGCAAGTACTGAATATGGTGGTTGTGTAGGTGCTTGTACGAACCACCTCTCACATACTTGGCTATCATATGGAGAAACATTATTGCCTTGTTTGGCCACCTGAATACTCTGAAATAGAAAAATGCCAAGGCATTGCAGTTATGAGAGATATCCATTATCTTCCTTTCCCACCACCATTTCCTCCTGGCAGGGCATGCTGAAGTACAACAGCATGTAACTAAATATTTCCTTCTCCATTAATTACAAGTCTGTAAGCAATTACTTTGTCAGGTGAAGCTGGAAAATAATTGCATTTGAAAGCTTTATTTGCAAGATCTGTATTAAAATGTAGCTAAGCATGAACAAAATAATTGGTTTTACTTTTCAGGACAAATAAAATAATTATTGGCTTTTATCGTTGCAATCCTGGAATAGGTTGGGTTTTTTTGTGGCAGTTGTAGAAAACCTTTGCCCCCCCCCCCATGTTGTTGAACACCCTTAATCCATGGTCATTGGCCATGGTTGTTGGCACTGATGGAAGCTGCTGTTCTGCAACATCTGGATCTGCAACATCTGTTCTGCAACATCTGGATACCCAGAGGCTGCAGTTGTAGTCACTGTCAAAATGCTTTCTGCACTGTAAAGCTGAAGTTCACTTCTGAGTAGAGATACATAGGGCTGCACTGTTTGTGGTCTATATTATGCAGTTATAATTGTTTGTGGCTGTTGAGATAGTTAATAATAATAGAAGGAATGTGCTTGATGCCAGCCATGAAGGCAAATGGTAAACCTATTTTTCCACTAATGAAGCATTTTCTAAAGATGCCGTGTTTGAGAGATGAGAAGTAAATCAAACATTCCAATGAAAACACTGGCAAGACTTGTATCACCTGTAGAGCTGATAATTTATTCATGGTTTTGAAATTCTTGTTGGCGTTTTTAAAAGGATTGCATCACGAAATCTCAAAAAATCAGCACATGATCCTAAGGATATTTGCATAGGAGCATGTCTTATTTATTTATTTATTTACGGTAAGTTGGAATTTCTCCCAGTAAATCTGGATGATTTGAAGTTGGTATAATAAGTTATATTTAGTACCTTAACTTTCATTAGCTCTAGTTTCTGAATAGAATGGACAAATCGGGCAATTTTGGTTTCCCCCAGTTCCTTATATTTTCAGTGTATATTTTCACATTGCTTTCTGTTCAGTATTTTCTGTTCATTATTTTAATGTACATTTCTGCTAATACACATTTCAATATGCAATCTTACGTATTATATATATTACATATTATAAACATTTTTGCAAGCAATTTCTCCTAATAGTGTGCATTGTTCTATGTTATTTTCACTAATTATCCATTTTTGTGGAAACTTTCCCCTGACCTATGTACTTTTGTACAATTTCTTTGGCTGGGGTATTTTGTTTCAAAAATTAGAGAACTGTGAATGTCAGAGGATAGCTATGTTTCTGTTCAATTAAATATTAATTGAACCAAATTTCTACTGCATCCCTACTTCTGATTACCTTGTTGAGAGCTCCTTGTTATTAAATGCCCACTTCTGTTTTTCTTGCTGTTAGCTGTCATATATTCTAAGGCAACATCTGTATTCACCTGCCTCCTTGGCTAATTAGGTGCTGTGAATAAATTTGCCCCTTCCATTTTTTAACAGCTACTTGTAATCTGGCACAATCTCTTGCTTTCTCATACTACAGATCATAAGAAGGTGAATCTAAATCCCATTATGTACAGTGCCGTCAAGCAATTGTTAATTTGTACAAAGGGGGAAAAAACATTTTCAGAACTGTTGCTATAGTAGCTTGTTTTAGATATTCACAATGTTATGTCTTAATTAAAAATAAAATAGATAGAAACTCCACTGCATGGGAATTGAGCGATTAATTTCAGTAGGCATCAGGTGCGCCAACTCTAGGAGGCCGAGGTGTCACCCCGGAAGGCTATCTCTATGCTGTTTGAAACCCCATTTGTTCTATGTAGTACAGTATGTCTTGACAAATTTGTCCTTTATAATGGGAGGCAGTGTGATTGTTTTACTGATGTCTTTTTAAAGGTTTATGGTGATTCTGAGTACATATTTCTGACAGAATAAACATCATTTTCAGTTGACTGCTGTGCAGAGTTATCTTTTAAAATTTAATGAGGACATTCAACCGGTGGTAAATTTCTGCCCATATCTCCCAAAATTAGGTCAAGTTTTATTTACTAGCTGAAATAAATAGATGGCTGGATTTTATTTTATTTTAAAGGCTGGGTGGGGAATTGTACTACTTCACAAAATGCAGTTCTAAGGAGCTTACACTCAATATTAGTTTGTGATTCCCGATTGATTTAAAGATTCTTGCATCTTGATACGGTTGGTGATGCCAGGGGTTCTAATAGATGCCTGCACAGTCTGAAAGCTGGTGCACAATTCGCTACAGCAGAGTTCAGTTTCCAGAATCCCAGCCCTGTGTTCCTATGCTACACCTAGTTGAGAGGAGAGCAGCCTCCTGGGACATAGACGCAGTTCAAAATAACCATGGCTGTCTCACTGAGCATGTATTTCTTCAAAGCTTGGCATTTTGGAAAGGTCAGCTGCTGAAGATATGAAGAAAGAAGTAGCAAGTTGTGTATCAGTTTACAGTGGTACCTCTGGTTACGTACTTAATTCGTTCCGAAGGTCCGTTCTTAACCTGAAACTGTTCTTAACCTGAAGACCACTTTAGCTAAAGGGGCCTCCTGCTGCCGCCACCATGCAATTTCTGTTCTCATCCTGAAGCAAAGTTCTTAACCCGAGGTAATATTTCTGGGTTAGCGGAGTCTGTAACCTGAAGCGTATGTAACCTGAAGCATATGTAACCCGAGGTACCACTGTACATTTATATTGAGGTATCTTCAATTGATGAGAGAGAGTCCCAGAGAACAATAACCATTAGTGCCCTGTGTGTTGCAGCCACTAGAACAGAAAGGATGCTTGATATCATGTGAATGGATGAAATCACTCAGCAAGCAGGTTTTCTTCTGCTGCTTTGTACTTTCGCTGGTCCTCTTGGAATGCTTTTATCTAGCCAGTATGTGTCCTTGAACTGTGATAATGTATCTTGCTTGCCAAGGCGGAATATGGAGGTGTGTGTGTGTTTGTAGATATCAGGGGCAAGTGACAGGAGCAGATCAGTAATAACTCACATGACATCACAACTCTTTATTCAAAGAAGCAAACAGCTCAAGAGGTCAGGCCTAGTGAGCACAGAAACCCTTCCTGATAGGTCTTGCCCCAGTGAGGCAGTTGTGAGGACTGAAGATCCCTGCCTTCCCACAGTTGCCTAAGCCTCCTCCTCTTCCTCCGGGTTCTCCCAAGGCAATCTGAGATTCTGTTGATGCATCTGTCTCTGCTCTACCCTCTTCATACCTCTTCTGCTCCTGGGAGACCATGTGACCCCTAGAAGGTTGCCCATCCCGGAATGTGCCACTTAGGCAGAATAAGGTTCCAACCCCTGGCATAAGAGCCTGAGACAGGAGACCCTTGTAAGAGTAGAACACAAGAAAAGTCCACAGTGAGTATGTATTAAGGGGGGGGGGGACCAACCACTATTTACACATGAGATTTAATGGATCTTGCCTTAATGAATACTCTTCATTATGAAGTAGTGTTAGAAGACCATCTTTGATGCTTTAGTTTTTATCTTCTAATTGAAACTATACAATAGTTTCAACATGTAAATATGTCCTTAATTTTCATTTCTGTTTCCTCCAGATTAATCAACTGAAGCTTTGCTTGATTAATCTGCCAATTAAACTTTTTAAAGTCTACCAATCTAATGTGTGTGCATAGACACCTATATGTAAATGACACTAAAACAGCAATAAATATAAAAATAGTTTTATTAAATGTCATTGTTATTACTGTTAGTTGTAGCTGAAGGCATTTAGATATGTTTTCCTCCCTTATATTCATAATTATAAAACATTTTTTTAAAGCTTTTGCGAAAGGTAAAGCTGGCTGCATCTATGAATCAATGCATCACAACTGGTGATTTGAGTTGTTGCAACCTGATCCTATGAGTAATGTAAAAGGCAGAGGCAAACGCTCCAGTGTGCAAGCTGCTTTCTAGTCTGTGTAAACAAAAGGAAACCCCAGCAGTACTTGCTCAATTGGCCTCGTTGCTCTGTCCACAGATGCTGATGAATGTGCTGAAGGAAGGCATTACTGTCGGGAAAATACCATGTGTGTAAACACACCAGGATCATTCATGTGCATCTGCAAAACAGGTTACATCAGGATTGATGATTACTCATGTACAGGTAAGAGACAGCAATTAGTCAGTGAAAAGTCTCCATATTTCCAATGTTTTGAAAACGCTGCTTTGCTTATGGATAACAGCACTTTTAATTCCTGAATGGGAAGTGGCGGAATGGAGCGGTGTCATGGCCGTCATACTGTATCACAAATCCTGCCATTTGGCCTGGCCACATCAGAAGGTGGGAACTCTTTTGTCTTCTTGTTTTGCTGCAACACGCCCAGGCTGGTACAGCTGAAAAGCCCAAATGGCTTTAGATCCAACAGATTCAAAGTCATCAGTGCCTGCCTTGCCCCAAGACACCCTGTTTTGAGGAGAACAACCGGTAACCAGGGGTGTACCTAGGGGTTGGCTAGGTTGGGCCCTGCCCAGGGGAATGCAAAAATTGTGCCTCTTAGCTCTGACTCAGAGTGGCTATGAGCCCATCTGCCTGTTTGTGTGCTTCTCAAGATCTTTCCTCCACTGCTCTGGGTGGCTGGGGCAACATATGTAGGCTCCTCTGACAAGGGAGCAAGGGACAGAGGATGCCAGTGCAGCTCCTTGTGAAGGGTGCAAGGGAGTCTAGGTAGGCTGGTGGTAGCTTCCTGCCTTGTTGGGTGCAGTAGAGTCCTCTACAGAGTGCAGCTTAGTGGAGGGTCAGTTCCAGTTTATCTTAACCCCATCTAGTGGGGTTTAGGACTGCACTGGAAAGGAAGCAAGAAAGTTAGTTCATTAAAAAAGTTTCCTAAGTGACAGCTACCGTGAATCTAGCCCCAAATCAACTTGGTGGCAGGACGAATGTTTAATTAGGTTTTTAATTGGGAGGTGGGAGGCAGAAGGAAACTTCATCTCATTCCTCTTCCCCTGACCACACTGGAAGTAAGAGGGGTCAATGCTGCTGTGTGCTGCCTCCCCAGTGCATTCTCTGTGGAAACATGATGGCAATGCAGATTCCTCAACCAGCAGGATTGAGTCCTCCACTCACCAACTGGTGAGCAGATGACTCAATCCTGCTTAGGGTCTGTTTTCCCTGTGAGAGAATACACGGAATCTGTCTTCCTCTCCTTTTTCTCACTGATGGCCCTCCCTCTGACAGCCCCAGGTTTCTCCAGGCAACCTGATGTGGGGTGATCCAGGGCTGTTTCCACCTAACCCCAGTGAAGCCTGGATCCCACCCTCCCAGTTTAGTATGGGATGTAACAAATCCAGTGCACAGCCCTAGTATATGCACATAAGGTAAAGGTAAAGGGACCCCTGACCATTAGGTCCAGTCCTGGCCAACTCTGCGATTGTGGCGCTCATCTCGCTTTATTGGCCGAGGGAGCCGGCGTACAGCTTCCGGGTCATGTGGCTAGCATGACTAAGCAGCTTCTGGCAAACCAGAGCAGCGCACGGAAATGCTGTTTACCTTCCCGTCGGAGCAGTACCTATTTATCTACTTGCACTATGACTTGCTTTCGAACTGCTAGGTTGGCAGGAGCAGGGACCGAGCAACAGGAGCTCACCCTGCCATGGGGATTCGAACTGTCGACCTTCTGATCAGCAAGTCCTAGGCTCTGTGGTTTAACCCACAGCGCCACCCGCATCCCTTGTATATGCGCATACTATAGCCTTATCTGGGTTATACCAGATTGTATATCATGCATGTGTGATGATGTCATCATTTCATACCACCATTCTGAGTCCTTTATAGGTCTGCCCTGAGGGGCACAGTGGTGTTCCATATAGACTACAGTTGTTCAGATCATGAGATCAATTAGTAAATTATTTGCATACTTGCTTTTAATTGCATAGATATATGTTTCTGTGATATCACAATTATATGTTACTTGATCTGTGGAAAGCTAATAATATATATAACTCATTTACTGGTTTCACAAACCATCAATAAATTGAACCCTATACTTGTTTCCTTTAAACTGCCTAGAAGCAATTATAAGCTGAATTGAATAAGTGACTTGAAATGAAAATAATACAACACTTGAAATGTTAGTTTGTTGGAACTCATTAGAAGTTCCTTAACTCAAACTGAAATATAAATTTGGTTACGAACTGCAAGTTATTTTCATATAAACTATAAATCTTGGTAACACAACAATAAAACTGTTATGGCTGTGAAGAGATTAAATTATAAGAGAAGTTTTTAAGCAGCTATTATGCTGCAATTTGCTTAATGACGACTGAGAACATTTACAAATACAACCACGATCCGTGTTTACAATGATTACTGAAAAGGAAGAGCAGTTCCATTTGAGAGTACCGAATGCCTTTGACCTTATGTTTTGTAGAATGCATCAAAGTGGCATTTGCAAAAATGTTACATAAATATACTTCTTCCTCATCAACATTTTAAAGTGAATGATGTCAAACCAGATGCACAGTTCTTCATAGCTGAGAACAGGAACAGTTGCAGAGGTGGCCTTTTAGCTTGGTCCCAAGCTTGTTGCTATGCTACAGAAAAGCTGCAAAAGTCAGCATGCTATACTTGTGAAATCCTGAACACAGAATCTTTGTTAAATCTAGTAGCATTATTAATGGAAAGCAAAGAGGTTTTTCCCCCCCATACTTCCATTTTTTTATGAAACCCAAACCTTTTATTTTATTTTTTAAAAAACCAATGTTTCCTAATTTCATTTTTTCTTCCGAAGCCCAAATGCAGCTGGGAGCAGCTGTTTATAGCATCCAATTATAACGGGACCTGTTTCTTTCTTTGTCTTGTTAACACACCTGCTCTCTTTGCCCCTATACCTATTAATCAAGCTGTTCTGGAACCCAGATGCCGTCTTGTTCACTGCTACAGCCAGCTTTAATGCAAGTTTAGGTCTCTAAGGGCTTCTGTCTGGTACTTGCCAAATGAAGGAACACCCTATAAATCTGCACACAATAGGGAAGGTGAGAGCTGTAGAAACCAGCTGTCCCCCAGTGAGGCAAATAATAATAATAATAAGTGGGAGAGTAGAGCTTTGAGCAAAGCAGGCAATTTTTTAAAAACAGATTTTCCATGTGGGCACTTGCATAAATTGTGGAGAACAGGAATGAAATGGGCAAGAATAATACGCTTTGGCCAGTGCAATTATACACTTTTAAGATACAGGACTGAGACATTGTTTAGATTAGTAACTGTTGAATGGATTCTTTAAAAATGGTATTGTCGGCCTGCAAGGTAGTAATATTTCTCACAATTTACATATGTGTGCGTGTGTGTTTGTGTGGAGAGAGAGCCTTTAGCACAAACTGCTGAACTTATGCTTGGTGTCAGCTGTTTTCGAATGAGTACTTTCACTCAGCAGCCACCCGCATTCTTAGAACCAGTTTGTTTTTCATGAGAGCCCCTTGGTTGTGGGGCTGCATACAAAAGTATGAGAAGTTCTTCAGTTCTTTGGTTAAGATATTGACACACAGACTGCTTTCATTTGTTAGAAGTGGGATTTTTATTTTTATTTTTTTGTCCTTTAGAATAAAATTGCAAAGTGACTCTTCAAACTCATATTGAGTGTGTTTGCGCATACAGTTAATGTTAAACAATGCAGCGTTTAAACAATATGGCCTCCTTATCTCTGACATCTCTTAATGTCTATTTTAAATGCCAACAAAGATCACCAGTTGCCTGGTAATTTATTCTGAGTTTCTGGCAAATGTGCTCATCTGACACTTCAAATGCTACTTCACATTCCGCTGCTATAAACCCCTTTACTAATTTCATTATGGTTTCATGTTCATTTAAAAATGGTGTGTGTGTGTGTCATCTCAAGCATTGTAATCCAATGATCATGATGGTGACACATTCCTGGTAATCAGCAGCAGCCCATTTGGGTGTCCCTACTGTTTACAAGTAAGGCAGGAAAGTGGCAAGGCTGGGACTACATATCCACACTAGTGGAGCTGCTGAAGTTTGTACTTCCTAGCTATCACAACAGATGGGCTTTTGGACATGTATGCAAGAAAAACAAGTCATTGTGATCTACTTAAGCTGTAGGATGCTCCAAAGATGCTCCAAAGATTCCCTCAGATACCGGCACCCTTTTGTGTAGAAATGTATCATAACACATAAAACGTAAAATCTGACACTATCATCAGAAAATAGGAAGGTATAATGGAGGTCCCAATCAAGTGTTAAAAACAGTACAGCATTACATATTAAAAACTTCACTGAACAGGATGAGGGATAGCACAAAGTTGGAATAGATATTGCTCTGGGGCTGCTGTCTAAGGCTGTGAAGGAGGAGAAACCCAGTAGAGCTGTAGGCAGATAAAATCTGTGGCCATTTGTTTACTTACTATGCTTTACACCCTGCCTTTCCTCCGGGGAGCTCAAGATGGAGTACAGGGTTTGCATACCCATCCTTTTATCCTTACATCCCTATATGCAAGCCTGAGAAAATCAGTAACTGCATACCCCTCAACCATCCCACTTTGAGTGGGACATCCTGGAATGTCCTGGGTGGTGTTTTTTTTTGGTCCAGTGCTTTGGCACGAGTCAGCTGGTTTGCACCAGAGCATTGGACCAAAAGACACTTGTTTTTGGTCTTACGCGCTGGCACAAATCAGCTGGCTCCATGAGAGCTCAGGACCAAAAAATTATGAGTGTCTCAATTGATCAAAGGGATGTTGGAAGGTATGTGACTGGCCAAAAGTCATCCTGTGAACTTCATGGCTGAGGGGGGAATTTGAACCCTGGCCTCTCAAGTCATAGTTAAAAACTGTAACCCCCACAACACACTGGCTCTCTGAGGATAAATTTGTTTTGAATATTTTTTGTGCATGTGTGGATTCAGTATAAAGTACTTTGAACATACATACATTCCAGATTTTGTCGAAGATTATACCCAAACTCTTAACAGACGGTGCTGGCACTAATTGCACCCCCGCAAGAGATGGCAGTTGCCCCCCCAATCCCATATCGTCCTGACCCAGCCAAAGGACCTTTGTCTTCGAAGGATTTAACTTCAACCGGCTCCCACGTAACCATCTGGCCACAGCTTCCAAACATCTGATCAGTGTGTCTGGGGCCGAGTCAGGATGGCCGTCCATCAACAGACAGAGTTGAGTGTCATCAGCATACTGATGGCAGCCCAACCCAAAACTCCAGACAAGCTGGGCGAGGGGGCACATAAAGATGTTGAAAAGCATCGGGGAGAGTATCGCACCCTGCGGCACTCCACACACCAAGGAGTGGCACGGCGACAGTCCCCCCCCCCAAGCGCCACTCTCTGTCCCCTGAAATTTATCTGAGAGATAGTCAGTAAACCTGATTTAGAAATAATTTGTGGAAATAGCTTGCTTGCCCTTAATGAACATATATGCAAATCCAAACCTGCAAGTTATTGCAAATGTCTTGCAGTTTTATTTCTTTGAAGTGTTGTTATAAAAGTGTAATTCAATGACCACCAAAGCCAATATTACTTTGCCAAAGTCAATGTAATGGACACTGAATCAATTTGTAAAAAACTTTAATTCCAAAAATACCGATTCTCCAAAGCAATGCAAACCTAAAATGAAAAACACAATTAATGCTGCTGATGTTTTTGATTTATGCTCTTTTAAAACATCTATGAAGGTAACAGAAAGTGCATTGCATAATATCTAGAAAATCAAATTAATTCTGGTTTTATTCTTACTTCTCGCTTGAATAGCCAGTGGTTGGTTTTAGGTGTGATTTTTTTCTAATTCGTCACCTAAGCCATGCACCCTTGGAAGAAAAATGGAATGTAAAAATAATCAATGAAGAAGAGCAAATATATCATTTTGTGTATTTAGGCCTTGGTTACAGATGAGTATGAGTTCCTTAAAGCAGTTCTTCTCAAGCAAAATATTGATCTGCACATATGTTTATGGAAAACTGAAAAGGAATGATACCACTCCTCGACTTTCAAAGGAGTACTTGCCAAAGGTTGCCCCTGTTGTACTCTGCAGCTTGTTCCTCTATTAATGATGTAATTGATACAGTTAGTGGACTGACAATAATTCTGAAACTAAGGAATTAGATAAATGTGAAAAATAAATATTCTCACACTTCCGCCTTCCTTTTTGAATAAAATTAGATTCATTTTATAAAGATGCCAGAATGTTGCATTACTTTAGGTTCAACATCTTTATTGCAATAAAGACCTCCCCATTTGTGGAATGTTCTCCCAGCGCCTTCACTATATACCTTTAGGAACTAGGCAGAAATGTTCCTCTTTAGCCAGGTCTTTGGCTGATTGACATCCAATGCCCTGTGTTGGGGAGAGTGGGGGTTATTGGGTTGTTTTTGTTTTTATTATGTATCTTGTGTTTTTATATTATGATTTTTTGTTGTAACCGCCCTGAGACTTACAGGTATAGGGCTGTATACAAATTTAATAAATAAAAATAAAACATTTCATGTGGGTGTTAATATAAACTACGGAATGCAGCCCCACAAGCTGTAGTGCACTTATTTGTTTTTGAAAATGTAATTGTTTTAAAGTGTTTTTAATATTAACGCTGTGTTTTAATTGTTGTAACCTGTCCTGGAATCTTAGAGTAAGGGCAGGCAATAAATTGTAATAATAACAATTGCAGCAGCAACAACAGCTGCTAACATGGATGGCTTTAAAACAGGGGTCAGCAAACCTTTTCAGCAGGGGGCAGGTCCACTTGTTCATTAAACTTTAATTAGTTTAATGTTAAGTAAACGTCCAGTGCGCTTCCAACGCCATAAGTCTTATCTCAGCAGAGAATTTCGTGCAGCGGCTGAAGAAGGCAGGAGAGTCAGTACCTTTCAATGAAGAATCCTGGAGCAAGCACTTTGGAACTCAGGGAAAAACTTTATTCACAAAAGAAAAACCCTGGCGATAAAGCACACATGCTTTTATCTCCGGCATAAAGAAAACTTTACTCTAAACTTAACTCATATCAGCAAACACGCCCATGGCCACAAACTGAGTCTGCGAGTCAGATCAAGGGGAGAAGAAAGGGGGGAGAAACACGGGTGAACTGACTCTTTATACAAACTAACTCACATTCCTGGATGCTTAATGACTTCCAGCTGCTCAGTGATTAGAGCGACTTGTTATCTCTTAACCCTTTAATACCAACACCACTGTCCCTCAGACCTTGTGGGGGGCCGGACTGTATTTTTTTTGGGGAAAGGGAACGAATTCCTATGCCCCACAAATAACCCAGAGATGCATTTTTAATAAAAGGACACATTCTACTCATGTAAAAACATGCTGATTCCTGGACCGTCCACGGGCCGGATTGAGAAGGCGATTGGACTGGATCCAGCCCCCGGGCCTTAGTTTGCCTATCCATGCTTTAAAAGATTAGGCCAATTTACAGTGTATAGGGCTATGAATGCCTTCTGGCCTGCTGACTATGTTGTATCTCCACTGTTGGAGGCAGTATGCCTCTGAAGAGCAATTACTGGGAACCACAAGTGGTGAAAGTGCTTTTGCACTCAGGTCTAGCTTGCAAGCCTCCCATTGGCATCTGGTTATCCTCTGTGAGAACAAGATGTTGGACTATAAATGACCTTTGCTTTGATCCAGTAGGGTGGTTCTTAAGTTCACAGTCACAGGCAAGGCTTATAGAAGCTGAGCAACAGGGAGTTAGCTTGTAAAGGTAACCTTTCCACCTGTCAAAAATAGTGGCTGGTTATCTGACCCCAAGGTGAACTCCCCTTTCCACATCTGATTGCCCCTGGGTTCCTTTTGAATTCACCAAAATATGCTTTTGAAATAGAGATACAGTCTTGTGTTCCTTAGAGAGGCAATGGCAAAGAACCTCTTTACTGAGAGTTCCTGATTAGTTCTGAAAAAAAGAAAGAAAATAAATGTGCTTTAGAGGCAACTGAGTATAGAGAGGGTTGAAGCAGGAAAAGGGTTTACCTAAAGCAGTGGTGAGTAACCTCTGCCTCACAGGACAAATTTGGCCTGCCTGGCCTCCCCATTTGGCCTGCCATTTGTGGGCGAAATATGTTCAGGGGATGCAAGATTGGATATCTGTATGCTAAGCTCTTGGTCCAGTAAATTTCAGGTTCAGATCTCACCAATATATACAATCTTTGTTTGAAAATAATGTCCTTGGTCATCTGAACAGCTTTCTCAGAAGCAATGTGGAAAGCACATTAGGTGCATCATTCAAAGCGTATGCTGTAAAGCAAATGCAGAGTGCAGTTTGTATTAGACATTTAATGGAAACGCAACCACTTCATTAACTCTGCAGCATTATTATGTGCTCTATATCATTATGTGATCCAAATAGGCTGTCAACAAGCATTACATTTTAAGCAGCTTTAATTTAAATGTAATCTTTGCTTTAAATTTAGACAATGCCTTCAGGAATCCATATGATCACTCAGTGATAAAGCTAATTATTTCTTCATGTAAGCATTGAAATATACCTATATGTGGCAGAAATTTAAATCAGCCCTTTGCTCGTTGTCCCCATCCATCCCTGAATTAGCAATACCTTAAGTGTGACTCTGTTAGGAACGTGATATATTGTACTAATATACTAGTAAAAGCACCGTGCACGCAATAATTTTGGTCTGGAAAAACAATGTTGGCTATTTTTGTGGCAATAAAGCTATTGCATCTGACTGTCTACTCAACCTGAAATCTTTAAGAAAGCATCTTTCTCCTGAGAATTCCATTACAGCAGTATAGTAAAAAATGGATGGGCTCCCTTCCCAGAGCACTGCAGCATTAAAAAAAAAAAAAAGAGTGTCTTCTCTCTTTCCCCTCTCTGTTGCATTATTTAGCTGTTAGAGTGGTTACTTCGATGGTGGTGTATATTTTGAGGAAAATTCCATTTTAAAAGCTGTGAATGCCTAACCCTTTTTATGCCAATGCTGAGAATCACTGAAAAACATATTATTTCTTAGGAGGAAATAAACTGTACTTGATCTTCTTGAAAGCTGTAGTTCATAGGAAGCAATTTAGGCACAAGTTCTATTTCTATGCATGTAACTAAAGGTCAAGCTAGATGTGTGCATTAGTTCCCAGCCCCTGTGTTTAGCCCGAATCAATAACAAGGAAGTAATGTTTTGTCCAATTATGTTGGAAGAATTTCAGTTAGTTCAAGGATGTGGACAGGGTACATAGATAGGTGCAGGCAGACACTTGCATTCCCGACCCATAGCCCTGGAAAATTGTCCAGGCACATAGTACTGAAAGCTGGCCAAGTTATTTAGGCATCCAAGGCAGAGAATCACTTTGCCTAATGGTAGGGCCAGCTCTGTCTGCTTATCTAAAAAAAGCTTTACCTGTTTAATGAATGCACATTTGGCAGTTAGATGCATGGCAGCAAGGAGAATGTAAAAGCTGGAAGTGAGTAGTTTTGATTGCTTCAAGACACAGTCCTATGCATTCTTACCAAGAAGAACATGGATAGGCTTTGGCCACTCCAGCATAACCCTGTGAATGCTGGCTTAGAAGGAAGCCCCCTGCAATATTCAATGGCTGTTACTCCCAAGCAAGATGTCAGCCTCCCTCCCAGATAAATAAGTTTAGAATTGCAGCCCACTAGGAAGCAAGTGTAAATTAACTAAGTGGGACTTACTTATAAGTAGGCATATGCCAAATAGTTTTGCAATCTTCTCATTTATTGGTAAGATCCCTTCTGTCCCTGTAAAATGCATCCTGTTTGTCCCAGACAACCATCAAGGCTTCTCAGGTTGTTATTTAAGCTAGTGAATGGTTGTTGGGGCGTGGCAGCCCAGTGCTGAATGGAAGTCACCTTAAATCTCACACTATTTGCTCTCCTAAGCAAGCCATAAAGACAAAAACAAGTACAGTAAAAGGTAGGGGAGGAGAGTCATTAGTCTTTAATCCACCACATCTCATTTTCATTCACCCCCCCCCTCTTCTGAGGTTTGTAGCGGAGATGGAGGACAACATTTCAATGCAGAGTGACAGGAATGAAAATGCCTTTAACAAAATTAATAGCCTTTCCCTTTTACCTTGGACACCCCAGTGAACCACCTGCACTCCTTGCCTCATTTCCAGTTTTACTTCTTTACTTACAATGTGTTTTTTCAGGCAGGAAATCCCGTAATTGAAGTGCATCCATAAAAAGGCTCTGTGTCTGATACTCGCCAAACAAGTCTGATGTAAAGGGAGACTAGATAACAGAGCCTGGGAAGGCAACCTTATAGGTTAGGGAAGTTCATATGGGCAAAGGTGCCCCTTTGAATAACCTCTAAATTTGGGCAAAGGGGGTCCTTTTAAGATTATGATCATTGTGAGCAGAAGCTTATAGATTTGGCTTTTCCTGAGTTGCCATGGTCCAGTAATGCTATAGGATTACAGCTCCCCAGGCACCAGGGGGTGGAAGGAGAACAGCTGAGAATTGAATCAGCTGAGCTTAAAATATGATTGAATTTCAAAGCTGCCATTTCTAGCTCAAGGCCTTTGCCTTGCAATAAATATATTAAAGACCACCTGCAATTCTGCGCTCCTCCATGTCTTTGCACATAAACAAGACGGTATGGCAAGGGAAGAAAAGGTAACAAAATTTCACCAGTCCAACTAGTCCACCGAATGGGCTATATTACATGAAAAGAGAACCCAGCTAGATTTCAATAACCTTAAGATGATGATAAAAAGTAGCCAAGCCTATCTGTTTAATTCTGTAGCATAGCCAATGTCCATAGCCCTCATTGTCAAAGTTGTGACTTCTCTTTCTTTCCTAATAGCTTGATCCTATATAAACACTTCTTTTTCCTGCATAGAGGCAGCCTGTGGAGTTCATGGCTGCTGGAGGTCACTAAGTCATATAGTGAAACAAGATTACTGAGGTAGATAGGTAATTTTATGAATAGTAATATAGTTATACGTGCTGAGGTGAAAGTAATTAAACTGTGTGCTTCAGGAATCAAAAACAGAAGTTCTTTAATATAGTTTGCTAAAGACTAAATAAAGGTTTGCAAGACCAAATGTTCTGACCATATCATTATGATCTGAAGCAGATGAAAATGAAGCAGTTGCACAATGACCCACTTCAGACAACCTTTTCTAATTTTCTGAACTATTATTTGGACCACTGAGAACTTACTGTGTGAGAACTTACTTTCCCTGCCTCCTCCTCTGGAAGATTTCTAGCTTCCTTTTTCTTGTTGGTTATAACCATAGTTTCCTATGATATCAAAATCAGCCAAAACTATGTAACTAGGATTGCCTCAAAACCATGGTTTGCAAAACCAACCCATACATAATTTCAAGTTATGTGTTGGGGGAATCCTCTCAGCTGAGCCACTCAGTGCTATGAAGTCGTGAACCACAACCCAAAAAGAGGTGCTACTTCCATACTGCAAATTGATGAGATATTTGCATACATTATACAGTTTTAACTATTAATCAAAGCCAGTTTCAAACTTGCATCCTTCAGATCATTCTTTTCATATCTACCAAACAGCCAAGGAGCCTCTGGTACATTTGTCATATAATCCTTGCAGACTGTAGACAATTTGGGCGCACATTTCCAGGTCCATAGTTCACAAAAAGTGGTTGCCGGAGTCTTTATTGGACTTCGATTTTGCCCTGCAGTGTATATCCTAGTACACATTCTGTACCCTGTGGCAGCACACTGCAGGAAAAGACCAATAGCAGTAGGCAAGCTGTCTTTTAATGAAGTTTGTCTTGTATAACTGATCTTTTCTTTCAAGTACCTCTGATAAGCTTCAGAGGAACTCCAGGGTTCCCTGAAACACAGTTTGAAACCTACCAATCCAAAGCATCAAAAGAGGCTGATGTGATGTATCTCAGGTACCTGAAATTATATTTCTAAAAAGAAAAGGTGTCTAGCTAGCACCTAGGCAGTAACCTGGAGTTCAGATGGGTGTGCAGTCCTAAACTAGTTAGCCTTGCTTAAAGGACTAGCTCCACAAAATTACTGCTTTATTCCCATAAGCTTAGAAAATGAGTGACTATAGTTCAAGAGACCCGGGGAAGGTTCCAGAAGAATTAGTGTTAAATTCAGGAGTTCTTGACTTCAATCTCTGTTGTTAAATGGGACAGAAATAAGGAAGTACGGTAGCAATAAGCAAAGTGAGCATAGAACTCTGGACATTTTGATGGACAATATTCTGAGAAATGTTTGTTGAGCAATTGTTCTGTGATGGTTAGAGGGTCAAATTCGGACCTGAGGAGGCTCAGGTGCAAATCCCAGCTCAGCCACAAAGTTTCTTGGATGATTTTGGTTCTCCCACTCTTTCTGGGCCTAATCAATCTCACAGGGTTGTTGTGAGAGTAAAATGGGTGACTTGTATTGAACTCTTTGAAGAAAAGGCATGGTAAAACTCTTAATAAAAATAAAATAAAATAAAATGCTGGTTTAATTCTATGCATCAGTTGCGGTCGGTATGAAACTTTAAATTATATCAATCTTCTCACAAAAGAGCAAAGCATTTATTTCTGCCATTTTAGAATTGTATGTGAGAATGGAAGCCCAATTATTAAGATTGTGGAGTACTTCTGTTATTTTTATTACATTGATTTGTGGAGACAATGATGGCAAAACTCCCACTGATTTAATGGTTTTGGACGGTGTACTCTGTTTTGAGTGATCATAAGAGAGTTATACCACATTATTGTTATTGTTATTATTATACATTGCTTTTCCCCCTGATTGGACTCAAGGCAGCTTACAGATACAAATAAGGACTGCTAAAAACAATTAGGGGAAAAAGAACATTTAAAACAATTAAACGTCGATAGAAATAAAACTATATACATACATAAAATTATTAAAAACCATACCAGTAATTAAAATAAAAACAGCACAGCACCACCCCTTTCATTAAAAGTAGTCAGTTCCCAAAAACGTGTTGGGATTCCCACTGTTTCAACACCCAAGCTTTGAAACAAAATATCAATTTTATTTCTTACAAAGCTTTTTGAGTAAATGAGCATGAACCACTCCTACAACTTTCAGCTTCTTAGCATCTGAAATATAGTCGTTGTTGCTGTTCTAAATAGCATTGTTTCACCTTCTAGAACACGATGAATGTCTCACAAACCAACACAGCTGTGATGAAAATGCACTCTGCTTCAATACCGTGGGAGGACATAACTGTGTTTGCAAGCCAGGTTTTACTGGAAATGGCACTGTATGCAAAGGTAAGGTATCAGAACAAAACCGCAATTGTTTATTGTCTTGCTGGATTTTACCTTTTCATTGATAAATGCTAAAGCTGTACCTGGAAGACGAATAATTCAGGCCCAACAACTTTAAGCAGAACCAATAGAAACCTAGTCAATTCATTTTAGCATATACTCTTCTTATAAACCAGACAAAGCAGTGATTTCATGTTTACCACCAAATGCAGTGGAGAATTGTGAGCAATTACAACTCCCGGGAATATGCATTGATGTAAAACATTCAGTGATAAATGCACTGCCAGTGTGTTGTGTCAATATCTGCTTTGTGTTTCATATAAGTGTTTATATTTCATATAATCATAGCATTTGTAGAGTTGGGAGAGACCATGAGGATCATCTAGCTCAAGCCCCTGCAAAGCAGGAATATTTTGCCCGAGTGGGGCTTGAACCCACAACCCTGAGATTAAGAGACTCATGTTTTACCATCTGAGCTATCCCAGCTGTCGTTCGTTGATCTTCTTTTGCCCAGAATGTTGGAGAGGTTGTGATGGACAGGCTCTGGGTCAGCCTCCTGTTGATCCAGCAACCAGTGAGAGCTGGGGAGACTAACAGCCAATCAGGAGCCAGGGGGCAGGGAGTTAAAGTTGGAAGCTTACAGTTTAATGGCCAGATAGGGAATTGCCTCTCATTGAGGACTATTTGTTAAGATATGTGGGCGCTAGCTGCCAATGTGGGCAGTTGGGGGTTTGGGCTATTTGAGTGGGGTTAGCTACTCAAGGCAACACAGTTTGAATTCCTCAAGAGGAAGTTGGATGAATAAGTGTTGCTGGATAGGAACACAGATAGCCATTCTAAATGGGAAAAGTCTACCTGAGATTTGGTTTGGAAAAGGGTTCTGTTTAACAATTATCTGCAAAGGGTGTGTATCTTAAACTAGGTTTTGTGCATCATTTGTGAAACAATAAACCCTCATAGGGTGAAATTAAATAAACCCTTAGTTTTGTTTCAGAAGTCCTTCCTTATACAGTGGTACCTCTGGTTACATATGCTTCAGGTTACAGACTCTGCTAACCCAGAAATATTACCCCGGGTTAAGAACTTTACTTGTGCGGCGGCGGTGCAGCAGCAGCAGGAGCCCACATTAGCTAAAGTGGTGCTTCAGGTTAAAAACAGTTTCAGGTTAAGTACAGACCTCCAGAATGAATTAAGTACTTAACCAGAGGTACCACTGTACGTTGAACTTCTGGGTGAAGAGTGAATAGACATTGGGCCATCTTTACATAAGTTTAATACCTTGCAACTCTTTAATCTTAAATGCTATTAGTTATTTCTAGACCCCTCCTGTGTGAATAGCAGAAAGAGTTTTATCCATCAGCACACCCACAAAATCAGTTATGTTGCCCCCATCTTCAGGTATGGCGTCTGTCACAGAGGCAAGCAAACTTGGTTATCGGCTGAGTTTTAGAAACTTCCAAAGTCTGTAATTGAAGGCCTTTGCTTCCTGCCAAGGGAGTGACCGTCATTAGCTGAATAAGCATTCATGCAACATTTAAAAACACACCAAACATAGACAGAGCCATTTGTATGGCTCTGGCTCCCTCCCTTCTAGCAGGATGTCAATTTTCTTGAGAAGATCGCAGCAAATGACCCCCTCCCCCAATGTTTTTGAGCCTTAAAATGTCAAAGCACCATTGAATGAAGGCTGTGCATCCATGGAAAAGGGCCTACCATAGCACTCCTGCAAAGTTCAAAGAAGACCTCAGGCTGATGTAATTAAGCCCATCAGATTTATCACTGGCAATGTGACAAACATCACATTAGACTTTTTAAGATCATGGATGAAAACATGATGGGCTGGAAGGCTACAGTGTCTAATACATGAGCAAGTGAGGCTCAAAATCCTTCCTAGTCAGGCATGTAGGAAAAAGTACCTTTGCCCTTGGACTCAGTACAATCGAAGGCTACCACATTAACTTAAAACATTCACAGTGTGTTAATTTAAGATATTTACAGTGCTTTCATTTTTTGGTATTTGCAGTTCATGTCTACTCTCAGGTAAGTGGGTATAAGATTGTTTCCTTAATATTTTGTTTTTTACAATAGTATTGTGGGATCCTTTCCCACAATACTATTACTAATACTGAGAGCCAGTGTGGTGTAGTGGTTAAGAGTGATAGACTCATAATCTGGGGAACCGGGTTCGCGTCTCTGCTCCTCCACATGTAGCTGCTGGGTGACCTTGGGCCAGTCACACTTCTCTGAAGTCTCTCAGCCCCACTCACCTCACAGAGTGTTTGTTGCGGGGGAGGAAGGGAAAGGAGAATGTTAGCCGCTTTGAGACTCCTTCGGGTAGTGATAAAGCAGGATATCAAATCCAAACTCCTCCTCCTCCTCTTCTTCTTCTTCTTCTTTCATTTTTCTTTTTTTATGGTTTCAGCTTTCTGCAAAGATGGTTGTAGAAATGGTGGAGCCTGTATCGCTTCCAATGTCTGTGCCTGCCCACAAGGATTCACAGGCCCAAGCTGTGAAACTGGTGAGAAATCCTCTCGTTGACTTGCAAAGTCAGTCTTACATTCTTACATAAAGTCATACAAAAAATTATACTTTTTAAACATGTATCTAAAATTAAGTGCAGCTGTGGAAGGGTAACTAGATCATTTGCTCTGTGTTTCCTTTCAGTAAATTCTTCTGCATCAAATGTAGTCATGGAATATATTTTTTGCATCACTATTTTTGGTACATAGAATTGTTACTGCGTGTATGTGGGCATTATTTTAGTTTTAATTGTGATTGTTTTCAGTTGTTGCTACAACCTAGAATGGAGTTGCGCAGATCTTGAATTTATGTTTATCTCAGGTTGAAGCAAATAAGCATCTTTCTGCAGCATAGATATATTGAAATATTATCTAAAGCTAGGTAATGACAATATTAGCAATGCAGCGAATCATAAGTACATTATATTGTAGCAGTAAGCCCCGCTGAGTTCATTAGAAATTATTTCTATCTTATGGCTATGATCAAACCAAACTACTTATGTGTGGCTTACAGTGTACTGGGGCAACAAGAGGGAAAGTCTGGGTTTTGAAATTTATGCAAAAAGCTTTCCAATTGTGTAGTTTTTATTTGTATAACCCTGTTTGTCTATGTCCACTTTCACATGCATACTGCACGTTACATAGATTACAGGACTACTACTGATCCATGAACAGAAAACTATATATATATATATATATATATATATATATATATATATATAATTTGCATTCCATTTCTGATTGAAAAATGAAAATAGAAATTTAGCATTTTGGCTAAAATCTGAAAATTGCCTTGTGTTCTGTCAGAACTGCTTCCCATGATCTTACTTTGGTTGTCATTCTAATGCCAAGGAATGTATTCAAATTTCAGTGAAGTCCAATCTTCGTTGTGAACTATCTTACCTGATCAGTCATAAGCTAAACAGTATTTGTACAAAACATCTGGAAGGAAGATGCTATAAAGAGATACAGGATAATCAAGCCATAGTTCTATCAAAAAGATTTTCAAACAGCTGTCAGGTCTGTGTGTGATGTTATCAAGCTCTAAACAGCAATGGTCCACCTGAGAAGTGAAAAATAATCTTGCTGTTCTTAGGTAAAAACTGCCATTGTAGTAACAGTTTCATCTAGAAAGAATACACATTTCTCTGCAAATGGATGGGGCTATTTTCAAACATTACTTGAGGGCAAATAATGCATATAGGTTTGTTTTACTTTGGGTGGTATCCAGTGGTGTCACTCAGCTGATGGTAAGGCTTCTAAGGATCTCAAGGTGGCATATATGGTTCTCTTCCTTCTTATTTAATCCCCCACAACAACCCTGTGAGGTAGGTTAGATTGTGAGGCAGTGACTAGTCCAAGGTCCAAGGTCACCCAGTGAGCTTCATGACCAATAATACATCATTTCTCTGTTTTATAACTTCATTTGCATACCTGAGGTTTGGAAGATTTAAATTCAGCTCAGGTTAGAGGCTTGCCCAGGTAATTGCTATAGATTAGATCTCTCTAGAGTTACGTGTCACATTCTGTGGAAGCTAAACATTTTGCATGTGTGACTGCTGCTCTTCACTGCAACTTTAAATTAATTTGTTCAGGTGCACTGGCCATGATAATAGAAAGATTTAGATTATGACTGTTCCTAGGGGAGGCTTGCATAAAATCCTTTTAATTCCGGTACTCATGGTTTCTTAGAAAAATAGTTTTACTACTACTCAGAATATAATTTATTGTCAAAGCTGCCACAAAGCTTGTTAAGTGTGCTGATACTGCTAAAGCTGCTGGAGTATTTAGCACTTCAGATATACTGCTGTGTTCAGATAACAGTAGTCACAATGAACCCATACCCACTTGATTTGTAAGATCGCTAACTGGATTTGGTCTGAGCAATTATATAGGACTCCAGGTGACCCTAACCAAATTCTAATCAAGAAAGTTTGTCCACGCTTCATTTTCCCTTCTCTTCGTTTCTTCCTTTGCCCATCCCACTGAATGGGTAGCCAGGTAGCAGAAGGACAAGAACTTGCCTCTTCATGCTTCATCTCTGGCAAGGCAATGAACAGATTCACTCACTGAAAAGGAAGTGAAATCTATGCTTCCCAATAGGCTGCTGATCAGCCCTCGACAAATATGTAGATATATCACCCTTGTACCTGGCACTGCTCAGGAATTCTTGTTGTTGTTGTTGTTTAGTCGTGTCCGACTCTTCGTGACCCCATGGACCAGAGCACGCCAGGCACTTCTGTTTTCCACTGCCTCCCGCAGTTTGGTCAAACTCATGCTGGTAGCTTCGACAACACTATCCAACCATCTCGTCCTCTGTCATCCCCTTCTCCTTGTGCCCTCCATCTTTCCCAACATCAGGGTCTTTTCCAGGGAGTCTTCTCTTCTCATGAGGTGCCAAAGTATTGGAGCCTCAGCTTCACGATCTGTCCTTCCAGTGAGCACTCAGGGCTGATTTCCTCCAGAATGGATAGGTTTGATCTTCTTGCAGTCCATGGGACTCTCAAGAGTCTCCTCCAGCACCATAATTCAAAAGCATCAATTCTTCGTCGATCAGCCTTCTTTATGGTCCAGCTCTCACTTCCATACATCACTACTGGGAATTCTAAGAAACCCAAAAGTCAGAGCAGTTTTGAAAGGTTCAGCCCACCATCTTGATTCAAAATGGACTCCAATTGTATCCAGTCTTAGACAAAAGCCAGCTCTGTGATGTCAGGAACCATTATTTAAAGTTTGGTGATGGCATATTGAGGAAACAACTTTCTGAAGTATACAGCAGATACAATCAAAAGAAAGAGAGAATATAACTCAAGGATCTTTTACATTCTGTGTGCATCCTAGCCCTATTTCCATAAATCAATCTTTTGCCCTCCTTTAATTAGTATTCAGGATGAATGTCTGTTTCTACAGATGTAAAGATAAAATAGGTCACCATTAAAGTTTGTACTTTTCACTAAGTAAGAAGTGTGCCAGGATTTAATAAGTCAGACTGGGGTCAGTTTCCCTAGCTCCTTTTATGCCATAAAGAAACGCATTGTGGTTCATTTTTTCCTAGCAACTTAAATGTTATACAAAATAGAATTTTCCTGTCAAGTTAATCATGCAGCTCATAAAGCACTTTGAGGAGTGTGAAAGGAAAAAGAAAATTGCTTAGTCTCTGCTCAGACTAAGATTCTGTTTCTTTTATTTGCTGCTTTTATTTTATATTTTAGTCAAGGGATCCCCTGCACTTCTACAGGAAAGGGGAATAATAATTGTGTATTTTGATAATTGCCTTCGTATCTCCTTGGAAAAATTAAAGACTTCTTTTACAACAACAATGTTAACATGTTGCTAAACATGTGTCAACAGAAGTTCACAAATATTGTCTTGGTTTGTTAGCTAGCTATTATTTCTTCGCCCATTTGCGTTAGGGGGTGTAGAAGGCAAGAAACAGCAAGAGTCTCCACTGTTGCTCATTGAAGAGATTACCTTCTCCAAACTCTGCCAAAAAGAATCCTACTTACTAGAAAGCCAAGGGGACTGGCCCCGGTGAGCTGGCAAGTTGATTTGTGGGTCTCTGGGTATAGTACCACAAAGGACCAATTTGTGTGACCAAAATGGAAGCTTTGTAGAGCAGCAGCCCCTAAAAAGAAAATGAATGCGTGTTGCAGCTTGGGTTGTCTCCTGACTTGGCCACTGCAACCTTCTCCTCTCTAGGCTTTCATTATTTCCTTATCGCTATTACATCTCCATTCACAACTCTGCTACCCAAAAAGGTTCACCTTCCTTCTTATTACTAAGATGACATGCAGCCCCGTCTTTAATCCCTACACTGGTATCCTCTCTACTCACAGTGTCAGCACAAGCTCTTCATCCTTCAAAGCTTTTCTCCATCCTCTTAACTAAACTTCAGTATGTGGAATTGAAATGAACATAGAATAATTCAGTGCATTCTTATGTACATCTACCCACTGGGTTAAACGAGACATATTCCCAGGTAAGTGTGCATAGGATTGCACCTGATACTTCAAGGTCCTATATTCCCACCCCCTTGCTGTATTGCTTGCTTATATATGGTTTCTTATAACTATATCTGGTTTTATGTTGTGTTTTATTTTGGGTTTTTTCTTATTATTATTTTGGGTTTTTTCTGGACTCCCTTGGGAGGAAGAGCAATTCATAAATGCAATAAATAAATAAATCCATTGTGTTGAATTGCAGATTGCAAGCTCCAAGGGGTGGTAGGAGTCTGCCTTCGTGTTTATTTTCCGTAAAGCACCCTGAACACTGATTGTGTGCTGCATAAATAACAAAATAATTTGGGGATTTCCTGAATATTTATCTTGCTTTGGTTTTACTAAGAGATCTTTGAAATGAAAGGTTTGATTCTGTTCGCTTCAGGTCTGCAAATAATAACATTCTCAAGGTCCCAGGCCTCAGAGAGGTTAGGCTGGCCTCAACTAGAGCCAGGGCCTTCTCGGCTGTGGCTCCAATCTGGTGGAATGCTCTGTCACAAGAGACTAGGGCCCTGCGGGACCTGACATCTTTCCGCAGGGCCTGCAAGACAGAGTTGTTCCACCAGGCCTTTGGTCAGGGCGCAGCCTGACTCCCTCCTCTGGCAATCTGCACAGAATTTTGCTTAATCGGTTGCCATTAATTTGATTTTAATTAATTTTTATAATGAAATATTTTTAGAATGTGTGATTATTTGATTGTTTGATTATTTGATTGTTGTTAGCCGCCCTGAGCCCGGCTTCGGCTGGGGAGGGCGGGATATAAATAAAATTTATTATTATACAATGCTAATATATAGAGGATTGGCCAGGAGAGACTGTTATCACTACCTTACCATGTTGAGTCGGTCACCTTTGCTCTGTCAAGACATGTGAGGAGGTGGGTTGGGTGCAGGGATAGAGGAAGACCTCCCATTCTCTGTCACAAATGTGTATAACCCTACACAAGGCTAGGGAGAGAGGGAGAACAGAACTCTATTATTTCTTATGGCAGTCTTTCATTGCAGAGGTGCTATGCTTGGGTGGACTGGATCAAATCCTTAGTTCTTAAATTTATAGTGTGGCATAAATAAAACATGAAAAGGAAGTTTCAGCACTACATTATAAATATAATTTATTTCCACATATGAAGAGAATAAAGAATGACCTTCATTACTCACTCCAAGCTCTTTCCTTTATGAATTATGGTCCATTATATTATTATAGGAAATAAAGTGAATAATGACAACAGCCAATTCCCCCTCCACCCTTTTATTATCCCTTTCCCTGTGTTCATTTTAGAGGTGGCAACAGTGTTCATATTTAGTACAATATACATATGGTCTACTTTTGGCCCAAGCCTGTATTATCACTAAAACATTGTTTTAAATAAATTCACAAAATGTATACTTTTCCATGGGCACATGAATCCAAACTAAAAGAACAGTACATTACCCATATAAAAAGAGCAACCTGATGCAATTAATCAGCAACAGGTAAATGCTACTGTTATCAGGATTAAATCCTGGTCCAGAAAAGAGAAGAAAGTTTGTGAATGCGTATTTCTTTGAAGGATTGCAGCTGTTGCAGATCACATGCATAAGGGACAGAAAGCCGTTCCATACACCTGCCTTCCATTGGGCAGATGGGAAGGTGCATTTCATTGGCCTTGCAAGGCTGGTGCCTATACATCCATGAACTCAAGCACTAGGCGTGTGCAACATCATGACAAGGCTAGGAGCTTGGACTACATATATCCAGATTTTACTTTTCATCCTAAGCCATGGTAAGCCATGTGTGACGGGTCCCACCTCTGTATAACTCCATAACGACCAAGGGTTATCTTGAGGTTTTGGAAATGTTAATTTAATATACGTGCAGAAATTGATTGATGGATAGTTGTTTGAAAAGGATTTAAGTTAAAGAGTAAATATATTGCAATGACAGCCTTGGCTATGTATACCTGAAGGAGCATCTCCACCTGCATGGTTTAGCCCAGACACAGAGGTCCAGCTTCCAGGGCCTTTTGGCATTTCCCTCACTGTGAGAAGTGAGATTATAGGGAACCAGGCAGAGAGCCTTCTCAATAGTGGTGCCCACCCTGTGGAATGCCCTCCCATCAGATGTCAAGGAGATAAACAACTGTGTGGCATTTAGAATACATCTGAAGGCAGCCCTGTATAAGGAACTTTTTAATGTTTGAAGTCTTACTGTGCTTTTATATTAGTTGGAAGCTGCCCATAGTGGCTGGGGCAACGAAGTCAGATGGGTGGGGTACATCTATCTATCTATCCATCTATCTTGGAGGTAAGCTTCATTTTGCTCACTTGGACTCACTCCCTAGCAAGTTGCCTAAGGAACAAAAGGAATTGAAATAGGAAAGATTCATGATGACATTCTGTTTACCCTTTTTAAAGCGTGCAGCTGAAAATATTCTTTCTGATACTATCAGGGAGTTAGATGCATCATCATCATCATCATCAATTTTCTATTTTTCATATATTTCAAAACTATGAAGGTCATAGGAAAACCAGTTTAATTTTAGAGGATGAGTTAAGAGAGAGGCACAGAAAGTAGATGTACCTAAAGATTCTGTCTGAGTCAGGATCTAAATATAGTAATACAGTATTTTCAATTAGCCTGTCTCTTTAATGGGCAGTGACATAGCCAAAGGCACACATCCCAGTAGACAAAAAATATATTCCCCCTTTTTAAAGTATTCAAGCATGCACTCAATTCATCATGCCTAATTAGGTGCTATGAATTATCATCTTCAATTGTTACAAGTGTCATATCTTTTGATGCTATTGGCTGCCTAATGAGAAACTATCGTAGCCTCGGTTGTCGGTAGGGTCTGTGATTGATCTATTTCTGACAACAAAGAAATGTTAACAAGGCCACATGGTGAAGCATTCACTAAAAAAACCCACACCTTTCATAATGTTTCTATCTAATTTTGGAGCACTGCCACACATGAAATAACAACAGGACTGAATTTCCTTTCACTGGCATTTAGTAGGACTTATAGGGGTGTGCAGAAAAATCAATGGGGGATCAGGAGTGTGGGAAATTACATACTTGAAGAATTAATGAACTATAATTCCATACTACATTCTCAATCACATTTTGCTTCCTTCTCATTAATGGAATTAAATTAGTTTTCCATGGACAGGGTACTTTAAAAAAAACACAAAATACCACAGCCATGCTCTTGCAAAGCTACAAAAAGCCCTGATATGTCGTAGAAATAAGTTTGCTCTTTCATACAACATGACAGCAGAAATATTGCATCGAAGAACTGCATTAATTCGACCTGTTGAAACAGTTCGGAAATGGATTTGCTGTAACCAATTTCCTCCTCTTTGTGAGAGATTAATACTTTAAGATAATTCATGTAACATTTTTGCTGGGTTCTCGCTTTCAGCATTACAGGAGCAGAATACCCGCTACTCTTCAGAGGAAAAATGGGCAAATTTGTCATACACCGGGCCAGTCCCCCCTCCCCACAAATGAGTAATTACTGAGCATTTATGAGTTATAACATATTCTAGGTATGCAATGTCCTCCATAGAAATGCTTGTTGTCTAAGATGTTGCCAATTTGGCACCAAGTATAGACCTAGTTTTAGCCTATTAACTGCGTTTTGGCTTTTTAAATAGTGAATTACCTTGATACAAAATGTGATAGTTTGGGCACCTTTTACTGTTGAGCCAGACCACATCAGTTGGTAAAATGGAACCTTGCTTGCTTTATCTATTTCTGTTCCTCTGCAGGATGCTTATGCCGTGTGTTGTTGTGCTATGGCAGTATAGGAAACCAAAAGACTGATAGCTTGTTTAAACATGGAAATAGCTACCATAAATCAAAATACTTCCAGGCTGTTATGTCTCCCAAATGGGGTCTAAGATCCATGCACAATCTCAAATAAAATATGTGACTGAGGACTGTGGTGTGCTCGAGTATGCTAAAACTGTACTGCATGCTCTTTTTGTTTGTTGAATATAAAACACCGGTAGGCCTTGCAGCATTAAAATAAAACCTTTTATATCCATTCCCAAAAGTTTAACAAAGAGAGCCAAGAAGATATTGATGGATTTTTTTCAGGTAGGTTTGGTCTTGCTAGTAGATATAGAAATGCTCAAGATAGGTATACCAAAAGCAGCTTTGAGATACTTCTTACAACCCTACTAATCTGAAGTAGGCATTGATGGTCAACATATAGATTTTGTAGCTGAAAGGGTCAGCTCACAAAAGAAGTCCCTGGTTCAACTAAAGGCAGTTGCAATGCGTGGAGCCTGTTGGTTGTAAGTCATTTATTTTCTTGATTTTGAAAGGATTTAACAATCAAATTTAGGATTATTAGGGCCAAAAAGTTTACTTTTCACATCTGTGGCAAAACATTATGCATGCCTGTGAATAAGTAATCCATTTCCCTCCTTCTCCTATCAAACCTGAATGCATCAAATGACCTACATTTTTTTCTGAAATTCAGTAATTATCAAGAGTGTGGAATTTGTTTGTCTGAAAAAAAATAATATTAGGGATGTCACCTGCATTTCTGAACTGGATTAGTGCATTCTATTTCTCCATACTATTTCCTGTTCTTTCCCTTCCCTCCTTTCTTGATCAAACCCTTTGGTAAAGCAAATCTAATTATTAGGGGGTATGCATTAAGCATGAAATTTTGCTTGGACTCCCAATTCAGCTGCTTGGAAGTAAGCCTGATTTGCTTCTGAGGACATCTGCTTCACCTCAGGTTTGAATGAGAATCTGTGAAGCTTTGTGTCTCCACATTCACTATCATGGGGAAATAATAAAGCAGTTTTAATGCCGTTAACTTTTGGTGGCATTCGATGGAATTTGTGTGCTTTGTAGTGTGGATATAAAGCCTGCCAAATTTCAGACAAATATTTGTAGGGGCATTTTTGCTGGTCACTTTTCTCATTTAGTCTCATTTAGAAGAGAGAGCAGAGTCCATATAACTTTTTTCTGGCAGAATTGCATGGAAATTGAAGGGACTCTGATAGACCCTCCTGTGGGGGGTGAATACTGCTAAATTTCAGAAGGGCAGGTGCAGGGGTAAAGGGCAGCCTTTACCATTTTGAGTTGTTGAAAAGGATTGGCTATGACGAATATGTTCTGCCTCCACTGTTGGAGAAAGCATGTATCTGAATGGCAGTTGCTGAGAATCACAAGTGGAGAAAGGGAGGGAAGTTGTGCTTGTTTTCTTCTTGTGAACCAGGCATCTGGTTACTCACTATGGAAAGCAGGACTTGATGGGCCATTAGCCTGATCCAGCCAGCCATTCCTATCTCCTTGTGATTTACTGTTGTTTTGTGGGCAATTTTCAAGAAAACAACAAACATCAAAGAGGTGCTCTTGATAAAGAAGCCAGTGAAATTTCAGAAGCATTCATGTGGGTATAAGGAATAAGAAAACAGTTTGTGGTTCTTCCTGGGCTTGTTTTCTGTCCAATTGACAATGAGCAGATTCATTCATTCTGTATCCCTTCCCAGACCACTGTGATTTACAATAAAATGGAGAGTCCTGGAAAAGCTATTCTCTGTTTAGAAGCTAGAGTTGACAGTCAAAAAACCTCACCTCCCATCTTCCTCCTACAATTGACCTTGTCCTTAAATGGGAAAATGTAACTATTTGAAAAACACAGTCTGAGCCTGTCCAAGTTCTCTGGGACCTCCAAAGCAGTCCAAATGCTTCAGAAGCAGCCTGATTCAGTTTGGGACACCTCAAAGGATACCCACTTGATCTCAGGAGAGACTCATATCTCTCTGAAACTGCCGTTTTTATTTTCAAGTTTTGGGATTCATCAGAATCAAATGCATGCCCCCTGATAATTATAGTAGTAAATGTTATACTAGACACTAGTATAAATATCTCATGTCTCCCTGAAGACCCCTAAGCTGATTCATTTTCAACAAACTCTTGCTGTTAGAACTCGGTCTTCTTGATTCTTTAGGATAAGAATCCAACCTTGCTTCCCAACTGAGAACAATGACCACAGTCTTAGGCACACTTACTAGGAAGTAACACCCATTGATTTTAGAAGGTCTTACTTTTGAATAAAATGAATTAGGGTTGCACTCCTAGGATTGTACTCCTGGTAACTGTCCCAGATGTCCCCAAGACTGGTCCAGAAATGATCTGAATTATCATTAACATCTTCATCAAATGTGCTAATTTCCTAAGACAATGAAAGGGGCTTGGGAAATGAAGCACACCCACTCACCAGCTCTGCACTCCTAAAATGACCAACCACATCCTCTTTGTTTACCTGCAAACAGGGGTGCTTGCAGTAGCAGCACCAGAATATTTTTCTTCTCTTTGCCCCACCCCCTTACTTATTGATGTACTTAAACAGCAGTGGCCTTTGGAACTGCAAGTCTTCTAAAGGGCTACTGCAATAAAACTGCTTCTTGTAGCCTTGGGGAGCCTTTACATCAAAATCTATTGCCATTGCCATGTACTGTCTTGGGGATAAAGGTCTTCTGCAATTTACAGCTGATCAAAACTCAACTTTGGGAGTCCAGAGAGCTATGTTAAATTATTGTTTTAAAAGGTTAATCCTGGCACCACATTCTTCTAAGTGAATAAAGGTCAAACTTCCCACAGCAAATGCTACTCACCATCTCTACATCTGTGTTTGGGATGAGTAAAAAAAAAGCAAAGGTTTTCAGACCAATAAATGCAGTTGCCCATTTGCAATTGTCCATAATTTTCAGATACATGGAAATGAAATTTCATTGAGAGTGCCTTGTGTTTTGCTTCTTTATTGAAACATGCTTTCATTCAAGGAAAACAAAAATAAACAATGGAATCCACCAGCTTATAAAGGAAAGCGTAGAAAGTGATAGGACAGAGGTGTGTGAAATCAAGATTGCTATGGAAATGTATTATGAAAATCTTATTTAAACTCCAGCATAATAAAACCCACTAAAAAGAAGGGGAAGTATTTGGCTGGCTTGTGGAATTTTTTCTCTTTATGAAGATAAACATTAATAGTCTGATAACTAACAACACAAGGCCTATTATTATTATTATTATTATTATTATTATTATTATTAAAAAGCTATTACATGATCTAACAGATGGATGTAACTTTACGTCAAGTTGCAACAGGAACTTGTGGAGCTTCAAGTGTTGTTGGACTCCAATTCTAATCAGTCCCAGGCAATATGTCCAATAGTCAGAGATGATGGGAGTTGGAGTCCATCCTTGCCCCCAATAAAACTTGAAATTGGCTGACAGAGAAATGCAGCAGGGCATCTCAGTAGTTGCTTAGCAACTGCTCTGTGCAGTTTTGCCCCAGAGCTAATCAAGAGACCCAAAGGGAGACATTTTTGTTGCTGGCCAGAAGCTGTTATGTAAAAGGTGAAGAAAATGGCTCCTGATGATTAATTGGGAATGACCTGAGATTAAAAGTGAGAGCACACATTGGGTGAGAAGAAACCCACTGGAACTCCTTTGCTTTGGACCGCTAAGAAGAATCTGGCACAAGTTGAGTTGGGAAGGCCAGCTTCACATTTAATTATGTACAATTGCAAGTGTCTGAAAACATGCCTGCCTTAAACTGCATTAAATGGAATGGCTATTAAATAGGCATGGGATCCATTTGATCACAATTATTGAGTAATAATCTTATGCAGTGCCGACTAGTAGAAGCTCCATAGGATAGTCAGGTAATGAGCTAGACAGATTTTTCATGCCTCTTGCTATAAATTGGCTTCCCAGCAGCATCAAGATTTGTCATTGCTTTTAAAAGTCACTATCTTCCTGTGAAGAAAGCACATACTTTGCACAATACCTCATTGTGTCACATTGGTCTTCACTGGTTTTTTCCCCTAGATCGCAAAGGCATATATTCCTATGTTAGAGTCAGCTTTCTAATGTTTAACCAGTTCAGTGTTAAATTGGCCTTCATTAGGAATGTCACTGCTTCTCAGAGCTCAGAGCTGCTAGATAAGCAAAACTTTTCAGTGAGCCACTAATTAACAATCAAATCACATCACAATATAAATCCACTGGAAAAGGAAAGGAAGAATATTCCACACAAAGAGTAATAGCTCAGACTAATACTAAGCATAGTATGCTATTGTACTATTGTCAAATTACTGGTGTGCTACTCAAAACTCGTGAGTCTTCTGTTTTTCTGGGGTACAGTGATGTTAGCATCAGAAAAGAAAGCCAGTATGATATAGTGGTTAGCCAGCCTTTCTCAATCTTGAACCCCCAGATGTTGTTAGAGTACAACCCCCATCATTCCTAGCTAGCAGGACCAGTGGTCAGGGATGACGGGAGTTGTAGTCCAGCAACATCTGAGAATCATAGAATCATAGAATCATAGAGTTGGAAGAGACCACAAGGGCCATCAAGTCCAACCCCCTGCCAAGCAGGAAACACCATCAGAGCACTCCTGACATATGGTTATCAAGCCTCTGCTTAAAGACCTCCAAAGAAGGAGACTCCACCACACTCCTTGGCAGCAAATTCCACTGTCGAACAGCTCTTACTGTCAGGAAGTTCTTCCTAATGTTTAGGTGGAATCTTTTATTTGTAGTTTGGAACCATTGCTCTGTGTCCGCTTCTCTGGAGCAGCAGAAAACAACCTTTCTCCCTCCTCTATGTGACATCCTTTTATATATTTGAACATGGCTATCATATCACCCCTTAACCTCCTCTTCTCCAGGCTAAACATGCCCAGCTCCCTTAGCCGTTCCTCATAAGGCATCGTTTCCAGGCCTTTGACCATTTTGGTTGCCCTCCTCTGGACACGTTCCAGTTTGTCAGTGTCCTTCTTGAACTGTGGTGCCCAGAACTGGACACAGTACTCCAGTTGAGGTCTGACCAGAGCAGAATACAGTGGCACTATTACTTCCCTTGATCTAGATGCTATACTCCTATTAATGCAGCCCAGAATTGCATTGGCTTTTTTAGCTGCCGTTGAGAAAACCTGGATTAGACAGTTCATCTAGGTCTGGGGAGTCAGCCTTGAAGGTCACTGGATGACCGTGCGCTTATCATTCTTAGCCTAATCTAGCTTGAGTTCTTTGGAGGAAAGGTGGTGAAATAAAATGAATAAACAAATCACACAAATGTTTGCATGCATTAGGATAAGGGGTATCTACATTACCCACTTTGCATGGTTATTTTTTATTCAACATGTTTAGCTAATCCACTGCTACATCTGGAGTTGAGAAGAAGGCAAACTAAAGCTGTGTCAAAACCTCCCGATCAGTGTCCCCTGGCAATGTCTCCTGGATTTTAAACAACATTGGAGACAAGAGCTGAGAATTTTCGTTTCATTTGTTATCTTACGTATGCATTGTATGCTATGGTTTTTAGTGTGGAACCTGCCCTGGAATCCCTGTGTGATGAAGGGTGGGGTAGAAATTGAACAAATAAAACCTTTGCAACACCTGCTAAAGAACTGCCACAGGGTTCCAGCTGGAAGAAAAGCCCTGGCTCCACCCATCATTAGTTTTCCCTCCAGCGACTGTTGGCATGTTTGGTTGGTCTCCACCTACAGATTATCCCTGAGGACATGCAGACCTTGGCAGAAACAAAGGTTGTCCATCCCTTGCTTAAAGGGGTGGGCCGCAGCCGCAGCTTTAGACCTCTAGTTTAGAGGGTAATAGAATACTATTTAGCACTGACTGACTGCAGGCATTTTCAGTGGAATTGGTTGTTAGCAGACAACCTGTCATTTCCTAGAGACCAGCAGAATTCTTCCATCAGCATATTAATGGCAGACAGTCATACACAGCTCCATTCAACAACTTTGCATTCTGACATAAGGAAATGAGAGGAGAGTATTTCTTTCTTTATTGGCATATGTAAAAGCATTTCATCCGAAGTAATATTTCTTGTGATATTGGTTTGTCAGTTTTTTGGAAAATAAATACAGAATAGTTATTTTGCCTGTCAGTTTACCAATACTGACATGTCAATCAAGATTTGTCCCCCCTCCACTTTTGAATAATCAGTAAGAGTGCTCATAAAAATGCATAATGCCTCTGACTATGATGCTCTGTTCATAATTAAGAAGTTTACAGCGTCACAGTGTTGTTCTGAAGAGAGGAGTACAAAATTTGTTTAATTCATTAATACACCTTTGACCTAACTTGTGTGTTTTCTTTCCTGTTGTTCTCAGTAAATGAATCCAATCTCTCAGCAAGAGAGAAATCTGTCTTTCAGTATTTTGAATGCATGTTGCTAAGTAGTTGCTATAATTCTAAATGCAAACTCTCTCCTTCCTTCCCTTTGCAACAAAGACTGCGTTCAACATTTTTGTGGTTTTGGCTTGGAGATTTTCACTATTCCTAAACCATCAATAATTCTATATGACAGCCACTGTGGCCTTGAATTCAATGGCTTAGTTCAGACATCATGATAAACTATAGTTTATTGTGATGTGAACCTAGCCTCTCCCTCGATTCACCAGCAGTTTTGCCACACTTCTCCAATTTAGTTGTAGGAAAGAAATTGGAAGTTTTTGCTTTCAGTTTTGATTAATCACAGCTTAGTATTACATTCAAACTAGTTAATTTTAACTATGGTTTGTTTTAAACCAGTCTGTTCCTAAATTATGGCTTGAAGTTTTGTTTCAAACAAGTCATTGTTAAAATTAACCAGTGTATTACTGTAGGTGGTGTTGACAGGGCAAACTGGGGTTGATCAGAAATTGTAGCCAAAACTTCCAGACTCCTCTTTGTGGCCATGTCAGGAGTTTGCAAAACCAGGGGAAGCTATGCTAGTTCCCATCATGATAATCCATGGGTTCTCAAGGCATTCAGATTTGGCCAATATGTACTAGCAGGCATTGATAGCATCCAAGGTGTCAGATGAGCAGGAGGAAGCATGCAAGGCCAGGCTGAAGCTAGGCTCATTCCCATCACAATAAGTCGTGTTCTACTATGATGTCCAACATGGCCAGTATGTGGTAGTTGGCATGAAAGCATCAGAGCAATCATTTCCAAGGAACACAGTGAGGTTTCTGATGATAGGCTTTCATTTTTCCTTGTGTGTTGTATAGCACGTCCAAATGCATTCTTCCTGCCAACAGAAAAAGGTTCATTCCCTCCAAATCAACACAATTCTCATTGATATCTTCATCTCATCTCCTTCCGCCACCCAATATCTCACTTAAAACTTCTTTCCAAGAGCAAGCAAAAGCAGAGGCAGAAGGGAAGTTGGGCTTAAATTTGCAAATAGTTTCCTGAGCATAGTTTGTTTTATTGGCACCTAGGGATTCATTACAGACCTGGAAGGTCTGGTGTAGATTTTCTTCTGTAGCTGCAAAAACATTTGGGAGGGAGGGTGTGAGAAGCTGTAAGTAAAAGCATTGGGTTTGGATTTGCTGCTTAATACTATAAAAGGGTAGCCAGAAGGAGGCTTAATGGTCTACTGTGTATAACTGACAAAAGGAAATGAACTCTGGGAATATATTTTAAGTCATATCGCAGAGTAGATTGTAACCTGAGTACACAACATTGTAGCATGCGATTTACTTCATTAATTACCCAATTTATGCATTATGTAGACTGGGGGGGGGGTGTCCAACCATAGTCTTGGTTTGTTGTAACTGGGAATATCAATATTGCCAAACAAGATAGATTTCAAATTAAGCATTTCCCCCAAGGTATAGTGAAATACTATGGTTTTTTGAGAGAGCTGGATCAATTGTTCCTATGTGGGTTTTTGTTAGTTTGTTTGGTTTTTAATACACTAGCTGCTGTCCTTCCTATTTCTGGTTTGCTTTACTTCTCTCTCTCTCTTTTTTTTTTTTTTTTGGTTCCACTTCTCAGAGAAGTACTAAACAGCACCAGCAGAGATTTGGTACAATCGCTTGTGTGGCTTGAAAGTTCTACCTTTTCACATTCTCTGGGAAAACAATATGTAGGTCCAGGAAAATTGTTTGTTACAGCTCAAAAAGCGTTCTAATTATTAAGAATCAAATGGTGCGATTCATATTCAAAAATGTGTTTAGGACTATTCTGTCTCTTCTATCAGCAGTCTTTGCAGTCATTCCCAGCAGCATTAGCTCCTAGATAATGGGAGTTAGGATTTAATGTCTTGACATTCTACAGAAATAGATAATCCTGGTTTACATGAGGCAGCCTGGTGTAAGGATTGCCGGGAGGAGATAATGGCTAGAAATATAACTATTGCTGGAATCATATTTTTCTCCGCTTGCCATGGTCAGTTGAAACACAAAGCAGTCTGTTTATCATTTGTCTTCATTGAATGAATTAGAAATGTTTAAACAATACAGAGTATAATTTAATGTTGTTTTGTTTATGGTTCTCATTTATTTTTCATTTCACATTTTTTTTCAAGAAGGCTTGCAAAGTTCCAGTTGCTATTAGATTTCTTGCATGCTAGGATATGGAGTTTAAACACTTCTGCTTAGAAATATTCATATATCCTGTTCACGAATGCATCAGTTTCTTTTGTGTGTCCACAAACAGCAGCTTATGCTAGTTTATGTTACAGTTTTGTTGCTGTTTTTCCTTTTCTGTTTGATGAACAGACATTGATGAATGTTCAGATGGCTTTGTTCAGTGCGACAGCCGGGCCACCTGTATTAACCTCCCTGGATGGTACCACTGTGAGTGCAGGGATGGCTACCATGATAATGGCATGTTTTCACCAAGTGGAGAGTCATGTGAAGGTCAGTAAAGGGGTAGCATAATTTATGTGCTTTTGCTATGCATTTGTGTTTGAGTCATGCTTGGTGTGGCTGACTTTAGCCTGGTTTGCACGACACTCTAAGCCAGACTTGGCTTCGCTCAGTGTGGTGTAGCAGCAAAAAGGACTAAGGTGGCTGCAAAATTCTCTCTAAGAGCTCATACTCTTGCATGGCCTTGCATGTTGTGCAAACCAGGCCCCAGACTGAATTCATTGTGCTTGGGCCATCTTCAAATGTAAGCTTCAAGGTACTTTCTGACCCAGGGAACCTAAATTCTTTGATGACCTAAACAGACAAAGAGAAATATTTTTTAAAATAATATTAATCTGCAATTAATCAATTGGTACACAGATAGATAGATAGATAGATAGATAGATGATAGATTTCTCCAGAAAACTCAGGATTTCTGTGACTGAGGATTTTTCCAGCAGTGTGAAATACTCAGAGCAGACCCACTGAAATTAATTATCATGACAAAGTTAGGTCTGTAAACATCAAAGGTTCTAATCTAATTAGAACTTAGCTGAATACCACCCTATATCACTTCCAGAAACCTATCACACCCAGACCAGAAGAGCAGCCTGATCCATAACCAAGTAAAAAAGGGATTCATTTTCTCACAGATTTCTTGATTTGCTTCTCCTTCACAACTCAAAGAAACAGGGTCCCAGCACTCAGTGGTACATATTCATGTCAAAAAAGGCACTGCACACTATAGCTTGGCTACAAAGCTAAATCCATGGAAGGAAGTTCATGGAAAGAAAGAAGCGTACAAGGTGCCATCCAACTGTCTTAGGGATTTGTGTAGGGTGTACTCTTTAGCTTTTTCTTCTCCTAAAGATGTTTCACAAGGCAGCGGGTATGGATTTTTCCTCGAGGTTTACTCCCCAAGCCTTTCCTCACAGATGAGTATGGCAGCAAGGCAGTGGAGGTTTCCTTCTCCTAGAGTTTTCCTTCTTCTAGATGTGGCAGTGGGATGTTGTGTAAGAGAATACAAATATAAGCATGTCACTGGTAACTTCTGTTGCTCAATAGATTGCACAGCTTTAAAACTCGCTGTCCACTAAGCTCAAGAGAATGTTGGATACAACTCTTAGTTCTATCTAGTGCTAAACCAGAAATGCTAGCCTGTTCCTACCAGCCATTCAGAAACTATGGAACTGAGCAGAAATTCAACAGTTTCCTCAGGTGGTGCAGAATGGTGGGCTCAGGCTTATTAGAATAATTGGCAGAGGTATTGTTGTATTGTTTTCTTCTTTTTAAAAACAGCTTATTGTTTCCATCAGTGCTGAAGCTGCAAATGACACTCAGCGAGCTGCCATGTTCTATTACAGTGTCTCATTGGGAACGACATATTATGATGGACTGTAGTCCCATTCCAGGCTAGAACTGGGGAAAGAAAGATGGTGGCTCCCAATGAATGACTTGCCCCATCTCTGCTGCTGTCTCCAGATAGCTACAGTATGCAGAACTGTATGCTCAAATAGAGTCTGAAGGCATGAAATGCGTGACCAGGCTCAGATTATGTAGTAAGAATCCCTGATTAAAAAATCTAGGAACTGATGAAGTAAGCCAGGCATAGGCAAACTCGGCCCTTCAGATATTTTGGGACTACAGTTCCCATCATCCCTAGCTAACAGGACCAGTGGTCAGGGATGATGGGAGTTGTAGTCCCAAAACATCTGGAGGGCCGAGTTTACCTATGCCTGAAGGAAACTGTGCAGGCTATTTTGTGCAGGTAAGGTAAAGGTAAAGGTACCCCTGCCCGTACGGGCCAGTCTTGACAGACTCTGGGGTTGTGCGCCCATCTCACTTAAGAGGCCAGGGGCCAGCGCTGTCCGGAGACACTTCCGGGTCACGTGGCCAGCGTGACATCGCTGCTCTGGCGAGCCAGAGCCGCATACGGAAACGCCGTTTACCTTCCCGCTGGTAAGCGGTCCCTATTTATCTACTTGCACCCGGAGGTGCTTTCGAACTGCTAGGTTGGCAGGCGCTGGGACCGAGCAGCGGGAGCGCACCCCGCCGCAGGGATTCGAACCGCCGACCTTTCGATCGGCAAGCCCTAGGCGCTGAGGCTTTAACCCACAGCGCCACCTGCGTCCCTTATTTTGTGCACATGGGCCCTATTAAAATGTAATGCCTCCATTGGAAGGTGCACTGTTCATTCTACTGTCTATGTGCATTTAGGGTTGATCTGAAGAATTGTACCTCTAAAAGGCAAGGAAGGCATTAACTTGTGTTCTCTGTTTAACCATAATGATGAAGGTATGGTTCACCTCTTCCATTCCTGACTTCTCAGTCTGAGTCAGAAAGAGAGAAGTAGATTGCAGATGCAATGCTAGCCATATAATCACTCCCAAATTTTACTGGTTTCTGAGTAAAAACCATCTGGTTTTATGTACTTCCTCTTTTGCTGTAAATAATAAATATACATTTTAAGGAAACCTCTTATCGCACAGTGAACCTACTGCCACCCGTGGGGTAATATTATGCTGCTTTTGCAGCTTGTAGAAACTACTGCATTTAGCAAAAAGCAATTTGAGCAACAGTATTTCAAGCTTAGAAACACAGCGATCGTTGGATGCTGTGGCAAATGGCATTACATGGAACAGCAGGTTAGTGGGCATGCAGTTATTTTAAGCTGCTGCTCTTCTAAAACAAAATATCCAGTCGTATTTATTTATAAGCTTAGGTTGAAATGTATTTGAGGAAGACAACACAGCATGCTCAGATATGGTCTGTTAAAACCAAATTGTTGCGGGAGGGGGGATATTATCTTCTCTAAACCTAAATTTCAAAAATTCTCTTAACTTTTTTTTTTTTTTTTGTATCATTGACGGTCCAGATTCTGTACATAATCATACAGAAGGAAGATTAATCTTTGAAGGTCTACCAGTGGATTTTTCTTTCTCTTCTCGGAGATTCTTTTTTCCTTCAAAGTCAGAATGAAGCAATGTCTGTTATGTATCTTCTTCTGGTGAAGGTTAATTTTCAAGCGGAAGGGATAAGCAGGGCTATCACACATATCCAGATTCAAGACGTTGGATTGTTTGCATCATGGGATAGCAATGGGGAAAAACCTGAAAGCAACCAGCTTTACTTTCAAGCAACGATTGGAAAGCTAGGACTGGGGTGCAAAATATTGTCCCCATATTATATAAAAATAACACAGAGAAACAAATTGGCTGGCACATATTATACACATATAGTCTGTTAATACAGAGGAAAAAATAAGGCTAAATGTTCTACATAGCATGGCAGTACATAATGAAACACAGCACAATTCTGTGAGGTAGAAGCTGCAATGCATTTATATAATGTATCATTTTAAAATGACATGGGAGTGATAATAGTGACATACCACCTGGTGCCTGGAATTAACGATAACTCCAAGCTCCAACTCCCACTCTCTCCCTTCCTTTTGCTGTGTGCAGCAATAATTGACACTCTGTTTGGTCCCTCCATTCTCAGTATTTTATGGGGCTTGGTGTTCCTGTTACAGCTGTAAACAAAATGTCAACCGCATAACTCACTCTTTATGGTGGTTTGCTACCAGTCCAAAATCAAACCGTAGAGCAAGATTTTTGCAGGGATGGATGATTTGTGGTGTAACACTTTTGAAGATAACGGCTGAAAGTTTGATGCTGCTAAATAATGCAGATGTGTATTTCATTTGTGCAGGCTTCATCTCTATTTCCTTGCTTTTTTTGGTTGTTGCCGATTTTCATAATATTTATTTCCAGAATGCCGTAGGCACATGGCAACCCAGTCTGCCTGCACAACAAAAACAAAAACCAAATATTACGCAGCAGCTTGCAAAATATTAAAGTTAAACAATTAAAATTTAAAATAATACTAATACATATTAAATGATAATATTTGGGAAATGTAGCACACGCTCCATGCCTGCAACCCAAAGGCTTTCCTGAATGCTAGTTTAAGGAAATTTTAAGGTTGCTTACCAATCTTCTCTTTTAGACAAAATTGCAAGCAATGAATGCAACCAGGGAGATCCCAAGATCTTGCTGATTTCAGGATGCAGGCAGTGTTAGCTTTACTCAGAGTAGACCCACTGACATTAATGAATATGAGTAACTTAGGACAGTTGATTTCAATGGGTTTACTTTGAATAAAACTTAATTGGATACAACTCACTTTCTGTAACTTTGTGAACTCGAAGTCGGACCACCTCTAGAGAGCAAATGACAGCATGTGTGAGAGAATATATAAGCACATTAATTTGTAAATACATGGATATCCTGCTACTAGTTTAGCCAGGCCTGCGCAGAGCTTATATGAGGCCTGGTGTGTGAGTCTTGTCTATGAGATGTGCCACTGCCTCATTTAAACTGGTGACACAGGTATGGATTTTACTATCAAAGCCTTGTAAGTGCATACATTTTGCACATGGCCATTCCACCCATTAGGTCCCCAGTTGGCTGGGAGGCACGGGGTATTCTTGGCATGACAGCATTAATCTGGCAGGCCTCTGGTGGAGGCCCCCAGCCAGCTTAGCCTTCTGAGGCCTGGGGCAAGTATACTCGGCTGCTTCCTCACAAGGGTCTGATTTTAGCTCTAAAGGATTCAGCATATTTATTACCCATAGTCCATATTTGTTATATCATTTGTTTTGTATGTTTTGGCTTAATATGTTTAGTTGTGAGATCTTGGCTTGCTTGCTTTTAAAAAAAAAACTAAAACAAAATCTACTTAAATAAACTTGATATACAGTTTAATCAGCAAAGTTCTCTCTTTATTGCTCTGCCACCCTGAAAATGCCACTTTTTACAGCTGTAATTAAAAGACCTGATGCTGTAGTAGAGAGTCTGAGTTGTCCTCAGGCTTCCACTAAGAACAGACACTAGCTTGTCCCTAAAGTTGAGACTCAACAAGGCAGGAGTTGATGGAAAAGTTAGATGAAGTAATCTTAAGATATAACAAGGAAGAACTTGTGCTGATCACATCTAACAATGCCCTTGAAGTCCATCTTGTTCTTGCTTAAATAGTCCATAGCCCATTAAAGCAGAACCAGTGTACCTGAAGTGCATCTGAGGATGGTTCCAAGTTGCAAGCCACCCTGGAGCCAATGCTGGCAAAGCTGGCATCCATATTGGGTTGTTGCATGATGAAAATGAGGCTAGCTGACAGGCACAGCAGCACCCATTCTCTTCTCACATGCCTTACTCACCCAGCTTGAGCAAGGTGTATATCAGGATTGGGGAACCTTTGACCCTTCAGATGGTCGCTGACTATTGGCCATGCAGCCTGGGGCTGATTGGAAATGTAGCCAAGGGCCAAGGTTCTCCATCCCTGGTGAATGTTGTGATGCAGTGAAGGTATGCCAGCTGTAGATTGCACCAGCAAGGCAGAGAGAGCTCAGTCTGGGTCTACAAGCCACATGCAAACTTAAGGCTTATCTGAGTATTTGGCAGTTCTGCTTTTTCCAGTGCCACATGGGTCCTCAATTCTGCAATGTAGGTTGGGGCTGCCTCCAAGAACTCTCAACAGTTCTTCTCGTATGGGTCCCAACAGCCCCACATATTGGGCTAGCAATCAAGTAGCCCTTTGGCCTGGCCCAGTCAACTTCAAGGCACCCATGAACCTCAGCAGGTTGGAATCCAAGGGCACAACAGATTGAATAAGAATACTGCCCCAGTACTTAAAGCTAACACCTGGAAGTTCATAAAAGAATTTCCTTGCTTAATATACAGTAAGTAAGGCTCTGCACAGTTATTTCATTTGAACTTCCACTCACGTAATTAATGGTGTGTAAATTGTAATACGAAGAATTTAGACTTGAATGCATATTACTATGGAGCTGAGGCTTAATGGCCGAGGATAATTTCTATCAACTATATAGTTTTTGTTAGTGTCTTTAGTTTAAAATCAGTTCATGGCTGTTTCTTTGCAGACATTGATGAATGTGCGACAGGAAGGCACAGTTGTGCCAATGACACCATTTGCTTTAACTTGGATGGTGGCTATGACTGCCGGTGTCCCCATGGGAAGAACTGCACAGGTGACTGTGTCCACGAAGGCAAAATTAAACACAATGGGCAGATTTGGGTTTTGGAGAACGATAGGTGCTCTGTCTGCTCCTGCCAGGTAAGTCTGATCAGCATTAGCAGGGGGTTCTTTGAGGGGTGGGAGAAGGTGAAAAAGCAAAGGAGGAAACTGAAGATAGAATAGTTTGTTCACTCCTCCCCCCCCCCAAGGGATGAAGGTGGTATGCTTAAGTCACCACTGCCGATTTACTGAGGCAGAAAAATAATCAATTTCGCCCAAATTTCCTGTTTCCAACAGATGGCAAGGTGGGAGGAGCTGTCGGCAAAAGTCACGTGCCACAATTTGCACCAATAGTAGTTCTTTCTGCTAGAGCAAGGTCACAGCTGGATCCAACCCACTATATTCAAAGAACATAGCCCATCCTTATTTGAACCATTATATTGTCAATTGTGCACAATATTACAAATTTTTAATTCTTTCCTTCATTTTAAATTAGCTTTGAGAATTTAAGAAGAGCCCTGCAGACTTACATAAAAGGCCTCTCTAGTTGCATGCAACAGCACACTCCTCACTTGTGACTGTTGCTCTGGGGCAGTGGAGGTAGAACTTAGCCTTACCTTCAGTGAATTAGTCTAATCCTGTTTTAAACCAAATCTCGTGGAAATGCTTTCCATAGTTTAACTATGCACTGTGTGAAGAACCATTTCCTCCTTTTGACTTCCCTGAATCTCCCATTCTTAAACTAGTCCTGTAGCTTCGCAAACTGTTAGTTATTCATTTCCCTCGCCATAGTTATGCAAGCTGATTCTAATTTTTACTGCATGCTGCTCTGTCTTGCAACGGTAGAGTGGATACGTAATGTGTCGGCGAATGGTATGTGATTGTGAGAACCCCACAGTTGACTTATTCTGCTGCCCTGAATGTGACCCAAGGCTCAGCAGTCAGTGTCTACATCAAAGCGGTGAGATCTTATACAACAGTGGAGACACCTGGGTTCAAAATTGTCAACAATGCCGCTGTTTGGTAAGTCCTCCTCCTACAATAGACAATTAAATCAAAACCATTTGCAATCATTATGAGTTAGGTAAAGGTAAAGGTACCCCTGCCCGTACGGGCCAGTCTTGACAGACTCTAGGGTTGTGCGCTCATCTCACTCTAGAGGCCGGGAGCTACATCTGCCTTAATTGTTCTTTTATTGTGCATGTTTGTTTCAATCAGTTTTCAAAAAATGAAATTAAATTTTTCTATTGATCAATTGATCAGAGACTGAAAATTTCAGACTGTAGATAGAATCATGGAATTCTAGAGTTGGAAGGGACACCAAGGGTCATCTAGTCCAACCCCTTGCAATGCAGGAATATCAGCCAAAGCATCCATAGCAGATGGCCACCCAGCCTCTGCTTAAGAAACTTCAAGGAAGGAAGAGACCATAACCTTTCAAGGGAGACCATTCCACTGTCAAACAGCTCTTACTGTCAGAAAGTTTTCCCCCATGATGTTTAGTTGGGATCTCCTTTTTTTGTAACTTGAAGATACATCTAATCACAACATGAAAATCTATTGTTCATATTTGACTGTAAAAAAATGGTTGAAAGAGCAGCTTGAAATAATTGAAACCCAAGGAGTACACTGCAAATATTTATTGAAAGTGAGTCCTTATCACGGAAAGAAGTTTTCCCCCAGCATAGGGTGCAATTCAAAACACGCTTGACACCTTTTGAGATCCGTGGAACTACATGAACAATTCACTGCTTAACTCTGTTGAAATCAATGTGACTTTAGCATGCCCAGTTTTCTCAGAGCTAGATCCTTTATCATTCATTTTCCATTGCTTGCCTTTAGTAATGGCAAACAAATCCACATCACAAACCTCTGCCATTTTTTGTTAGAAGTCCCACTGTGTTCAATGGGGCTTCTGGCAGGTTAGTGGGAAAATGCACCCCCAGCAGCACTCAACATGGCCCTCAGCCTGAACAAGCTTCCCTGTCCCTTTTTATGATGGTATAATAGTGTCTTAGCATAATATGAATGATGATGATATAACAACGTAGAATTAATGCTCCTTTGTCCTTTTTTTGTAAAAAAAACAGCAGGGTGAAGTGGACTGTTGGCCCTTGCCTTGTCCAGATATGGAGTGTGAATTCAGCACCCTCCCTGAGAATGAATGTTGCCCTCACTGCGTCACTGACCCCTGTCAAGCAGATACCATTAGGAACGATATCACCAAGACTTGTCTGGATGAAACTAATGTGGTTCGCTTCACCGGGTCCTCTTGGATCAAGCACGGCACAGAATGCACCCTCTGCCAGTGCAAGGTACTGAAGAGCTAAATCGAGCTGTACAAGGGTCTTTTCTAGTTGGCCTTACGGTTTATAAATATTGATGCATCTCATCTAGTCACTGGGATGTCTCTTTCCACACTTGAAACATAAATCATTCAGTGTTGTTGACATCATTCTTTTCTGCCAGGGGGACAGGAGCATTCAAGAATCTGGATAATGGTTTATATGTACCAGCAAGGCAAAATTCTCAAAGTCCACGCACTGTCTGACCTTGAAGCTATCTAGCCCTCTATACATCTACATATGGTATACTTTTTATGGAAATATATTGGCTCAGCTGTGATTGCTGATCTTGCTGTTATCAGTTTTTGGGGGGGCATTTTGAAGATATTTAAACTATCAAACGATTTCTCATATGGGCTATAACCTTCTACACCTCCTCTCCCCCCCAAAAAGTATTTTCTGTCAAGAGAAGAAAATTACCCAAGACAATCTTGAAGCTTTGCGGTGATCAAACAATTTTTCATGTTCTGTCGTGGCAATAATGGAAATACAGCCATTGCTTCCTTGTTTTTATAAAGTGAAGGGAACAGAATCCACATGATAATTTGGGTCTTTAGTATTCCTCAGGGTCAACAAGAAACACTTATCTGAAGAAGAAGGGCGCACAGTGATATGCTGACATGACTCTTGCAGCCTCTAAAAATAGTTAAGAAAAAGGGACTGGAATAAACTGTTCTCATTTATACAAGTGATGTAAAGTGCATTTCCTACTTTTCTCACTGAACCCAAACAAGGACTCTACCTGCTACACCCCCACCCTGCCTTTAGGGCTCTTCAGTTTAGAGAAAAGGTGAATAAGGTTCTTCATGGTGCAGACAAAGTGGATAGAGAAAAGTTTTTTCTCCATCTCTCATAACACTAAAACTCTGGGACTTCCAACCAAGCTGAAGATGTGAAGATGTAGGGTAGACAAAATTGCACAGCATGTAGTTAAAGTATGGAAGATGCTCCCACAGGAGGTTGTGGTGTTTACCACCTTGGATAGCTTAAAAAGGAAGATTATGAATGATAAGGCTACTAGCCCTCATGGCTATGTTGTGCCTTCACGGTTGCAGGGAGGATGCCTTGGAATACCATTTGCTGGGAATCACAAATGAGGAAAAGGTTGCAGTCAAGTCCTGCTTGGAGGTTTCCCATAGGCATTTGGTTGTCCACTATGAAAGCAGCATGATAAGAGTAGATGGGTCATTGCCTCACCCAGCAGGGTCTTCCTATGTTCTTAACATACCAATAAACTGAGCAGAAATAGCTAAAATGGACATTTACCACCTCCTCTTCCCAACACCCACAGTCTTATTATGTCATCCATATGATCCATGCCTGCGCAGCTTTACTTGAAAGTAGCTCATGTGCATTCAGTGGGGTTCGCTCCAAGTAATGGGTTACAGGATCACAACCTAACAGTGTAATTCTTTACACGCTTATTTTGAAGTAACTCCTACTGGCTTCAATGGAGCTAATTTCTAAGTAACTGTCTATAGGATTGCAGCTTAGTGGATGAAAAGAAAACTCAGCTGTAATTTTAGGACTGTGCATAACTCCCTGATCCACCATTGGGGGGGGGTGTGCTCATCTGTGGCCCCCATGTTGTGACCCAGGGACCACCCATCCCATATCTGTTCCCAAATTTAGGGGTGGACTAATTGTTTTTTTGTTTACCCTATGGATTTATCACATACATACCCTATGGATTTATCAGATTTTATTTTTCCTTGTAACCACATACACAGGGGAATGGCTGGGGAAGAATATGTGAAATGAAAGAGCAGCTGGGTTTTTTTTTTATGTTGATGCACTGGAAATCATAATATACCACTTTATCCTTGAAACAGAATCTGTGCTTTATTTCTTGCCTAACATATGGTATAAGCATTTTGGCACCTGAATTTTAAAATAATCCAAAAAGGTCATTCAAATTAGACTAATAGTACGGTATACTGTGTATACAGTAAAAAATGAAACATTAATGCTCTGTACATTAATAGAGTGCATCTCACAGAAGGTCAGAGCTACAGGATAAGCCTCTGTAGCCAAGCTACAACAAAATAGGTTTACATAAAATCATTTAAGAATCCAGAAAAGCCGAGCATCGGCTGAAGCAGCTTTAAGCACAAAACCATTTTAAAACTCCAAGTGGAAAAAGTGAGCAGCAGGATTGCTGTCATGGTTTTCTAGGGCCCCGTCATACAGCAAGTCAAGAAAATAAAATAATAAATTGCCCAAATGCAATTCTAAGCAAACTTGTACCCTGAATGCACCCGATCTCGTCTGATTTCGGAAGCTAAGCAGGGTCAGGCCTGGTTAGTACTTGTATGGGAGACCACCTGGGTATACCAGGTACCGTAGGCTAAACTTGTTTATAAAGGCAGTAACTATGTGATGTTCTTAACATGGGACTGCCACCAGAACTGGTAACCTCATGTCAACATCTTTCTTCCTGTAATGTCTAAGCACACCTCAGTGTTCTGGCATCATGGAGTCTGTCTTTCCACACATTCACCACCAGCAGCCAATGATAAGAAAGCAGAGAAATTCATAACTTGAAAATGTCACTATACAGGGATGGGTGGATCTGCTGCAAAAATGGTGAAGCTTAAACTTCAGGGTCCCTAATCCTGGAGAGGCTCCAGAAGTGACTTAAGTCCACACTGCTTAAAACTTTTGGGTTTAGTAGACCCAGTTTGAGTCACAAGACTCAAATTGATTACTTCTTTGTTGTATATATTTCAACAACCCCAAAGTCTGAGAGTCAGTAGCACAGATGATGTAAAGGTGTGGTGAATTGTCGCGGAACAATCCCATTGAGTAACAGTGGTTAGCCAGACCTTGTTGCTGGTTGCAAAAAGGCCCCCATAACTGTTCAAGCTTCAGGGCTACAAAAATGTAGGTCCGCCACTGTACACAGCTAAATGTGCCAAAATATTACAGAGAGACAATTTGTTTCTCTCTTCACTTGCATCCCAATATGAAGATAAACATGTAGTTCCCACCAAACTTCTACTGAAAGCAAGTAAATATAGTCAGAATTGACATGTAATTGCATTTAGTCCTTTCAAGTGTGTGACTTTATCAAAATGTGTTTGCTTTTGTTTTGGTATTGTTTTCCTGAACGATCACCTACTTTAAACCTTCTGTACTGTAAGAGAACCAGACTGGGAAAGGGAAAGAGAAACAATTTTATCCTCCCTTTCTTGAATAGTTTAAATTTATTCAATCACGTCTTTCCCTCTGTTCACGGGAAATGTGTGTCGAATGAAGAAACATAAGTTAAGTTTGAGTTTTGGGGTCCAAAGACTCCACAAATCCATGTTTACAAATTTATCTATTTAGTGCCTTAATGTTCTGCCTTTCTTCCATCATGAAACTCAAGGTTGCATACAATAGATGGGCCATCCAGATGCTGCCTTGTCCCATATCTGCTTAGGTGCAGCAAGGTGGAGGCATTGTGGACCTAGGCTTTATAATCGGGAGAAATCAGGCCCCATCCACAAGCCATTTAAACCAAGCTACATGGGGGAAAGCTTATTTAGTGCTGCTTCCTAGAACATACAGTCCAATTTAAACCAAAGCAAATGGATTTAAGCTAATTTACAATCTTAATACCTCAATTTAATTAGCTACTGGACATGGTTATCCATCTCGTGTGCATCAGTACTTTATAGCTAAAATGAATTGTGGAAACTTGCAAAAGTTATTTCTCCAGTTTCATTCACCTAACAATTCAATTTAATGGAAACACTGCTTTAAGTTAGGCCTGTAAAAAGCTTCTGGATAAGTTACTTCTGGCCAGTGCTGTTTTCCTCCTCTAGAAAAATAGGTGCCGGTACTCACCATGAAGTTGTTACAGAAAGTGCCACACTTTTTAACAACAACGAAAGTTCAACCCTTGAGTATCTCCTAAAAAAACACTGCTTCTGGCTAGTAAAACAGGTGAAAAGGAAGGAAGGCTACTGTAAGCTACAAAAAAAATTGAGTGTTATTTTTCCATGCAGTCCTTTCTTGACATTAGTGGAGAGTGCTGGCTCGTGTGGCAGTTTCTTCCTTGGAACTGCTGAGCATTCATGAAAGCAGCATTTGCCTCGCTCTGCACTGTGCACATGTGTGGTTGCTGACAGCATGGCTCAGCAGTGGAATCTGCCTCTGCCATGCAAATACATTGGATGATTGCCTGATGGGAACTCAAATTGCTCTCTTTATGTTGACATTCAGAAGTAAAAAAGCCACTAAGTTAATTTTCACTGGAACATCAGAAAGAATTTAATGCAGAATTACTAGATAGCAACTCCTGGTATTTCAGCACGTGTCCTGTGTAAATGCTTATACTCTGTTTAAACAAAGTTGTTTGCATGAATGTAAATCACTTTCTCTTGTTTTTCTTTGTCTTCTCTAGAATGGGCATGTTTGTTGTTCGGTGGATCCACATTGCCTTCAGGAACTGTGAAGCTAATGACCATGTATCACAGGCAGGCAGTTTCTGTATAGAATTTTTTCCTTCGCAAAAGACTTACAGACCAAAAATTGTATAAAGCCAAAACTGGAGCAAGACCAGTTTTCTCCCCCAATTAAAGTGCAGAAATGCTATGAATTGAATGAGCTGTCACTTTCCTCATTCTGGGTGAAACGTGTAAGGCTAGTAATGACTTCAGATGTATAAACCTGTGTTTGGGTGTGAGGTTCAACTTCTGGTCCAGTCTGTGTTTGACATCATTATGTAAGATACTGGACTAGAGGAAAATTGACATGTTGTGCGTATAAAGGTGTCAGAATCCTCAAGAATGTAAAAAGCTTTCTGGAGTTTTGAAAATACACCTCATCCATGGCCACAGATTTATTTATTTTGTAGCCTAATGATATTTGAATCTACATCATCATTATTTTTTATTGCTCACTACAGAATTTGCCAGAAATCTTTTTTAAAAGGAAGATATCTTTTGGAAACACTGAATGTTGAAACAACATATGTACAGCTCTGAGAAACTGATTCAAGTTATTGTAAAAAAATAATAATAATGCACAGGCATGACTACTTAATATTGTCTGATGGGAGAAGTCATCTATATTTCCTCGTTCGACTGCACTTAGTTCTTGATTAAATTTGTTCAGTATAAGCTCGTTCTTGTGCAAAATTTAAATAAATATTTCTCTTACCTTATACTGTTGAGTATCTGTCATTGTTGTGGGCTACAGAATGCATTCTTTCATTGCTTCTCTTCTTTTGCTAACATTGTTGTAAGTAAATTTTCCCATTTGGCAAGTTTTATTTGACATAGTGCATTCTGCCAGGTCTTACCTCTGCAGCCGTTACTTCAACTGGTTTTAATGGGGCTTTTGCAGTGGAGGTTCAATAGCAGCTGTGTTTGATAGACAAATCAAACTCTCTGGAGGAAACCAGCAGAATCCTATGCATGCTTACTCGAAGGTAAGTATCACTGGATTTGCTTGAACTTATTCCAAGGAGGTGTGGATAGAATTGTAGCTTTATGCCAGTCCTCTAAAATCCTTTATACATTCCCCAGTGTACACTTGCTTTTGTGTAGACATGCACACGATTGTACAGTTTCTGGTACAAAGTGAAGCAGCTGTTAGAGTTCTGTTCTTCTGAATGTAGCTAGAACTTCACAACAATGGATTCTTTGACTGGGATGCAGGAGTGATCATCAGATATAGGTAAAGGTAAAGGGTGTTGAAATATGGTTGGAAAATGTCAGATTAGCAGTTAACTTCAAAATAATAATACTAAAGATCTTAAATGTTTTGTGGAAAATAATGTAACATTCTGCTGAAAACCATGAAACCTATGGAGTTTTTCAGATGATATCTATTGATATACAGATACATGGAAATAAGCACACACACACTTTTAAAGACAATGTCTATAAATAACAGATACTCGAGGGATTTGCTGTTTTATCCACAGATTCTGTCAAGCAGCAATCAGTGTTTTTTCAAGCAGTAATGCAGGCTCCTTGGAAAAGGGGCTGTTTTAATGTAGCATTTTCCTGTTTGCTAATAACTATCAGGGGATCGTGTTTTGCCCTTCAGATGCAATGACAGTTGTCTGCAATGACAGTTGTGTGTGGGAAACACAACCGTCTAATGTGATGGAAGAAAATACTGTTTAGGGATGCTGCTGTGATTTTATTACAGGATGTGTTTAGGTAGCAATAGGAGGTAAAAGAAAAGATGATATTCTGGTTCATGGAAAGAAAAGCTGTTGAAGGATATAGATCCCAATGGAACCAACACTAGGAAGGACCAGGAGCATATCTGTATCTAACACCCAGATTACCTAAATAGGAGTAGAATTGTGCTAAAAGAAGAAGGGCAAAATCTTAGTCAATAAATCCACAGCTTGCATAGATCTCTGGGCCTCAAGATGAGAATATAAATGGCAAATGAGACTGCACTGCAGAAATACCATTCAGGCTATCCATGCTCAAGGCTCTTAAATATTCAACAGAACATGGCTGAGCATTGACTATGTGGATGGAAATCCATATTGTCACTCAGGTGCACAGCTGCATCATGTGGAAGCCTACAGAACATGAGATGATAATGTGATTAGATGTCACGGAAGGGAACAGTGCTAGACGTGTCAACGTGCTGGCAAATTGATGAATGCAAGGGCAAAATGGTTCCTTTCTGGTACTATGGGGAAATAACTATGGCTCTGGCATTATGGAAAATGAACTCAATGAAGTATGGAGCTTGTGGCTTGTTCAAGGGGGAAGATTGCAGAAAGAAGCATCCACACTATTAGGGCTTCATGTCACATCAGACGACTTTATGTGTGTGAGGGATCATGGCCATTCCTCCTCTGTACAAAGGCTTTCACTGGTCAGATAAGTGGCTGAGCTGAGGCATAAAATTCCCTTCACACGTGACTTTAAGTGTACCACAATCAGTGCTATTTTTGTGGAAAAATGAGTGCCTAAACTTGTCATGAATGCCTCCCTTGTTCTCTTAGAACGGCAATGCCACCTCTCTCCCAAAAAAGCCCAACAGCTCTGGGCAGTCTCCCCCCATTTTCTGAATTTTGAAAAATAGGGGGTGTCTTATACATGGGGGCATGTTATACAAAGAAAAATACAGTACTTTGATTCTGCACCAGTCATATTTGAAGATTTAATCTCAGATCTCACTCTCATGGATTTGGTTACTGCCAAATCAAAGCTACCTCATACCTCTGGGACTGGGGAACACCCTCCTGCTGCTACTTCTACAGTGAATGTGCCATGCTAAGAATTAAGTGTATGTTCATCTGACCTGATTGCCTTATCCTGTGCTGAGTTAGGTCTGTCACTGAAATCAATGGACTTGGACATATAAATCTGTGCAGGAATGGGATGCATACATGTAATGAGACATTAAAATGGGGAAGTGAAAAAAGGGACTTCAAAAACCCTGGTTGTAAAAATGCCATTATTGTTTTTAAGCATATAAATGCCAAAAATCTAGAAGCCCAATGTAAAATTACTGTTAATTAGTACATTTCCCCATTATTAGAATTTTTCTTACTCCATAAAATACAAGTATAAAACCTCCATACTTCTGCAGACAGCGTTCACCATATTCTTCTAGACAACTTTAAAGATTAATTTCAGCAACATAAAATTTTAATTATTTTGTAGCAGAACAATCTATCATATTATACTCTGTCCATTAACAGTAGCCATGTACAATTACCATGTTCTGAAACATTTCCCCCTCGCTGGTATCTTTTTACCATTTGTTCCTACTTTAAGCCATAACTCTTTTGATGTCTTCTCATGCATCAGACTGACTATTTGAAATCATGAATATCATAAAAATTCCATGAGTCCTTCAACTTATCTATCTGGAGTCATTCAAGGTCAAAATAAACTGATCTGCATCAGTGAAGCTAGGATATAGCCCCATAACAGTATAAAACAGTAGGCCAATAACAAAAAATAAAATAATAGAATTGTGCTACAGTGTGATTCATTCAAAAAAATGAATGTAATCACAGCCTACAATACAAACCTCACCTGAGAATTACCCCCATTGAACTCATTAGGACTAATTCTAGAGTAGACATATTTAGGATTGCAGACAGTCAACGTAAATGGATTCCATTTACCATTGCCATTACATCTGCAAAAAGATTGATATTGATATATTGGAAGGACAAAAACATGGCCTCTTTTGATCAACGGATAGATGGCATGACAACTCTTACAACCATGAATGGATTGCTTTCAGAAGAAGATTGTGTATGGGCAAATTTAATAATATTTGGAAAGTATTCACTGAAACCAAAGTGATCCTTGAATCAAAGTATATTTGAGGGAAACAATAAGTTCATCCTTTTTACATGTATGTTACAGCATATAGTTCTGTAATCTTAACTGCTCTCCATTTGATGAATGGCAGTTCAGTGTATCAGCTGACTCCATTTGCCATGGCTTCAAGCACAATGGAAAAACATTTCATTGTCACAATCTCTGATAAGCCCTGTGATGGGGTTCTTCAGTTTTGTTGACATTTTCTATAAGGGCTGAGAAGCTTCTTTCAGAAAGATACGTCCAAAAATGAGAAGTCCCATTGTTATGGGCCACTGAAATGAAGGTTAACGTGTGCTTGAGTTGAGCACATGCTTTTTCTATATATGGCAGGAGTGGAGACCTGAGGTTTTCCAAATATTGTTGGGACTACAACTCCCACAATTCTCCATGCAGGAGCTGGAGTCCAGCAACATCTGAAGGACCACAGGAGGCTTCATACTTCTGACATAGTGGATGTGTAGGTCATTTTTTATTTTTACCATGTAGATCAACATTGTTTATTCTATCTGGCCGCATCTCCCTAAAGTCTCAATCAAAGGCCTTTCCTAGTCCTGATTTTCTAATTCCTTCATCTTGGAGATGCCAGGAATTGAACTTGGAACTTTTCAGCAAGCAAGACATCTGCTGTTATCACTGAGCCAAGACCCTGGAGCTCTGAGGGCCACACATTTATTCTACGGTCATGGTTTTATTTAGCAATTATAGAATACTTTCCACAGTGAACTCCCAGTTGCATTAACAATGCAATCTTTTGGATACAGTTCTGAGTATTGGGTGAAGGGCACAGCATGCAAAAGAAAAATTACAAACAAAGTATTTCATGCTAAGATGTGCTGAGTGGTGGTTGTCTCCATTGATCTAATATAAATCAGATTACAGAGTGACAGAGATGTGGTTATGCAGTTGCCTATCTCATATCTGGAAGGGGAAAATCCTCCCAAAAAGTATAATGGCAACAAAGAAAAATGGATGGTTTTTGTTGTTGTTAAATACAGCCGTTGCAGGATATGAATTTGTGCCACTGTAATCCTAGCATGTGGTTTCTTGTTTGCAAGAGACTACACACTCTCTTGCTGAGATCTATGGGGATTTGCAAGCATGAAATTAGCCACTGGAAAATGGCTACATTTTCCAATCTCAACATCTCCAATTAGTAAAGAAACTACAATAAGTGAAAGGGGAAGGGATGGAAAGAAGAACAGATGAAATAGCTGCAAGTTGTTTTTGTTTTTTACTCCTGTAGTGAATTTTGTGTATAAACACATACCCCTGAAACACCCCCAGAAGTAATGATCTAGGGACTGCACTCTTCCATGGATGCTAAGTGCAGAATAAGCATATGCTCAGAAAAATTCAAGGTGTCTTTCACTGATAGCATTTGGCACACTAGCTGAACCCTTTTCTGGATGACACCGGACATACTAGAGTGCTTGACCTTGCTTTCGTCATGCAACCTCCAAGCCATCTGAAGGCAGCTCTGTTCACTATGTTCACCTGCATCAGAAGTCCAGCTTCAGAGGTCAGAGGAGTAGACCTTGGATGCAAGGCTATTTATGTGGTTCCCCACGTAAATGAAGTTTAAAACAGTACCTAATGCAACTACGTTCCATTTGTTGCAATTACATGATGGGCCAGCATATCCAAGGATACTGAGCAAACCACTGAAAGAAGACTGAAATAAGATCTTAGCTGATGCCAAAAACTAGACAACATGGGTACCAGTCAAAGCTAGAGGGCAAGGTGTTCCGTAATCGAGGTGCCTCACCAGGCATTTGCCAAGCAAGAGCAGGACAGGTAAATGGCCCCTAAGCATTTAGGACTTTGTACATCAAAACATCACCTTTCAGTGGGCTTAGTAGGAAATATACAATCAGTGCAGGCTTTTCAAGGTTGAATCACATGAGCCATCAGGACCTTCAGAGCAGTGGCAGCTGTGTTTTTCACCTGCTGCAATCTCTAAACCATTTTCAAGGGAAGTCCCAAATATTTATAAATTCCTTATGCACAGGTAATGATGTACACAGGGAGAAAATATGTACTGCACATACAGGACAGTTACAATCACAGGGTATGGCAAACACAGGCGTTTTATTTCAGCTGAGTTTCTATATATGCATCTCCTGCAAATTAAGATGCATTTCCTGCTGACATGTGTATTATTAAACAAAATTTTCAGGATGTCAGGGCAGGTAGAGCAGCCTGTGTTGTTTCCTTGCCTGCATGGAGGCTTCTCTGCTCTCCTGATTGCAGGCTGTCGGAGAAATCAATATCTCATTTCTCACATCAGCCAGATGGGTAAACCAGGCAAAGCTTTCGAACGAAGCCTTGTGCATTTGGAGGGGGGCGGGGAGAGGGACATGTTTTCCCTGTTTCAAACTCTACACTTTACAAGCAGCTATTGACAGCTTTGAAGTACTTTCTTCCAGGTCTGATCCATCATGGCGGAGCAAGAAGCTTTTCTGCATGTGTGGTAAAAGTGTGTTTCCCAGCGTGACCTGCCAAATGCAATTATAAATTCACTAAGTGGTTCCTACCCTTAGATGTGATTTAATAAACTGCAAAGCCTTGCCAGGAATCTGTTGAGATACCCTGAATCACCTCGAAAGGTGTAGCCCACAATTATATTTCCAAACACTATTTCCTAAGATCCCGGCTAGAGTAAGGTTACCAGACGTCCCCGTTTCCCAGGGACAGTCCCCGGATTTGCAAATCACTCCCCATACAAAATCAATTGAAGTTGAAAAGTGTCCCCAGATTCACTGAAAAAAAAATCTGGTAACCTTAAGCTAGAGGAAACAAAACGCTTCTGTGGCAGCTTATAAGGTATAGCCAGCATGACTCTATTGATCCTTACAGAAATGTGGATTTAGGCTGCAATTCTATACAACCTTTCCTGAGAGTACTTCCCATTGAATGCCGAGTGGTTTACTTCTGGGTAGTCATGTATAAGATTGTATTGTTGTTAGGGTAAAAATTAGCCAATGCTGTATTTGTGCATTCTGAGAAAAGGAATCTTCACATACAGTGGTACCTCTGGTTACATATGCTTCAGGTTACATACACTTCAGGTTACAGACTCCGCTAACCCAGAAATATTACCTCGGGTTAAGAACTTTGCTTCAGGATGAGAACAGAAATCGTGCAGCGGTGGCGCAGCGGCAGCAGGAGGCCCCATAAGCTAAAGTGGTGCTTCAGGTTAAGAACAGTTTCAGGTTAAGAACGGACCTCCAGAACAAATTAAGTACTTAACCTGAGGTACCACTGTACATCTTTTTCATATAGCCATTTAAACTACTTACAGAACATTACTTCAAATTACTTGGTAACAGAAATGCAGAGGGCCTACAGGGGAGAGCATGCAGGGGAGAGCACGCAGATTTCCTGCAGCCCCCAGGGCCGCCCCCTGACTCCTGATCCCCGGGAGAGCAAAGGAGAAGAGAGTGATGGCGCAAGGTTGGGAAGAAGAAGAAGAAGAAGAAGAAGAAGAAGAAGAAGAAGAAGAAGAAGAGTAGTAGTAGTAGTTTGGATTTGATATCCCGCTTTATCACTACCTTAAGGAGTCTCAAAGCGGCTAACATTCTTCTTTCCCTTCCTCCCCCACAACAAACACTCTGTGAGGTGAGTGGGGCTGAAAGACTTCAAAGAAGTGTGACTAGCCCAAGGTCACCCAGCAGCTGCATGTTGAGGAGCAGAGACCCAAACCTGGTGTGACGTTAACATATGAGGTGAAATAGTTAAACAGGTTAGCCAATCAGAACCCAGGGGGGTGGAGTCAGAGGGACTATAAAACAAGCTCTGGGACGGGTGAAGGGAGGAGCTCGTAGGAAGTTGGGTGGTTGGTTGGAGTGCAAGTGAATTGGCTTGGAGTCTGTGGGTAGGTTGAGTTAAGGTAAAGGTAAAGGTACCCCTGCCCGTACGGGCCAGTCTTGACAGACTCTGGGGTTGTGCGCCCATCTCACTTAAGAGGCCAGGGGCCAGCGCTGTCCGGAGACACTTCCGGGTCACGTGGCCAGCGTGACATCGCTGCTCTGGCCAGAGCCAGAGCCGCACACGGAAACGCCGTTTACCTTCCCGCTGGTAAGCGGTCCCTATTTATCTACTTGCACCCGGAGGTGCTTTTGAACTGCTAGGTTGGCAGGCGCTGGGACCGAGCAGCGGGAGCGCACCCCGCCGCAGGGATTCGAACTGCCGACCTTTCGATCGGCAAGCCCTAGGCGCTGAGGCTTTAACCCACAGCGCCACCTGAGTCAGGAACAGTTAGGGGCTAGGAAGACAAGTAAATATCTGAGAAGTGCTTTAGTGAGTGAGAGCAGATAGCGGAAGTTATAGGTCTGGATAGGCAGCCCATGATTGTAATTGACCGATACCGTTTATGAAACCACACGCTTGTTAAACTGCAATAAATAAACAGAAGTTTATGTTCCAATTTAACCCTGACTGGACTCAGTATTGTACCAGGTAGGGCCTGGGTGGTGGCAGCAAGAAATAAAGTGGTGGCACAGGGATCAATAGACGGTGAAACGTCCGGGGATCCTGTGTGATTGCCACACCCAGTTCACCAGATTAGGAGACTACCGCTCTTAACCACTACACCACACTGGGAGAGAATGGGGAAGAACAGGCTAGACTCAGGGATACCTCGTGGCTCTCCTTCCATGGGGAGGGCACACCAGGGCTGGAGTTTGGTGGAGTTGCAGAGAACTGAAGGCAAATGGGAGCAGGTGGTGAGGTGCCTTCCTGGCTGACCGATATGAATTGTGCCACCAACAACCCATTGCAAAGGTGCTGGGTAGCTAGCCTCGCTGCCATTTGCCCAGTTGCCACAGTTACACAAGCGCAAAGACGGCTGTCTCTAACTCTGCAGGGGAAGCACAACAATAGAAGTGTGTCTCTGTTTTCCCCTTGCACACAGAGAAGTCCCCAGAAACCAGATGCGTTTTCACACAGCCCAGCACTTATTACCACTCGAGCAATATGGGTGTACTCTGTCAAACACACATAAGCAGCATCAAAGACCCCCTTTTCCATTTCTGGGTGACACTGCCATGGCCAGCACTGAGCTAGGGAAGGCCGTGCCAACAAAATGGAAGTCCATCCCCAAACGGACTATGTTCGCAATAATAATAATAATAATAATAATAATAATAATAATTATTATTATTATTATTATTATTATTATTATTATTATTATTTAAAAAAACGCAAGCCAGAACACTCATTTCCGGTTTTGAAGTGTTCATAATCCAAAAAGTTCGTTGGCTAGGCTGTTCGTAACCCAAGGTGCCACTGTGTAGTTAAGGGTGTGACTGAACATTGTGTGTTATTTCCACAGGATTAGGAAGAGCTCTAATGTTTTTCTGGATGACCACCATAATTATCAGCTCTGTGTGGTAAAACCTGTGATCTTCAAATTTAAATTAGGGTCATATTCACCTTTCTTCATGGGATTGTATACTGTGTGCACTATTGGATAAGTGACCTTGGGCCCATCGCTATCTTTCCACCTCTACAATTCCAGCATTATAAATTCCAAGTAATTTTATTTTTCAGTTGCACTCTTTTTCTTTCTGAGTACTAACATGGAATCTCTTCACTTCACATCTCCATTTTATTTGCTGATTTAAGCCAGTAAAAGACTGATCAGGTCAATTTGCTCAAGTTACATGAGGAATTCTTAGGCATACACAGCTCATCACATTTCTGATTTGTTTGGTTTGGGCATTTTGGATAGAACTGGAAATGTTAGGTGTTACAACACATACGGTTATGTGTTGTAAACTGCATTATTGCCAAAAAGGAGAAAGGGTGGCATTTTTTTGGAGTAGAAAACAGTCTTAAAATTTAGTAAATAAAAGCAAAACACCAGTGTTACTCCTAGTCACAGGTCTGACCGAGCCACAGCAATCCATGCTCTAGTCATGGCTCTCCTTTTTTGCCTAGAAGGTAGAGTATCTTGTCGACAAGTCTACACATTATTAAGTAAAGGAGCTGGTCTTGTCAAAGTCAGCAAGGCTTGCTGAAAAAAAATTAAACTCTACTCTTCAAGTGATCACTTTTGTGAGGCAATCTTCTCTCCCTCTGGCCATTCCTCTGAGCCCTTTATACGCAGTTCCATTCTACAAGCTACCATTATGTAAAAGTCCTTCTTCCAAGAACCAAAATGCATGTCTCTCCGGCCTGATTACGGCTTGGAGTGAGGCTGGCTGAAAATGAATTGCGTAAACATTGATTCTGAGACCTTTGGCCTCTCTGAGGACAAGCTGATCTTTTCATTCTTCTCACAAAAGAACAGGTCAGGTGTGCTATTTTAAAACACCCACTTCCAAAAGTGAGATATTTTACCTTTTCCGTTGTCCAACTTTACAGGGTATCTTTGTGGTTGTTGTTGGAGGGGAAACACCTTTCAGCATAACAAATTAGAAGTCATTCATTTGTCACTCCAGATAGCTTGGGTAACCATTAAATGAACAGAAAGTATTCAGCCCAGCGGTGTAGCTAACCGCTTGGGTACCTGGTGCGGGGGCGTGTCCTGCAGCCGGGGGTGTGGTGATCCGCCCATGGGGGCGGGGCGAGCCTCTCCACCACTTGGAGCCTCTCTGCTGCCTCCCCCTCATCTGTAGGGTGGCAGAGAGAGAGGTGGAGGGCAGACACAAGTCCCACACTGCCGTTTAAGGCATCATGAAACCTGCAGGTGACTAAGCCACCACGTCACTCCTAAAACGTTTTGTGAGCCCAATTTTTTAAAAAAACTCATTTTGTCACCTCACCCCCCAGTGATGACACCTGGGTTAGACTGCACCCCCTTCCTCCGCCACTGATTCAGCCACCACCCTTGTATTCCAGCAAATGAGCTAACATAGGGCTGCCATACATCCAGAATTTCCTGGACAACAATGGTGTCCTGGCAGAGTTTTCAGGAGCCATTTAAAATGTCAGGAAAACCCAGACATATTGGGCAGCCCATATTGGAAGTGTTGAGATTATATATATATATATATATATATATATATATATATATGTCATGTGCTGGTTCCACGTGCTTGTAGTTATTCCCACCACTGAAAATCTAGGCTCTTTGGAGGTAAGAATAGAGCCATGTTAAATAAATATAATAGCTTCATTGTTTTTAGCGCCTGTTGAAGCTAGCCTACCCAGAAACTCAACAGGTACTTAAATATGTAATTTTATTCTATAATGAATATTTTATTAAAACTCTTGATTTTATTTACGTTTTGAAATTTAGTTTTGTTTTCAACATCTTATTTTTATTGGTAATTGGAATGTATATTTTAAGTAAATTGCTTGGCGGTTTTTGATGATTAAGTGGTATATAAATCCTGTGAAATGAAACAGGAAGGGTTTAATGCAAAAAGTAGCAATTTCTCCCACACCCATTCACACTCTCAGTATGTGGGCATACCATTATTTCTCAGCCCCTGCCCCCACCCCCGAATCAGCGGGGCTTAGTGACAGGCTTCAATACTCCTCTCATGTCACACACTGTGTCTTCCAATTTATTATGCACACAGGGTTTGATTGGCACATCTCAGCATCTCACCTGCAAGTAATCAGAGGAACAGTGAAGCTCTTGCCGCCGTTCTGCTGCTGACTCCTATCCCTAGCGGGCTTGTAGTGTCGCTAAAAATAGGATTTACTAGGCTGACATAGAAACAGGCTCTGCACACCTACCAAAAAGAAGAACCCGGAACATCCACACAGAATCTTTTTACCCATGTGGCGTCTTCCTAGATTTACAGTGGTACCTTGATTCTCAAACGCCTTGGTACTCAAATGCCAAAAACCTGGAAGTGAGTGTTCCGGTTTGTGAACATTTTTTGGAACCCAAATGTCCGACGCAACTTCTGCTTGAGTGCAGGAAGCTCCTGCAGCCAATTGGAAGCTGTGCCTTGGGTTTTGATCATTTCAGAAGTCAACTGGACCTCTGGAATGGATTAAGTTTGGCACTTTTGTTTTTGCTATTTACTTCACGTTTTTGTTTTTGAGGTTTTTTCAGTTAATTTTTTTTGTGTGACTGTGTGGAACCCAGTTCAGCTACTGACTGATTTATTGTGTGACTGTGGAAATGGATAAAAGCACACCATCCAAATAATGACTATCATCAGTGCAGGTAAGAAAAAATAATAATTTATTTTTATCATCTACAATACTGTCTTTACAATACTAGTAAAATTGTTTACAATACTAGTAAAATTCATGTTAAATTTCTGTTTTAGGGGTTGTTTTTTAAAGTCTGGAACAGATTGATCCGTTTTGCATTTGCATTTCAATGGGAAAGTGCACCTTGGTTTTGGAACGCTTTGGTTTTAGAACAGACTTCCGGAAAGGATTAAGTTTGAGAAACAAGGTACCATTGTATTTCTGTATTTCTGGCAGCCAGGCTGTGCAGGATAGGAACAGGCTGAAGGGAATGTCTAATAGGGCTTGCCCTGGGAATTACCCCAATTTCTTGATAACATAGGGTTTTGAATCACAGGGTTTGCAACGACCAGGTTCTGCCTTCCTTGCAAGGTAAGGACCGCTGAGCAATCTGTGTGGTTTTATTTAGTCCTTATGTTTACTGTCTCCTCCCCACCCCCTTCACAGTGAGTTCCCAGGATGGTTTTAAACAATATAACATATCACTACAAAAACAGATAAAATGATTACAATGATAAAACAAGTAAAACTGTTCTAAGTAGAACAAAATGGCATACATGAGTATTGCCACAACCACCCATCTAAACATGTGGAAATTCAAACTCGCAGTACATTCCATGGCCTTTTAAAATGTGGGGGTTTTTTTGAGGGGTGTTATTGTTTTTATTTTGATTATGTATTTTGTGGTTTTATATTTCGATTTTATTCTGTGAACCACTCTGAGAACTCTGGGTATAGGGCAGTATATAATTCAATGAGGAAGAAGAAGAAGAAAAAGACAGGTCAGCATCATCAGCTTTCCCCGTAGTAATTAAGTAGCATTGGGCAGGGCTTCTTATTTATTTATTTATTTATTTATTTATTTATTTATTTATTTAATGTTCTAATTTTAAATGTTTACTAAAGATTCAAAGTGAATGGTTGAAATGCTGTGCTATATTAAAAAATAAAATAAAATGACCAGTGTTGTCTAACCAACCAATAAGCTTGATACACATCCTAAAATAAGTTTCAGTAAAATGTAAATCTGAAGCGTGGGTGGTACTATGGTGTAAACCACTGAACCTTGGGATCGGAAGGTTGGTGGTTCGAATCCCTGTGATGGGGTGAGCTCCCATTGCTCGGTCCCAGCTCCTGCCAACCTAGCAGTTCGAAAGCATGTCAAAGTGCAAGTTGATAAATAGGTACCACTGCGGCAGGAAGGTAAATGGTGTTTCCATGTGCTGCTCTGGTTTCGCCAGAAGCGGCTTAGTCATGCTGGCCACATGACCTGGAATCTGTCTGCGGACAAACGTTGCCTCCCTCGGCCAGTAAAGCGAGATGAGCGCCGCAACCCCAGAGTCATCCGCAACTGGACTTAATTTTCAGGGGGCCTTTACCTTTTTACCATGTAAATCTGAAGCGTTGTGGAAAAGACAGAGCTTTCCCAGGCCAAATGAAGACAACAGCATGGTAAAATCTAGTCACTTTTATGCTGAGGAGAGAGCTGTCATGGTGGGAATCCAGCGCCCAATCAAATGGGATTATTTGTTTTTCAGTTTTAGCACACACAAAGGTTGGTGACACTTAACACATTGCTTTGCTGATGGAATAAACTTAAAAGGTGTAAACTTGAGACACTTTTTTCTTCCTGCTAGATGGGATGAACCCAAGAAAACCATTGTCTGGTGGATTTCTGCAACATTTCAGTGATGTTTCTCAGCTGCCTTGTAGTTGCCTTTGCCAAGGGAGAGAATCGTTGGCAAACATTGTGATAAGAAGATCAATACTTTGTATTCCATTACATTGAGGTCTATCTCTGAGGGCCTTCTGGTGGTTCCCTCACTGCGAGAAGTGAGGTTACAGGGAACTAGGCAGAGGGCCTTCTCGGTAGTGGCGCCTGCCCTGTGAAACACCCTCCTATCAGATGTCAAGGAAATAAACAACTATTTGACTTTTAGAAGACATCTGAAGGCAGCTCTGTTCAGGGAAGATTTTGCAACTGTGCTTTGAAATATTTTGTCAGGAGCCATCCAAGGTGGCTGGAGCAACCCGGTCAGATGAGAGGTATATAAATAATAAAGTTGCTGTTGTTAGCACACATTCTAATAGGGAAACAAAGAAATGGCATAGAGTGCATGCAACACACCCTACAGTATGGAAATGAATGAGATGAATAAATGTGATGTGAAATCAGAGGGGCTCAGTGCTACACTTAGGGGAGAAAGTGGGGTGTAGGTACCAAGGGCATGGCATGTGGCTAGGAGGAGCGATGAGATGCTCCTTGCTCAGACATTTCTTGGCACATGATCTATCATCACATTTGGTCCCCTTGATCAGGGCAGGCTGAAGGTAGTTCAATATATCTGGTGGGTCTTTGAATGATTAGCAAAACTTTCTGACTCCAATGTGGATTTTTCCTAACAGATGTCCATTTCAGTCCTGTATTTACATTAACTTAATACTCAACAGATAAATGGGAGTCATGAATGTTGCTCTCATTATTTTCAAGATGCCCCTTAAATCTTCAAACTGATCAACAGTAGCTACAGAAGATAAACTGTGATGTCATAACCCTGTCAACGAAGAGGGGGCATTTTCAACCTTTTTCTCTCAAAGACTGCAGTTTCCAGCTAACTTTAAGGTAGTTCTTAATTATAACAGCTAGAACAATTCTTCTTCTTTCCATGTGTATTGACAGTTGAAGACCCAGTGAATTCCATGACTTAGGAGAAAACTCAAACAGAAACAACAAAAAGGCTGCCCTCCACTTTAATAGTTGGGTGTTGAACTGCAGAAATCTTGGTGAGTGAATAAGGAGTGGATTTTTTTGAGTGAAAAAGACTGAGCTCAATTTTGGTGCTCCATGTTCCAGGAACACTCTTCTTTGTATGTGATTCCAGTTGGTGGATCTCGAGGTAGTAATAGAAAATAATGCAAATCCTGTAGGATTGAAGTCTGTTCATCCATTTAAATAAGGTTAGCATGGAAATCAACTACCTGCTTCAAAGTAGCTTAGTGCCTTCTTGAAAGTCCATAAAAACTCTATTTATTCACCACTGGAAAGCATGGAGTGCCTTTTTGCAAGCTTAAAATTGCTGCCATAATATATGGTAAATGGAATAGGCAGAGGATTCCTGAGGCACAACTCTAGAGAAAGCACACTGAATTGCTGGAATTCAACAAATACAAAGCAGGATTTCAGCATATACATTGCAGACTTTCAGTTAATAATATCTGGCCATTTGCGGATGAGTTAAGAGTGCTTTGATATGGCCAGCTTTGATTTATGTGAATACCAGATTTTCTGTTCTGCTAAGGGGTACTTTTTTTTTTTATCTAGTCACAAAGAAATAATGAACAACTCGAAGGGTTATTTGCTCATCGGTTTTTATTTTCTTATCTTGTGATGCCAGAATATAAGATTTTTCTTGATGCTATAATAAACAACCTCTGGAAGGGGTCATATATAAAGCTTTAGAAATGACACCATCATTTCTCAGAAGTAATTTGGGTTTCAGGATTATTCAGTGACAGAGTGTGATGGGGGTCTTTACATCTGAAGAGAATAAAAGTGAATTTTAATAAATTGCCCAAGGACTGGGTATAAGAAATGTTTTAAAATCCAGAGTTTTATTTCCCTTGGACCTAATACATTTCAGTAGTAGGCACTGAATAGATAACAGCCCAAGATCACCTGCCATTTTGTCAGGTTGCATCTCTTCTTCCCCCACAAGAGGAAAAGAGTATATGGGGGGGGGGCTACCTCAAGGCACAGATTCTTCCCAGGTTGAGTCATGTTCCTAGAGCTGTGGGCCTAAGAAACTAAAAATTGTGTTTAATGCATGCCATGCACTATCACCCGTGGGCTTCTAAACATTGAGTGGTTTTAGATGAGTAATAAGTTCCAATAAATATTGGGTGCCTCCTGTGGTCTTCCATTACAGACCAATCTAAACTTGTCATTTATGCAGTGGTTCCTTGGTTCTCAAATGGCTTAGTTGTCAAACAAATCAGCTCCTCAACACTGCAAACCCAGAAGTGAGTGTTCCAGATTGAGAACGTTTTTTGGAAGCCAAACGTCCGATGCGTCTTCTGCGGCTTCCGCTTGAGTGCAGGAAGCTCCTGCAGCCAATTGGAAGTTGTGCCTTGGTTTTCAAACAGTTTCAGGAATCGAACAGACTCCCGGAATTGATTAAGTTTGAGAACCAAGGTACCACTGTAATGTTAAAAATGCGTTATTAAAATGTGATACCAGAGGGCGCTGTAGAACAGCGAGCCTTTGAGAATGGGAAACTGTGTTGGGAGTTACATAATGTTATATTTAATAACGTTTTTACAGATCAATGTAGATCCAGTCCAAGTGAAGTAAATCCCAACATTATCATGTTTTCTCCCCCCCCCCCCAAGCCTTCCCAAATTAGTCTACTTGGCCGCTACAGTTTTAACTCTTACTGGCTTTCTTGCTTTCATGCTATTTTATTATTGGTTTTATGCTTTGTAGTTTGTTACTGGTGAGCGCTTGGCACTACGTGGGATTTTTTTTAGAAACATCAAACTTAAAATCAGGTGAAGTCAATTCAAAGCCATGTTCTGGTCCACCATCTGGATTCAAAATGGTGCCTGGCATACAAACATCAACAAAGACTGCCACTCCATCTCTGGAACCAAAAATAGTGTACAGTGGTACCTTGGGTTAAGAACTTAATTCGTTCTGGAGGTCTGTTCTTAACCTGAAACTGTTCTTAACCTGAGGTACCACTTTAGCTAATGGGGCCTCCCTCTGCCGCCACACTGCTGGTGCGTGATTTCTGTTCTCATCCTGAGGTAAAGTTCTTAACCCGAGGTACTATTTCTGGGTTAGCGGAGTCTGTATCCTGACGTGTCTGTACCCTGAAGCATCTGTAACCTGAGGTACTGAGGCATCTAATCATAAGCTTGCATTTTTATTAAAGCTTATATATTTTTGATCAGGGCCTGTATCTTAAAAAGCTTAATGATTTTCAAATATTTTATGCCAGGCAGAAGACCAGCTGCCTAAGAACCTTGGCGGTGTTTTTCTCCTAGACAAGGGGCCCCCCTGATTTATAGTAGAAAACAATTCTCAAAGTCGTAAAAAGGGAATTACAGGCTGACAGCCAAGGTTACACTGACCCTACAAATTAAGGGTTGATAAATAGTAAAATGAGCCATATCTTCTTCCTAAGGTTAAGAAGGTCAAGAGCAGTGAAAAAGCAACTGGTCTGGCTGGCAGAAACAGAACATTTTTGGGAAGTCTTTTCTAAAGCTGTTTCTTTCTTAAACTAAGATCCTTTTAAGATTTCTTTTCCTTTTAAAAGGTTATTTATGTATTAAATATATTAGCTTAAATATAATTATGCAAAGGATTTAAGAAATGCTAGATTCTTATTTCATATAGTTGTAAGAGTTGTAACTATCCTGAAATTAAGTCAGCCACCAGCCCAACCTCCTGTCAGACAGGAGACGCCATCAAGCACTCCTGATATATGGTTGTCAGGCCTTTTGTTTAGAAACCTTCCAATGAAGGAGATCTCTCAATGTTGATGTGAACTCAAAATCCTTGACATATGCTTAAGATAAAAATTCAAGATTAACCATCTGTTTTGGAAGGCAATAGGGCAAGGAGGGCAAGAGGTGAGCTGGTAATTAAGATTCCTTGTTGAGACACATGTAAGATATATTACTACTTATTTGTCATTTATAGATAGAAGAATATATAGCTTTTTGATTTCCATAAAAGGGCAAGAGGAAATGGGTGTATCTTTTGTGATTGGTTCTAGCAAACAGCCAATAGGAATTTTAACCAGGCTGATTGGACAGAGGCAGCCACAGGAGGAGCAAGGGGGCTGGATTAAGGAAATATAAGTGCTGGCCAGAATGGCAAGAGGCCAGGCTAGAGCTTGGTAACCATATACCACTGTGCCTCATATTTATTTGTCTGACAAATAAATTATTATTTTAATTTCTCTATTGCTGCGTTGAATATTTTATTCCAGCTAAGCGTTAACCACAAGCAGGGTGCTACAGTACCACTGTAGTAGACTTCTTCACACTTCTTGGGTATACTTGGAATGTAGAGGATCTAAGCGTAAAATAAAATGAATAATATTTTATATTGTGGGACTAAGTGAGTGGTCAAGAAAAGGAGAAATACTTTTAAGTTGTTGTATCAAAACCCGGAAGGTGAGAGTGACCTCATCTGAAGGTCAATTCCACACCATACATTTAAAATACAAGACTCGCCCCACTCAAGAATCCCAAGAACAGTAGTTTCTCCCTCACAGAACTACAATTAGCAGACTAGTTTCCAGGATTCTTTGGGGAGAGCCATGTGCTTTAAATGTGTGTTGAATGTGCTCTCAATGTGTGGTGTGGATCTGGCTGAAGCGTCATGGCTGTGTGAAAGGAGGTTTTGCCACCACCAACTTGATTTCCTGCTTAACATTCCCTGGCAGGTTATGTCTTTATATAGTCAGTCAACCTATATACCAACATACCCCTAAATGTGATGTATGTGTGCTGTTGCTAAAGTAAACTACCCTTCAAGATATTCTCTTGCTCTCTGATTTAAAAGGAATATTCTTTTCATGGTTGCTGGTACTTGCTGCATTTGTGTGTGTGTGTTATGGTTATCCCCCTCCTGTTTATCTTCTAAGCTACCCAGGGAAATTCTGTTATAGGGCAGCATGTAAATTGCATAAACAAACGGAATAATGACAGAATAAATCAATAGTGAGCCGGTGCAGCCAGGATTAGAGACAAGCGCAGAAGGATGTTCGGTGCTTGCAGCCTCATAACCAGCCTTGTTGGTTTTTACTTCCAGCCATCTCTCTCATGTGCTACTCACCTGGAGGGCAGCCATGAACATAAAGACGAGTGGGGCTGTACCACAGGCCTTGCCCCTGTCCCAACCCTTGCATCAATTGCTGGCCTTGGGTCCTTCCATTTACATTGAGATTTGCAAGCAGAGTTCTAATGTGAGGGGAGCCCTCTATTTTCATTTTTAGCCAGATACATAATTTTTAGCCAGATGTGCAGGTGGCGCTGTGGGTTAAACCACAGAGCCTAGGACTTGCCAATCAGAAGGCTGGCGGTTCGAATCCCTGTGACGGAGTGAGCTCCCGTTGCTCGGTCACAGTTCCTGCCAACCTAGCAGTTCAAAAGCACGTCAAAGAGCAAGTAGATAAATAGGTACTGCTCCAGCGGGAAGGTAAACGGTGTTTCCGTACACTGCTCTAGTTTGCCAGAAGCAGCTTAGTCATGCTGGCCACATGACCCGGAAGCTGTCTGCGGACAAAGGCTGGCTCCCTCAGCCAGTAAAGCGAGATGAGCGCCACAACCCCAGAGTCGGTCACGACTGGACCTAATGGTCAGGGGTCCCTTTACCTTTACATAATAAAACTCTGCCAATCAATTACAAAAGAATCTTTGTGCTTTAAACCCAGTGGCAATTTTGTTTCATTATTTAATTTTCCCACAGGTGCTCTTTGCCACACTTTGTGGTACCCAATTTGTCAGAGACACACCCACTAAGTTCAGCGGCAGACTTTGGCCTCTCAAATTTCAGCAGCATGCCATGTGTCACGATCCGGGGCATGATTGGCAAGGGGCATGGGCAGGAACGCTGGGGCCAGGGTACAGGCAGTGGCACTGGGAGCAGAGGCAGCCTGAGTAGCCGATGCAAGATCCAACATGGGAAAGGGGTGGGGTAGAAGAGGCAGTCCAACTGGCAGGTTCACAGTTGGGAAGCAGCAACAAGTCCAACCAGGGTCAGAGACGAGAGGAGATCCAGAAACGTACCAGAGTCAAGGCAGTTGAAAAATCCAGCTAGGTGAGGTCACATTGCATGATCACAGGAACGGGCTGCAGCTCAGCAGAAGACCTCATTGCTGTGGCAAAGTCCAAGGGGGAAATGCTAGCCTTTTGTAGTCCTCCTGGGCTTGCTTCCAGCCATAGTGCATCTCGTCACCTGACCGTGCTTGCTGGCCTGCATCTCATTCATTTAATGTCAGCACAGCCAGGGCCTCCTGACTCTCGCAAACCCTCACAGTACTCATTACACCATGCAATGCCAACATTTGGCACCACCCACCTCTCACTCTCCATTTGAAATAATAGTTGTCGCCTCCCCAAGTCTCCATGCCCAGTGCAACCAAACTGGTTGTGCTTCCCTAACTCCGCCTCTGCTACGTTCTTCCTGTCCCTCATTAGTTTGACCTTGGTTGCTAGTAGCAGAGGACATACTAGAAGACTGAGCTGAAAGTTAATATTCTCTCCCATGAAAAGATTGAGGAGCACCAGCTCTGGACATGGAGATACATTTTGTCCAGTAGTTGCTTTTATTTGGACAAATACTTCCTCCAGGAACTGAGCCACTTTCCCACATGTCCACCACATGTGTTGATAAGAGCCTAACATTCAGTACCCTCTCCAACAGTTTGATGAATAGGGGGCACTAACAGAGGTTTCTTTAAGTCAGAACTTGCCAAAACTCAATTCTGGCACCTCTCAGGTGGGCGCCATTGCCATTCTAAGAGAATGAGGGAAGTGTATTCATAAGATGATATTTTTGCAGTATATTGAGCGCTACCTCTCTCATTAAAGCAGAGGCCAATTGTTGTGTTATGTAACTGTGGCTTTTTCACTGATATACCGGTATGCTATGGTAAATTTCACACCAACTCTGATTTATTTCAGTGACATGTGCAGAATATAAGCTTCTGGTTGATTGCAGCACACTAAGAGACCACTTTTCACGAAACAGGGACAAGATAAAACAAAATAATAGAATATTTTACAATACTTGGCCATGTTTCAATTAACATAAAATGTCACATAAATAAGAAAACACATTTAAAATAGTTGGCCCTTTATGGTAAGTATGGAAACACAGAATCAAAGATTATTGGAAGTGATTTGCAATTATTAGAAGTGATTTGCAATTACAGGAACTATTCTAGATGACAGAGAAGATAAAGAGTCCTTGAGTTCTGAGCTGCACTATCTGGCAAAGTGGACGTGATCAAGCAGTAATGACAGTCACTGGCATCTTTTATCGTCTAGAACAGCTTTATGTCTTACCGCTTTTGAAGGGGTGAAGTTTGGCTCCTAGTCTCCAAGGAGCATCAGTACTGAACAAAATTTATTTAACATATTGTTGTCACTCTGCGGATCCAGGTTAGTATACTCTCTATTATCCCAAATTAAATTAAAAAGAAGAATCAATCAATCAATCAATCAATCAATCAATCAATCAAAGGGCCACTTTGTGCATGCAAGTACACACACACTATTTATTTCACAACATTTATATACCACTTGAATATACCACTAAGCAATTTACAAAAATGCCCAAAGTGCTTGGCAACCCTATGCCAAAACACTTGACACAGGAAACAACATGCAACCTTATATATAAGGTCATCATGTATGTAGAATCACCCTCAGCCTTCATTGTTCCAGTACGTGTCTTTTTGCACACGTCGCTTGGCTGGAGAACTGCGTGGCAAAATTCAGAGATGTGCATTTCGAAGGATAGCTGTGTTTTGATGCACATACTGCTTTAATTAGGTAGGTCTGTCTTTGAATAAAAACTCTGTCTAATTTCTCCCACCTCCCTAGGTGTGCAGAAAGGGGTTGATCTCTGTTCCATGGTCCTGATAAAAATTGATCCTGCTACCCAAGTCTTAATTCACTTGGAAACCAGTCATTGGCACCAATTCTTCTTTCCATGCTAGATGGTGTCAATGACAACTTCGTCTGGAAGAAAACTGCAGCTTTGGGGAGAGTGTTCACCAGGATGGCAGCTCAAGAGTGGAAGGATTAAGTCTTCACATGTGCAATGGACCCAATAGTTATCAGTCCGCCTACCTACAACGGCTAAACACACACAGCACCAAACTATGTGTTTCGTTTAACATACAGTTTGGTCCATTCCAGTCTTAACATGGATTGAGGAAGATGTTAGACTTAGTAGCCCACTCCTGTACTTGTCTTCACAAAAAGCCCATTGAGTTCAGTGGGACTTGTTTGCAGGAAAGTGGTTATAGGATTGCAACCTGAATTAGGTACCAAACAGACAAGCAAGTCACAATGGTTGTTCCTTCTTCTTCTTCTTCTTCTTCTTCTTCTTCTTTTTTTTTGGATTTGATATCCCGCTTTATCACTACCCAAAGGAGTCTCAAATCTGCTAACATTCTCCTTTCCCTCCCTCCCCCATAAAAAAACACTCTGTGAGGTGAGTGAGGCTGAGAGACTTCAGAAAAGTGTGACTAGCCCAAGGTCACCCAGCAGCTGCATGTGGAGGAGCAGAGACACGAACCCGGTTCCCCAGATTACGAATCTATCACTCTTAACCACTACACCACACTGGCTCTCTTAAGTAAATGCTCAGCTGAACTGCCTCTCTTGTGTGGTAATTGCACAGATGAGTTTTTCCACAATGTGTACCTAGTTGGTGCAGTTTGACAAAGCTTTCAGCATATGTCAACATTCAACAAAATCTTAGTGTGTGCGCACATGAATGTCATGCGCCCCAACTGCCCTAATGCAATAGGCAATGTGGCTCAAATGAATAGGTTTTGCTAAGGTGTTTCAGAAATGGCTCCACCAAAACATTTTTTAATAAATTACATTTCTTGTATGATTTACAAAGGCTACATATTCATAAATATGCACATCGCAGCCAAGCGCAAAGCATGAATAAAGCCCCACCTCCATCAGTCATCATGATATGCAGCCCATATCTCTATCTCTGCATTTTATCCTGGTTGAGATAAATGAGACAATTATGGATGCACCTGAGATTAAGTCCCATTGAGCTTAATGGGGCTTATGCCTGAGAAGATTGTATGATAGATCTAATTCAACATAGCTAGGCTTCCATTGATTTACGCAGACCAAAATCTGTGATGGATTGTGGTTTAAACAGATCCCCTTTAAAATAATTAATGCATATAGGTTTGTTGATTCAAGTTATTACACGGTGTGCAGTCATAAATGAGAACTGTTGCAATAACTTAAGAATTCCTTTTTGATTAAGAGGAATTTATGCATGGACTGAATATGGATTAGTGATTTCTGAAATTATGCCCTAGGGCATAATTGATTCCACCTTCATATTGATTCCACCCACCCCCACTCCAACAACCACAAACTCATCAAGTTAATGGATGTTACTAGCATGCCTAGTTCCAACAACAAAGATAACTCTTTCATGAATAATTCCAAACAGTGACTCCAGGTGATTGATTGCAGGGGTTATGAATTGGAGAGATAAATGACTTCTTCAGTATGCAAATACAATACAAGGCAATAAACACACACTGGTGCATATCAGTGCAAACAATAATTGCAATTAACTCCAGTGTCACAGACAATCTACCTGATATACATTTCTGCGGAAATGCCACAGTCTACTGTCAGGTATGCTGCTGAATTTAACCCTGCCATACAGCCCTAACACAAAGATCCCCAGTCCAGCTGGGATTGAGCACAACAAAGTTGCGGTGAGTGATGATGAACGGCCCAAGGAGAGAGTTGATGGAGATGCAGATTGCCATGTAAGATGGATGGGACATACGCGGCAGCCCGAATAGGGATTGCATATAATACCTCCCGCTCTTCTTGTTGGCATGCTCATTACTATGTAGATTCAAATCCAAATTTGCATCTGCACCTTTTCCCCCAGAGCAGTTCTCACTCTAACAAGGGAAAGGGCTGGATCTGATTGACAAGAGTCGTGGGCCCATTTGTCAAATAAAATGTACAAATCCTCAGATCAGGGAACTGGAATTATCAGGTATTCTTGTTAAGCCAAAAGGTTGACTATGGTCATTTCCAGGTGATTTGTTCAGGGATGAATGACCCTGATTTGTTTGATATAAAGTTTGTGGAGAGATTAGATGACAACAAAGTTTTATTGAGAATAGACAGAATCTTTTTTGTTTTGCTTTTCAGATGTGCTGCTGCCCCAATCATGGGTAGCTGCTACTAGCAATCAAGGCAGCCCTTTCCTGTGTATCACAAAATCAAAGTTACAGCGGTACCTTGGTTCTCAAACTTAATCCGTTCCGGAAGTCCGTTCCAAAACCAAAGCGTTCCAAAACCAAGGTGCGCTTTCCCATAGAAAGTCATGCAAAATGGATTAATCCTTTCCAGACTTTTAAAAACAACCCCTAAAACAGCAATTTAACATGAATTTTACTATCTATCCATAAAATGAAAGCCATAATCAATGTACTGTACTATAAAATAAATAAGACAGTATTGTAGATGATAAAAATAAAAATTATTTTTTTTCCTTACCTGCACTGATGATAGTCATTGTTTGGATGGGGGGGCTTTTATCCACTTCCACAGTCACACAATCAATGAATCAATCATTAGCTTAACTGGGTTCCACACAGTCTCAAAAACAAATTAATCAAAAAAGCCTCAAAAACAAAAACAAAAAATAAATAGCAAAAACAAGTCCATTTGAGTTCCGAAATGTTCAAAAACCAAGGCACAGCTTTTGATTGGTGCAGGTGCTCCAGAAACAATAGCCAGCAGCCGCATCGGAGGTTTGGCTTATGAAAAATGTTTGAAAACCGGAACACTTACTTCTGGGTTTTCGGAGTTTGAGAACAAAAGTGTCGAGAACCAAGGCATTTGAGAACCAAGGTACCACTGTCGTTCTTTAGCCTTTGGACCTGCACAAGCCCCTTTGAAAAATCTGGGAAATCCTGCAGTGAGGGTGGACATTTATTTAAGCCCCCTTTTTTCATCCTCCCCTCTGCTAGTCTAGTCTAGACTGGACTGGGACATTGGCCAGGCTGGCTGGGAAGGATGGAAGTTAAGAACCTACACCAACAAACGCACTGGACTCCAATGATATCTGGAAGGCTGCGGAGTCCCCCAGTACCAGCTCTCAGCCTCCGAAAGAGCCTCTGTAAAATTTTAGGCCAGAACGGCATTGGGAAAAAAGAAAAAGATCATCTGCATTGGTTGGGTTGAAGAGTGCCAATTTTCTCATTAGAGCAATTCCAGTGTGTTTTAAGCAGTAGCTGTTTTGTCACAGATGACACTGAAATCAAACAATTACAGGGAGACAAGTCAGGTTCCAATGAGATCTCAAGAGGGGTAAAAATTAAAAGGACAAGTGGGAAGAAATGGAGGTTGAATGTCGGCAGCAGAGAAGCTATTCAGATGCCAAGAAACCTCCTCATGAAGCAGAGCCAAGTGAGGAGGCTGCCTGCAGGAATCTGATAAGTGACCTTTCATTTGCTGCCCCTTCTCTGTTCAGAGGAACAGGACAGGCCCCCTGAGTCTGTGAGTGTTTAGAAGCTTTCTGAAAAGGGATGTCTTTCCTATATGGTTCTCCAGCACAAAGCTAGCAACAGAAGAGGGTTATCTTGGAATATGAACAGAACAGGTTGTTGTTCTGTGGATCCCAGGGATTTCCCCATAAAAAGGAGAAGTGGTATCTCCTACTGCATCAGCCTAGCAGTATGCAAGCTGTGAAGTCATTTGTAGTCCCCACTGGGAAAAATGGGTATGATAGCAAGTTTTCAATTGTATCTGTTATGTTTTTCTTTTAAAAAGTTACGTAACACATTTGCACAGCCAGTGTGTTGTCATGGTTAGTGTGTCTTGGTGGGAGGGACCTCTAAAAAGTACCACTGATCCCACCCAAATGCTACAACCAGGAGAAAGTAAAAAGAGGAAGAAAGAAGGATCCTACCAATGTGAGAGGGTTTTCCAGAGGGCCCCATGGCAAGAGGCCCCTTAAACCTGGAGATGATCTTAAGGATGAGACCTGAACCACACAGCCCATTAATAGGTCATTCTATGTGTTTTTCCATGGAACTGCAAAATCAACTCATGAATGGGCAACTGGGAAACGCAGAGGCCAGGCAGAGATTTATAAGCACACTTTCTCTAACTTCCAGTTTGGACATTGAGGTTGTTGTTTTTTAATGGTGGATCAAAGTCCCTATGTAAGGCTTATAAGGATACTATTCTGAATCTAAAGCAGGTGCAATGATACAGAAAGAAATGTGTCTATGCTGTGTTGCTAACTGTTTGATGAAATGCATGACCCAAATTGATTCATGTCTTCCTCTGCGGTCCTTCCCATTAGTGCCTCACTGGATGTGCTTGACATCCATACAATATGCATATGGGGCCATTTCTGTTCCAAAAACGTCTCCCTCCCTCTCTCACTCTCTCTCTCTCTGTGTGAAGTTGGATCCATATGAATTGTCATACCAGAATAGTCCTTTGTCCTGCTCAACTTTTCCCCCAACATGCTGAATGGAGCAGATTGCAGGAGCCTACATGAATCTTATAGGGTTGTAGGCTATGAAGTTGTCTTCTTCCTGCAAGGACTTCTACCTCCCCAAATTTGTTCTAGGTTTTTTTTACATGTTTCCCCTTTCATTTGCTTCCATAGGGAGGGAAATGAAATACACTAACTTTCTCCATGTCTCAGGGGGGTGTCAGATGAATGGGAAGACTATGGATCCTTTAGATCACTGTTTACTGTTGATCCACTCCTAGCATGCTCCTTGACAGCAGTGGTAGGGAGGGCACACCAAGATCAGATCTTCCCTTCTCAGACCTTTCACTGTGCCCTTGGAAGGGAAGATCTAAGACAGTCTATGGTCACCTGGAATAGCCCCAAACTCTTCTTGGTGGCTGCTGTAGGTAATTTCTGGGAGTCCTCTTCAATATAATGAAGTTTCTGTTTGTTTGCTTTTGCAGACCCCAATAAAATCTCAGGATTATTAGACACTCTGATTACTGCTAGACTTTTAGGTAATTCATGGTGGCTTTGGAAGAATTAGTGTGATGTAAGGTGAAAGAATTTATTCTAACGGTGAGCCTGTTGCTTAATAACCATTGCTTAGGGTCATGTAATTGTGGAGGCAGCCAGGCTCAAAGTGCTCTTTCATTTTTCTTTGCACTTTAATTAAATTAATAATTTTCCCTCATACACTAAGCAAAGGAAGTGGAACACACACACCACACACACAAACAAGATTTTGATATTTTGGTGCTCAGCACAGAAGGATGAGTGCTGGCAAACCCAATCAGCCATTTGTGTGCCTCTCGTCCAAATGCACTCCAAAATAAAATTTAGCTGAAAAACTAAACAAAGCTAATCATCTATGCAGCAAAATCAAAGTCTTTGCATTTTAATAAGCTTCCAAGCAGTGGGCTCCCTGTAAAATGTAAATTCTATTTTTCTACAGCTTGAACAAGTTTCCACTTATCAAACACTAATGAGAGCTACAATTTCCAAGGGATACAAATTCAGTGGTGATTAAAAGTTTCTGCAGATAAAATATTAAATATTCTGTAGGCAAAGGGGGGCGGGTGTTGGTATTACTGTGATCCTGATGTCTGTGTTTTTTAAAACCCTTCCAAGAACCAATAAAATCTGTGGAATTTCCAACATCCTGATGCCCACACATAGGTGCCAAGCGAAGAAGTGTTAAAGTGGAGCACCGATGCATCATTTTCAGCAGGGACATCATGGCAGAAATTCAAGCTCGTGTAGTGCTGTGGGGTTTCAGAGTAAAGATGAAAAGTAAAAGACATATACTTCGGCAAGGATAGGCTCCAGCCATATGCTGATCAGTTGCTGAGTGTTTATTAAACTTAGCTCTCAAAAGATGGGTAATAAATGCATAGTTCAATTATGCATGCTAATTTTAGCAGGCAGCCAATTTGAAAAGCAGGCAGATCAAAACAAAATGCGCAAGCATCGGGAGACAGCTGAGAAACTAGGATTGTTACAGCAGGATTTGGGTCTACATCTGAGGCAGTTTAAGTGCTTGGGAGGATCGGGATGCAGAAGCCCATTTGGAAAAAGGCAACTGACCAACCAGATCAACCTAATGAGGGGCAGTGTGGTGTAGTGGTTTGTGTGTCAGAATCCAGCATCGCCTGAGCTCTGCGAGTGCAGCTTTCTCCCGATTGAAGTGCAGAGTGTTTGAGGACCGGGACATTCGCAGGGAAACAAAAATGCTTGTTTACGAAGCTATTGTACTACCAACCTTACTGTATGCTTGTGAAACATGGACCACTTATAAACACCATCTCCAGCTCCTCAAAAGATTCCATCAACGGTGTCTCCAAAAAAATTTACACATCACTTGGAAGACAGGCAAACTAATGCTAGTGTACTGGAAGAAGCAAAGATCACCAGTGTCAAAGCGATGATTCTTCAACATCAACTTCGTTGGACTGGACATGTTGTGCAGATGCCTGATGATCGTCTTCCAAAGCAACTACTCTATTCCAAACTTAAAATTGGAAAGTGTCATGCTGGCGGTCAAGAAAAGATTTTTAAAGACTGTCTCAAGGCAATTTTTTAAAAAATGTAGTATAAACACCAACAATTGGGAAACACTGGCCTGCGAGCACGCCAATTGGAGAACAGCCTTTACCAAAGGCTTGGAAGACACTTAACTCAGGATGCAAGGGAGAAACGTGCTAAGAGGAAGGCACACTTGGCAAATCCACACCATGATCAACTCCCACCTGGAAACCAATGTCCCCACTGTGGAAGGATGTGTGGATCCAGAATTGGCCTCCACAATCACTTACGGACTCATTGTTAAAACCATGTTTATGGAAGACAATCTTACTCATCTATGAGTGATCACCAAAGAAGAAGAAGAAGTGTGTCGGACTAGGACCCAGGTTCAAATTCCCATTTGGGCAGGAAGCTCACTGGGTGATCTTGAATTGGTCACTGCCTCTCAGTCTAGCCTACTTCACAGGGTTGTTGTGAGTGATTAAATGTGGAGGGGGAGAGCCAAGTAGAACTCCCTTGAGCTCCTTGGAGGGGGAAAAAAGCATTAAATAAAATAACTAGGAATTTGTTTATTTATTATCTAACAAGGCAAAAGAGAAAATAAACACAATTACACCTTGATTTTGTTTCTCAGTTTTCTTTTTTATTAGCGGACACAGTGTTAATTCCTCAGAGTAACAAAACAACACAGAATTTGCTATTCTATTTCATGCATTCAGTCCTCGTACCACAACCAGCCAACAAAGTCTATTCCCTTGGTGGCATTGCCCAAGTTGCCTGCTGATAGACCCAAATGCAGGGGCAGCCAGATATCAGGCTTGATGGATCTATTTTGTTTTCTGCTTAGACTTTGAGATCCACCAGCCAGAGCTGGATGCAAAACGATGGCTCCAGGGGATGAGGGTTGGGCCTCTGTATACTTAATATTAAGCACCTGTTCAGCCCAAGGATTTGTGCTCAGGACCGGAATAGCTTTCACAGTCCTTTCAAACATCAGTCAATCCCTGGTTCCCCACTTCCCCAAGCTTTTTATGTTTCAGCAACCTGATTTTAGGAGGTGGGAAGTCTTTTTGAGAAAGATGAACTCTTGCCGATCTACTGCAAATCACCCTGAGATCTACCAGCAGATGCTGAGTTACTTTCTGCCCATGCCTGCCCCAGTGCATGTTTACATCAGAGTTCATCAGCACTGCAAATGCTGCACCCTGCTAGCTTTAAGCGCATTCCCAGTATTGGTTCTTTGGCATTGCTTTGGTTTCGGCAAAGATCCTGACTTGTCCCACCAACACTGCATTTTAACCTTTTTGCTCCTAAAGGAGAAGGGCAGGATTTTTAATCGAGTGGCAATTCATCTCTAATTATGGAAAAGGTAATTAGGTATTATCACCTAACTGCAATTACTTGTGGAGAAAGTCACATGTCCCTAAGCAGTGACCCATGCTACATTATCAGTCTGATGTTATGAATCGGCGTTTGTCTCTGGAAGCTAGCCAGCAAAATTAAAAGGGAATCAACATGCTTCTTTGAAGTCCAGCTGTCGAAGTCATTGGCTCTATGCATCCATAAATAAAAGCCGGGCTTTCATTGCCATTGCTTATGAGGAACCTTTTCACAAATACATTGACCGTTGACATCAGGCCTGTGTTGTTGACAACACTCATCAAGTGAGGTTCCAAATTGTGGGTAGACCATGTATAATACACTACTCTCCAGATGTTGTAGACTCCAATTCCCATCACCCGTAGTCAGCATGCCACTGGCAAGGGAGGAATGGAATTGTAGTTCATATTATCTGAAGGGCACCGCATTGGCTAACCGCATCGGATGGTCTGTAGGATGTAGCAGATTCTCAACGGTTTCCCACACCAGTCTGCAAACAGAGGGATTCCTTTGCTGCTCCACAGAGTCTACTATCATCCAAGTCTTAGAAGGGGTGGATGTTCTGGAGTAAGACTTACCATGTTCAGCTAGTGGACGACACATTCTCTGGCCAAGTTCTATAAACCAAAGTGCCCTTTCAAAATAGTTACAAAGGACAACTTCAGCTCTCTTCCACATGCTGGAGTTAGAAGGACCATTTAAAGTTTCAAGGCACCACCAAAGCAGCATTTTAAACCTGCAGGTTGTCATCTAGTACACTATTGCACTTTTGAAAGAAGCAATCTATAAAGGAATGTTTGATATAATACAATAGGCACAAGTCATTATAATACAAGTAGAAAACAAAGCCATAGAAAAAAAGCATGTTGAGCACCGTTGGGGTATAGGTTGTATCTCTTGTTCTTTAGACTACGTAAACTGTCACTTTACAAAAAAGTTAACAATGAAATCTGACCACAATTGCTTGTTTCGCTCTTTCCAAAAGAGATGTTATTAGGTTAAAGAGTTATTCTTAGGTACGGGAGGCTCTCTTATCGGTTGCAGGGGGCTTGGCTGTTCATTTAAATGTGCGCTAAGGTTTTCTGATGTCAGAAGGGAAGAATTAAAGACGATTTCGCTCAAGTCTGACTTGATGGATATAAAATGTGGATCTTCGCAGCTTAAGGGCTCCTCTGCTAAAACCTGGGTGTTCTCTCGTGTCATCGCCACATCGGACGGTGATTTCCTTTTCATGCGTGTGTACGATTTGTCAAGATTTTCCATGCCTTGGTCGGTTTTCTGAAATCGGCCAAAGAACCAGATGAAGAAGCCAAACAGTGCGAAAGCCAGTAGACATGGAATGAAGGCCAGACATTTGACATCTAGGCTTGCACCAATGTACCGGCTATGCAGAAACATGTCGCCTTCGGCATAGGTCCTGTTGGTCAAAGGGTTAGTGTTGTTTGACCTCCATTCCCAAGACAGTTTGGTTCTGTTGAGGTCCTTCAAGCTTTCTGAGTCTTCTACTGTGTAAATCTTCTGCCCAGGACCAATATATTGACCATATTCATGGGGCTTGTAAAATATCTGATTCTTCCACATGTTCAGATCCAAGATCAAAACAAGGAATATGATTCCATAGTTAAACCACTTGCCTGTAGCAGAAAGAAAAATAAGGAAAGCATATGATGAGTCCATCTTTACCTGGACAGCAAAAGGTACAGGCAAAGTCACTCAGAAGAATATGAAGAGAGCATTTTCAGTTAATTTGTACAATGAGGTTTGAATTAAACACGCAGTAGAGTCAGATTGGTGACTGGAAAAGTTTTACTGTTTCAGAATAATGCCTTGCTTTATAATAAATCACTTGGGAACGGAAACCCCAAAGTACAACAAATTGAATTCATCTGTAGGTGACCTGTGGGTTTAAAATACTAGGAGATGCAGTGTAGATCAATAAAGCTAAAGAGCAGCTGTTTCGGGACACAAAAATCCTTCCAGAAAAATGAAGGCCACATCTAAAGGACCATCTTGCAGGTTACTAAAGTGTCAGTAGGAGTGATCACTCATTTGTTCAGAATTAGTGCTGCTGCTACAGTGGTGAATACTAGATTCTATGCAACTCACTTCAAGGAGGACAGAAGGCAAAAGCCTCAAGCATTTATGCAGCAGAAAATTCCAGTAGTCAAGCATTCAAGGCTAGAGATTTGTAGCAACTGGTCTATGTCATGCTTGCCTAACACTACTGTTGTATCTGATGCTTCCTTCTTATTAGGTAACAACAACAACAACAACAACAACAACTCTTTCCTGCCCTTAATGATCAGATCCTGGGAAGGCTACGGCAATTTAAAAATACAATATTAAAAATTGTTTACAAGATATTATGATCAAGAGAAGAGGATGGGTCTTGAAAATCTATTTTAAAAATCTAGATTAATGAAAGTATGCAAGAGAGGGGGGGATGGGTCCTACAATATATATCAATGGGTTATTGCAAAGAGGTGCATCTTCAATATACAGCAGAAACGCTATAATAAAGGTGCCAAACACACCTGTTTGTGGAAGGAGTGCCACAATTTAAGAGCTGCCACAGAAATGCTTTCTCCTGGGCCACCACGCTCATGTTCTGAGCATGGTGGAACTACCAAGAAGGACTGTGGGGAAAGATTCCTCGCCACCAGTGCCACATGGTAGGTGAGATAATCAGTGGCCGAACTAGCCGCTCCAGCTCCTAGAGTGTTGCACATGCCGTGCACCCAGGGCAGGGTGATCTGCCCAGGGGACGGGGTGATTGTGCCCGGGGGGTGTGATCCGGCACGGCGGTGTTCATGCTGGGAGGGTGATCTGGTGTGCCAACGATTGTGCTGGGGGTGCCATCCAGCATGGCGGTGGTCGCACTGGGGGGCACAATCTGGCATGGCAGCATTTGTGCTGGGGGGTACAATCCAGCGCAGCAGTGATCGTGCCAGGAGGTGCCATCCAGCGTGGCTGTGCTCGCACCAGCGGTGCCATCTGGTGTGGCAGCAATTGTGTCTGGGGAGATTTTGTCACCCCCCTCAGGGATGACACCCAGGGCAGTCCGCCCCCACTGCCCCCCTTCCTATGCCCTTGGTGATAATGTGGCTTCACCACGTTTGGTCAGGTTCAGACTGAGATTTGCCCCACCAGCACTAGTCACTGACACTCCCATTACATTGCATATAGGTCATTAGACTACCGATGTGACCTACATACTGCGTAGCAACCATGAAGGGGAAGAAGGAACAATTGTGTCCTGTATTTGTCTTCTCTGAACTTACAAATTGGACAGTAATGTCAAAGCTTAGTGTTACAGTTTCCTGATCAAATCTGCTCTGACTGCTCTTGCCCGCCTTAAGGTTATTGTGTTCTTCAGCAGGGCAGCCTTCGCAGATGAAGCAAAGAGCTTCTTTGTTGCTTACTATGTCACCACAAAAACTCGCTCTTTACTCCCCAAAGGTGGCAACCACACAATCACAGTGCCTGATCTCCAGCTACGAAGGAAACGACCTCCTCATAAATGTGTTCAATTAGCTGCCCCTCAGGTGCTCCAAACTGCTGTATCTATGTGAACTGCTGTCTGGATGCTCACTGGTCAGATGTCCTGGGAATTGCCGGAACATGTGAATGCACAAATTGCTCTGCCTTTATCCCTCTGTCCTACAACGAGCCATCCATCTCTCCTAATAATAGCCGGCTTCCATGGATCTATCACTTCTATCTTATGAGGGTTCTCTCCTCCTACCTGGTCAGCATAAACCCTGTGTGGCTGCATTTCAGGAGGAATTTTTTCCAGGTGTCAAAGCCATTCAGGCCTTCTGTTTCCCATTCCGGGAATGGAGCAAAAAGAGCAAATTAAGGATCAGCTCTTTGTCTGTGTGGATTTCCAGTAGCTAACGTTTCAAAATGCTGCTGTTTGTTGAGCTCTCTCATCTCAGTTACAGCCATCGCAAGGAGCATCAAATGCTTCTGTCTGTATCTCCAGAAAGCACTTTGCGGCTATTGAGTGCCTTGCGAGCATGTTTGCAGACACACATACTGTACACAGATGAACAAAACAGGAATCCCTCAGAGACCTTCTGGAACAACCGCTCTGCTTGGATTGCTTCGCTTTGACCTCTGACCTTTCTATTTTTGCCCACAGGGTCCCCGAGGCATCTCTGTGTCTGGAGTGCCTGCAGTCACCCAGACACGCATCCTCCGCCTTTGCTGTAACCACCAGCCTCCCTATTCTGATGACAACCAGCAGGGAGATTCTTTCAGAGTCTGGCGGAGACAACTTGGTTGCTTAAAACACTGGGTTTCCTTCGCTGACCTTTATTTCTAAATCTGCGGGCATTTTCTAGCATGGTACATATTGATCTCCAGCATATCTGTTTCAGCTGGAATGACTGTAAGTGTATTGTCAATCTTTATACCATAAGGGAAACTCAGAAGCTGTCTTATACCAGCTCAGATTACTCATCCACCAAGCCCCCTGTTTTCTCTTTCAGGGGTAGCTAATGTCTCCATCATTCCTGATGATTGGCCGTACTGGCTGGGGCTGCTGGAAACCGGAATCCAACAACTTCTGGAGGGCGTGGTTTTGACTATCTTGAACTTGGATCTGCAGCCCACAGTCTCAGGGAGCAAATACCTTTCCCATCGACTACTACAAGATTCTTTCTTAACTGTACATGCCTGTTCAGGCTTCAGGGAATTGACTTCCTTCCTCGTGGCAGTAGATAAGCAGAATAAAGGAAAAGGAGTCTTCTTACCAGTTAGAAATTTTAATAATCACAGCGAGAGAACAAAGGACTCATCTCCTAGGAATGGCAGTGCTTCCAATTAAGGATCCTGCCCCCTTACATCCCTATTAATTTACATCACTTCTACATCTTGTGATCTGAGTATGTACCCTCTGTGCTTTGTGTGCTTTCTGTTCTGCCACTTTCTTAGCTCTTCTTGACCTTGGGGAGAGTGGAGCAATGCTTTCCAGAGACAGTGAATTTGTTAACCCTCTTCTCACCACTGTTTCATCTCCTAGCTGTTCCTCATCCAGTATTTCCCAGCTTCTGCCTTCTGAACTATGTCCCTCTGCAAACCGCTTTTCCAAATCTATACCGTCCTCCTGCTCCTGGGAAGATTCAGGATACGGATATGGATATGGGGGAGGGGGAGGTTCCCACCATTCCTTCTCAGTGCAGCCCTCCTCAGCACAGACTCTGACAATGCCAGGGTTTTAACCTGGGACTTTCTACATGCAATGTATTTTCCTGGACGGTTCATCCCACTTTGCCGCTTGAAGCAAAATGGAAAGTGCCACTCTGCCCTGTTGCTGCTGCCACCAGCACCAGCACCGCCATAACTGGTCCTGCCACTGCCACATGTACCACCCACTGCCACATCTGCACTGGCAGAGAAGCGATTCTGGCACTGCTGCTGATTTAAGGCGAGCTCTCGGCTGAAATCATGCAAGATCTTGTGCACTCTGCAAGTTCTCGTATAGTTTTGGTGAGATCTTGGCCGAAATCATGGTGATGCTCATTAAAGAGACTGAAATAACATCCCCTTGCTCAATATTGCAAGTGTTTATATATTTGAATCTGAATTACCTGGACCTTTATAGATCCAAACTATGTATCCAGCGTGGCTGGATAATAAATAGACTTTTTTTAAATAAAGGAACTAGTCTAGCCCCTGAATCTATTTTAACAAGGAGAGTGGATAACCAAACTCACTTCTAAGTCCTACAAATCTCCCAGGGTACCATGGAAACTAGGCTATGCTGTGTATTTACATAAACTGCTGCCTAGGAAAGAAAGCACATGCGTTTGCAATGAGCCATCTGTCAAGGGAAATCCAGATGAGTTAAGCAGATGCAAAAACGCAAGTTCTCTCTATGCACACAGAAAGAAGAAAGAATGGAAGCAAGACCGAAAAATATTTAACATGGACTAAAACACACATTTGGAACTCCTTGCTACAAAGGGATTTAAGGAGAAGTCATAGCGTGGGGGGTGTTACTGGAGCATAAAATAATAATGGTGCACATTAGGTCACAGACATCGGTATTGTTGATGTTTCCATTGTGCTGGTCTTGACAGAGACTTGATGAGCAATGTTGGAGAGTAATTGGCACTGACCTTCTCCAGTCTTGTGGCTCCCTCACTTCAGAGTTCAATTTGAGGATTAAGGGGACAATTAGTTAAAAGAGGTGTTCCATTCTGTGATACACTGGCTCCACCATGCACAATTAACATATGTCATGCTCAGGGATTTCAAGATATTTTTTCTTGTTTATAGACCACATGGTTGAGGTGATAGATTTTGTTCTGAACACATTGATTTGATGTCCATTAATGAAGCCAATCTAACAAGAACAACAACTTGAATAGAATGAAACGGGCTTCAGACACCGTTCCCCCCCCCCCAACACATTACAGGCAATTCACATTTATCTGGTCACACACTCACAGCCAATCAGGTATCACATTTATCAACCTGATTTTTACAGAATGCCTGGAAGCTGAAAATGCAAATTTGGAATTCCTTTCACAAACTAATTATGCTCAGCCTGTGTGCTAAAGGTAAAACAAAAGCAAAATAACCCTCGTCCCATAAAACCAAACCCAAACCCATAAGAAATGGGTGGATCTCATATGGTCTGGAAGGATCGAAAGAAAGCTGCTGAAACCAAGACAATTCTTAGAGATTCTGAAGTACAACAGGAAAGGGTGTCTAAAGGTAAAATTTCAAGCGACAAAGGGTGTTTGGTGGGAGGAGGGGAGTGTAAATACTAAAAAGACACATTTCTAAATATTACTCAGAAAATGAAGTTGAGAGATGAATGTCCTTTGACATTGTTGATCTGGGTTTGGGGCCAAATCATGTCTTTGAGTATCTGGTGTGAGGGCCTAATATCATTGCCCCACACCAGGGTAAGGAGCCATTTCAAATTCAGAAGAAGAAAAAGAAGAGTTTTGATTTGATATCCCGCTTTATCACTACCTGAAGGAGTCTCAAAGCGGCTAACATTCTCCTTTCCCTTCCTCCCCCACAACAAACACTCTGTGAGGTGAGTGAGGCTGAGAGACTTCAGAGAAGTGTGACTAGCCCAAGGTCACCCAGCAGCTGCATGTGGAGGAGCGGGGAAGCGAACCTGGTTCACCAGATTACGAATGTACCGCTCTTAACCACTATACCACACTGGCTCTCAGTCAGGAGTCCAGAAAATCCAAAGTCTGGACCAAAACAAACTCTAAAATAGCTTCTGAAATGTGACTTAAAATCTGAGTTTGCTGGGAATTCTGTATTTATCCTGGACAGGAATGTTCTAATGCAGGATAAAGTCCATGTGATGCCCTTCAGATGTTGTAGGACTCCAACCGCCATCCGTTCCAGCCACCATGGACAGGGATGATGGAAGCTGCAACTGAGCATCATCTGAAGGGAACCATGCTAGCTCCCTAGATCTATTAGAAGTGCTCTCTTTGTGTTCTGCATGCTAATCTTATGCCAATGATCTGAAAAATACATCACAAGCAACTTCTGGCTTTTCATAGACCTCTGCTGAATCACTGCTGGAAACCTTTAACTAGCCAGTTCCAGGCCACTTCATCTTCCAAGTGCCACCAATTATTTAGATGTCCTGCCAACTACAAGCACAGAACCATTTCCAATTCCTCCAGTGAGTTATTGCTGCACAATTGGAGGACACATTCCTGGCAGTGCCAGAATACTGGGTAACAGGCAGGGATGTCCTCCCAAATGCTTTTTTTCAAGGTTTTTTTAAAGAGCGAGAGAGATGCCATTTCCATTTGACTGTTCTTCTATGACAACAAAATACTTCAGAGAAGGCATGATGTAAAGCCTATTGGCTGGTCCACGTGTGTCGTGAACTTCTCCCTTGGAGAAAGGGAGGGGGGAATGGAAGAATCATGGGTAAATTTTGTTGCTGTCATGTTTTGTTCCTGTTTTTATTTTAATCCACTGAAAAAATACCCATTTCTTGTTGCCAGCTTCTGTGATCTATGCATGGCCTCAGTAGATTTCATAGCTACGGCATTCATTTTGCACCAAATGGACTGAATAACAAACAGCCACTTCATATACAGAATGCATCATTTCCAAAGAACCTGTTTGATCAGTAATTCACATCACCTGAATTATTTTCAGGTGTTGTATATATTCATCTAGATTTGGACAGGGAAATCACAGCGTGTCTGCAAGCAACACAGAAAGCTTAGAAAGTTCCAAAGTTTGAGAACTGAGCTCAAAACCCAGCATTGATTTAACAACAGATGGGCCTAGCAAAGCCCACCCAAAGGGATTTTCTCATGCCGAGTTGATGTGCTTTATGATTCTCCTAAAAAATGGCACAGAGCTGAGATAAAGCAGGCTCTTGCAACTCAAACGATGTGACATGAATTCAAATAGACTGATTTGTCTAGGAAATCTAATAAATAGAACTTATTAATTCTGAGCTGGAAGAAAAAAACCCATTCTACAATCCCTATTCATGTGCTCATTCTCCAATTAAATTATGCCCTTCACAAAAAAATATCCCCATTAGTTTATAGAGGCTGGGAGAGGGAAGAGACATTGGCTAAGCACAAACAGCCTACTTTTAAAGAGCACTAGAATGAAAACAAAGAACATCAAATTCCAACTGCCATATTAAGGTATCTCATTGTCAGTGGCATTTCCTTAATTCCCAAATAATCAATATCCCAACAGGACCTCCTGTTTCCTCTTGATTGCTGCATTCACCAGAAAATGTTTAATTATCTTTGCTCTTTCGATCAACCATAGATCTTTAAATGTCACAGCCTGCACTATAATTTTTTTAGTTGTGGTTTGGATCTGCTACACCTTCTCCCGCTAAACATACTGGCAGGTGACTCCCTATGGAGGGGTACAGAGGCAGCAGTGTGCGGAGGAATGACTCATGGTTTCAGTTGTCTCTACAAGAATACACAGAGTATGTGAAACAAGCAAGAAGAACTTGAGCTCTAAATACAGGATGGTAAATATGGCCTAATAGGCATTACTGAAACCTGATGGGATGGCTGGAATGTAGAAACTGAGGGGTACAACCTGCTCAAATGGAACAGATCAAACAGAAAGGGAGGAGTAGCAGCAGTAGTAGGTCCAACAAATTCCTCAATTTCCTCAACTGACAATTTCATTTCCCATAAGATGGAAGAAGCAACAAGGGAGTAATCTCTCTTGGACCTGGGACTCACCAACAGGGAGAAACTGATCGACGAAGCGAATGTACAGGATAACCTTGGGAGGAAGTGATTATGTCCTCTTGGGTTTCATTAGACACAGGCAAGGAAAAACTGAGTGTAGTCAAACATGTACTTTAAGAAAGCTGATTTCAAAAGCTTAAGGGTCAGAAATGATCCCATGGTCAGAAATACTTAAAGAGAATGGTGTCCAAGATGGTTGTCAGTTTCTTGACATGGATATCTATGTTTTCATTCCTTTCTTACAGAATTAGGACAAGCCCCACCAAAAACACATCTCCCTGAAATCTGACGCATATTACTCTGCTCTTAAAAGATCTGCACTGGTTGCCAATTCACTACCAAGCTCAGATTAAGTTGTTAACATTGACATGTAAAACTCACATACAACTTGGCTCCCAAGTATCTGAAGGAACACCTGCTCCTACATTGACCTGCCTTGGGTAAGATCAGTGGGGGTGGCCCTGATGGCAGTGACACTGCCAATTGTGGTTTCAGGGGCAGTGGCATGTGAGAGGGCACTCTCTGTCATGAAATGACTTGCACTATCCCTGTATGCTTTTCAATGATTGGTCAAGACCTGCCTCTTTACTCCAGGCCTTTGGGCATATTTCCTTCTCCTGTCTAGCTATGCACTGATGTACATTTCAGCTGTCCTGAAATCTCCCTGGTGCCAACTTCGTGACCACTTGTTTATAACCAGGAAAGATTAGTTTTTGATATGGAGTTGCCACTGAGGTTTTTACATTAATACGATTGCATTTATTAGGTCTTTAAATAATAGGTAGCTATAGTTTTATAATCTGATTTATACTTGGTTTTTACTCTTTTGTGAACCACCTTGGTATTTTTCTCAAAATGAGAGGGGGTGTATAAATTCTAAAAGCAACAACACTGATCAGGCTTCCCCATGATGGTTGCTAATACATAACAAAGAATGTGCACATTCATTGATGAATATTATGTCATCTAAGTGCCATTTTCCCATCCTAAAGCAGAACCAATTGGAAATTCAGATTCCTCTTAATGTTAGAGACTGTTTCTGCATCAGAAAATCCTCTCCCCCTCCTTCCCTTTGAGTGCCAGGAACACCTACAGCAGGGTTTCCCAAAATTCAGATCTCAAGCTGTTTTTGGACTACAACTCCCATCATCCCTAGCTAGCAGGAACAGTGGTCAGGGATGATGGGAATTGTGGTCCAAAAACTGCTAAAGACCCAATTTTGGGAAACCCTGATCTACAGCTGTCATTCCTCTTCTAGTTAAAGTATCGCTGTACGTTTCAGGAAGCCTTTCCAAAATGAGAACAAAAGAAAAGCCATAAAAAGATACAAGCAGACAACAGATGAAAGCTGAACTAATCTGCAGTGACATGGTGCAACCTGTGATTCCTAAAGACACACATCCTAGAGCTGTTTTGAAAAGCCTGGCCTGCACGAAACAGCAGGTGGTTTTAGTGAAGCTGTTTCAGGCCTGCACTATTTCTGGCTACAGGTGTGGGGGCCGCGTGGCTGAGTCCTTTCCCATAATCCCCAGAAATGCCATCTACGTAGAATCATAGGACTGTCATGTTGGAAGGGAACCTAAGGCTCATCTAGCCCAACTCCCTGCAATGCAGGAATCTCAACTAAAGCATGACAGATGGCCATCCCACCTCTGCTTAAAAACCTCCAAGGAAGGAAGGTCCACCACCTCCCAAGGGAGACTGATCCACTGTCAAACAGCTCTTACTGTCAGAAAGTTCTTCCTGATGTTTAGTTGAAATCTCCTTTTTTGAAACTTGAATCCATTGGTTTGGGTCCACATCAAACTAGACATGCAAGACTTCAACTCTGAAGTGGTACAGTCCTGGAGGAGCTTTCCCATGACTGTTGACAGAGATTAAGCTCAAGCAAAGCAGAATAAGGTTGGATTCTGGACTACACCACTTCAGAATCACTGGGGGGGGGGGGGGCGCGCGCGCTGCATTCCCAGCCTAGTTAAATACCAAGAAGGGGATGGCAAAGAATAACATACCTGTTATATGTATATGATACTCCTCCTTTAAAATCTTCTTGAAATAAGGCAATCTAAACTGAAAGTGCGCAGCAGGCAAGCCGGGTAGATTGACATCAACATCACCCATAAAATGTGGAAACTCCCAGTCCTGGTGACAAAGAACAGAACAGAAAAGAAATCACCCAATTATTTATCCTCTGAAATATTCCTTTAAATTATATGTACTTTACTGTTTGTACCATCTTGGCTGTGAGTCCTGGAAGAGCTCTTTGCCTTCTCCCACCTGGTCTGGGAAGGCAGGGCCCGGACTGACTCCAGCTACAAAAGCTAGGGCTGCTGAACAGACTCTTTGGCTGGGGTATGTACCATCTGGTCTAAGAACCTGATGGCAGGAAATCACAATCATGTATGCATTCTCTTGAAGATTCAACCACCAGTATCATCAAAGGGAAATCTAATAGGTTCCAATTCAATTTTTGTGAGAGAATTCATTCACTTTAAATTCACCCAGTACACCTTGTTTATCTCTTCATGCCAAACAGGAATAGTCTTTGGTCAGTGACCTGAGAGTACCTTTGAGTGCCTTGCAGTCCATTAACTTTCAAACCTTGAGCAGCAGCTGGCAGTACAGAATTAATACAGGCAGATTTCTTCAATTGTCATGAGAAAAAAAGAAAAGAAAAGAAAGGAGCAAAATTGGGGCCCTGCTGAGCTTCATTACAAACCATAATCAGAAATTGATTCTTTTCATTTCCAGTAATAGGTCTTGCTGCCATAATTAAGCTGTCAGATCATGGATAGATAATTTAGCAAGCAAGCACCTGACAGCAGAATTCACAGACAAGCGTAGCTGCTGCTAAAGGCAATACAGATTCATAGTCAATACAGAGAGGCTGTGAGTCTAAGATCACACCCCTAGACATCTCTTCCTAGTCACATTCATATAATGCCTTCTACAAGGATTCCATTTATTTTGCCGGGGTGGCTGGGTGCCTTTTGAACCTGGCAGGGTTGCTAGGAAGTCATGGGGGTGTGGCCACAGTATTCCAGTATGCCACATAATATCAGTCTTAGATTTGAACAGGGAAGCTGTCTTCTGCTGAGTTGAACCAACAACCCATCTAGTTCAGTAGGTTTCTATACTGACTGGAAGCAGCTCTTAAGGGTTTCAGACAAGAAGGCATTTCCCAGCTCTACCTGGGAGACGCCAGGGATTCAACCCAGCACTTCCTGCATACAAAGGAAATCCTGTACCACAGAACTACAGCCCACCCCTCCATTTCATCCTGATTTGGCTAAGAAGCATCGATAAGCCTAACTTCCACAGAAGGACATCAACAGAACCTCTGTGTGTGTCGTAGTTGCCTAGATGCTGGGATGCATAACAAATATTCTCCCATGTCATGGCCAGTGAATCTTACATACATATTCCATGCCAATCCTTCTGATGCGGTTATAAGAATGTGTTTTCCATTTGCTTCCTCAAAGGGTCATACTATCCCCACCTTGTTTCCAGTAAATTGCAACGGGCTTTTGTCTGTTCCTACTTCCTGCTGGTCAGCACATCCCAATGTCCCTTAAGACAGACTGCTTCCCTAATATCCTGCTGAAGTTTCTGCCAGTAGCATGACGGCACCAGCTCCTGAAATCCTGCAGCCACCCTATCATGTTGCGATAGTTTTATGGAAAGTCGCTTTAAGGTTTCTGCTATGCCAATCTTTTTTTTAAACTCAGTATTTCACCCCATTTTAAAATACTTTATTTATTTATTTATAAATAAATAGATGCACAGCATGTTCACATTCTTACACATAAAGGTTGGTGGGTAAGGTGGGGATGAGCAGGGTCTAGGTCAGGGGTCGGCAAATTTTTTTAGCTGCAGGCCGGTCCACTGTCCCTCAGACCTTGTGGCGGGCCGGGGCAGGGCAGGGGGAGCTGGAAGAAGAGGTGAGAGGGTCAAGTAGTCCTCCTCCCCACTCCCCAGTCCCAGCCCCAGCCCCAGCCCCAGCCCCAGCCCCAGCTGCTGTGCTTACCTTCCCAGGGGCTGCCACCACCACCACCACCACCGCTGCTTCTTGTAGGTAGGCAGAGCGAGCTCATCCTCTCCATTCTCTGGCACACAGGAGCACCAGGGCAGTGGTGGCGGTGGCGGAGAGAAGATGAGCAGCACGAAAGGGCTGGCTCCAGAGAGGGGCTGCTTAAAATGGCACTCAGCCAGCTCAGCCCAGCCCCCTTCCTCCTCTAGGCAGGGTGGGGAGAAGCCAGGAGGAGGGAGGGAGGAGGCGCCACCGTGGTGTGTGTAAGGGAGGGAGGGGGGAAATGGAATAGTGCAGGGGGGGAAATGGCGCAGCCCGAACAAACAGAATCCCCAATCCGATCCACAGACAGTCCATGGGCCAGATCCTGAAGGCAATTGGGCCTGACATCTTGAACCTCAAGAAAGACGCACAAAAGCTTCAAACAGGAGTGGGATGAAACTGACAAGATGCTGCCCGCAACTCTGCAACAGGCTGTATAAGGGAGCCCTGCGATGCAGAGGTGAAACTGGCCAAGATTTTCTCATACACACTGCCTACAGTGAAGACGATTCTCCACGAGACTCTGCTGTTTCACACAAACACACACACACACCTCTTCACAAATAAATTTGCCTAATAACAATGATAATAATAATAATTTATTATTTATACCCCGCCCATCTGGCTGGGTTTCCCCAGCCAGTCTGTGTGGCTCCCAACAGAATATTAATAATAGTAATAATAATAAAGTGATAAAACACCAAACATTAAAAACTTCCTGATACAGGGCTGCCTTCAGATGTCTTTTAAAGGTCAGATAGTTGTTCATTTCCTTGACATCTGATGGGAGGCCATTCCACAGGGTGGGCGCCACTACCAAGAAGGCCCTCTGCCTGGTTCCCTGTAACCTCACTTCTCGCAGGGAGGGAAAAGCCAGAAGGCCCTTGGCACTGGACCTCTGTGTCTGGGTTGAACGATGGGGGTGGAGACGTTCCTTCAGGTATACCGGGCTGAGGCATTGCACATTTAATACTTTTCTCTTCTATGACTTTCTTATACAGACAACCCCAGATTTACATGGGGGTTATATTTCAAAGCACCACACGTGCCAGTAAAATTGTGTATATTTGAAACACCACTGAAAAATCTAGCAAACACCCCATTTTCGGGTCACTTCTGGGTTTGGCACAATGCACATATACACGGTCACATGCATATTGAACGCACATAAATGGGGAGTTGCCTGTAACTGGTTTTTTTATATATGTTTTTATTTGTAAGGTGTAGCCAACTTGGCGACCTCAGATGTTGTGAAATACAGTGTCCATCAGTCCCATTCTGCATAGCCAGGGGTGATGGGAGCTGTAGTTCAAAATATCTGGAGCTCACTATTTTGGTTTGCCTTGCTACATCCTTATTTTATATGGTTATTTGAACTCCCCCCCCCCTTTGTTCACTTTTTTCTTTAAATAAAAAAGGTGTTTACATTGTGAGTCATTTTGAGTTCATTTGGGTTGTAAGCTTTTAAAAGGAATAAAATGAAACGAGCATCTTAGTTAAACTCCCGAGAATTGTTTTCCAAGAGCAGGGAAATGAAACTGACAAGACTTTCAACCCTTAGCTCTGCAGAAAGTCCAAAGGCATTTTACAGCAGAAATAAAATTGACAACCTCTCGTCAGGGGAAGTGGTTTCTCACTCCCTGCAGAGGTGAGAGTCTTGTCAGTTTTGCCACCCTTTGTGCACACATTTTTTGGATCACAAAAGCAACATGGAGCAAAATGCTGTACACTATCTTCTCTGCAGCCAAACAGTTGCCAGTCCAATAACAGGGGAGAACATTCTCTCTCTCTCTCTCTCTCTCTCTCTCTCTCTCTCTCATCTGTCTCTCTGTTTATCTATCCATGCATCCATCCATCTGGCTCAGCTCCTGCACACTCCACTTGCCAACTCCAGAGGCGGAGGAGGGGGGGCAGTAGGGGCAGTCTGCCCCACCCTGGGTGTCATCACTGGGGGTGTGTGTGACATTCGGCACGCCACCCACCCTTGACTCCCAAGCCTACCACCTTGCCGGCGGCCTTCCCCCCTTCCCCCTTAGTTTTGACAGCTTCCTGGAGGGGGAAGCCTCCCCCAAGCTGTCAAAGGGCAAATAATAATAATAATAATAATAATAATAATAATAATAATAATCCTTTATTGTCACTACACCACCAGTGTGCAGTGAAATTAAATGAGCCCCCCCCCTCAGTCTTGTTCGCACTCTGTGTGCTTGTCGTAAGTCAATTGCACCACTATTTTTTTCCCCATTCAGCAGCCCAACAGCCCACGGATAAAAACTGTTCTTTAACCTGTGGGTGCGGCTGACTATACTTCTGTATCTCCTGCCCGGAAGGTAAGAGATTAAAGAGGTGCTGGCCAGGGTTTGAGTCATCCCTAAGAATTTTCCTCGCTCTCCTGAGGGAGCAGTCTCCCGCGATGTCATCCAGTGAACTCAGGGGACAGCCCATAATATCATGTGCTGTATTCACCACCCTCTGTAGGGACTTCCTGTCCGTGGCTGTCAAACCAGCGTACCACACTGTAATACAGTATGAAAGGACACTTTCTATTGTGGACCGGTAGAAGGAGATCATCAGTTTTTGTTTGACATTGTTCTTTCGCAAGACCCTGAGGAAATGGAGTCTCTGTTGGGCCTTCCTAACCACCTGGGTTGTGTTGATTTTCCAAGTGAGGTCTTCACTAAGGAATTTAAAGGAAGAGACTCTCTCCACACAGCCCCTCCCCCGATATACAATGGGTAAAAGTGGTACGGCTCCCCTCCCCACTGCCACAGGAATCAGCCCGCCATGGGCAGCTCACCCTCTGAGGCGCTCGCCACAGGCGGCGTCCCCTTGGAAAGCTTGCCCCGCCCTCATGGCCCCACCCCCAGGTGCACAGCATGTGTGCCACTCTGGGTGCCAGAGCAGCTATCTCCACCTGTGGCCAACCCTACATACCCATTTGATAAGGCCCCCTGCCAGCTCTTCACCTCACACAATTCCAGCTGCCCCATCCTTCCACTCCTTCACTGCTTCCACTCTCCGTGGATAAATTTAACAGGGAATCTTCACTAACAACACAATCAGTGACCCTGCAAACTGCCAAGCATGATTACATTTTACATTGGGGTCTGGGTGGGTGTATCGGTGTGCATGCCCCGCCTTCTCTATGTATTGATCTTTATGGCTGGGAGCAAGGATGGGGGAGAAATTTGATTCAGTTCACATTTAAAGGCAAATCTATCTAATTTGCACTTTCCAAAGCAATCAACGAAACAAAACACAGCTATCCTTCAAAATTCACCTTTCTCTGAATTTTGCAATGCCATTTTCAAGTGAAGTAATGTGCATAAAATTCCATATATTAGTAAAAAATAACACAAAAAACACGCATTATATTGTTGGGATGGCTTTGCAAAAATGTTTATACTGGAATGAGTATATTAGGAGAAATTGCACTTAAATGCTAAAGAGTTTTCATTATGGCATTGAAAACCCAAAATGCATATAGAACAGCAAAGTGTCTATAATATTAGAGGAAACTGCTTTGCGAAAATGTCTGTATTAGGGGAAACTGCATACAAAATGTGTGTATGATGAGGATTTTTTGTAAATGCAAAATGAAGCAGAAAGTGGTATAGAATAAATGACAATGGACACAGATATATATTTATATCTACCACAAATCCTGTCATGGAGGGTATCACAGAAGGACAGAGAGGTTTTTCCCCAACCCAGCTGTTGCAGCTTTTTTTTTTTAAGATGTTGTTGGGGAAAAATTACATGTATTGGATGCAACCTCTAGTTTGCTCCTCCCTAAATTTTAAAGTGTGCCGAGAGATTAGCGAAGTTCATTATTTGGGGGCATCCATTTTAAAACTAAAGTTGAAACTGCTTTGATCAAAGGAGGAAGAGAATTCAAGTGTGGCATCCAAGGAGCATCGACTCAGAAGGTCCATCGAGTTCAATGGAAATTTTACTCCCTGAAAAGTGTCCGTAGGATTGCAGACTAACAACATTTAATCCCTATTTTGAAAAAAGAGGGGAAGAATTTCTGAAGTCTGATTAAAACCAACACCATTTTTGACAAGTTCCTCAATATGAAAAGGCACCATCCTATTCTGAACGATAAAGGGGGGAAACTCCAAGGAATCATTAATCGAGATGCACAATTCTAGCACCAGCAAGACCCCGTCACACAACAATCATTAACAAGCCAGGATACAAATCAAAAGATGCAGGGTAATGAAGATACATCATGCATAGAAGCATCAAAAAACAACAACCCTAATCTAATACAAAAATGCATCACACAAAACATAAATGAGAAAGAAATGTGTCTTTTCTTTCAGAAGAGTCTGTTCAATTATTGAGATTAAAAAAACAAGCACAACTTTAAAAAAAACTTATATCCATGTCTGAAATTATTCTCATTATCACCCTGAGATTCACGAAGTTTCAAAGGGCAACTCTTATAAATGTAGGTTCCTTACAAGTCCAATTAAAGACCAGGGTTGTTGTCTGATAGCCATCATTTTATACCCAGTACATTATAACTCACACCCTTCAGTTTACACTACGTGATTACTATTCAGACAGCAAAGGTTAAATATGATATGTGACGTTCCTGTATTCTTGAATACTCCAGTGTGTAATTATGTAGACTTTTGTTGAGCTGCATGGCCATTCTCTAGGTTAGAGAGCATGCTGTGCAATGCCTAGCTTCACATTAGCTACTGGGCACTGAATTCCTAAGCTAGACTGCACATAAGGTTCTGTAATTGTACAAATAAATGTGCACAGCCACACCAACGGGTCACATTTGTCCCTCTGAAAACACGCACACGAACCATTCATTTGAATTCACTAATAGTCAAAATTTGATTCCGTCTGATTGTGCCTTGTAGCAGCAGATCCCAATTAAGACTTAGAGGAATAAGACATTCATAACTTCTACATAAATAATAAGAGGACACGTTCAAAAGTTATGTATTTTTCATTTTGAGATGTATTGGGTCCCTTTGGGGGAATTTTCAAGTTATAGATATATAAACATTCTCAGCCTTGACACAACCAAATTAAACAAATCGATAAAGAAATTTTGAAAGGGGAAATAACAAAACCGGTATGAGTACCTGATTATAGAGGAACTAGATGTTCCCAGGGAACTGTTTTGTCCCCAAACCAATTTTCACCTGCAAATGTGCCCCCGCCCCTCAAAAAAGGCTGTTTAAAATAGAAATGTCAGCTGCAGTTCATATTCTTTGGCTTAGAGTATGAACCTTGTAACTTATAATTATATTTTTTTGAATAATTTTTTGTTAAATTTTCCACCGTAATAGCACAAACCACAAAGCAAAATGATACACAAAAACAGAAAAGGACAAAAAGAGAGAAAAAAAGAGAAAAAGGGGGGAAGGGGGGGAACAATAAACAAATAGACAATAATAACAATCTTAATTCTTCCCAAATCCAACTTTTTAAACATCTTAATTGACTTCCTCAAATCCCTCCCTTCTGAGTTTCCTTGTAATTTAAAAGTAACAGCTTTCCAATGTAATTTATAATTTTTGTCTCAGATGGAAGGGAATCCTTATGGCCACAACATGAAGTTCTTCTCTGTCTCAGATTTCAAACAAGAGCGGAGAAGAACTCAGTTTATCCTTCCTACCCTCATCAGAAGCTCCAGGCACCTCACTCAGTGTTGCAGTATGGAGAGAGTTGAAGACTAGCATATAAGGAGGAAGAGCTTGTAAGGAGGGGGAAAGGCACAGGGCTAGAGCAGCTGGGAAGGAGTCAAACCTATCACTGAGAGCATGGTGGGGATTGAGTTGACTAGGATCATCTTGGAATAAACCAACTCCAAGATTATAAACTCCTTTTGGCCCATAGGGACCTCTGGAATGTTAAACGAGTACCACAGCCACCACCTCCTCTACAAGCTTCCTCATCCCATTCCACCAAACAAACAGAAAGAAAGAGAGAAAGCACATGTTTGCACTTGCACATGAAGACACACAGACATTGGATTTCCAAGGGTAAAAGTCAGATCCAGTTGGATAAAAGCAAATCTTCAGTTTACATGAGTTTATATGGAGTCGTAACCTCCCAAAAGCACCATCAAATTAAAGTTTGTAGTGATAGATTGCATCTATACAGTCAAACCTTGGTTGTCGAACGTAATCTGTTCTGGAAGACCATTCAACTTCCAAAACAACAACCAAGGATCAAAGGGCGGTTGGTAAAGTCAACGAAGAAAAAAATAAAAAAACTCCCCGGAAGCAGTTTGGCTTCCAAAAATCGTTTGAAAACCAGAGCAGTTACTTCCGGGTTTTCAGCATTCGGGAGCCGAAACATACAATAACAGAGGCATTCAGGAGCCAAGGTTTGACTGTAATAAAAATAATAATAACTACAGCACCACAGACACATTGATACAGGGCCTGGATCCTCAAGGATCTTCATCGTTTTTTACATAGGATAACAATAATACCCTACAAATCACAGAGCACATCTGGGAACACAGAGTTGACAAGATCTGCTGGAGGCTTGGAGGGTACCCCTTGTAAAAACTGTGATGACCCATAAGGATTTCTGCCTCAAATTCCAATGCTGGAAACCACTTTGTTCATGGTTTTATAGTGTGGTCACTGGAGACAGATGTGATCTGGGATGGTGGCTGGCGGTATGGGGGACTAGTAAAGAAAAGTATGTCACAGAAGGACGATGGTGATGGGGGCAGGACTAGCAAGTGCCACCATAGCTCAGTATAGAGCTTCTGCTTGCCATGAAAAAGTTCCCAGGTTCAATTCCAAGTATTACTGGAAATGGGCCCAGTCTGAAACGTTGGTGTGCGGTGTGCTGGTGTCAGTCAGTGAAGGCTATACTTAGCTATCAATGGTCTGACTTAGTATAAGACAGATTCCTATTTTCCATCACATGATTGTCATTGTATGAGGTCTGAACATGTGAACAAGAGTTTTATTCCCGCTTCCTTCCAAATCTGTTGAAAATCTGCTGCTATTCAAAAAACCTCAGATAAACCCCTCTTCATTTTGTTGTGTTCCTTTAACATATTTTAATACAAAACAGAACAGGATCGCCCAGTTGTTCCTTGAGACTAATTTTGGCTTCCTATTTTTTTACCTCCAGCCTCAACTGAGCTGAGCACTCGGCAGGTTCTTTCTTCAGTTTACGGACAGGTTTTTTTTTGCAGTTAATTCTGGAGTTAGAGAAACCAATGAGATGTAATGCTATATTATTTTGCACTCGGGAAATAACTCAGTCCTGTCATGTCCGTTAGGCTTTCCCATAAGTTACCGCCAACTGTAACACACATTTTGTTTTTCCTTTGCTATTTTGTGGGGGGAATAAATTACTTTAGCAGATTGTGTTATTATGGAGCTTGGGAACTTTTCATGGACATCCCCATGCTGTTATGTGCAGTTGCCAATTCTCTTAAACTAAAGGCTCTTACAAAAGAAATAAGTTACAAAAGAGGATATTTAGAGGGCCCCTATGAATTGTTACTACTACAACTACAACTACTACTAATAAATTAGTCACTTGTTACACAGAAAGGTCTCCAAGCAACTTATAACTTATTTAAAAGCGTAAGCAGAAATGCATAATAATATTACCAAAAACAAACCAACCCACATCCGCAAAAATCCCATCTGAAATTCATGAAAACCCCCACAAAGCCAGCCCCATCTGTTTGTATTTATACAGTGGTATCTCGGGTTACAAATGTTTCAGGTTACAGATGCTTCAGGTTACAGACTCCGCTAACCCAGAAATAGTACCTCGGGTTAAGAACTTTGCTTCAGGATGAGAACAGAAATCGTGCTCCAGTGGCGTGGCAGCAGCAGGAGGCCCCATTAGCTAAAGTGGTACCTCAGGTTAAGAACAGTTTCAGGTTAAGAATGGACCTCCAGAATGAATTAAGTTCTTAACCCGAGGTACCACTGTACTGTATTTGTTAGAAAATATAAATTACAAAAAATAGATTGTATGGGGGGAGAAAATCTATGTACCGTCAGACCTCTGTTTATGTAACCCTCTGATTATGTAAACTTCAGGATGCAGCATGCGGCAAACCTGGAAGTATTTTACTGGGTTTTGCCATGCACGCATGCGCAGAAGAAAAGAAGAGAAGAAGAGTTTGGATTTGATATCCCGCTTTATCACTACACTAGGGAGTCTCAAAGAGGCTAACAATTCCGTTAAAGGAATCTGGGGGTCCCGGATCTCATCCAAATCCACTTGATGGGCTAGGGCTATGCCGGGATCACAGGAAGAAGAAGAAGAAGAGGAAGAAGAAGAAAAAGAGGAGGAGGAGGAGTTTGGATTTGATATCCCGCTTTATCACTACCCAAAGGAGTCTCAAAGCGGCTAATAATCTCCTTTTCCCTTCCTCCCCCACAACAAACACTCTGTGAGGTGAGTGAGTCTGAGAGACTTCAAAGAAGTGTGACTAGCCCAAGGTCACCCAGCAGCTGCATGTGGAGGAGTGGAGACACGAACCTGGTTCACCAGATTACGAGACTACCGCTCTTAACCACTACACCACAATGGCTCCCTCAGTGGTGCTCAGGTTGAGGAAACCTCAGGATCCGACCGGACCTCCGGAACAGATCCCATACGCAACCGGAGGTACCACTGTAATGTAATATAACAGCTGCAAAATCTTGTGACCCAATTAAGGTCACTAAAATGCTGAACCATTGCCTTGTCAATTTTATAACTCCCTTTAAAAGTGAGCATGTGTGTGTGGTGGTTGGAGATTGGCTGGCTGCTTCACTGTTGTTTTGCTGAGCATGGAAACTTCAAGCAGATGCTGTCCAGAGGAGTTAGTGAGGACAGACAAGCTGTAATTTATGGACTGCTTCAAAGGAATTTTAGAAGCATGAAGACCCTTTCCTGGGCTCAAGAGAGTGAAACACACTGCATTTGACTTGATATGCATAAATAATACTGCTTGTAATAGTTGACATCCTGCAAGTAAAGAGTCATTTTAAAAGTCGTGTGTGGAGTCTGCTTCATCGCAAGGGCTTCGATGGTGAAACCGCTGCATCACTTTGCATGACTCAGAAAAATAGCCATGCCCATTACATCAGCAGGAAGCTTCAGCAGCCCATTAACAGCAAACCTTTCTTGTGTTGCCACCTTCTGGACCTCTTCTGGAGGCCCACAAATATGGACACTTTGCTAGAACATCAGAATGGTGATCAGAGATTGCCAAATTCAATATAGTTACTAATCAGCCTTATTATTTACTCAGCGCTATGCAAAGGGGGGCGGTATTCCACAAAGGTCTCTTTTAACAGCCAAATGCATAGAATTTTTCAGTAACTGGAATTACAGTCGATCTAGCTTTAAGGCACAGCTTTTGTAGTTCATAACAACCATGAGAAAGATCTTCCCCACAATATCTCAGTGGGAAAATTCCTTTCATAAACTCTTCCCCACAAGCAAAATATTTTCTTTGTTCATATCAAAGACTGAATACATTGGCAGGCCATTGATTGGTGCCATAAATGTTATGGGCTTACTGATGAACAGTCTTTAATCATTTGGCAGCAATTAGCCTCTGGCCCAGGTTTTACACTCAACTAAAGGTTATAGGTTTTTCCTCCATAGGCCCCTCTATGTGACTTAAAAGATATGACAGTCAAAGTTCACTACAGAATATTACAAGATCAAGGCAAAGAATGTGTAGTTGTGTCAGTTTTCAGAGCACTGCAATGCACTAACGTTATTTTATTAATTATAACAAGGCTCACTGCCTAATTCATTTTTAGGATTATATTTATCCTGCATCATTTCACTCAGAAAACAAGCAAGAGTTATCTCCTAAATGTTCCCCCTAGACAGCACAATGCAGTGCAGATTTACCCAGAAGTAAGTCCCATTGCTTTCAGTGGAGCTTGCTCCCAGATTAAGTCCCAAGTAGGACATGGGTGGCGCTGTGGGACACGGGTGGCACTGTGGTCTAAACCACAGAGTCTAGGGCTTGCTGATCAGAAGGTCAGTGGTTCGAATCCCTGCGACGGGGTGAGCTCCCGTTGCTCGGTCCCTGCTCCTGCCAACCTAGCAGTTCAAAAGCACATCAAAGTGCAAGTAGATAAATAGGTACTGCTCCGGCAGGAAGGTAAATGGCATTTCCATGCGCTGCTCTGGTTTGCCAGAAGTGGCTTAGTCATGCTGGCCACATGACCTGGAAGCTGTATGCCGGCTCCCTCGGCCCGTAAAGTAAGATGAGCACCGCAAGCCCAGAGCCGTCCACGACTGGACCTAATGGTCAGGGGTCCCTTTACCTTTAGAACTGGGGAAATCTCTTGTTTGAAACCTGGACGAATCACTGCAAAGTGCAGACAGCACTGGTGCCTGACATGGTACAAGGCAGCTCCTTCCTCTTTTTCCAGTTGGCCATTGAGAAAAGCCCTCCCACTGGCACCAATGAGCAGTCCCATCTCCACCACTCATTGGCGTTGAGGTAGGCTGTTTTAAAATTACAATCACATCTCAGAAAGGAAGGCTTAATTCTCCCCAGATGTTGCCATCCATGCCACATGCCAGTCATCCACACATACACCTGGTATTTTTTAAAAACAACAACAACTTGATTGCTAATTATGTTGTTAATGTAACATAATTAGGCCCTAAGAAAGAAAATGACATATAGCTAGCAATCACTTTTCTTGAGCCCTCGATAATTATATTCTGGATAAAGGTAGGGGGTATTTAGTTTGAAATCCGCAATCCCTAGGATTGTCATGGATCCAAAGCTATTTTTCTACCCATGTGGTAAAGGAAATGGGTCCACAGCTCCCTCCTTTTGTCATTCCACATAGGGATTTTGTGGAACCACATAAAGATTGTGGTTCCTATGTTCAGGAACTGGGTCTGCAAACTGTTTGAGGTGGGGTTGCCGTCTCCCTACAAAAGAAATATGTAGCTTGGGGGTACAGTTACCTGAAACCCAGGGGCCAAGCCGATGTGACCGTCACTGTGCCCACACTGTGCTGACCTCCCTGCTGCCTTGCCCTTCTCCCTCTTGGTTAGCTGGTAGAAAGCTTTGCATTGGGAAGCCAGGTAAGCAATGCTACCCCACCTTGCTGGCTGCTACTGGCAAGAAAGGAAAGGGCATTTTCTGTAGGTGGTGCCATCGCTGGTACAGATTGTGTAGGGCAGGTTAAATTGGTTTTAATAAGTACAGCTTTAATAAATTAATCCATATTTTGGGTAGGAAGATGTCATGGACTAGCTGGATGCAGAAGGGTGATGAGAGGCATCAGCTGGGGGAACCCCCAAGGAAAGAAGGTTCAGAGCCAGGGGATTGGCGTGTAATGATGATGAATGGTCAGAGGAAGACGTTTGGGGTGAGGAGGTGTCAGAAGCTGAAGAGGCAACAGGGTTTATTGGGCAGGAAGAGGCCGTGGCAGAGGGCAGCCCAGAATCAGAGGCTGAAACGAGGCTGGAGAGGAGTGGGGGGAGAATCAAGGGAGTCTCCCCCTCCTGCTGCAACCAGCTTCCCTCCCTTCTGGTCTCCAAGAACACAGAGAAATGAAGAAGGTGGAACGACAAGACAATGGAGCCTTAGAGAGCGGTAGGCAGGCAGAGACCTTCAGCTGTCACAACTGCCTCACTGGGGCAAGAGCTACTGAGGAGAGTTGCTGTGACCACTAGAACATTGAGTGCTTTATTATTTTATTGTTGACCTATGCCTGTCTCCAGCTCCTGGCAGAAGAAGGCCAACGGGTTAAGCTGACTCTACATCCTATTCAGAGTAGACCCCCTGAAAATAATGGATCCAAATTAGTCATCTCCATTTCAATGAGTTTACTCAGAGTAGAACTAACATAGGCTACAACCCTTGCTCTGTAACACCCTCAATTTCACCATAGCCTCTTCTTCTGATCATTAATCCTTTACAAGAGGTCTGGGCTCTAGTTAACAGCAACTTGCCAGTTCTACTGGTACCAGGATCTTTCATTACACCGAGATGCTGAAATCCAGAATGATTTTAGAATTTCAGGCGGGGATACTTTTTTGGTCATCCTAGTTAACCACTGGTTTCACCTGCACACCGATTAGGGCATTTGAATCAACCCACCCAAGGACATTCTGCTTAGCTGTTGGATTGGCCGAATCTGCCGGATCAAAGAGAAGGGAAGCAATGGGTGTTTATGTGAACATACATCTTAGATCAGCAGCCTGCAACCTCTGGACCTCATTAATGCCAAGCGGAGCTGGCAATTTGGATACGTCCAGCCAAGCTGTCCATGGCTTAGCTGATTCAAATAAAACAGATTTCAATGCCCAACACAACCATAGTTCTTGTATCTCCACCACAGGGGTATCCTTCGACATCTGCGATAAGGAGCACTTTTCAATTTATTGTGCGTCATTTACTCAAAGTTTTGTCGTGAGAGCAATAAGGACACAGTAGCCTCCCACCATTAATGCAGGGTCTACCAGTTTTATTGTTTCTAGCAATAACACGCAGCTTCATAAAACCAGCACTGCCTGGATTATTACACTGTACCTTCCGCACAACTATTACATTGCTCATTCATGGCAATTCAAGGAAATGAAATAAGCTCCTTTTACTGAAAGCCTGGGAAGCTTATTTTCCAAATAAAAACAAACAGGTCATTCTTCTCCCCCTTTTATTCCGAAGCAAAATGTTTCAGGCGTAGCCGGGATTTATACTGCACACATAAATCAACCTCCTTAACCAATGAACGGGATCATAAAAGCAAATATAGGGCTTCAAATGGGAGTTTAAAAATCCAAAAGGGAGGGGAGAATAAATCTGTTCAACATTATTCCCTCTGACCCCAGCGCTGAAGCTTCCTTGCTGAACAGGAGAGCAGAGAAATGCAATTTCAGCTATTTTGATACCAGCACAATATATCTGCCTCTGCCAAATCCATGCAGAAAACATAGATTTCATCCTAAAAGGCTTTCTGTGTTTAAAAACCACACACACAAGGCCCAACACATAGCCATCCTGGTTCTAATTGCAGTAACTCAAGCTGGTTTCGACAAACAAAGCAATGTACTTTGAATATCAAAACTTCTCAGAATGTTCCAGTCATAAGGAAAAGCACAAATTAACTACTCCTTTGGCAGGCTGGTGGGGAGTACACATCTGAGAGATGGCATTGGAATCTGGTTGCGAGCCTTGAATGAATTAAAGGCCTCCTGCCAGTCAGATGAAAGCCTATTTATAGCTCTCAAAAGCAACGACTCCGGTATAATTTTAGAAAATGACGTGAGAGGGATGATGGGCAAACCTTCAGAGGGTTCAGTAATTTGGTTTAGATAAGGATTCATCCTTTAAATGCATTCCTGAAGCACAGCCAAGCTTTTGATGGATGACTTCTTGTGACCCCTCCTTCCTCATCGTCTAGATCCCTGTCCTGCTTGATTGCTGATGCAGCACCTTATTAAAAGAATTCTTGGGGAAACTCCCATTGACAGTCTTCTCTGTCTGAGATCTCTCTCTCTCTCCCTGTTATAGAATCATAGAATTGTAGAGTCTTTTTCCAGCTCATTCCACAGCTTCTCTCCTGTATACACTAGATCTGAAGCTGACTTCTTTTTAGAAAAGGGGGAATACCATGACATACATACATACATGCATACATACATACATACATTTAGATAGATAGATAGATAGATGATAGATATAAACAGCTGAATCATATAAAATACTGAGGCGGTGTGTGCACCAATGTATGCAAATAGAACATAAAGGTAAAAGGACCCCTGACCATTAGGTCCAGTCGTGACCGACTCTGGGGTTGTGGCACTCATCTCGCTTCATTGGCCAAGGGAACCAGTGTACAGCTTCCAGGTCATGTGGCCAGCATGACAAAGTCGCTTCTGGCGAACCAGAGCAGCACATGGAAACGCCATTTACCTTCCCGCCGGAGCGGTATCTATTTATCTACTTGCATTTGACGTGCTTTCAAACTGCTAGGTTGGCAGGAGCAGGGACTGAGCAACAGGAGCTCACCCTGTCACAGGGATTCAAACCTACTGATCGGCAAGTCCTAGGCTCTGTGATTTAACCCACAGCGCCACCCGCGTCCCCAAATAGAACATAAAAATTCATAAAAAGAGTCCGCTCAGCACATAGTTAAACTATGGAAGAAGTGTGACTAGCCCGAGGTCACCCAGCAGCTGCATGTGGAGGAGCAGAGATGCGAACCCTGTTCACCAGATTACGAGTCTACCGCTCCTAACCACTACACCACACTGGCTCTCGTAGAGACCTCTCACTCTTGTGTAGTTGAAATGAAAACTGGCTGTAGAAATTACGTGTCACTTTCATTGGCCTTCCCACTTTCCCCTCTGGCCCTGCCCACCATTGGGATGTGGTCACCAAAAGACCTTTCTTAGGCTGAAAAAGGTCCCCCAAGGCTGGTACAAAGCATTGACAAAAAGGGGTGGGAGCCAAGGAAAGGAAGCCCACTTCCTATGGGAGGAAACATAATAGACATGTCTTCTCTATGGGCATAAAAACATTCATATGGACATAGAAATAACATGATCAGCAAGAGGAATTTAAGAAGGTGTAGAGTCATCAAAGCTGAGATGGCGGGCGATAGAGCATTCTCTAGGTCAAGTAGCCCACAAATATGGGCTACATATCTGTTGTCTAGCAGTAATGAAGGCATGGCTGTGGTCTAAACCACTGAGCTTCTTGAGCTTGCCGATCAGAAGGTCAGCAATTCAAATCCCCACAACAGAGTGAGCTCCCATTGCTCTGTCCCAGCTCCTGCCAACCTAGCAGTTTGAAAGCAGTGCAAGTAGATAAATATGTACCACTGCAGCAGGAAAGTAAATGACATTTCTCATCACGGTGTCCCATTGTTCCAGAAGCAGTTTAGTCCTGCTGGCCACATAACCTGGAAAGCTGTCTGTGGACAAACACTGGCTCCCTCGGCCTAAAGCAAGATGAGTGCCGCAACCCCGTAGTCGCCTTTGACTGGACTTAACCATCCAGGGATCCTTTACCTTTTTATCAGTAGGCTTGGCAAGTGGAGAACCACCACACCCACATCTCTCCCAGCAAGGGGCAAATGGAAAACATCAAGTGAAACTTCAATAGGAGGTCAATTCACGTTGATCTGCTGGAGCACAGCTAGCTATGTCAGTATCCCTGGGAATCACAATGTAACAGGAAGCTGGCAAGCCACTCCTGCAAGGAGTGTGTTATTCTGATATCTTTTAATAAACTTGTGGTCTATTAAAACCTACCAGTTGATACCTGTTCATTTATTCCTTTTCCCATGCAAGGGTGTTTGTGTTTATTTGTTTGTGTGTGTGTTACAGTTAAACTCATTTTACCAAAACTAAGCCATTTAAAATGGGTACTCTAGTTAGCAAAACATCTCTGGGAAAGAAGGGATCATCTGCTTCAAAGCTCGGCACAAATGATAAATCAATTGTCTCATTGGAGGAGCAATTCACCAAGTCAGAATAATGAATGAGCCCTTGTATCATTGTGTTCCTAGTGGAGACATTATGCTAAATGATATGATTACTCCATCTGAACCATTTATAAAAAGTCAATCACAGTGCGGATCATATATTTTACACAGTTTATTTTGACATCCACCTATTTTTTATTCTTTGACACAAAGGTCTGAGCTATAACCTTTCTGTCATGTCTGCAGAATGAACGTTGCTAACTGAAGTTGTTGTGTTCCCTGCATTATGCCATTTGTATTAGGAAACACCATGGGGAATAAAGCTCAGAAATTGCCGCTTTCAAAAACTGACAATAAAACATGACTTTTTAACCTCTTAACTTTCTTTTTTGAACTCAGAAATGGATTGATAAAAAAATGTAGCAAATAAAACAAACACGTCTAATTCCAGTCATGGTGGGCAGCTTTTACAACTGAATAAACAACGAGATGATCTGGAACTTCCCTGCTTCTGTGAATAGGCATAGCTGTAATGCTTCTTTTTATGTTTATTTATTTAGTCACTGGGTATCAACTCAAGTATGCAAACATTATGCATATGGGGTGTTCTATGGGCCATCAGCTCTCACACACTAGAAGATGGAAGACATAGCCTCCAACATTCTCCAATGAAAATAGTGATGTCCAGTGTGGTGTAGTGGTTAAGAGCGGTGGACTCGTAATCTGGTGAACCGGGTTCGCGTCTCCGCTCCTCCACATGCAGCTGCTGGGTGACCTTGGGCCAGTCACACTTCTCTGAAGTCTCTCAGCCTCACTCACCTCACAGAGTGTTTGTTGTGGGGGAGGAAGGGAAAGGAGATTGTTAGCCGCTTTGAGACTCCTTAGGGTAGTGATAAAGCGGGATACCAAATCCAAACTCTTCTTCTTCTTCTTCTATTCCATAACACCACCATCAACAACAATTTTATTATTCATACCCCACCCGTCAGACTAAGCTGCCTCAGCTTCTCTGAGCGGCTTCCAACATATATATATAAAAACATAATAAAACATTCAGAAAACATCCCTATATAGGCCTCCCTTCATATTTCTTCTGAAGGTTGTATAGTTAGTTATCTCATTGGCTCGGGGCTTGCATAACCCCATGCCCGTCAACATTTATCTGATGAAAATAGGGATGTCCTAAGGAAAAGTGGGGATGTGGGTGGCGCTGTGGGTTAAACCACAGAGCCTAGGACTTGCTGATCAGAAGGTTGGCAGTTCCAATCCCTCCGACGGGGTGAGCTCCCGTTGCTCGGTCCCTGCTCCTGCCAACCTAGCAGTTCGAAAGCACGTCAAAGTGCAAGTAGATAAATAGGTATCAGTCTGGTAGGAAGGTAAACAGCATTTCCGTGCGATGCTCTGGATTACCAGAAGCGGTTTAGTCATGCTGCCCACATGACCCGGAAGCTGTACGCCGGCTCCCTCGGCCAATAAAGTGAGATGAGTGAAGCAACCCCAGAGTCGGCCACGATTGGACCTAATGGTCAGGGGTCCCTTTACCTTTACCTTTTTATCCACAATTGGGGGCTCTGCAGGTGAAGGGCAGCAGCTTTATCACTGCAGAGAAAGGTGAGGCAGGGCAAAAACATGAAGCACAGTCTCCTATACAGTCATACCTCGGGTTGCGAACGTGATCCGTGTGGGAGGCACGTTCGCAACCCACAGCACCGCGTCTGCACACACGCGTGATGCGATTTGGCGCTTCTGCGTGTGATGTCATTTTGTGCTTCTGCGCATGCAGGAGTGTCAAAACCCAGTGTTGTTAGGCTGCAGGTCTCATTATCCCTGGCCACTGCTCATGCTGGCTGGGACTGATGGAGTTGGAATCCAGCTTGGGGTCTTAGGTTCCCTACCTTGTCTTTCCTCTAATATAAAAGCAGTCAGGGTTTCTTCTTCCTCAGACAAGCAACAAGGACTTGGTTGCTACTCCCACAGAAGGCAATGCTAAAACTCCTGCTTACAGCGACCAATATCAGCCATCAGAACAGAAATTAATTTTGTGGAAGTGATACATTAGCTATTCTTTATGCCTCCCCTTTTTATCTAATTAGGCTTCAGTGGAGTTCAGTCTCCAACTGTAATTATATATAGTTTTCAGTCTACGTTTCTCAAGACACTGTTACACCCGCACCACACACACACACACACACACACACACACACACGTAAAATTAAATCTGCCTCGTACTTGACAGCACCTTAGGTCAAAGTTTTCCAACGGATGTGACAGATAGAAATCTGCTCCAAAAATACATTTAACTGAATTTTACTCATCTAATCAGAAAAGGTATTTGTGGTATTACTTGTATATAGGCTAAGGGAGGAATTGCACTGCTAGAAACATTCTTCCACTGCAAGTATATCTGCTTGCCTGATGGAATGATCTATCCTATCCGTTCCCCATATGCTGTTCTGGGGGTTTTCCTGACCACATGGGCCAATTTTGGGATGTAGGGGGACATGCAGAGAGACCAGGAACTTTTGACTTCTCTCTTTGGACTATTTTTGCTCCAGCTGGTCATAACAAGAACTCTGCAGCTAACAACAAATGCCCGAGTTTGCCTTTTTCCTTCTCCTTCCCAATCCTCTTTCCTTTTGTGCCATGTCAAATCCAAGGGCAGAGACTGACTCATTATAGAGACCTTTATTCCAGTCTGTTCATCAGAAGAGCAGCGTAGCAGAGGAGGAGATATAAAATGCTGTGCACAAACCCATAAATAAGATATAAGCAGCACAAGCAAATAGAACTTTGAGAACAGATTAATTTTGCGACGATAAATTTATGTACAGAACGAGGAAGGCAAAGTCCGTTTTCTCTCTCTAGTGTCATTACAGATCATTTCAAGGTGTTTTTGTTCTAATGCTATGCAAACTTCAAACATGATCATGCCTTTCAGAAGCCATAGAGGCTGGATCAATTCTATAGTATCTTCAACAATAAGTAAGTGATTATGTGTGTTGACATTACCGCAAGGAGACATCTCTTGTCTATTTGCACCTTAGAATCATAGAATTGTAGAGTTGGAAGGGACTCCAGGCGTTCTCTAGTTCAACCCCCTGCAATGCAGGTAATCTCAACATACGGCCTCCCATCCAGTTTGAAACCATACCGGACCCTGCTTAGCTTTGCAAATGTGCTAGCAGAAGAAAAAATGTTGCCACAGCTCCTATAGCTTTATAAGACAAATGTTGTTTGGCATGCTTACTTAGCTAAGATTAATCCATTACCACGCAAGCCAAATTCCTTAATACAATTGTAACACAAGCCAGTGAGAATGCAGTAATAGCTAAGGTGGAAACTTTACAAACATGTTTTGATTCTGACCAGTGGGATGCCAGAAGCCTGGCTTGTATTAAAACTGTTATTGTTCATGTTTATTATTTTAAAGCAAGTTGAAAATGTATTCTATTTTTTAAAAAATTCAAATGTACAGTTTTGGAAGAGTTTAAGCATTCTTGGGAAGGAACTGTAACATTCAATTGCTATGTAAACAAAGCGGGCAAAAAAAATAAATTAAAAAAATCCCTACCTCTGTATGGTGAAGAGAAGCAAAATTACCCATTAATGGCCACAATAAAGTATTATTATAACAGATGCTAATATACCTAACGTAGTCATTATTGCAAGGCACCTAGTGATTAAGCATGCATATCCCTTTTGTTATGCAAAAATGGCAACAGCTTTATGGTACATTGCAGGCGCTCAAAGGTAATAAAAATAAGTGTGCCTTTCAACTAAGGTACTCTCCAGTAGCCATCAAACTTCCTGAGGAAGCACAAACAACTGCCATTTAATCGGCTATGCAGAAAAGAAGCAATCAGACACACAACATTACTCATATTTTATCCTGCTGTTTCTGTATATGCTAGTGCTAACAACAAACAATTTCTTTACTCTGGTGTGCACTGTGCATGCAGTTGCTAATATGCATCAGTGTGCCCAAGGAGGATTATGTCTGTGAGATCCCATGGTCCCTGAGACAAGCCTGAAAGGTGCATTTCAAACAAGAGCTTAACATGTAATTATTGTAAGGTAGTGTTCAGAGAATGGGAATCAATGGAGTAGCAGGGCAGTTTGGAAGATGAATGTAATAGATAATTTTATTTTTATTTATTTATTTATTCATTCATTCATTCATTCATTCATTCATTCATTCATACCCCGCCCATCTGGCTGGGCCTCCCCAGCCACTCTGGGCGGCTTCCATAGAAACCAAAAATACAGTAAAATATCACACGTTAAAAACTTCTCTGAACAGGGCTGCCTTAAGATGTCTTCTGAATGTCAGGTAGTTGTTTATCGCTTTGACATCTGGGTGGACGCCACTACCGAGAAGGCCCTCTGCCTGGTTCCCTGTAGCTTTGCTTCTCGCAATGAGGGAACCGCCAGAAGGCCCTCGGCGCTGGACCACAGCGTCCAGGCAGAATGATGGGGGTGGAGACGCTCCTTCAGGTATACTGGACCGAGGCCGTTTAGGGCTTTAAAGGTCAGCACCAACACTTTGAATTGTGCTCGGAAACGTACTGGGAGCCAATGTAGGTCTTTCAAGACCGGTGTTATATGGTCTCGGCGGCCGCCCCCAGTCACCAGTCTAGCTGCCGCATTCTGGATTAGTTGTAGTTTCCGAGTCACCTTCAAAGGTAGCCCCACGTAGAGTGCATTGCAGTAGTCCAAGCGGGAGATAACCAGAGCATGCACCACTCTGGCGAGACAGTCCGCAGGCAGATAGGGTCTCAGCCTACGTACCAGATGGAGCTGGTAAACAGCTGACCTGGACACAGATTTGACCTGTGCCTCCATGGACAGCTGTGAGTCCAAAATGACTCCCAGGCTGCGCACCTGATCCTTCAGGGGCACAGTTACCCTATTCAGGACCAGGGAATCCTCCACACCTGCCCGCCTCCTGTCCCCCCAAAACAGTACTTCTGTCTTGTCAGGATTCAACCTCAATCTGTTAGCCGCCATCCATCCTCCAACCGCCTCCAGACACTCACACAGGACCTTCACCGCCTTCACTGGTTCTGATTTAAAAGAGAGGTAGAGCTGGGTATCATCCGCATACTGATGAACACCCAGCCCAAACCTCCTGATGATCTCTCCCAGCAGCCGCATGTAAATGTTGAAAAGCATGGGGGAGAGGACAGAACCCTGAGGCACCCCACAAGTGAGAGCCCAGGGGTCTGAACACTCATCCCCCACCACCACTTTCTGAACACGGCCCAGGAGGAAGGAGCGGAACCACTGTATGACACTGCCCCCAGCTCCCAGCCCCTCAAGACAGTCCAGAAGGATGTTATGGTCGATGGTATCAAACGCCGCTGAGAGATCCAGCAGAACTAGGAAACAGCTCTCACCTTTGTCCCTAGCCCCCTGGAGATAATCAACCAGTGCGACCAAGGCAGTTTCAGTCCCATGATGAGGCCTGAATCCCGACTGGAAGGGATCCAAATGGTCCGCTTCTTCCAGGCGTGCCTGGAGTTGTTCGGCAACCGCTCGCTCAATCACCTTGCCCAAGAATGGAAGATTTGAGACTGGGCGATAGTTGGCCATCGTGGCCGCATCTAAAGATGGTTTTTTAAGAAGCGGTTTAATAACCGCCTCTTTCAGCGGGTCTGGGAAGGCTCCCTCATGGAGGGAAGCATTCACCACCCCATGAAGCCCATCGCCCAGTCCTTCCCGGCTAGCTTTTATAAGCCAGGATGGGCAAGGATCAAGGAGACGTGGTTGGTTTCACTCATCCAAGCAGCATGTCCACATCCTCGGAGGTAACAGATTGGAATTGATCCCACACAACTTGACTAGACAGAACTCTAGCACTCTCCCACCCCGGCCCTGCTCCCACGGTGGAGTCTACTTCTTCCCGAATATGAGCGATTTTATCTGCAAAAAATGTAACATTGTGACTTGAGCTAGACAAAGAGAAGCGAATGCTTACAATCCACTTTTTGAACCCCAACGTACGTCATTCAAGCCTCCTGCAAAATTATGCTATTTCAGACTGCGGGCGACGAATTACATATTTGAATGCTGAAATTTCATCGTGCCAGAAAACGAGCATATCAGGAAGATAGGGAAGCGAAAACCCTTTCAGTGACATGCACTTTTCTGTAGGGGATTTTTTTGATAGGAAGGAGAGTGTTCAAGCCAACAGGCATGACTGATTTGATATTCATTCTGTAGTGGTCCAGATTCAAGAGGTTTGGGTGGATGGAGGATGGAGGATGTATTTTGCTTGGCTGGAATGTAACCTTCTGCACAAAGCTAGGAGTAACATCCATTTCTCTGCCTGTTTTTGGCTCTGCCCCCTCCCCCCATTGGTCTGTGGCCCCTGGAACTGCAGCCTTCAAGCTGAAAAATGTTCCCCACCCCTGAATTAGATAACAAAGGGGAGGCACAGAAATCTTAGTACCTGCAGTTTGCTCCCTAAAAAGGTAACATTATCCTTTATAGCTGTTAAAGCATAACAAATTCTAGTATATATTCACGGGCAAATTAAGATATTTCTGAGCATTGGTTCTTGAGAATGAAACTCTTGACAACCAATCCACCTACTGTCATTGTAATACAGGCAACAATGAGGAAGCACGAAGCACGGAAGGCACATCTTAGAACAATGGAGTCAATCAGAGAAAAATTACAGCAGATGGATATTCTCTGCAGAGGCCAATCACTGTACCAGAATAGCTGCGAGAAAACAGGGAGGGGAAGACAGAAAGCAAGCAATTTTTGCCATTTCAAGCTTTCTATTATTTCAACACAGTGGCATTTTCAACCTTGAAATATCCATCCCCTCCCGAGCGGCATATAACAGCAATGACTGGTGGGAATGCTTCATTAAAGCATTCATTAATGCTTTAATGAAAAGCATTAAATAGCCATGACTGCTGACCAATGGCCAGAAGGAGAGAACCCCCTCTCCTCTCCTTGGGGAGAGCACTCCACAAATGAGGAGCCATTGCCGAAAAGGCTCATTCTCATGTTCCTCCTCCCTCCTGACATCTCATGGAGGAGGCACACAAAGAACATCTTCAGATGATGATTCCAGGGTCTGGGTCAGTTCCTATAACGACCGGGGCCAGTTCACATGACCATTTGATGTTTGCCCAGATGCTTGTTATCTCATCTTTCAAAGATATTATGCTTCACTAGCTGTTAAGTCCCCATCACTCTTCATAAAGCTGTACTGTGAGCCACAGATTCAACTATGTTCTGAAAACAACATGGCTGCTAACCTTCATTACAGTGATACTGGATCCCAACGAAAACGTAAGTAGCTGCCATTTCAATCCAGTCCCTTGTTTGCTATTTCAGTGCATGTGGGTATGTGGGTATAGCAAGAGTGGCAAAGCTGTAGGCCTCCAGATGTTATTGAACTACAACTTCTCCCTGACCGTTTTCCATACTAGCAGGGGCTGATGGGAGTTGGAGTCCAGCTGGAGGTCCACAGGGTAGCCACCCCTAGGAGTTTTGGGGTGTAACCTTAGAAACCACGTGCTTCATACTGATGGTGCAGAAAGCCAACAGAGGCAGCAGTTCCAGGGGGCATGTTCAGATCTGTTTCAGAAGTTGTGAGTTGAGTTTGAAGAATGTTGACCTGACACTTGGGAGATGCTTGGGCTATGAGCAGGGCATACCTGCTTAACCACACACTACCACCACCCCAGCATGAAACAGATGCTTTGGATCTTTGGATAGCAGATTCAAGAGATAGCATTGTTTTTCGTCTCCTCTGTGTGCCCCCTTTGTAAAATGAGCTCCAATCTAAAGCAGAAGGGCATTGCTTTCACTTTTTGTTGCAGGTCTGGCAATGTCCAAACTTGAAAATATTCTGAGCCCTTGAATTTAATGTGCTTCTTCTGGCACAATTGTTCCGAGGGCTTAAGCAATAATGAATTATTTCTCTACAAGATAACTTCAGTTATACCTCTAACTGATCTGCTATTACAGTAAGGTCAGACATGTCACAGTGCCTGATTAATGGAATGGACTTACTGAAACTGTTCAGAGTTAAGATCCCAATTACAATACAGGTCATAAATCCCTGTATTTCTCTCAGTCCAGAATCCCACTTACTTCTAATGTGTGCTTGAAATGATCTAACTTTAGATTGTTCTCTGTTTCACAGAAATGTTGATGCACATGTTAGAAACGGAACAGAAACTAAGACTTTCCCCCATGGCATTACAGTTACTTTCATTACCGATATTGTTACCTTTACCAATAAACCATCAATACACACTTAGCAGGAAAGTGTGATCTGATGGGCACATCCCAATTTGAAGAAAACTGTTTTCAAGATACTTTAGCCCAATTTTGCTACACTTAAGTTACAAGTAAACTTCAGTGTTACTGGAAAGAGAGCTACACATCAATTCTTTGTTGTATTCGCAGAATGATGAAGGAAGCAAGGATGGAACTGTAAGGTGCACATGGACTTGATAGGAGCCATCAATCATGTGAAGCCTTGATAGGAAGGTCAAGGTACATATGAAAGCAAGTGGGGAAGTGAAAAGACCTAGGAAACACAAATCTGATTGATATGAGGTCAACAATTAACCTTGATTCCCTGTACCAAATTAATTAAATCCAGATGGGAAAAGTCTGATAAATTTGATGAGGTGGGTCAGATAGACTAATGCGTGTCAGGATAGGTCAAAGAGAATGTCGTCCTTGGAGGTAGTCAAAGAAATAAATTTTGAAGCAGTGAATGGAAGGCTGAGTGTATCAGCCCATAAGGGCATCTCATAAAGAAGGCGCTGAGGGTTTCATTGATTTGATGTTATGCTCATTATTACTGGGCATCTATATCTGTGCCCTGTTTTCTGAAGAAGTTACACAGAATGCCATCTTACATTAAAAATGGTTATCAAGCACCTGGGTTTGCCAAAGCCTCAGGGTCAAACTACACATGGCACTAGATGCATCATTAAAAACTATGGGCTGTATGCAATGTTAGTGTTGAAATTGCCATGCCAAAGTTAGCCCTGCTCATTAATTTCAGTGGGTCTACTCTGAATATAAGTAACATGGGATAAATAGCATTGGATGCAACCCTGTGAAAGGGGTGTTTTTATTGAATAAAAGGCACAAGAGCAGAGAGGAGTTCTATTGGGACCATACTGCACAGCTGCCTTGTCTGTCTCCTGTTTCCTGTTGACAGTTGTGACCAATGCTATTTTTCTAGAAAAAGAGGTGCCAGAACTCACTCACCATGAACACCTTCCCTGTTTAATAATAATAATAATAATAATAATAATAATAATAATAATTTATACCCTGGGTTTCCCCAGCCACTCTGGGTGGCTTTCAACAGAGCATTAAAAACAGAATAAATATTCAAACATTAAAAACTTCCCTAAACAGGGCTGCCTTCAGATGTCTTCTAAAAGTCAGATAGTTGTTTATTTCTTTGACATCTGATGGGTAGGCATTCCACAGGGCGGGCGCCACTACCGAGAAGGCCCTCTGCCTGGTTCCCTGTAACTTCGCTTCTCACAGGGAGGGAGCCACCAGAAGGCCCTCAGGACTGAACCTCAGTGTCCGGGCAGAACGATGGGGGTGGAGACGCTCCTTCAGGTATACAGGTATACCTCACATGGGAGGTGCCAAAGCTGATTTCTGGTGAGTTTTGGCTGAAAAAAAATCCATGGTTGTGACCACTTTCACCCTCTTTTGCATCCAAACTGTTTCAAGTAAATATGTGCTTGAGACCACAGCTGAAATTTATATTGGTTGTTCATTTAGATTCCTTAGCTCTGTTGTCCCAGTTGTTCCAGTTCTGACTCTCTATGGCTTCTGCCCACACACAAATTCCAGAAGTTTATTTGCCGCTACATCAATTTGCATCAAGCAGAATTGATGCAGTATTGCCTACATATTGGTAAAGCTGTTTTCTCTCCCACCCTCACTCGGAGTATATAGTGGCACATTTGGAACACAGTATATTTGCACTTAAATTGGCTCCATCAGCTTGAGGCCAATAATTCTTGTAAAGTGAGATGAGCAAACAGCTACAAAATATAGTTAAAAATATAAGCGCAGCTACAAAAATCTGTTATGCCTTCTTCACAAACTGCACATACACTTGTTTAGCATCAAGAGAAGTACTTCACTGCCTGGTGTGGCCCCATGGCATAGGGGAAAGTATGAGGATATCACAACTATACAGGAGGGTGCTGACAAATTTGGAAAGATTCATACAGTTGAACCCTCATGTGGATGCAATATTCACATACACTGCCTAGTGAAGTGATCTTGCACAAGTGCAAAACAGGTCCTATACGTGTGCATATGCTGGGGGCTCGGTATCATCCTGGCCTCCAAAACCTCACCCCCCAACTTTTGGTCCATTGCCTTGCATGATGGGATATGATGCATTTCAAAAATGTTGCTGCGATGGCGCCAGTCATAGTTGCATTGTACTGAGTTGAAAAGCGAGAAGAATATTGGGCTGAAATAAACACCAAATCCTAACCATTTCAGCAGGGATTTAGTATAACAATCCCCCCCCCCAATGCTGAGAATGACTTTTGCACACTAGGGGTTGGATTCAAACTTAGTCATCCTTAGAGTAGACCCACTGACTTAAATCTGGATCCAATTCTAGATGATTGGTACTTACAGCTGAGTGAAAATGGCCTCCCATAATCCCCCATGCTATTTTGGGCAGTGAAATTGGGTTGAGGACAATTCGCCAAACATTATCCAGGGGAGAACTGAAATTGTCCAATAGTTTAGGAGCAGCTTAACAAAGGAAATTTTCAACAATGTGTGGTTTTTTTTGTTTTTTTGTTTTGAGAGGATATGGCTCACTTTAATGTTGAATTAAACTCTGGGTGACAGCCAACACTTATTGCCAAGGAGACCCACTGAAATCAATTGACTTAAATAATTTGATTCTGTTACTTAATTGCTTTAAGTGACTGTATTCTGAGGGTGGCTAATTCTGGATATCATCCTCTATGATTATTAGTTCATGTTGGCGGATTAAGGAAGCAGAGGACTGAGAGGACTAGGGACCAAGCTCATGGCTTCCGTTAGTAATATTAAACTAATATTGAGCAATATTAAGACTGGATCCACAGCCTCATTCAGGAGTTCAAAAATATTGCTTTTCAAAAAAAATCTGTTCGGAAATTATTTACTGAGAAACTGTGGCTCAGTCCTGTTCTGTTTCTATTACTAAAGTTAGTTGCAGATAAAGTAGTAACAATTTGGAGGAAATCACAGGAAATGGTGTGTAGCAAGAGTAGCCAATACGGTGCTCTCCAGATGTTGGACTACAACTCCCATCAGCCCTGACAGAATGATGATTATTCAGGGATGATGGGAGTTGTAGTCCATATGATAGCCACCACATTGGCTTCTCCTGTTATATAAGATTAAATAATCCACAAGTGGAAAGTAATGTTCTCAGTACAACTGAACCAAATTTATATGAGCATTTAGGGCACTTCTGGTTGGTCCCTAGTTTGGTTAGAAGGCCTTTACTGCAACTATTATTATTTCAACCTGTAATTTAATACCAGCCTGAGTCGGCCTAACTTTATTGCAATGGCAATTTGCGGGTGCCGGAGCCACCTTGTAAATAAGATGAGTGCATCCATTGTGTGCATCCTGGATAAATATCTTTAAATAAATAACAACTCTGCTGTGCAAACATCATTCAAAAATGCAATTAAACTTAAGACTTACTCTGCACAGTAATATATATATATATATATGAGGGAGCACTGAAGCCAAGGATTTTCAAATGAAGTTTCCCTCTTAGCTCGATACCCTCAAGGTCATATTGTGGTGACTTCATTTTTCATAGTCAAAGGAATGATTTAGTAATAATGGTGGCAGCATCCTGTGCCTTCAGTATAATGATATTCAGTGTTGCATAGGATAATGTAGGGGCTATTCGTATTCATGTTTCTCATTGCGGCCACACAAAGTGGATCCATCTGTTAGAAGCTCTCTTGCATCTTATTAAACACAATGTGAAGAGTGGGTTGGGGAAGCAAAACAAAAGTGGAAGGAAAACTGCATCACGTTGTAAAAGAGATGGTCACACTTTCATAAGGTAAAGGTAAAGGTACCCCTGCCCGTACGGGCCAGTCTTGACAGACTCTGGGGTTGTGCGCCCATCTCACTTAAGAGGCCAGGGGCCAGCGCTGTCCGGAGACACTTCCGGGTCACGTGGCCAGCGTGACATCGCTGCTCTGGCCAGAGCCAGAGCCAGAGCCGCACACGGAAACGCCGTTTACCTTCCCGCTGGTAAGCGGTCCCTATTTATCTACTTGCACCCGGAGGTGCTTTCGAACTGCTAGGTTGGCAGGCGCTGGGACCGAGCAGCGGGAGCGCACCCCGCCGCAGGGATTCAAACCGCCGACCTTTCGATCAGCAAGCCCTAGGCACTGAGGCTTTAACCCACAGCGCCACCTGCGTCACTTTCATAGTTTCCCCCATTAAACCAAAGTTCAGAGGCATACTATTAAGCCAGGTTTCTGCCTACTGGAACCAACCATTACATCACATATTGCTTTGGCATTCTCAGTAGAACTGCACTGAAGGATAGAAGCACGGGATGGTTGGGAGAAAAAAGGCCAACTCAGTTTTTGCCCTCCAGGTGTCTTGGACCAGCCAGCAGGTGCTGGGAGTTGTAGTTCAAAACATTTGAAGGGAAACCACATTGGCAAGGGCTGGTCTAACCAGTGGTGTACCGGGGGCACAGAGCTGGGCTCCATTGAACATGGCTTCTCCATGTGAACTAGGAAGTGACATCTCCAAACAACCAAATAACTCTTTTCTTATCTCTGCAGCTGCAATCTCTTGGGTGATGTGGAGACTGCTGGGCAGTTGAATGTGCATGAGTACTCTATCCATCACCCTCCCTCTCAACTTCCTCCACATGGCCCTGGGCACTGGCAACACACGCTATGCCACTGGGTCTAACCCTCTGAACCACCCTCACAGCTGCCACCTACAGAACAACCTACTCAATCCAGACCACAAATGGTGAGTAGAACGAGATTGGAGATGGCTTAGACATATTCCACTATGAAGAAACACAAGGAAGAAACAGTTTCCCCACCAGTTTTCCTGACTACAAGATCCCGAGGTTAATGAGAGAAGATCTTATGGCTGACACTTGTTCTGATACACTGCCAGCAGCAGCTGCCACATCCACACTGTGCTAAGCTCCCTATGCCTTGCCCCTTCTCCCCTTGGCAGCAATGCTCACCATCAGGAAGCCAAGTGAGCAACACAACCCTGCCTTCACCAACCCACCAATCTCTGCCAACTACATTGACTCTAAGGCCACCATGGTTAGAAGCTAAGTGGTAGATATACCATGGGCCTCCTCATGTGGTTGACTCCACCCCCCACAAACACCAGTCAGAATGGCCAATGATCAGGGATGGTGGGAGATGTTGTCCAACAACATCTTGAGGGCACTACATTGGCAAAGGTAAAGGTAAAGGGACCCCTGACCATTAGGTCCAGTCGCAGACGACGGGTTGTGGCGCTCATCTCGCTTTATTGGCCGAGGAAGCCAGCGTACAGCTTCTGGGTCATGTGGCCAGCATGACTAAGCCGCTTCTGGCGAACCAGAGCAGCACATGGAAACACCGTTTACCTTCCCGACGGAGCGGTACCTATTTATCTACTTGCACTTTGACGTGCTTTCGAACTGCTAGGTTGGCAGGAGCAGGAACCGAGCAACGGGAGCTCACCCCGCGCGGGGATTCGAACCGCTGACCTTCTGATCAGCAAGTCCTAGGCTCTGTGGTTTAACCCACAGCGCCACCCGTGTCCCTCTACATTGGCAAACTCTACTCTAAATAGTCAGTGACAAAAAAAGTCAATTGAAACCAAAGAAAATTCTTACTTTGTCTGCCAGAGCCCTATGTGTGTCTGTGTGTGAATATTCAAATAGTGGCAGAGTTGAAAGGCCACATGAAGACATTTTTGCTCTTCTCTTGTGCAGGACTCCCAATGTAGCAGTGAAATTTGAAAGAGCAAGCCTGGATGGTCTACAAAAAACTATCTCCTTAGAAACACTGGTTGGTAGGAAGAAATCTGACACAACAAGCTGCCGCTAGACTGGGTGAGAATTTGCTGGCACAAAGGGGGGAAAGACTGCCTGTTGAGAACGGTTGTTAATTCCACATAACCACAGATTGTACATTGATAGTTTTGTAAACCTTGCCTCGGTATGTTAGTGCATCCTCACAATGGAGGCCTTTTTATCACAAACAACTTCCCTTTTATTTCCTCCTTTTCTTTCATTCCATTTTGGCAAACGGCAGCTGCCCATTTCTACAGTCACAAAACCCTGGCAAAACAAAGCTGGCAATAATCAGATTTTTTTTTTAATAAACAAAAACCAAGTAGCTTTTAAAGCCTCCCCCCCCCCACCAGAGAACACTGATGTAATGCAAACCTATTAATAGCGGCTGTGAAACAAACATTTATTTGACTTTATAAAGCCTTGGCAGAACAGCAGAGGCTGGAGTGGGGGGACTCTAGCAAGAAAGCAACTTCAGCAATCCCTGGAAGAAATATTGAGACAATGTACCTGCATGACAATCAGAAGGTCAAACACTAAGATGAAGGAAGCCAAGAAGGCCCGCGAAACCTCGTCGCTTGGCAGGAATCCACGGTTCAGCTTGTCCCAGCTGATCCAGTCAGTTGTGATGACAAGCACAACCACTGAGGTCAAAGTAAACAGAACTGTCCTGAATGGAGAAAGCAGAAAAGAGGTCATCAAATCACAGTGTGTGTGTGTGCCTGCAGAGGATGGGTGGAATTACAAGGTTGCTTTTATCTATCTTGCAAATGCTTTTAAAGGATGATGTTTTTTATCCACTTGAAATTGCTGGTTGACCTTCTTTTAAAACAGGGGCAGGGAATCTCTCATATCTACACACACACACATTTTTTAAATTAAATTTTCTGTTTTACAATTTAGAATGTTCATTTAAACATCCTTAAAATGTCAGTGACTTCCCTTCTTCTCTTTCCATGGTTCATTTTGCATAATATAAATCCCTGCATATTTTACATAAACTAAACCATTCACTATTCCATTGTTACATCCATCATAACTTATTTACAGTGTTGAATTTATCTTAATGCTGCCAATGTTTTCAAGTGTACGCAATTTCCCCCCATATATTCAATAAACATTTTCCAATCTTCTTTAAACGTATGTTATTCTTGTGCTCTTATTCTATATGTTAGGTCTGCAAGCTGCACATATTCTATCAGTTTAAGTAGCCATTCTTTTTTAATTGGGATTTCACTTGTTTCCCATTTTTGGGCTAACAAAACATGGGCTGAAGTGGTGGCATACATAAATAACCTTTTTGACACCTGGGAATTTCCTTCTGAATTATCCCCAACAAAAAGGACTCTGGTTTTCTTTAAAGTGCTTTGAAACTTTTCTTTTTCAATTCATTATGGATTATTTCCCAATACCCTTTTACCCATTTACAGGTCCACCACATATGAAAGAAAAGGGTGGGGAATCTCAAGTCTGTGGGCCAAGTGTGGCCCTCCAGGCATCTCTGTCTGGCCCTTGGAACTGTGTCCAAGTCACACTCCCTCGATCAACCTCATACTATCAACCCTTCACATCCACTATCCTGGGAATCTTGGGAGCTGTAGTTTACCCCCACAGAGCTACAATTCTCAGCACCCTCAACTAACTACAGTTTCCATGATTCTTTGGGGGAAGGTTGTTGTTGTTTCAATTTATATCCCCACCCTTTCTCAAAAGATCCTTGGGTGGTGTACAGCATTAAAAACACATTACAGAATGTCAATGATAAAACAGAATAAAAAACAGAATGAAAAGCATACAGTGGTACCTCGGGTTACATACGCTTCAGGTTACATACGCTTCAGGTTACAGACTCCACTAACCCAGAAATACTACTACTTTGCTTCAGGATGAGAACAGAAATCGTGCTCCAGTGGCACAGTGGCAGTGGGAGCCCCCATTAGCTAAAGTGGTGCGTCAGGTTAAGAACAGTTTCAGGTTAAGAACAGACCTCTGGAATGAATTAAGTACTTAACCTGAGGTACCACTGTACTGACATGCACTTTCAAAGTACTGTGTGCATGTGAAGATCACCAACTTTCCTTGAACAAAAGCTGGAAAGTATGCCACAACCCTTTGGAGCTTCAACTATTTAGGAAGTCCAAAAAAACTTACAAAGTTATAGGCATTAAAGGCTAAAACTACTGCGCTACTACTTCCTCCACACTATTAATCAGTTGTAAACATATTCATTTCAAAAATTCAAATTACAGAGATACTTGATTTAACAAATGAAACCCAGGGTTATTGGGGGGGGGGGAACAACATTATTTACGGAATTCGCATCATTTTGCCACACAATGGCTTGCTGCATAATAGCTGTGAATCCCTCTTCACAATGCACTTTAGAATGTTTGAGACAGTGGAAGAGAAAACAATAATTCTGGATGTCAATGCACATGTGCTATTACAGAGCAGATAAATGCCTGGGCATATGCATAAATAGAATGTCAGCAAGTCAATATTTGCTTCTGCCTCCAATTGGCCCTCTCACAATTGTTCTAAGGCGTTTCCCCCCTCATTAATTTCTTTCTCTGAGAGGGGAAAAGGAGAAAACACTGAGCATGTTTTCTTCGATGTTTGCACAGATGACCAATGCTCAGTGCTCCTGAAAATCAATGTGCCAAAGAACCCACACAAGTGCAGATGCTGACAGAGGCTAAACAAAGCAAACAGCAATATGGTCATGTATGCCTAGAGACTACATTTTGACTGTGTGCAGGAATCAAATACAAAACAAAGCAGAATAATATAAAGCACCGCTACAGCATGTGTCATATCCTCTAACATTTCTCCGGTGAAAATAGGTACGTCCTAAGGAAAAGCGGAACAGCCCAGGATCAAATCGGAAACCAGAACTGCTTCTGTAAATCTGGGACTGTCATTGGAGAATAGGCAAACTTGGAGGATCTGCTTGCCTGCGAAAAGTCACCCAGGTTCAATTCCTGGCAGCTTGAGGTAGGAATGGAAATTGAAAACTTGGAGAGGACAGTTAATGTACACAATGCTAAGCTCGTGGACTAAAGGCCTCACTTGGTCTAAGGCAAATTGCTATGGGCAGTATCCAATGAAGTACTTCTGCTAGTGCAGGATTTGCACTTGTGCAATGGAACCGCTTCCTTTCTTCTTCTGGTACACCTCCATGTCCTCCCCAAATTTGATCCTGACACACAAGGAGAGGAAAAGGAGGGGAATTTTCACTGTGCAGCGAAAAATCCTTGCACCAGCAGAAGTACTTGGTTGGATTCTACTCTCTATGTTTGAGTCATGATATGCAAGTTTTCTAGTAACACCTGGAAGCTCTAATCACCTGGGGTCACTCTGACCACTTTGTTACTTTTCATGCAAAACATATATGCCATGTTTGAAGGAAGGTTGCTGGCAAATCATCCATGCAGAACTATTCATTCTTTTATGTGCATCTCACTTAAATCTTTGGAGATTCTCCAGTTACTGTTCTGATATGAATGCATGATATATGCAGAGTCAGTAATGTTGTTGCTTGAACTGTCTTTTGAAATTTAAAATAGAAATAGAAATTATCCAGCAAAAATGTACAGGGAAGGGTTGCAATAGGAGACAAACAATATAGCGCTTATGCAAATAATGCCACCATGTAGATATTTCATTGAATATATAAAAATGTCACTGTATTGTTAGAAGGCAATTTCTCTGTTTTTCAAAGAGATTGAGATTGGCTCTGAGAATTTTGTCTAGAAAACTGGATAAAGGAGGCTGGAGACTTCCAAATATTGACATTGCATTTCAGCCTTGCCAATTATGCAATATTATCTGGGAAGCTAGAAAGTACTCAATTAAAATAGAGCATCTAATGTTGAATAAGAACCCTGTGGTCTTTACCATTTGAAGATACACCTACTTCTTTTCTTAAAAAACCCCAAAAAAACAACCATAATCCATTTATGCTCTCCACATTTCAGCTTTGGCATAAATAGCAGTGGAGGCTATCACTAGTATGTTCTCCTTTAATTCCTAGTGACAGAAGTCTTATTGATGGGTCAGAGAGCTGGGTCTCCCAGGCTAATTATAAAGCTCCCTCAGGCTCAGACAGGTACAGGAGGACCTCCAGGTAACATGGTCCCAAACCACTTAAGAGATTTAAAGGTGAAGTCCAGCACTTTAAACTGGGCTCAACAACAAATTGGCAGCCCATGTAAATTGGTGCAATATCCTTTTATCATTTGAGCACTCTTGTTGCCATCTGGAGGAGCTAGCAAACAGCACAGATGTCATTGAAAGACCTTTGAAGAAGGCAGATATCATCCTATCTCCTGCTTACAAGAATTTTTATCCAGCTAAATTTAGCATTTTCTCCAAAGCCTAATGCAACCCTCCTGTCTCTGCCAAAATCTTCGTACTAGAGCTTTGATGATCTGTTCAAATCAAGAGACAAGATGAAAGCCCCAGTTTGACTAGTTTCCTCGTTTTAAGTATGACGTCTCAGTTTTGTTTTTAGCCATAGGAACTGAGTGTATGCTGTATTATTTGGAAATGTACGTTTCCCCCTCGTAGTATGGTGGCTAAACTTTATTATTCGAAAAAATTGCAGGAGCAGAAATGGCCATCTAATCCAAAAATAGATGTGCCTATACACAGGTTTTCTTGTTGTTGTCTGCACAATGCCTACATGTATTTGACCTTATTGAGCTATGTATACTTATTCATATAAGAAAATATAAGTAATTGCTCTGCTAACCACACATATATCACATTTAAAACAGAGAAACATAATTAGGGTTATTACAAAAAGTGAAATTCTGGGCACAAAAGTTGTTGAGTTTTTTTGAGAGAGGGGTGTGGTTTTTTGCAAAAAAACAACCCTAAAAATGTTTTTTTAAAAATAATAATAATAATAAATTCACCAAAAAATCAACACTTCCGACATTTCCCCCAATTTTTGGAATTTCCGACCAGATGCTATTTCCGATGGATGAATGCTGGATATGTCCAGGAAATTCCAGAAGTATGGCCCTAAACATAGTCAACTTTCCATCTTAATATATGTGCATGGACATAGATGCATGCACACAGATATCTGGTTTCGTGGCATGGTAAGCCAAACTACCGGGATTGTGCAAAAAAGCTGTCTCCTGGATGTTAGTCTTGTGGTCCAATCAACATCAGCAATCACCATGCAAAACTCTGGCCAATGCACTAACACCCATTGGTTCCCAATCCTGGTTCTAATTTTGCTCAGTAGCATCCCAGTGGACTAGGGAGTAAAGCTTACACAATAAAAAACAAAGACTCTCAATTTTAACCAAAAACGAAGCACTCAGTTTATTAATATACAAAGCTTAATAGAATTAAATGATATGAACATGATAGTAGTTTACTCCCACTTTGCTCCTCTCTTTAATTCAGTGAGGCATGGCAGCTAAGCCAATGTATGTCTTAGTGTGCTGTCTGAATCTGGACTCATGGTTAAGTTCTCTTCTCCTTAAGCACAAGTTCTAACCAAGAGCAAACCTTGGCTTGGTTCATGGTTAAGGAGGAGACAGTTTAACCATGAGACTGGGTTAGGATTACAAACTAAGACTAACTTTAGTTTAGATGCCACATCACAGCTACAAAGACCCAGGAGAATTTGTGTGTTCACACTAAACTATGGCTTGACTTAGCAATACGTGAAAACAAGCTCCAAAGAATAACGTGTTTATGGATTAAGAGGGAAACATAGGCAAATAAGTGTACAATGCCACTGAGAATTTTAATATGAAAACTATAGAATTAGTGTAGGGCTGTGCACTTGATTAAATATTTTTCATTGGATTAACTATCAAGCAAAGGTGATGTTCAGTGAAGCAAACTTTGTCACATACTTCCTTTTTCTAAACCAGAACCCAAGCACACAGTGGGTTGCTGTACACCTCATTCCTATTGTGGGATCTTTGCTTACCCTTCATGGAACCATTTCCCAAGCCCTGGGTTAGGAAAGGGGTACACAGAGTTCAACTGTTAGCTCCTTCTGTCATCTCCTCTGACATCAATTACCTTCTGGAAAACTGAGAAGCTTCTCTAGCCTTACTTCTTCTCTGTTGGGAGGAGCAGAGGAAGAAGCACAATTTCTGTTCTCATCCTGAAGCAAAGTTCCTAACCTGAAGCACTATTTCTGGGTTAGCAGAGTCTGTAACCTGAAGCGTATGTAACCCGAGGTACCACTGTACTGGCTACAAGGGCACTCTATTCCTGGGAAAGGAGCCTAATCCAGGTCTGTTGAGCTGCTGCAGCAAAAAGAAGGGGGGGGGGAATGATTACCCTCACCTTTGGCCCTGGTGAGAGGCCAGAGAGAGCCAGCAAGACTGCTCATATGGTGAAGAATCTCCTACTTCATGCCTCCCTAGACCCTCTTAGGACTGCTTAGCCCACAAAGCAAAGCCATTTTTAAAATAATTTCTGTTTCATTCCTTATAACACACCACAGCCCAAATAGTTTTTGAAGATAAACAAATGTGCCCTTCAAGCTCATCCCCATCAATTAATCAAAGTCAATTCACCAACCAATTAAATCCATTAAAGTCAACAGCCCCCAAATTAATATATCACACACTTCTGTCTCACTGGAAAAAAAATATTATACATTCATGTTGAATACAATATCTGCATGGTAGCAATTTATCATGCACAGTCTTTCATAACCACGTTGGAAGCTTTAAATAGTGCACTGTGGAAATAAAAGCTTGCGTAAGGCCAGGTTTGATGTTGCTGTTCTCGATACTTAGAAAACGTTTTGCAAGCCGGAGGAAAGAATTTTTGCCTTTCATGTTTTCATTCCAGAACTAGAACCGACTCCGATGAACAATTTTGCAGCAAACAATAACCACTGAGCACAATGTGCTATTACGTGTCATGTCCAAATGCCACTGTCTTTTCTTTTGCCTGTTTTATCCCTCGTTCCTTTGACACATTTTTCACCTTCATTTGATGATCTGTTCTCTTGGTGAAAACTCAGATGCATACAAAGCTCTCCTGATCCGAGTGGCTTCTTTTCAATTAGAAGAGCCAAGGTGCGCACATTTATCTGCATGCATGGGTTAGCTCCCTTCATTGAAATGAAATGGGACCACTGCAGGCGCATCCGAGTGCACATTGATTTCTGGATTACACTGTTTGCTTGGTAGCAAAACTACTGACTGTACAGAGGAAGCCTGAGCATATTTGCTCAGAACGCAAGTCCCACTGAGTTCAGTATGACTTGGTTAAACGTGTTTAGGAGGCTGCAATCCTATGTCCACTTACCTGCATCCAATGGGACTCACACCTGAGTACACACATATATCAAATTACAACGTGGATTGGGGGCTGTGAACAGATACAATATTTTGAGCAGAAAGCCTTATAGCGGATCTCCACTCGTAGTCTTTGGTCAGAGTTCATTCTTCCTCCACCTGGTGCCCTACATATTGGATGCTTCTCACACACATCTGGTTGGTACTGGATGTTGGAGTAGATGGACCATTGGTACAGGATGTGAGTGCAGGATGCTAGGCTAGATGGCCATTGGCCTGATCCAGTAGGCTCTTCTTATGTTCTTATGCTCTTAAATGTTGCTACAGGACCTGTCCACCTTAGCCTGCCTGCATGGCCAATGCCAGGGGATGATGGGAGTTGTAGACCTAAACATCTGGATGGCATCAGGACAGAGAAGGCTCTGTTAGATGTACAGAGAACTAGGCTCAGTAACAACCACTTCTTCCTGTTCCCTGTTGAAATTGGCATTGCAGAGTGAGAAATGGGTTGGTCCTTATGATGGTCACAAAGGCACATCTCTTTCCCCCCACTCTCCACCTCTGCTCAGAAGCAATGAAAATAAAAAACAGAATGAAAAGGAAAAAAAAAAAACCCTTAGAAAAGTCTATCTGGGGCTCCCTTAGCCACAGGCATTCTGCTGTAAGGCAGCAGGTTTTAATTGCCATCTTAGATTAGATGGTCTTAAAGAAAGACAATGATTAGTGTTGCCCATTCCAATGAATAGTTTCTCCATTAACTTTTCGCAAGCATTCTGTATCCATGGCAGCAACAACTCATTCCTTTCTCTTCTGCTAGATTGAGGGGAATGCATTTTAATTAATTAATTAATCAATTAATGAATTAATTTCAGACTTGTATAAATTGCATATATAAATACCCCATCCAACACACAACCATTCAATTACAATCTATTCATCTTAATCACATATACCCATTTACTATCCTTATTATAAATTACCCATAAAAAATAATTATCCTTTATTCTTACCTCTTTATGTAACCCAATAATTGAAGGAACTTTGCATCAAATGAGCTCACAATAAATACTTCAATTTTAATTATTTGGAAATGTAATCTAATTCATTGCTCCTAGAACAGAGCCTTTACTACAATAATTAAAGAAATTCTCCAAGTATTCTAATAATGTGGTGCAGAATGAGGAAAGACATTGTCAAGAATGTAACCTTAAATCAGAAGCGGGTGGGGAATACAGAGGCCAGTGTAGTGGTGCCAGTTTTCAAAAATTATTTATTATTTTCATTTATTCTCATACTCGTGGTCATCTAAGACACACATGCTCTGTAGAGATCTCTAACCAGATAGCTAGTCTAAAAGCAGAGAGGGATGGTGGAACAGGGTAATATTGAATGGCTTTCAGGGACTGGCTGGATGAGAAATGCTGGAAGCTGCTGAACCAAAAGCCTCCCAGGTAAGCCCGGAGGATTTCAATCCTGGCTCCTGGTGGTGGGAAACCGGCCACAGAGGAGGGGAAGAGCTGGAAAGTACTGGAGGCTGGGAGCTTGAAGGATGATGAAGAGGAGGAAACTGGCAGGTGCCCCAACACAGCGAATCAGACTTGGGAGTTCTACCACAGAGCCACCCTGACAACTTCTCTGTCAACAGCCTGCAAGACAGCCTGCCGACCCACTCGCAGAACGAGGCATCTATTGCAAATTGCTGAGCAGAGAGCCAGGCAGACACAGAGAGGGTCCCTTGAGGCTTGCTGTAGACAGAGGGAGGGGCCTGACCTAGAGGGCTAGGAATTGAAGAGAGAGTTACAAGCCAGTCCTGACAACTGCTTCATCTAGACAGGAGCAACCCGTAGAAGTCTCTGTGTGTTCTCTGTTCTGCTTCCTTAATAAACCAATTTTATGTTAGCCAAATGGGATCGTTCTCAGAAGGCGGTCCTTCTTGCGACTGGGCCCCTGGACACACCCCTGACTAAATAGGTTTCGTTTCTAGGTCTAGGTTTCATTTCTCTAAATAGGCATCACGGTCACAGCCAATCAGGAAAGGGGTGGGGGTGGTTAAGGAATTATATAAGCATCAGCGCAAGAGTGTCCTAGGCACCTGATTGGCGCTGCTGAACACCCACCCTCCCTCCCTTAGTGTAGGCTCCCTGCCTTGCATTGGACAATGTGTGAGTCACCTGTCTTGGGACAGGGGCCAAGTAGGAATATTTATCCATTTGTCAAATTGGCACTGGCCACTTGGTTTTTTTGCCTACCACCTTAGAAATCGTCACAACTTTCCAGGTTTGGCGATTAGGCATTGGCTTAATTTTGTGTGTGGAGGGGAGGTGTGGCCATTACATGCCCCTCAATGATCAAAAGCTATTCCGTTAAAGGAATCTGGGGGTCCCAGATCTCTTCCAAATCCGCTTGATGGGCTAGGGCCATGCCAGGATCACAGGAAGAAGAAGAAGAAGAGTTTGGATTTGATATCCCGCTTTATCACTACCCTAAGGAGTCTCAAAGCGGCTAACCATCTCCTTTTCCCTTCCTCCCCCACAACAAACACTCTGTGAGGTGAGTGGGGCTGAGAGACTTCAAAGAAGTGTGACTAACCCAAGGTCACCCAGCAGCTGCTTGTGGAGGAGCGGAGACGCGAACCCTGTTCACCAGATTACGAGACTACCGCTCTTAACCACTACACCACACTGGCTCCCTCGCGGAACCTCACGGTAAGCTTCTCTCGGGCAAAACCCCGATGTTGCTGCCCTGATGGGTTTACCTACATAGACTCTGTCAACTGGGGCCATAGTCCATTATAGTCTTCAGTCCATGCCTATGCCAATACCACTCACATTTAATTAGCAATCAGTAAAGTTGTGGCCTTAATGTTACCCATCAACCTTAATTCTGGGTCCATGTGTAGTTATTTCATGGGGGGCTGGTTTGGGGCCTCAAGACGCAAGCGGTTGACTCTCTTTCTCTGATCTGTGAATGACCTGCCTTCCTTGTTGGCTCCCTGACGATGGCATCTTGAGGTGATACAGAGTGTTTTTTGTCCTTACTTTACTTTTCACCCTGTTCCTTCATGCTCGATATATAAATCACCTCTACGTGATGTACAGCAAATTAGAAAAACAAACAAAAATATTATTTCTTCAAGGGCAATGCCTGTAACTAAGCATGTGCAATGTACTTTTTCTGTTTATTCTTGTTTCCATTTCCTTTCCTATGTTCTTTCCCTGAGGTTGACTTTCAGATCGTAAGAACCTCAGGAGTACAGGGACCTGTCACATTGCGCTCTGTAAATCGGCGCAGGTGAAGACTGTTCAAGTTGGATAGCCCCCAACCCCCAACTCAGGGCCACATCCTCTGTCCTGTGGGGAAGAACATCAGAAGCAAACTCCTGCTTCAGCAAAGCTGGTTGCTGTTGTTTCAAGTGTGCAGTTTTTAGGGGCTCTGTTTTAAGTTCGTAAATGTTGTCAGCCACTTTGAGGACTGTCCTTGAAATGGAGAATATGAATCTGCTCCATAAACAAACCTCTCGTTCATTCACATAGATGCGCATCTAAACGTCTCATTGCCCAGCTTTGATACTCACTAAGAAAATTGCATCTGCGTGGCAAATTACATCTTAAATCCTGAAAACACAATATAATTTGGTGCAGTTTTTGTAAATGATGGTGTGATGGTGGAAGAAGTCTCTCACAAGAACTGCTGAATAAAACGTAAATAAAAATAAAAAGAGCAGAGGCTACTGCAGACTGATGCATTATGTTTTAATTTTAAAAGCATAGGTAAAGGTAAAAGTACTCCTGACCATTAGGTCCAGTCACGGACGACTCTGGGGTTGTGGTGCTCATCTCGCTCTATAGGCTGAGGGAGCTGGCATTTGTCCACAGACAGCAGCACACGGAAACGCCATTTACCTTCCTGCTGGAGCGGTACCTATTTATCTACTTGCACTTTGACGTGCTTTCGAACGGCTAGGTTGGCAGGAGCAGGGACTGAGCAACGGGAGCTCACCCCGTCGCAGGGATTCGAACCGCCGACCTTCCAATCGGCAAGCCCTAGGCTCAGTGGTTTAGACCACAGCACCACCCGCGTCTCAGAAACCATACATTTAGTTATTTATTTTAATTATTGCATTTATTTCTCACCTTTCATTGTTCTTCCCCTCCTCATTTAATCCCCTGTGAAGTAGGTTAGGCTGAAAAGCAGTAACTTTCATATACAGTGGTACGTAGGAAGTGGCGTAGCGTGGGGGGTGCAGGGGGGGCCGGCCGCACTGGGCGCAACATCTGGGGGTTAGGGTTAGGGGGCGCAAATCCATGGGTTAGGGGGCGCAAATCCACGGGTTAGGGGGCGCAAATTACTTGCCTTGCCCCGGGTGCTGACAACCCACGCTACACCACTGTACCTAGGTACTCGAACAGCTTGGTTCCCAAACAAATTGGCTCCCGAACGTCGCAAACCCGGAAGTGAGTGTTCCGGTTTGCTAACATTTTTCGGAAGCCGAACTTCTGACGCGGCTTCCGCGGCTTCCAATTGAGTGCAGGAAGGTCCTGCAGCCAATTGGAAGCCATGCCTTGGTTTCCGAACCATCCCGGGAGTCGAATGGACTCCCAGAATGGATTAGGTTTGAGAACCAAGTTACCACTGTACATATATTTGCACCTGATATACATTTATTGCATTTTCTCCCCTCTTCCATCTGCTTTCAGGGAAGAAATCAAATGCTGTAGCCCAACTAATGACCCATGTTCTGTGTGACAGATTTCATTTCCTAAGGTTCATACCTTTAAGATGGACAGAGTCCATTAGTTCAGAGTCAATAGTTGAACACACTGGTAGAAAGATTAGATCTTTACTTGTGGTCTTCTCCCCTTTTATGAATCCTAATATGTGTGAATTCATTTCATTTTCATTTTTATTTGTTAACTGAACTTGAAAATCACTTTGGCACTAAATGACATTCCGGTGAATCTTTGAGGTCTGCTGCATAGTTACTGAAATTAAAAGTTTTGCTGCGGATTTCAAAAGGCCTTCAAAGCTTACAAAAAAATGAAATGAGTAGGTAATGAGGCATAAAGTAACACATTTTATATCATCAGGTACTATGAAGTACTAAGTTGCATGTCATTTGAGATTAAAATTATAAGCAACCGAACTAGAGCACTGGGTTTTTGGTGCTGTTAGTTATTACTCAAAATGCCAAATGTCACTTGATCTTATTTTCATTAATATTCATATTAAATTCTAAAAATGATATTTATGTTAATTCAGTGGAGAAACACTTAGAGTATGCATAAAACACAGGTTTATGCCGGGGGGGGGGGATCAGATTAGGTAAATACATTACATGGTGAAACATTAGATTTTAGAGAGCACCATATTTTTTTAAGTGTCCTTGAACTTGCATTGGCCATCATTTGCCCAAATGAAAAGTGTTTATCTATTTCAAACACCAGCTGATTTAAATTAAACTCCTCAGCCTTAAGCTTTAACTTGCAAATACCAGCATTTCCTATCTGTGACATAGAGAAACAGCCTATGAAAAGTTCATGGTTTTCCTTGTGAAAAATATTCTCTGTCCTTACCCTAGCATGTGTGGAATGATAACCTGAGCTTTCTGTGAATTATAGGCTTTCTAGAACTCTTTCCCCTGTTCAGCTGCCAAAATGAAACTTAATGACTAAACTCCAGCAGAAAGCAATTTGAAAAATGATTCACGGAGAGAAATATTCAGATTATATTTTAGTAGCCTAGATGAATGATGACTCAAAAGTGTGGAGCAGTTCACCCTAGGAAGGCGTGGTGAACATTACACTGAGGAACTGTGGGATACTTTTGACCCATCCTATGCTGTATCATTTGCAGAAAATATTGTTTCTTTCTAATCAGTGTAATACAATAAAACATGAGTTCTACCACTTTGTTCAGCATCAACTGCAGGAAATGGCAGAGCTGATTTTTAATTTTTACAGCCATTTGCTTCAAAAGAGTGGCTCTCTAAGTTCTTAAAAACAGTTTGTTTTTCTTTCCCTTCCCCTTTAATGAAAAGAAAGAACATCACCAAGCAAACTGTACAAATTGGTTTTGCTATGTTTTCTGAATTATACCTGGAGAGGCTGGAATGATTGTTTCCTTGATCCAGACCATCTCACTAGGATGAAATGTAACATCTGTAAGCTTAGGTCATATGTTCTCAGGAGGAACTCTACTCAGAGGTTACAAAGTTAAAAATCAGGATATCGGGTTGCATCAAAAGTAAGTCACTATCCTGCTCAAATGACCAAGCAATCTGTTGTGGGTGGGGTCAATTTCAGCATGTATTTGGGCGCAAATGGGACCCACATCTTTTAGCCCCGTTCTGTTTCTTGCTTATAGCCTCACCTCCAGAAATAGCTATATTTGATGAAGAATCATAGAATCATAGAATCATAGAGTTGGAAGAGACCACAAGGGCCATCGAGTCCAACCCCCTGCCAAGCAGGAAACACCATCAGAGCACTCCTGACATATGGTTGTCAAGCCTCTGCTTAAAGACCTCCAAAGAAGGAGACTCCACCACACTCCTTGGCAGCAAATTCCACTGTCGAACAGCTCTTACTGTCAGGAAGTTCTTCCTAATGTTTAGGTGGAATCTTCTTTCTTGTAGTTTGGAACCATTGCTCCGTGTCCGCTTCTCTGGAGCAGCAGAAAACAACCTTTCTCCCTCCTCTATGTGATATCCTTTTATATATTTGAACATGGCTATCATATCACCCCTTAACCTCCTCTTCTCCAGGCTAAACATGCCCAGCTCCCTTAGCCATTCCTCATAAGGCATCGTTTCCAGGCCTTTGACCATTTTGGTTGCCCTCCTCTGGACACGTTCCAGTTTGTCAGTGTCCTTCTTGAACTGTGGTGCCCAGAACTGGACACAGTACTCCAGGTGAGGTCTGACCAGAGCAGAATACAGTGGCACTATTACTTCCCTTGATCTAGATGTTATACTCCTACTGATGCAGCCCAGAATTGCATTGGCTTTTTTAGCTGCCGCGTCACACTGTTGGCTCATGTCATGTTTGTGGTCAACCAAGACTCCTAGATCCTTTTCACATGTACTGCTCTCAAGCCAGGTGTCACCCATCTTGTATTTGTGCCTCTCATTTTTTTTTGCCCAAGTGCAATACTTTACATTTCTCCCTGTTAAAATTCATCTTGTTTGTTTTGGCCCAGTTCTCTAATCTGTCAAGGTCGTTTTGAAATGTGATCCTGTCCTCTGGGGTGTTAGCCACCCCTCCCAGTTTGGTGTCATCTGCAAATTTGATCAGGGTGCCCTTGAGTCCATCATCCAAGTCGTTGATAAAGATGTTGAATAAGACCGGGCCCAAGACAGAACCCTGTGGCACCCCACTAGTCACTCTTCTCCAGGATGAAGAGGAACCATTGATGAGCACCCTTTGGGTTCGGTCAGACAGCCAGTTACAAATCCACTGAGTGGTAGCATAGTCAAGTCCGCATTTTACCAGCTTCTTTACAAGAATATCATGGGGCACCTTGTCAAATGCCTTGCTGAAATCAAGGTAGGCTACATCCACTGCGTTCCCTTCATCTACCAGGCTTGTAATTCTGTCAAAAAACGAGATCAGGTTAGTCTGACATGACTTATTTTTCAGAAATCCATGCTGACTATTGGTGATCACAGTATTCCTTTCTATGTGCTCACAGACTGTTTGCTTAATGATCTGCTCCAGAATCTTCCCTGGTATTGATGTCAGACTGACTGGGCGGTAATTATTTGGGTCCTCTCTTTTCCCCTTTTTGAAAATAGGGACAACATTTGCCCTCCTCCAGTCTGCCGGGACTTCGCCTGTTCTCCAGGAATTCTCAAAGATGACTGCCAGTGGTTCTGAGATCACATCTGCCAGTTCTTTTAATACTCTTGGATGCAGTTCATCTGGCCCTGGAGACTTGAATACATCTAAACTAGCCAAGTATTCTTGTACTATCTCCTTAGTTATTCTGGGCTGTGTTTCCTCTGCTGAATCATTTGCTCCAAATTCTTCAGGTCGGGCATTGTTTTCTTTATCGGAGAAGACTGAGGCAAGGAAGGCATTGAGGAGTTCAGCCCTTTCTGTGTCCCCTGTTTGCATTTCACCATCTTCTCCTCTGAGTGACCCCACTGTTTCTTTGTTCTTCCTTTTGCTACGAACATACCCATAAAAGCCTTTTTTGTTGCTTTTAACCTCTCTAGCAAGCCTGAGTTCATTCTGTGCTTTATAAATTTAGAAAATGTTCAAATGGACTATTCCCCAAATATCAGAAGCTTTCCTTACAGCAGTGGTTTTTAACCAGTGTGCCATGGCACCCTGGGGTGCCTTGAATGGTGGTTACAGGAGATGTGGGCAACACTGGCCTCTGTCCCTCTTTCCTTCCCTCCCTCCTCTGGTGTCCCCTTGCATCTCTGCTTCCCAAAGGCTTGCACAGCTGTTTGTTGCAGCAGCCCTGGCTGCAAGCTCCCCAAACAAATGGTGCCTCTGGGGCTGGCCAGTGGGTGCTTCTCAGGCCCCTATGGGGCATTGTGAGGGAGCACCTTTCTTTGGAGCAGGGGGCAGCTCAGAGACGAGGGGCAGCAGCAGTGGCTGCCTGGAGGACTCCCAAGGAGACGGAAGAGGAGAGGAGGCTGAGGGAACACTCCACAAGGAAGGGTGTTTGAAAAAGGGCGAGAGGCTACCAGCACTGCAGGCAAAGGGGTGACATAACTGGACTCCTGATTCCCACAAGGGTGCTGCAGAAAGAATGTAGTTGGTCAAAAGAGCCATGGACTCCGAAAGGTTGAAAATCTCTCCCTTGCAGGCATAATAGGGACAGAGGTTCCAAAGAAGATGACTAAACTGTTTATTCACATGACAACAGCAGCTAGAATATTATATACACAGAAATGGAAAGAGCAGGTCTCAACAAAGGAAGAGTGGCTTTTGGAAGGTAATGGGCTACACAGAAATGGCAAAGATGGCAGCGAAATTAAGAGATCAAAATGAACTTTTTATAGGAGAATAGAGGCCTTTTGTGGACTGTTTTAAAAAATACTACAGTGGTACCTTGGATTACATATGCTTCAGGTTACATACGCTTCAGGTTACAGACTCCGCTAACCCAGAAATTGTACCTCGGGTTAAGAACTTTGCTTCAGGATGAGAACAGAAATTGTGCTGCAGCGGTGCGGCAGCAGTGGGAGGCCCCATTAGCTAAAGTGGTGCTTCAGGTTAAGAACAGTTTCAGGTTAAGAACGGACCTCCAGAACGAATTAAGTTCTTAACCCGAGGTGCCACTGTATAGTCAAATGAAACAGTGGAAATCCTTTCCTTTGCAATACTCCAAAACCTGCCAAAAAACTTACTAGGTTTTTATTGCTAATTTTCTGAAAGTTTTAATAAAACACAGTTAATTAAAGAGCTTTTCACATTCAAATATATTTCATGATATATTAATGGCAGCAGCTGACATTGCCTCTGGGTCACAGCCTGCAAGAAAGATCTTAGTCCAGTGAGCTCCGATAGGAATGCCTTGTAAAAGTTCCACTCCCACTTGCCAATAACCATCTCTAATGAACTGATTGCACAGATGTCCCATTATGCTTAACGTGCTTCCAAAACTAGTTTAATTTAAACTCTGGATTATGGCCTCTTTTCTACAGCCAGTATAGTGTAAACCTGTTGGCTACAGACAATATATTAGAGTTCCTTCTCCAATGGGAGAGAGATGTGTTGGGATGTAAAGTGCTGTCTAAAATGTAAGATATTTCTGGAATGGGGGACAAAGGATGAGCAAGTAAAATCTTCAACGATACATTGGACAATAGATGTTGGTTATAATACGGATATGGAAGCGTGCGAATGATTGTGGGATACAGATATAAAATTTACAGCATGCTATGGTTTAAGAGAAAGCTGTGTGAAAATGTTATGTAGAGGGTATCTAACACCAAGTAAACTGGGGAAAAATGTATAAATCAAAATCGAATAAGTGTAGGGAATGCAAAGAAAAAGAAGGTACTTTAATCATATGTGTTGGTCTTATTGAAAGGTTAAATCTTGCTGGGAATGAAATATGATGAATTGAAAAAGATGTTTAAAATAACATTTGTAAACAAACAAACAAAAAAACCCAGATGCTTTTCTTCTGGGAATTATAGGGGTAGAACTACCTAAACAGTATAGAAATTTATTCATGTATGCAACTACAGCGGTAATAGTGTTATTTGCCCCAAAATGGAAAGAAGTCCCAACGAAAGACGAATGGATTAAAATGGACTTTTGTCCATATGGACCCACAAAGGGGCAGAGGAAGTCCATGGGAATTTATGGAATTCTGTATTTGTTTTGGTTGTTTGATAACTGTTTGTAAATTTCAAAATCTGAAAATTAAATAAATTTTATAAAACAAAAACCTATGGACTGTGCAGAAATTGTGAAACTTACTAGAAAAATAAGAAATCAAGATAACACACTTTTTAAATAAAAGAATGGAAATGGTTTATTGAATATTTACAAACAAATTGTAAACAGGTAAGGACATTAGCAGGATTACTGCAATAACCTGCAGTTTCATAAGAATATATAATTAAAGTAGATGAATAAAAGAATAAGTTAATTTACAATATGCAGGAAAACGATAAAAATAAACTTAAGGAACCGCAGAAAGAGGAGGAAGGAAGTCGAGTTTTGAAATGTTAAAATGGCTGTAAAACTATTGAAATGTATATAACTGAAAATAATAAATACTTTTTTAAAGATATTAGAGTTTCTTTGTTGTATTGGGCATATCAGTCACAAAATGGATGGGATTCGTTGTATTCTCAATTACAACGAACAGAAACATTAAGAAACTGGAGACTGGATTTAGAATTTGTGTGATTAGTTTTGAGGGGTTTTTTTTTGTCTTTTCTGAACTTTGGAGAAAATAGAATTGCCTGGGATATTATTACTATCATTATCATCATCATCATCATCATCATCATGGGTGGGCAGGTCCATACACTACCAGAAGGCCCCTCAAGGGATGTCATGCTTTACAATATTAAATTCAAAGCACCCTTTTTAGAAATGATCAGGGGGTGTTGTGGTGGTGTTTACGGGCTTCTGTCGGGGCCAAGATTTGGTATTGGTGAAGCAATATTTTTGCTGCTTTTGTGGTTATGTTTTTGTATATATTGTTGCTGGAATTTATTGTGAATTGTAAGGGGAGTGTTACATTTTATTGAATATTCCTTAATGATATGCATTCATTAACTTATTGGTTATTTTGTTATATTTTATAACGTACAGATTTATGTATTTTTTCATGTTGGGAGCCACTCTAAGCACCAAATGGTGATCTTACGACAACAGAATGTTCCCTGCAAGAAACAAAAGTCTCGGTTATCAAGAGTTTGACCACACCTGAGAATGGTGAGTCTCTTTTCAGTGAAACAACCGAATGCAGTGAAGAAACCCTCTCTAGATGCAAAGGGTCAAGTGTATTGTCTTCCTCTCCAACTGGCCAAGGACTGCAGAACACAGAGACCTGCTGTGCCAGCAAATTTTGAGTTTCAGCTTTTGCTGCAGGGGACCTAACCATCATCAATCATCATTGGGACGGAGCTATGAAGGCAAAACAGCCTTTACAAAATTGGACCCTGGAGTTTAAATCACGCTGGCGAGCTTCCTCCCACATCTTTTTTCTCAGGGACAGACCCTTCAGAATTGGACTCTCAGCCCTTTATCATGACATGCAAGGTACAGGTTTTAATCTAACAACACAAGGATCATTATTTTGTACATAGGGTGTGTTTAGGACCTCGGTGCAAGCAGAGCATAAATGCCTTTACCCATTGTAGACACAAGAGAAGGAATCGTTTGAAGCCATTTACAAGAAAGAAACGAATGAAACCCCTGCAATAACAGAACGTTAAATCTACTCCAGGATTGCTAGCATTTGGGTTTTGCTTTAATAGGAGCCTGAAACTGAGTTTTCAACCACACTTGGCTTTGCTTTACTGTTTACTTTAGATAAATTGCCTTTGCTTCCCCGTGCCACTATCAGTCAGTGGTGCATGTCATTACTGGAGCAGAAACTGTCATTCTGCTAATGGTATCACTAAAATAACACATTAGGATGATATTGTTTTCATATGGGGGATATCCATACATCTCCCACAAGTAATTACATTACCAGCAATCCTCTTAAACTATTGGTTTTGCTCAGATGTTTGCCAGTAGTACTAAGTCTAATTATTGGAAAATCCCATTACTCGAGGTGTATGAATCAACAACAAAGGAACCATCTGAACTAACAGGAGTGCCTGAAAGTGTTATTTCCAAGTGGCGAAGATTCCTAATGGTTGGGAGTCTTGTGGGTTTGAGGCATGGACAGGAAAGGGTTGTAAGGTAGGGAGAACAATAAGTGATTTCTAATAAAGGAAAAAGTCTGTGGGCGAGTTCCCTTAGTAACATTTGGAACTATTATCTGATATCGGTGACGTGCTGGAGCCACAGTGTTCTAAACCAAAAATCTATTTCAAGTATCTTTAACATCTGAAATGAAAGGTGCAGAAAAGGAACTGCTGACCTTCAGAATAATAGCTGACCCTATTATATTGCTCTGCAAAGAATGGCAATTATCTGGAAATATTATCACTAAAGTTCTGAAGAACTCGTTTCATTTCCGAGGTCTTTTTCTATTGGAGCCTCTGAACTGGATGCTGGTACAAATGCTACTTTGTGAATCATAAATGCAGCGCTCTTGAAATCATATGCAGTTCTATGCTGATGCCCCAGGACATCAAGCAGAATGAAGGCTTGTTTGTCTTACCACTGACAGCAGTACCAAAGGTTATTTCTGAATCTTCTGGTGGAGAATCCACAGTGTGTCTGAGCATGTTTATGAGCTCCATGCAGGTCAATCAATTAATCCAAAGAAGCTTAACCCAGAAAAGACACATTGATGGTAGGTTACCCAGAAATGAGAGAGGGTGCTGCCTTCGACCAGATAGATGGACTATTTGATCACCTCAACAGTATTGTCTTCAGGCTCTCAGGCAAAGGTTTTTACTATCACTGGTTAACATAGGAAGCTGCCTTATACTGAATCAGTACATTACACCAACGAGTCCTGTATTGTCTATATTGATCGGCAGTGATTCTCCAGGGCATCAGGCAAAAAGAAGAAGAGGAGGAGGAGTTTGGATTTGATATCCCACTTTATCACTACCCGAAGGAGTCTCAAAGTGGCTAACATTCTCCTTTCCCTTCCTCCCCCACAACAAACACTCTGTGAGGTGAGTGGGGCTGAGAGACTTCAAAGAAGTGTGACTAGCCCAAGGTCACCCAGCAGCTGCATGTGGAGGAGCGGAGACGCGAACCTGGTTCACCAGATTACGAATCTATTGCTCTTAACCACTACACCACACTGGCTTTCCAGACCTACCTGAAGATGATGGGGATCAAACAAGGGACCTTGTTCATATAACAAATGTGCTCTACACCACTGAGTTTTTAGGCCCAATCCTTGTTTGGGACTGTGGCATTGCCTTTGCTGGATGAGCTCACAGTCTTCTGGAAGGCTAAGACATATGACCCACATGAGATATGTCTCCCCAAAAAGTGTGGTTTTGGGTGCCATGCCCTTAAAAAGTGCAGCCTGAAATCACGTGTGATCACAGCAGCCATTTGGGCTGCTGTCCCCTCGCAAGAAAAAACAGGGCTGTTGATGGGTACGGGGTTTGCCACTGTTAGGAGTAGGACGGGGAACTAAATGAGCCCTTTTTCTGATCCAGCAGGGTTCTTCTCGTCTTCTTATGCCTGAACTGATTTATGAAATTCATCCAATTTTGTGTACCAGCTGTCCAAGCTGTTGCTTTTTGCAGACATTCCAAAACAAAGTCAAATCAGAAGGCCCCAATTATTCTAGGGATTTCCCCTCCTTCAGTTTGACTCAGTTATCTAACACATCAGTTGCACAAACTAATGTGAAACAAACAAACTGATGGCATTCATTCAAGCAGCTCTTCAACTCCAGGCAGGTATTATTTTGACTCTGCTTAATTCACTTCTTCCTTGAAAGGGGGTGGATGGGATGTGCCCAGCTTGTGATATTATTATCAAAACTTTATTAGCAAAGCCAACAGGCCACAGCTAGACAAGAATTAAAAATAAAATAAAAATAAGAATAAAAGGAAGAAAAGAACAGGCAAAAGGGGGTCCGTCAGATGAACAAGTCTGTCACTCAGATGGTGGCCCTCAATTTCACAGCTCTCTCGATGTACCTCGCGACCTTCTCTGTTATCTGACTATCCGTATCAGATAAGAGAAAATACAGTGTAATGTCTGGTGAACGGCCGGGGTTGGAGAGAATAAGTGGAGTAATAATCTCATTCCTTAGGTCTTTGTAAATAGGGCAGGATAGAAGGACATGGGACACTGTTTCCGTGTTACCATCTCCACATGGGCAGAGTCGTTTTTCAAATGGAGTCTTTTGGTAACGACCTTCGAGTACGGCAGAAGGAAGAACATCCCATCTAGCCAATGTAAAGGCACGTCTGTATTTTGGGATGGTTAATTTAGACAAATATGAGGCTGGGGAGTCAAAATGAGAAGGGGGAAAGTAGGTATACCATGGGCACAGTTTCTTTAAGATGGTCAGGTTGTTTTGCCGTTCAATGTCTCTCAGGCGCTGGCCAATTAGACTCTTTGCTTTAATGAGGCCCATTGATAGTAGGGACTGTGAATGCAAACCGCATGTAAGGAGTTTTTGATGCACAGTTTTGAACCACTTGCTTTTGTGAGAATCTTGCATTACTAGAGGCAGTAGACCAGGTGGGTTTAGATTAAGACGAAGCCAGTAGTTGAATGTTCTTTGCCAAGTCTGAGTTTCTACAGATGGAAGGCAGGCCTCGAGTCGTAATGCTGCGTTTGGAACACAGGGGGGGACGCCGAATATCTGCCTTAGAAATTTAGACTGAACAGTTTCAAGACTGGAGCAGTGGTTCCCCGTCCAGATTTGTGCCCCATACAGTAACTGCGCCAAAGGTTTTGCTTGAAAAACTTCAAGGGCTGCTGGGATGTATCTGCCCCCCTTTGTGTAAAAAAAGCGGGACAGCATCTTAATACTTTGAGCTGCTTTTTCTTTGGCACATTTTTGATGGACATCCCAGGACCCGGTCGACTGGAACACGATACCCAGATATTTGAAGGCTTTAACCTGTTCAATTGTCTGGTTATCCATCCTCCAGCTGTACTGTCTGTGTTTCCTTGCAAAAACCATAATTTTGGTTTTCTGATAGTTTATTGCCAGTTGCTCTCTCCTACAGTATGCTGAAAATTCACCTATGAGCCTATTTAAGCCTATTCTTGTTCGAGATAGGAGTATCGCATCATCAGCATACAAAAGTACTGATATTGATTTGTCAGCCAGTTTGGGGGCGTGGAAGTCCGGAGATGACAAACAGTTAACCATATCATTGATGTAAAAGTTAAATAGAACTGGGGCCAGGATGCAACCTTGCTTGACCCCCTTGCTGACAGGAACTGGTCCTATAAGATGGCCATTTAACGAAGTTCTTACATGCAGCACCGTGTCTTTATATAGACAGCTGATCAGGAATAATAGTCTTTTATCTATACTTGATGTGCTCAATTTATCCCAGAGTCTTGCACGTGGAATTGAATCGAAGGCAGCCTTTAGATCGATAAAGGCTGCATATAGCACCCCGCGGGATTCTTTGGCATATTTATCAATTAAATAGGCTAGGGTGAAGCAGTGGTCTATGGTGGATCTGCCTTGCCTGAAACCCGCTTGCTCTTCCGCTAGAATAGCTTCAGTTTCCAGCCAGCTAGTTAGCTTAATATAAAGATGTTTGGCATATAGTTTGCTGGGTATAGGCAGAAGGCTGATTGGTCTATAGCTCGCCGGGTCTGGCGTAGGTCCTTTTTTATAGATTGGAATAACTATTGCCTCAGTCCAACCATCTGGAAGTAAACCCGTTGAGTCGATCCAAGAAAATAGAGACGCCAGCAGGGGGGCCCACCAGCCAATGTTGGACTTCAGAAGTTCGGCAGGGATGTAATCAATCCCTGGGGCCTTGTTGTTCTTTAATTGTGCGATTAAGTTCTCAACTTCCTTAACAGTTACTGGTGGCCAGTGAGGTAGGTCCTCCAATTGAATACATAATTTGTAATGTTGGGCTTCCTGGTCATAGAACAAAGATTGAAAATGGCGCAACCACTCCATTGGTTCCACTGTACAGATGGAATTAGTACGCTCCTGGTCCAGTAGACCAGATATGGTTCGCCAAAAGCAAGTGGTATCTTTCTCGTGTGATGCCTTAACCAAACTGTGCCATGCGGTTCTTTCAGCTTCCAGTTTCTTTCTCCTTAGTAATTGTTTGTAAGACCGTCTCAGATCAATATAAGCATTAAGTAGGGGGGCAGTCCCTGATTTCCTATATCTCTGGTAGGCAGTTCTCATTTGTCTCCTTGTTTGCCTGGACTCCAGGTCAAACCAGCTAGCTCCGTCCTTTGCCCTTTTTGTAGCGGCGCTATGTATCACTGTTGTTAAATGGGATTTCAGTCTTTCCAAAAGTAATTTAAAGCGTTCCATAATCACATCTACTGAATTGCCTGACACAATAGCGGAGCGAATAAGCTTTAACTCCACTGACTGAAGAAGGAGGGTTAGGTTTTCATTCAGTATTGGGGACCATTTGAGTCTTTTGGGAGCAGGTATACCCAAATTTACAGAAGGTATATATTGTGGCTCGGCAATCGAATAGTCAAAAGGCCGACCTGCAAGCTCTAAAATTAGAGGTAGGTGATCACTCAGAGTATTGTGGCCCACTAGGAACTTCCTTACAAAGCTGTGAGCGAATCTTGAGATTAGAATATAATCTATAACGCTTCCCCCAGCCTTGGAGAAATGGGTATATTCCCCGGGGCGATCCCCCTCTATGTTGCCGTTTAATATCAGCAGTTCCCTCCGTCTGGCAGCCTGCACTAAGCAGAGACCTGAAAAATTACTTCTGCTATCTTTGGACAGTCGTGTCGCACCAGTATCCGTCAGTTCTTCAGGGTCCATAAATAGGTTGAAGTGAGTGTATAGACTGTTGTCATCTGTTCCTATGCGAGCATTAAAGTCTCCACACACAATAGTCAGGGCAGACGGGTAAGTAGATTCGAGAGGCTCTAAAAACGCCTCTAGCTCAGCCCATATAGCCTTGACCACGGAGTTTTTTTGGCCTGGGGGAATATAAACATTGACCAGCAAAAGAGTAGTTCTCTTGAAGCTAAGTAGAGCGGCTGTTGCTAAAGAATTGCAGCTGGGTAGGGCTGTTAGAGAGTGCGCCAGCTCCGTGGAAATGAAGCAAGCTAGGCCACCACTAGATCTGCCGCCCCTTAGAGATGGAGAGGCAGGCAGGTAGTGGCAGTTATACCCATTGAGAAATATAGGGTCATTCTGCCATGTCTCCTGAAAGAGGATGATGTCAAATTGCTTAAGGTAGCACAAAAATTGTTGAGTGTTTTTCTTGGCGTGCCAACCCGCGATATTCCAAGACAGCACTTTTAGGCCCCGGGCCCTTCGAGGAGCTGGGTCTATGTCACCACCACGTCCAGCAATTCTTTGGTGTCTAAAAAAACACACCCGTTGGCTCTTTTCGAGGATGACTGCTTGGAGAGAGTGTAGTGGTCCTCTCTTCTTGGTGATTTGGGGCTAGATTTTGGAGTTGGGGGGGAAGCTAATTCATTCGGAGACAATTTAAGATAGCTGTGCCAGGAGCTTTGAGATTTCACACCTTGATTTGGTCTTACTTTATTGTACATCACAGGGGGCTCAGATTGTAGTTCCACGTCTACGCATTTAAAGGTGCCTCCCACTGTCTTCTTATCCACTAGACATTTGGGAGATATGGGCTGCACATAAGGGTCCTTCATTGTCTCACCTTGGTCATCCTTTTTTTCTAGTCTGCTCCGAAGTAAATCAAGTCTTTTCAGAATCTCAGTTTGAGCTGGTGGATGCAGTGACCAGAATCGCTTTATCAGCGAGAGTTCTTCCTCCAAAAAGGAGTCCTCACTATCACACGTGGGAGGCCAAATGCCAGTTGGGTGTGGAGCTTCCTTTTTATCATTTGATACTGTTTGAAGGAGATGATCCTGCTGGAACTTATGCTTTCTGTTTTGATGGTTTTGGTAGTTGGTTTTTTCCCTTTTGTGAACTTCCATTCCTATGCCCTTGGTCCCCATCAGAGAGGTTAAAGGTGCTCTGTTTTCAAATATTCTTAATAGGACTATTCTTTCTTTTTTGAATAGGTTTTTAGCTCTAAAAATAAGGCTGGCCAGATTATGATCTAAAAAGGTAATCAATGCTCGTACCGAGCAGTCATCTTGATGTAGATACTCTATAGCGGCTATGTCAGTTGCTTTTACTATCCCCGGTAAAATGCCTCTTATAATGGACAAAAAGTGGTCTATACGGTCCGACCCTGCATAAAATCTAGGCGGTTTAGGGTAATTAGCAAAGACAAGCTTTTGTGGGATTAGGACTAAACTCCATTCTCTTTTGGGCCACAGCATCTGTCGAGCTTGAGAGGAGTGGTTCCCCTCAATAGTTTGGGTCGCCAGCTCACCTCTGTCTACAGATTCTGTGCTGGCCATAAGAGGACTCTGGGGCGGTATAACTGTAGATGGATTAGTTCCTTTGTCCCCACTCGGTGTTGATTCTTCAAAACTTGGTTTAAATTCTTTTGTGGGTGTATCTACTTTACGTGTTTCTTTGATAGCACTCGAGTTGGATTTGTTTGTTCCACCTGTAGAAAGGGATGGAAGAAGGTTAAAGAGCTTCTGCCAATATTTTTTGCAGGTACGGTGAGTTGTCTTAAGCCGCCTTGGATTTTTTATATTTTTGCTTTTCTTCACCTTAGGCTCAGCTTTTTTCCTCCGGGATTTGCTGGGGAGTGGTGGATCCGGGCTGGCTAGGGGATTTGTATTCTGGACTGAAGCGCTCACATGTTGTTTGAAATTATCCACTAGGGTCAGGAGAAGCCCGTTTGTTATCGCTAAAAAATTTTTGACGTTAAGGAGATCCGTAGAAATCTGGTATATCTGCTCCTGAAGATAATCACCCCGCATTTCTGTTCCGCTGTCGTTGGCTTTCAACCAATGGGTTGAAAGGTTACTTCCAAGTTCCAGCGGTGACAAATAAGGATTAGCATCAGGTGTGTTGGCTGTATTAGCCTTTGTAGCGTTCTCTGCTATGGCGAGTTCTTGGGCCAAATTTGTTGGATGGTTTGTCCACTTGTTGTTTGTCTGCAAATCCTTTAGCTGTGTTGACCAATCCAACACTGTGAGTGGCAAAGGCATAGCTACATCTAGAATACTCTCGTTCTGAGTTCTCTTACTCGAGTCTTTTTGAGGAAAGTAGCTGGTAATTTTACTTTGTCTCCTTCGACGCTCCATCGGGCTCTGTGGTGAATTAGGCAAGATTCCTTGGTCCTTGTATTTTTTCCTGGTGAGGACCATAGTGGGTATATGGGTATATATGGATATATGGTAGGGGTTGCTTGCTTGACGGTAACTTATCTTTTTGTTCTAAGCTGGAGTAAGCAATAGCAGAAATGCCGATTTGTGGACGTTGCCTCCTAAACCTCTCCAACCTCTCCAACTTGTTAGTTTCTCCAGCAATTTACTTGTTACCAGCAATTTACTTGTTAGTTTCTCCAGCAATTTACATCGGAGCTTGTGAGGTATCAGTTATTTAAAATGTTAGAAAATTGTACTAGTCCTAGGCTTTCATACTATAACTTGTTTCTTTTAAAGTTCAACTAGGACTTTCTCTCTCATTCAACAGCCTCACGGCGTAGCCAGTAAAGTAATTATCGAGTTGAACTTGCCTTGTGTTTCTTGGGGTTGTACCTACTTCAATTCCTCCCTTTTTATAGATAAAAAGCTCGGCGTCCTTCCAGTAGCTGACCTCCCCGTCTGCTAATTACCAGCTTCGTGAAGATAGGGCGGCTGCCGAACCTCTTTTGGATAAGATAGGCCTTGAGTTTTTCCTTCCCAGTGACGGGGGGGGGGGGGGGGTCAGGCCGGGCCTCTTTCCTTCCCCTTTCACTCGTTTCGGGAGATTACTCTTCGTGCAGCTTAAAGATTTTTCTCCAACATCTAGCTCACCAGGAACAGGCTGACAGAGGATGGTGAAGGGGTGAGGGTCCTTTCTCTGGAGACTTTCTCTTGCCCAGCGAGTCAGTAAAACAATAAACTAAAACAATAAAACAATAAACTAAAGGCAAAGAGAAGCGCGGAGGTGATAAAACAGCCAGTAAGACGTTAAAACTGAGAGTTTAAAACCAAGAAGTGGCTAAAAACTACTTAAAATCTACTTAAAAACTACTTAAAAACTTAACTAAAAGCAGAGGACTCTGACTAGGCTACTTTCTCCGTCGCCATCTTGTCTATCATTCCATACACCTGAAAGCTATCACTTGAGTGGTTCTATTCCATGCGCCAAACCCATCAAAAAAGTATCCCTAAACTGGGATATTATTATTACTTTGCTTGTTGATGCTGATTCTGTTGCATTCTTGTTTTGTGGCATTGTGATTTCTTCACCAAAATGGCAAGATGCAAATATTTTAATAAATTTTAAATAAATCAGTAAATAGCTAACCATATAAATAAATTTCTGATCCATATTACATAAGCACAAGGGCTAAAAAACTAACAGCATAGGACATGATCCAGTCAATGCCTGTATATGTACAACACTTGCACTGCTCTCTTTACAGATGAGAGATAAGAGTATGGTATGGGGTTGTTTGAGAAAGGGAAGGGGGGATTAACCAACTCTGAGTTTAAATGTTTCATCAATAGATGAATGGCCTCCTTTACTTTACAGTGGTACCTCAGGTTAAGTACTTAATTTGTTCCAGAGCTCCATTCTTTACCTGAAACTGTACTTAACCTGAAGCACCACTTTAGCTAATGGGGCCTCCTGCTGCTGCTGCACTGCCAGAGCATGATTTCTGTTCTCATCCTGAAGCAAAGTTCTTAAGCCAAGGTACTATTTCTGGGTTAGCGGAGTCTGTAACCTGAAGCGTATGTAACCTGAAACATATGTAACTCGAGGTACCACTGTACTTCCTTTATTTGAAATGTAAGTCTTCCTCCTCCTTGCAGCTTTATTCCAGTGTATTCAGCAACAACTCATTGGTGAAATAATTTCTAAAAACATTGACAAAAACATGAAGGCCAACAACAATGAAATATTCAAGACATTAGTAGCAAAACTCTTGGATGACAAGAGAGTCAATGGTGTGCGAAAGGAAGATAAGGATCTTGCAGAGAAGCTTTACCAATTTCAGGATCTATTTCTGTTTCCTGAAATAATGATGTAGAAAAAATAACTGCAGCTTTGTGAGTCAGTCAGAATTTGTACATATATACTGTATGTGATGTAGCTGGCACAGATCTCCAAAATGTTTTTGGATTATCCAGTAGTTGCAAGGGGGCGGGGGCAGGGATGGTGAATAAATTAAAACCCAAAATAAAAGCCCCAGGCTGATGTGTTTGAACTTCACTGCAAACATTATTCATACATATTTAATTGTTCCATTGAGACTTTGACGGTTCTGGAGAAGTTCCAGGCATTATTTCCATTCCATTAGTAAGCCTGTAGCCTGCATACTCCTTAACCTAAAATGATTGATTCCATAAACTTCTTACCACTTACTGACCTGAACACTAATTGAAGTTATGTATAGATTAAAACAAAGTGTATGGTTTTGTTTTTTCTGAAGCCAGCCAAAATATGTTGTAATCTCTGGAATGCTGTGTGGCAGATGACAAAAGTGGAATTTCTATAGTGTCTCAAATACACACACATGCTTCCTGTCTATGAAGAAAGCTTTTGAAGAAATAACTGCTAAAACTAAAATGATGGGTTGCAAAGGAATAACCCACTCACATCCCTTTCATAATCAGAAGTTGAAAGAGAAAGGTATAGCTCACCCTTCTTTGAAACATTAATATCACGTTACATATTCTTTCATCTGCACTTGGATCTTCTCAATTACTTTGTTTTGGAAAATGCTATGCATTCTTCACCACAAAATGAAACTAAATAATTGGAGATAAGTTTATCGTCTAGGGTTCATTCAAACAAACATGCAAAACACTATTTCCTAAGGTTCTGTTTAAACAGAGAGTGCACGAAATGTATAAATTATTTTAGCACTAAGCTAAAAGAAATCCCTTAGAAAAAGAATTCTGAGAAGAATGAGAGTGATGCCAACTCCGTTTCAACCTTGGTTGGGCTCCAGTCTCACAAACTGACTTCACTTGACTAACTAAAATGAATGCAGTAGAAGAATAACAGAAGATGCGAACAACACAACATACAAGCCAGAAGCGCACAGCATTGTGGGGTGGTGGTGCAGATCTCCTGGCAGCTGTGACTGCTGCTTACACTGGTGGGGAGAATGGGAAGGGTGAGGAAGTGGGAAGGTCAGTGGAGTACAAACATACCAGCAAAGTACAATGCAGCCAATGCATTTGTCCCTACCACCTTATCCCTCTACCTCCTAGTAAGCAGCAAGGCTCAGCTGTCAGGAGGTCATGTAAGCATTGCTGCCACAACATGCTGTACGCTACTAATATAACCACCATCAGCACAGAGGATTTTGCTTCCCGGAAAAATGTATACAAAGCTGTAACTTGGAAGAGATTTTGGGTGAAGCTGTTCCAACATGAGGGCACCACCACTGGCAAGGTCCTGATCCACTATTAACAAATTACACCCAGTCTCACACAGAAAAATAAATATATGCTGAAGATATTGCTAAACTAAAATACATGGTGGTTTTATGTTATTATGTCAACGTAAATTACTCTTGTTTTCAAGATGACATTTTTGCAACCCACCTTTGGACCATTTGGTGAAGAACCATTTGGCTATAAGTAGAAATGATAAATAAAAAAGCACACACCTTTGATTCCTTTAACAGTTTTTGCAGCTAAGCTGACTTACGCAAGGTTACTTCTTTCTATAATATCCATTTGATACGACTGCGTGTCAATCTGCAGCAGCTGATCAATGGGCATTTGGCAGTCAGATGGCAAATGTCTAAAAACCCTACAGAGATCTGGTTGTGAGAAGCTGGTAAGGTGATTCAGATTCAGCTTTCAGCATGCCCTGACTACAGTCTGTAAAGTTACTTTCTGCTGCCAACTTCTCTTTTTAGAGGATTTCAGGTGCCCTATAAAAATCTGAGTCATGCTGCTGGTTATTTTTAGGGATGAATGGATTCCCTTCATTTCGTAACTGTTCTGAGGTTCTATCATTCCTTTGATTCTCTTCTAGAAGAATTCCAGTCAGAGATCAGGACTTCAAAACATCCATTCTTAAATTCAGTCCGTGGACGGTGCCTAATAGGGTCACATGTCAGCCCCACTTCCTCCACCCTTGACTTTTCCTGAGTTGAGTAGGAAGATTCGAAGGAGAGAGGGTTGTAAATGCACACAGTTGAGCATTTTTACAGGCACCCCTGTGATTAGGAACCCAGTTCCAACCATGGGGAGAACTGTGTGTTCAGACATGATTAAACCTCACTTCGGAATATTCAACACAACATGGGAAGCGACAGAGGCAGAATGGACAGCCCACATCTGTCTCTTGTTTTTAGAGGAAACTTCAAAATAGATGCTAGGTATAGTTTGCATGGCAGGCTGGAAGAGAGGGGAAATCATTTTTCTCCCTTCAAACTCATGCTGTGCCATAGGAGCCAACTTCTAGGGGCTGAGCCCCACCCCCCAAGTTATGGACATTGGCATTCAAATGGTGCACCCTGACTTGTGATCGATTATGCAGGGCAGGGATTACCTGGGGTCCCTCAATATTTTATTCAAATTGGCACCCCTGTGCTGTGCTAAGCATCCACTGCTGATGGGAGAGAAAAGGGGTGTAAGAAGGGAACAGGGTTGCATACATGGCAAAGGATATTAACTTCACATATCCGCTCATGGCAGTTGAACTTGTGGTGGCTAGCCAGGAAAGAGATTGTTGTGGATATGGCTCAGTGAAAATGCCTATCCAGGGCGAGAAAGCGGGGGCGGGGGGAGGAATCATATTCAATGCCATAGATCAGTATGAAAATAAGAGTACGAAAAACTTGTGGTATTGTAATACTGTTATACCAAGGTACGGTTCTGGGAAGCATATCCCAAGAAGGATGTGCAGAGCTGAAGAGGGAGCAACCCTTCTCAAGTGGTTGAAGCACCTTCACTTAGGAAAGGCTACAATGATTGGGGCTTTTCATTTTTTTTTTTAAAGCAACTAATGGGGGTCATAAGTACAGTGGTACCTCAGGTTATAGACGCTTCAGGTTACAGACTCCGCTAACCCAGAAATAGTACCTCGGGTTAAGAACTTTGCTTCAGGATGAGAACAGAAATCATGCTCCGGCAGCGCGGCAGCAGCAGAAGACCCCATTAGCTAAGGTGGTGCTTCAGGTTAAGTACAGTTTCAGGTTAAGAATGGACCTCTGGAACGAAATACTTAACCCGAGGTACCACTGTTAAATGTAATGGTAAAGGACTCCTGGACTGGTTAAGTCCAGTCAAAGGCGACTATGGGGTTGCTGCTCTCATCTAGCTTTCAGGCCGAGGGAGCCAGCGTTTGTCCACAGAGAGCTTTCCGGGTCATGTGGCCAGCATGACTAAACCACTTCTGGTGCCATGGAATACCAGAGCGCATGGAAACACCATTTACCTTCCTACCACAGTGGTACCTATTTATGTACTTGCACTGGCATGCTTTCGAACTGCTAGGTTGGCAGGATCTGGGACAGAACAACGGGAGCTCCTTCTGTCATGGGGATTCGAACCACCGACTTTCCAATCAGCAAGCCCAAGAGGCTCGGTGGTTTAGACCACAGTGCCACCTGTGACCCATAATGAGGGTCATAGTAGAGGTTTGTTACACCATGTAAAGTGCAGACAAAATTGATGGAAAGGAGAGAGGTTTTCTCCCTGTTACACTTGCCAATCCTGAATCCAGTTGGGATGAGATTCAGGTCAGAAAACAAGAAGCTCTTTTTCTTTTCTTTTTTTACACTGAGAGTAATTAAAGTACAGCATTTGCTACCATAAGGCTGTGATGGCCACTAGTGACTTAAAAGGAGAATGTGGTTTTCAATAGCTGCTCATCATGAGGGCGATGTATTACCTCCAGGATCAGAGGCAACCACCTTTGAGTGTCAGTTGCTGGAGGGCAACAACAGGAGACAGGCATTCTCCTCACATTCTGCTTGTGGGCTTTCCAGAGGCTTGGCTACTGCAGGGCACAAGGTGGTGTATGAGAAGGACCTTTGGCATAACCCCACAGCCTCTTCTTCGGAAAGAAGCAGCTGCTTCTCTCCATGCCTCCAGCAACCTTCCCTTGCCCTCAGGCTTCACCATGGACAAAGTAGAATTCCTGTCAAATAATCAAGGGTTGTCTCCTCTTGCCAGCTTTATGATCAACTGTTCTAAGCCTCAGATATCTAGCTTACAATGTCCCTAGGAGTATATATAGGATCATATTTTTCTCCACTTTATTGCACCAGTACATTATAACCATGCTTCATTTTTTCCACAAAAGTGATTATAAAGCTGCCATGTATATTCCCTTTCTTGTTGGCCTGATCTCTCTACCTATAATTATTATGTGGCTGGATTTGTTCTTCCCATGATTTCTAATGAATTCTGCTCAATGATGAATGAATAAACGCCAGTGTATCCCATCTTTGCGTAGACAGGCGGAGTCCCCCCTCCTAAACCCTGGGCAGCCCCAGTGTGGAAGAATGACTCAAGACAATGTGCTATGGGATTAAAATTGGCCACAACTTTATTATGTTTCAGATGTGGGTAGACCTTGGCTCAGGCATTGGACGTTTATCCCTCCCAGTCCCCCGCCGGGGATCTGGGGAACATCAGGGTTATCTAGTGTGTGTGGGGGGGTAAGGGCTGGCTCTGGAGAACACATGTTCAAGCAGAGAGAGCCCGCCCCCATTATGCCGCTGTCGCACGGGAGAGCAATGACGACCTCTAGGCGTATGGCCAACGCCTCCCCTCAAACAAGCCCTTTAACGGGGAACCCTAGTATCGCCGCCGCAAAGAGGAGGGGGGTCACCGTTGCACGCCCCCCCCATTCAGGGAAGATAGACTAAAGGATTCCGCCCAAGGCCTGATACTGTCAAAGTTGTGACGTTTTGCTACGGGAAAGGCAAACCTGCCTATGCAGGGGAATTCCTTTCCAGCCCTTCAACAGCGACCCTGACATAGCAGCGCCTGCGAACCTGTGGAGAAAAGGTTAATCTGCAAAAGAAGTCTTAACTGAGGGTGGGTAGGGTGGGAGAAGCTCTAGAGCCAACTGACAATTCCCAGGTAAGATCCTCCCTCTATTGTGTGGGCAAGTAGACCCTCCCCCTACCTGGCCTGATCACCTTGGCAACGCTTCCCCAGGCGGGATTGGGCAACTGACTGAGGTAGGCGGAGACCTCCAGGTATCCCACCTGGGAAGGAGGCGAAGCCAAGCCTGTGCTAATGTTGCCGCATAGGGTCCAGGGGCTGTGCGCGACCATGCAAAGGACACCCCCCATTTAAAGTGGGGAGCGGTCATTCTGTCTTCTTCTGTATGTCGTCTTTAGACAGAAATATATTCTACTGCTTGTCATCGTTCTACCAGATTTTCCAGTTATAAATATTCTCTTCCAATATCAAGCTCATTTTCCTTGGCTTTGAGATTTCTAGAACTACATATGAGTACCTCTATATTTTGTCTCCCTTTAGATGTCATTTTTGGATGTGATTTTGCTGTGCTACCTTGACTGATTGAATCTCCCCTGTCTCTGGGCTCCTCCAGGTGCCCTGCTTATTGCACATCAATTCTGATTTGCTTGCACAAAGTTTATGAGGAGGTTAGACTATGTCCAGTTTGCAATGAGCGTTCATTATTATTACCGTAGTTTGCAGTGAGGTTATACAGCAGTGAGCATTCATGCTGATTTGCTTGTGCAGTGGTTAGACATATTCCAGTTAATCATTCACTCTCCCCACACTTTTCTATGCATTTCCCTGTCACTTTCCTAACCTCAGAAAGCCAGCTTTTTAAAAACACTGGATTTATTGTGCCAGAGCAACAGAGCATTTTTAATCCACTTTAACTGTGCAAACCTAGATTTCTGGTGTGCTCTGGATCCCTCACCCTCAAAATACTGATAGTCTGGAGATGACCTGTATGTACAGCTGCTTCCTACCAATTCTTGCCCACTAAGGAATGCTGGCTGCAGCAGCACCATCTGCCTTGGTGTAGGAATACCATCGTCTGGAGCAAAGGGATTAGACTGGTAGAGGAAGAAGCTGTAGATATCTGCCAACAGTCAGATGGCTTGCCTGGAACAAGAATTCCTCCAGAGCCAGGTCAGAGGAGAAGTGTCCTTTTAGAACTATGAAAAATAAATCTCCAAGAAAACACAAACCCAAAACCAACCCATGAAATATTGCAAGGATTTTTTAAGCCAGAGATTATATCATAGCAGTTCCAAGAGTTTCTCTTTCTTTCTTTCTTTCTTTCTTTCTTTCTTTCTTTCTTTCTTTCCTCAATCAGAGAAAAATGTTTGTTTCACACACAGTTGTCTTAAGGAAAGAAAGGAATCACTTGTGATGTATAGCATTTGTTTTGACTCAAGGACACAAGACAGGAATTGGCTTCTGATGATATCATGCCAGCATAGTTTAAAGACAATCTGGAAAGCTATATATGCTTGTATTGAGCTCCGGTGACAGTACAGCATTCATGGGTCACCGAGAGAGTAGTAAGGCAGAGATTCTCTGCAACTCCACTGACTACTCTGATAACTTTGTAGACCAGAATTTAGCAGCCATGCTAGTCCAACGGAACAAGAACAGGGCAAAATTACTAGGTGCAAGAATTAATTCGTAGGTGCAATAAAGGTATTGCAGTATGTACTACTTTAAATCAGATCAGATTTAGCCATCCAGAAGTCTGCAAAACAAAGAAGAAATTGTGTCATCAAGATCTTGTGCAGTGTCAAGAGATTGAAATTTCTCCTTAGTAGGCACAACAATAACATGATGACGGTAACCACTGGTGCCAGCTCCCACAAGAAACCAGAAGTCGCATCGAGGGCCTTGTGAGGCCTCGGACACAACCTCTGAGGCCCTATGAGGCCTCAGAAGTGCATTGGAGGCCACCCAGGCACAACTGCGGCCCTCACAATGTAACATGATGTCATGATGAAGGACGTTGTGCACCCATAGTCTGGGGCCCAAGTCGGCACCTCTGGTGATAATCATGGCAGTAATAGTAGCATGAGGAGGATTTCTTAGCTGCCCTTCACCATATTTTAAATAAATAAAATGTTTCAGATTACCTTGGAACTCAAACCCTCTTTCCCCAGGTCATGAGGCATTCTTTGCCTCACACAGGATGCCGTGTTGGGGGAACACCATCACTATGTCAAGGGACACAACAGCAGGCCTTCTTCCTTCCATGCTAGCAAGCCTGCTGGCCACGCCATCCCAATCATACATGTAGCATCCATGCAAAGAGATGTTAGCATTGTTACAAAAGTTGGGCACCACCCCAGTCTTTGCTGAGCTGTGGCAAGATCCCAGGAGGGTTCCCGCCACTCACTCAGGGTCTGTATTCCTTTGAGAATCAAGACCCGCTGAATGACATAGCTTTAAGAAATATGCTTCATTCACATATTTACACCTGACTTTGGATGGAGGGAGTCCAGATCTTACAGCATGGCCAACTCAAGAGGGGGGTTGTTTTCCGCAGCCGTGCAGCCCTGAAGGTCCAAGGCATCTCAATGGAAGTGTTGCTGAAACTAAGCTGTGGGCACAGCCTTTCTCCTCTGGTCTCTCACTCTGAATCCCTATCAGGCAGATTGAGAGGGGAAGCTCCTCCTCTGGGCATGTATGACACATTGCTCAGCAATGTGCAGTACTCTCCTCGCGCAGGGTGTCAGAGGTGGAGAAGAGCCAGCAGGAGCTTCTCACTCCTTCTCCTGACACACACACACACACACAATGATTGCTCAAGTCTCCTGCTTCTATCATCTACCTTCTGTTGACTGCTCCTCAGTGTCCCAGGCTCAAAGGTGTTATCTTCGGAGCGTTCCCTGAGGGACTCTTGGAAGGCAGGCTGCCACCCAGCCAGTTTGAGCCCTCACTGGAGAACTCTTGGGCTGGTGGCTCCCAGCAATTCTCCTCCTCCAACCAGGCCTTGACATCTATCCTGTACTAACTGCCAGTCATCAAACCGCTCATGAAAATCTCTTGAGATCTGGAGGTGATGGTCAGTACAGTCACTCGCATTCAAGAGGCCCTTGGCACCCACAGAAGCTCCCTCCGGGCTAATCCATTAACCTAGTATCAAAAACGTCTCAGTAAAAAAAGTGCCGTTTATCAAAGGCATCTCTCATTCTATTTATTTCAGATGCACTGAGAATTCAAATGAGTAGCTCAGTTCAATCCACCTAAGGGCAAAGCAATCCTACCAAGCAACAGAAAAACAAATACACATCAAAAAAAACCCTTGTTTCTTAAAAGCCAGGAAAAGAGGCGGACTCTGGAGGTCAACCAATTAGAATTATTTCAAGGAGAAAGTTTAATCAAAAAGAAGGAGGGAAAAGCTTTAGTAATATTCTCCACCTCAGCCACATGTATTCGGCTAAGCTAATGCGGCTCCAGCAACTAATGCAATTTAAATGTACGCCAGATCCATTTTAATGCAGTCTTCGGGCAACCCCTCTTCCCTGACTGCCTTTGTCATTAATGCAATCAAATTTATGTTACGTTGTGGCAGGGGAAAGTGGATGCTGATGAGAAGTAGGAATACTCAAAAATATTTTTCTGTCTTCAGATGTGGGGGTTTGTCTTTTGAAAGCGCCCCCCTTTCCATCTTTCCCTCGCTCCCTTCTAAAAGTCAGGTGTCACTCTGTGGAAACACATGGGGATTTGCCCATTAGCAACGAGAAAGGCTTACATTTGTGTCGCGGGAAGCACTGCCGTAAATTAGAGTCAAGGTTCATCACAAGACAAGCTAATCCAATTCCAGAGGAGAGGGCTGTGAATGCGCAATAGCACAAAAGGATGAGAGGCACTTACCAGGCTACTGACAACACCATTATTTTAAAGGCTCTTTAAGCTAGGCCTTTGAGTGCATTCGTCGGTACAATAAATAGATTGTATAATCTTCAGCATAAAGACACGGTATGAGCAAGGTAGCTCAAATCCATGGATGTGAAAGGTTTGCATCATATTTGTTCTAATAATTTTTGGGCATCCATTCAAAGATGTCTTTGTGTGATGGGGTTTTAAAGCAAAATGGGGGTCGGAGAGGACAAAGAGAATAAAAAGGAGGTGCATTAGACAGCAAGGAGACCTACGCAGCAGCTGCTGTTAACATTTTGTGATTTACTGATATTTTAATCTATCTGAAGTTCTACCTATTGCTTTTCCTGTTGGGGGTAGACAACATGTAATTATGGAAAGCCAAAATCTGAGCACCTTGTTCTTATTATTTCATCTCATGTACAAAGTAAAACTGGATGACTCAATATTGCTCAGCTATCAGCTCATTCTTCTACGGCAAAAGAAAGCTATATTGATTTTTTCCCCCCAATAAAACATCTTAGGTTATCTTTTGTAGCATGATATGGGTTACCTGAGCAGAAATGAGTCAGTTAAAGTACACATAGATGCAAAGTGTGTGTCTTCTACTCCTAAGGATTTTGCAAAAGTCTTACACAGGTATGCTTCTTATTCTTATTCTTAATTTTATTAGTATTAATTTTGTTATTAATTTTATTAACTGCCTTTCACCAGCAGGTCCCAAGGTTGGTTACAGCAATGTGAAAATCCAGAATTAAAAACAGTTTAAATATATTGCAGTCACAGGAATGGGGTGGGACTTGAAAACAGACATCTAGGGTGCCAAAGGTCAGGTAAAAGAGGTGAACCTTTAGCAGTCACTGAAAGCCGTACAGTCATACCTTAGTTCTCAAACAGAATGTGTTCTGGGAGTCCGTTCAACTTCCAGAACCAGTCGAAAACCAAGGCACGGCTTCTGATTGGCTGCAGGAGCACCCTGCAGCGAATCGGAAGCCGGGCAGGACGTCCAGCTGCCAAAAATCATTCAAAAACCGGAACACTCACTTCCAGTTTTCGATTGTTCGGGAGCTGAAACGTACGAGTTCTAAGGCGTTCAGCAACCAAGGTACAACTGTATAGGGAAAGCAGCAGATGCACCTGTGTGAAGAGGGCATTCCACAGCTTAGGGGCTACTACCAGTGGCAGAGCTTCGTGCTCCAGCACTGGGAGGTGGAGAGCAGGTGGGGGCGTGACTGGTGGTGGTGTCCTGGGGGTGTCCTGGGGGTGCCCAGTGTGGGAGGGCAGCCACGATGGCACTCCACCGAGATCGTGGTGCTGGGAGCGGTGTGCTCCCCCCGCCCCCCTCTTCGTCCGCCAGTGGCTGCCACAGGAAAGGCTCTCTCCTAGGCCATCCCCACCAGCATTCTGAACTTCTTAAGGTGGACCCTTTGCTGATTTTAACACCCAGTGGGGACTGTAAGAAAGGAGATATTCTTTCAGATATTTGGGGCCAAGTTGTTCAGGGCTTTAAACACTAGCATGAGCACCTTCAACTGTGCCTAGAAATTAAATGCAAATTAATCAAATTAATCAAATTAATCAAATTAATCAAATTAATCAAATTAATCAAATTAATCAAATTAATCAAATTAATTAAATTAATTAAATGCAAAACGGTGCTTTTAAATAAGAGGTTGCACAGTGAGGCATGTTGAACAAAAGTTGCACAAATATAAAATATGTAAACTATGTGATCATCTAAGCTGTATTGTTTTTAACACTTGATTGGAAGCCACCCAGAGTGGCTGGGGAAACTCAGCCAGATGGGCGGGGTATAAATAATAAATTATTATTATTATTATAAGCTAACATTGATGAATGGTTTGGAATAAGCCATATTCATTTCCCCTTCTACTTTGAGCAATATGCAACACTAGCTGAAGTACATTAAATTTGCCAAAATGGAGGTTGGAAGCAAATTGCTGCTAAAAGCATATGGAAGATGTAAATTTGGAACAACGTGTTCTGCAAATTTGCCTCTTAAAGAATCCCTACCTTAATGATTCTTCACAATTAGCTTTTTTCAAATTAACGCTTTAGTCAAGCAGCTTGGGCCATTCTGAGATGGGGGTGGGAAATATTTCATTTGCATCCATCGATTGAGAGGTGGCCCTGGGAGATATCACAGGGTGAGAGGCTGTGAGAAGAGAGGGATGAGCCCAGGACAGAAATGGAAGGACACAACTTCCTCTGTAGAGGATGGAAGTTAAGATATAGTGATGAAAGAGGATCTTGTTGTTTCTTTCTTTTCTTCATTTCCAGTAGATTAATTTGTTTTGTTTATTGCATTGTGAAAACTTCAATAAATTTCCCAAAGGCTTTTGAATATGTGGTCATAGCCAGTGGGTTTAATCTTCACCAATGGGAGGGATGGTTCTGTCTAAATTATGGTTCATTCCCAGTTTGTACCTATTTCCCATTACTGCAGACCCATTTAAATCAATGGGCTTAAGAAAGCCAGGGTGGTAGAATGGTTGGGTTGCTAGAATCGGACCCGGGAATCTAAAGTTCAAATCTTTGAACACTGAGGTCCAGCGCCGAGGGCCTTCTGGCGGTTTCCTCACTGTGAGAAGCGAAGTTACAGGGAACCAGGCAGAGGGCCTTTTTGGTAGTGGCACCCGCCCTGTGCAACACCCTCCCACCAGATGTCAAAGGAAAAAACAACTACCAGACTTTTAGAAGACATCTGAAGGCAGCCCTGTTTAGGGAAGCTTTTAATATGTGAAGGACTATTGTATTTTAATATTTTGTTGGAAGCCGCCCAGAGTGGCTGTGTTTGTGTTTTCATCAACACTGCTTTGTGAATGGTCACTGTAGCTATTTTATATATGGTTAAACTATAATATAATTGTCACAGTGTATTTTTTGCATTTGCTGCTTATATTTCTCCCTCTACAACCACGTGTCTTTAAGGGGTCACAATACTTGGTTATAATTTTTAACGTTACTTATTTGCCCATCTTTCTTTTTCACTCTGCTTATTAAGAAGGCTGTTATTGAATGCCTGGCATGTATCCCATAAATAATGTCTTTATTTAATGAGTGGTGTTGCCTAAGGCAATTTTATTTCATTGCCCACAGCAAGAAATGAAGGCACTTATGCCACCCTTTATATTTTAAAAATCCCCATTAGATCAGCTTATTTTTGAAGATGAAATGATGCCTTGCTTACACTTAATCCAATTGAACATTCAAGACATTTGTGGCAAATTATTTCAAGGTAAAAATAGGTTAAGAAAACTTTATATCATGGTAAAACACAGCAGAACATTTATTGATTTGATTCTGATAAGAAAAGACACGCTGTATCAGACCAAGGATCTATCTCAGCTTTCCTCAACCTCTTACCCTCCAGATGTTTTGTGCTACAACCCTTGGAAGTGGTTCAGAATTATATATTTACATGGTATATTCTGTACAAGCACACAGACAACCGTTTGCAATAATCGAACTATGGTGATTGCCTACCAGAATAAAACGATCCTGGTGTTCCCCCTTTTCCAGAAAGCTCTGGCAGACTTTCCCCAGTCTGGATAAGGCTTGTCCTGAAGCATCATATCTGTGACCTGGAGTGAAGAAAGAGACAAAGAGACTAGTTCAAGCTGAGGTAGTTCAGTTACAGTCATACACACACAGAGAGAGAGGGAGAGAGAGAGTTTGCAATGTATTTCAGTGATTTCAAACGATACATCAAAAATGCCCCAAGACAGGGGACAAAGTTGCACATGTAATTATGCAGTCCATTGCTATGTGTGTTCACTCATAGATAAGTCCCAGAGAGGTAAATGGGCCTGAATGGGGCAACTGTGCAGGTGGGAGTCAGTTTGGACTCACAGCTGTCCATGGAGGTACAGGTCAATTTTGTGTCTAGGGCAGCTGTCTACCAGCTCCAACTGGTACGCAGGCTAAGACCCTACCTGCCCGCAGACTGTTTTGCCAGAGTGGTGCATGCTCTGGTTATCTCCCGCTTGGACTACTGCAATGCACTCTATGTGGGGCTACCTTTGAAGGTGACCCGGAAACTACAACTAATCCAGAATGTGGCAGCTAGACTGGTGACTGGGAGTGGCCGCCGAGACCACATGACACCGGTCTTGAAAGACCTACATTGGCTCCCAGTACATTTCTTAGCAAAATTAAATAAATTGTTGTTGTTATTGTTGTTGTTGTTGTTGTTGTCCTTTCAAAGGGTGTAACTCCCCTCCCACACACACACTTTCTCTCTTTCTCCAGCCATCCCATACTTTCTGCTCCTTAAAACTGAAGATTTTCTTTGAAAATTTGAACAGGAGAGCTACACTGATTATGATTTATCTTTAGCTACATGCTTCTATAGGTCACAACCGTCTGGATAGCTCAGTGGGCTAGAGCATGGTGATGATAATGCCAAGGTTGCAGGTTTGATCCCTTTATGGGACAGCTGCATATTCTTGCATTGCAGGGGGTTGCACTAGATCAGGCATAGGCACACTCGGCCCTCCATATGTTTTGGGACTACAACTCCCATCATCCCTGACCACTGGTCCTGTTAGCTAGGGATGATGTAGTCCCAAAACATTTGGAGGGCCGAGTTTGCCTATGCCAGGACTACATGATCCTCAGGATCCCTTCCAACTCTGCAATTCCATGGTTGTTTAACCAGGATCCATTTGCATAGTCCCATTTGGATTTGGATGAAGCAAAACTTGGCCACGAGTTGTTCTTCGGTGTTGCTATTGCTTCTGGCACTATAAAGTGAACAAATGATATCCCTTTTGGCATGTGGAATGGAAGTAAGCGGCATGTGAAGTGGTTCCTAGAAGATGGGCAGAAGCAGCAATGAAACCTGTGCTTGTTGTGACCTGGTGCTGTTGTCCAATTTTGAATGGATGATCACTAGAGAAAGGGTTACTGGCCTCCAACCAATGAACTGGCAGAGTGAGCAGGCTTGATTACCATTTGACTAACTGTGTCACCAAGCACAGCGGCACAACAGAGGGGTAGCACCTAATCAACCAAGATCAAAAAGAATAGAAGCAATGGCTGAAAAATGGAATTCATTGAGAGTGTGGGGTTTCCTTTCATGGCGCACCTATCGATTCCCTTGCTTTTGATCTCTGTAGAGATCAACATGGGTCCACTGTTGTAATTCTCTGTGAATGCTTCTCTGTGGAGAGAGGACCTTTTAAGTTCCCTGTTCTGCACTCCTTTGAATTTTCCTACCACTGAGAGAATAATCCCTGTGCCTCTTTCACAAGAAAACTTTGGCTACATTTGCTTTCGCAGAGAAACTATAAAGCCTGCCATCCAGCTTAGAGAATGAGCAACTGCCGCTGCCTCGACATTTCTGCAGCTGTGTTATTTCTGCAGCTGAAATATATTCCACCAAAATATTTCAGGGCCCGCTAAGTCTTGCCATGGAGGTTATATGCCATTGCTCCTAATGTATGAACCGGATCTCTGTCTCTAAGGACAGGTTTTCAAAAAGTGTTTTAAAGTGCCTTTGACACGCAGGAAATTATGGAGCTGTTTGAGGACATGTTTCTGCATAGCAAGAAAATGGAGTTTTGAATGCTTTCATGTCTTGCAACGGTAGTGTAAACTCAAACAGGAAACAGTGTAATGTGACACGAATATGCCAATGTTTGCTCAAATTCTTGTTTATTGTTCTAACAGAAAAATGAATACAAAATACTTTTTAAAATGCTTTGCCGTACTTTAGTCCCCTAGGTTGCAGGGGGCCGGACTAGACAACGCTTGGCTCCCTTCGAACTCAACAATTCTATGGTGAATGCACAATTAGATGTGACTTAAAAGGTTTGCTGCAACAGGCCCTAAGGAATGGCAAAATTCTTTGGATGTCATGGTGACTATAGTTCTATTGTTCTCCTTAATTGTGTGAACAAAGAAGGCAGAGAAGGGTGTTAAAGATTGATTCAAGTGATCTAAAATATTCATAAAAACCCATCTAAAAATATCAAGATCTGTGATATGACAATTCTAGGCAGTTACTATGGAGAAGAAGCCTAAGAAATCCAGATTCTGGATCCATCATTTCGGAAGAGAATAGCCCTCTTACAATGTGCTATGTACATGCAACATTCTAGTAACTCTCAACATCAAAGTGGGCTTTGATTCCCAACGACAGACTGCAGCAGAAATGCCACAATTGGCGTCTGCATTGCTTCAGACTTTTGGAAGGCCATCTAAATTCAAGATGACTGATTTGCCACATATGACCATGAAGACACACACAATTCTGTTCCAATCTAACTCGGAAGTGGCATCTAGAGAAATCCTGGCTTGATAGGCAACACTGCAGTCCAAGCAAGTGAAGCCTGAGAGTCCTCCATAAAGAAGACCATATGCCACCTGTGATCTACTTTCCATTATTAATGCCAGTGAAAATTAAGCAGAGCAAAAAAGAAAGAAACCCACACAATGTTTTCTTCTTTTTTAAAAAAATGTGGGGGATGAAAAAGCTAGTATTAATTTTTAATCTGTATATTTCAACAGACCATCTGTTAACCAGCTCCCAATTTATGGCTATTTAAGAAAAAGGGGGAGAGGAATTAGAAACAAGAATCAATATTAGCCAATCCTATTTGATTGCCTCATCCTTAGAATGTTCAAAAGCCATAAGATGAGAGACAACTTGTTTTGACATTGTAAATTGATGAGCATGAAATAGCCCACTCTTCTGGGCCAGAGTTCAGGGTTATAAACATGAGACTCTGGCTGCAATCTGCTACATACTTCCTGGGAGTAAATCCTATTGAACTCAGTGAGACTTGTTTCTGAGTTGACACGCATAGGATTGCATTCTTAAGTGTAAAATGATGAAAGCAACTCCTTTTGCAAAAAGAAAAACATGGAGTTAACCTGCAGATAGATACGTGCACCTTTTCAATTTTGAAATTCTAGCTGCTGGATGATTATAAGGACTCCATGTTCTGTTGGACGCGGGGAAAACGTGTTCAAGTATCTGTAGCATTTAAGCATATATTAATAATGTAATGAATCAGGCATCTGTAGCTCATAAAGCACTCGCTGTGTTATGAGATCTAAAGAGGCACGTCTGCTTTTATCTCAGACTATCTGAGTCTAACTTCAGCTGACAGTGAACCTTAAACAATTTACACTGCCTTGATTCTCCTGTAGTTTCCTGCTGCCCTTAAGCTTAAAGAACAGTTTGGGGATAGGTTTCCACCATAACTGTCTGCCACCCAAAGCAATGTCCACTTGAATCTTCCCCACTAAGAACAATGTTGATAGGCAAGCGCAATGGCACTATCATTGCTGACTGAAATTAATTATAAAACATGACAGGGGAAGAAAACTGGGTTAATGAAGGTAAGCAAACCATGTTGCTGAAGAGTAAGGCTATTACCATGCCTGAAAATTGAAGCTAATCATGGTTGCATGTATTTGGTAGCTATGATATATCTTCTAGCTCACCATCTCCCAGAAATGTTCAGTGTGGCATACAGGGATGGTCAATCTGTCAGTTTTGTTTTCTCTGGGCTTCTCATCCCCCCCCCCCCCAGTCTCAATTTCTGTTCTTCACACTTGCACATCACATTACAATTTTTAAAATGTATTTCAAAAAAATCACCAGCAAATTTCGAATATGCACTTTTGTGTGTATACGTGTGTGTGCACGCGCCATTTTTCAACTATAGGCCTTTTTGCAAAGTGCTTATCTCTAATGTGATGTGTTTTTGTATGTCAATGCATGCATTCGCTATGCACCCTTCCCCCTAATATATGCATTCTTGTACACATGGCTGGCAAACTGCCCTGCAAAAATGGAAGAAGTGGAAATTTCTAAGAATGGCTGTTTTGGTTCACATAGTGTTTTGGAAAGTGCAAATTTGGGAGGTTTGGCATTAAGTACAAACCTAATTGAATATCCCCTCCATCCACAGGAGCATATGAACATAGGAAGCTGCCTTAGGGACCATTAGTCCATCTACCCCAGTGCTGTCAACACTGACTGGCAGTGCCTCTCCAGACTGGAATCTTTCCCAGCCCTACGAGGGAATGGGAGGGATTGAACATAGGACTTTTTGCATGTAAAACATGTGTTCTCCATTAGGCTATGATGTATTCCCATCCACATGTACTCTCAGAAAACTACACTAATTTTCCCTGTTGAAATTAATGAGGAATATCTGCTTGCACAAAGCCTGCAAAGTTAACTGAAGCCATTGGTGCATATTAGCAGACAGCTACATGGGAAGTCCATGGAGCAAACTTTCAGTAGACCGCAAGATTATTAAACTCCCTCTTTCCAAAAGCACCCCATTGTGCTGCCTGAGGAGATACCTCCACAACATGGAGCAACTTCAGAAGCACCAACCAGTGCTGTGGCATGAGCAATAGCTATCAGAAAACAAAGCCCAAGTTCTGGTGCATGCTGGCAAGTCCTTGCACAGACCTGAAGGAGTCCTTGAGAGCATGACTTATTTCTACAGTGAAGGCATGACTAATAAATGTCAAATATAGAACTGTGTGCACTGAGAACAAGTAGGAATGTCTCTGTACTTTTCCTTTGCTCTAAGAACACTTAGTATCAGCTGGATGGCTAGACCATTCAACAGCAATCAGTTAGCCAAATTTCTTATTCATCCATACCATGCTTTGAAAGTAAATATTTCTGGCCTAGGAAGAAGTATTTATAGCATTAAATAGCTCCTGGCACTTGAGAACACAGCTCTAGTTGACAGTCACACAGAAGCATCCCTTGATCTGCAGACCCTTCTGCAAAGTCCTCTGGGCCCCGGCAGTTAATGATATAGTTCACTCTGGGACAGAGAGAGAGAGAGAGAGAGAGAGAGAGAGAGAGAGAGAAGGCTACAGATAGATTCAGATAATAAAACGGCCAGGCCACAGAAAATGCCCCTCCAAAAATCAGCAGTATGTAATTTCTACTTCTACAGTGGTACCTTGGTTTTCAAACGTAATCAGTTCCGGAAGACTGGTAGAGTTCTGAAACATTCGAAAACCAAGGCACAAAGAGTGGTCTGCAAATTTAATAGAGACAATTGAGAAAAATAACATATACACTCAGCGGAAGCCAGGGACTTCCGGTCGGCGCCAGCGCTTAATGGCGGTCCGAGCCTCGAGCTCCGAGGCAGGACTGCTCCGTTAGTTTGGGTCTCACCCGCTACGGCAAGCGGGGGACCCCTAAAATCACAGGCGCGGAGCCTGTGAACAAAGGAGATTCGGTGGGCACCCTTTGCGCCCCCCGGTACTGTGAGGGAGCCTTTTTAAAGGCTTCTGAGCGGCATCGGGGTAAGCGCGGTGCTGAGAGTCGTCACCCAGCTAGCGGAGTGAAGCCGCGTCGCCATGAGCGGAGAGCGCCGATTCCTTCCTGCAATTGGAATTTGACCACAACACCCGTGAGTAAGATTGGAAAAGCAACGGGACTTTTAAAAAATAAATTTGGCTGAAAACGGGAAAGGCAAAAATTAAGGAAGTCTGCCTCCCCGGAACTGCAGAAGGAATAAAGCAACGAAAATCAAGCTGCACTTAAAGGGAACCTTTCTAATTTTTTTAAGCTGTCAAACTGACATCGGACTTAAAATCTCCCCCCAGACTGGCAGGAGAAGGGGGGAAGGGATTGGAATGTTGTTAATCTGCTGGAAAATTAATGGAAATTAAGACCTTCCATTGCCAAATCCCCTGGGGTCGGGCTGCCCAAACAAGACACCTGGGACGTGGACTGTCAAACTTTGAGAAGCGGGGACTTGTTTGCAAAAAAGTTATCGGACCTTAGATGTACTTTGCTGCATTTTGGCCACATAGAAAAATAGAGACTTTATAATTTGGACATTCGAAACTTTTGGCTACTGTTATACTCCCTTGCTTCTTTGTTTTTTTTTCCATCTTTGCCATTTGGATACAATTGAATGCTCCCTCTAGAGGGCTCTATCTGAAACTGTTGCACTTGAAAAAGTAACAGTGGGATTTTCCACTTGGGAATCAACTCTGTGAAAACGACCTTGAGGATATGAGTGCCCCTACAGAAGAGATAGTAACAAGGCAGAAGGCAAAACAATCTCACAAGAAAAGGGCCTCTATATCAGGAACTGCAGCTGTGCAGGAAAAAACACCAGCTTCTATGGATCCTATGACTCAGGCTCTACTTAAAATAAATCAATCCCTGGAAGCATTGACAAAACTTTCGACAGAGAATTCTAAAAAATTAACAGAGTTGACAACAAGGTTGGATGTGAATACGGCTAGTGTCGCATCGAACACAGATTCTATAAATAGATTAATTCAGGAAAATTCAGAAACACGAAAGATTGCAGAAAGTGCAAAAATAACAGCTGAAGAGACAAGGGAAAAATTTGGGCCTATTATTAAAAAAGTGAATGAGCATGATGCAGCCCTCTCCTTACTGGAACTTCAACGTAAAGAGAAGAATTTAAAATTTAGATTGGTGCCTGAAGTGGAAGGGGACAACCTTGTGAAATTTCTCACAGAGAACATCATAACTTTTTGGCGGGAGGAATGGGAGGAAGATGAGGAACTTGAGATAATATCAGCCTTTCGACTGGGTAGAAGGCAGGACAAAAAACCAAGGGACTGCCTAATTACATTGAGATCAAAAGAAGAAAGAGATAGAATATTGAATTTGCATTACCAAAAGGCACTGGTGATCCAAAATTGTCAGATACAGATTTTTAAGGACATTCCTAAATACATTTTAGAGGTGAGAACATATTACAAGAGTTTAGTAGACCTGCTGAAGAAAAATACTATACCATTCAGATGGGAATTTCCACAAGGATTGTCCTTTAACTTCAATGGAAGGAAGATTAAAATAAAAACAATTCAGGATAAAGAACTATTTCTAGAGAAGTATCTGGAGGATTTGCAGAAAGGAACCGTGGAGGAGAGGGAACCACCCGATATAGCAAATTTGTCATTTGGACTTTCATTACCACCATCGGAGGAAGAGCAGAAGCTTGGAGCAGTTGGAGGAACAGCTACCTAAATACAAAATGTCTCTGCAACTCCTTAGTTGGAACTGTAATGGTTTGAACCTTCCTCGGAAAAGAAGACAGGTTTTTCACATTTTGAAGAAAGAACAATTAGACATAATATGTTTGCAAGAAACCCATATTGCCAGGATACACAGGAAATTATTAATAAATAAGAGACTCGGTCAAGAATTCATTTCATCAGATAAAGTAAAGAAAAGAGGTGTGGTGATCTATGCAAAGGAAAAGTTGGCTCCAAAATTGATATTTAAAGATGAACAAGGAAGATACCTGGCAATTGAAATACAAATTCAAGGAGAAAAGATATTAATTGTGGGAGTTTATGCCCCAAATGAAGGGAAGGCGGAATTCTTTAGGAAGTTGCATGAGACATTAGTTGACTTTTTAGATTATAAAATCCTAATGATGGGAGATATGAATGGAGTTGTCTCAACAAACATGGATAAAGCACAGAGACAAGTGATCTCGAAAGAAGGGAGACTACCAAGGATCTTTTTTGAAATGATTGAAACAATGGACTTGATTGACATTTGGAGAACAAAGAATCCTTTAGAGAGAGAGGGAACTTTCTTCTCAGAAGCAAAAATGACATGGACAAGAATAGACCAAATTTGGATTTCTAGCAGTCTGGCGTCAAGAACAAAAAAAGTAGAAATCTGCCCAAAAACGTGCTCCGACCACAACGCGGTTAAGATGGAGATGAAACTAACAACTACTGGTTCCTTTAGATGGAGAATGAATGACACCCTATTTAAGGACGAAGAGATCCACAAGAAGGCCCTTAAAACATTAAAAGATTATTTTGAGATCAACAGGAAAACAGATGTGGAAAAAAGAATAATTTGGGACGCAAGCAAAGCCGTGATGCGAGGTTTCCTAATTCAACAAAATTCTATTAAGAGGAAGCAACAAAATGAAAAGAAGGAAAAAATTTTAGAAAAAATAAAAGAAGGAGAGAAGAAGTTGAGGTCCAAACCAAAGTCTCATGAGATTTTGAGAGAAATAAAGTTTCATCAGATGCAATATATGGAACTCATGAACCAACAAATAGAATGGAAGATAAAGCAAATGAGACAAAAAACTTTTGAATCAGCGGATAAATGTGGGAAACTTCTGTCATGGCAATTGAAAAAAAGGCAGAAAATGAATACGGTAACAAGTTTAGAAATGGATGGAAAGATTATCCACAAACCCAACGAGATCAACAATTGTTTTCAAAGCTTTTTTAAGAAATTGTATGCACAAGGGCCAACCAACGAGCAAGAAATAGAAGAATTCATCAGAAAATACGGTTTACCAAAAATTTCAGAACAAAGTAAAAGGATCTTAAACGAGGAAATAACAGAACAAGAAATAGAGGGTACCATTCAAAATATGAAACTGGGAAAATCACCAGGACCAGATGGCCTGACGGCCAAATATTACAAAATGCTGAAAGAATGGCTGATACAACCATTGAAGGAAGTTTGCAATGAAATTTTGAAGGGGAAAAAGGCACCTGAATCGTGGAAAGAGGCTTTCATCTCACTTATACCGAAAACAGAGACTGAGAAGAACCAAGTTAAAAACTACCGCCCTATATCTTTACTCAATGTGGATTACAAAATTTTTGCAGACATTTTGGCAAAAAGATTGAAAAGAGTGTTGGTAGAAGAGATTCATAAGGACCAAACAGGCTTTCTCCCAGGTAGACATATGTCAGACAATGTGAGGAACATTATAGACATTTTGGAGCTGCTGGACGTTGACATTAATAGGAAAGCAGTTTTGATTTTTGTGGATGCGGAGAAAGCCTTTGACAACATTTGTTGGACTTTTATGAAAAAGAATCTCCAAGGGATGGGGGTAGGTCAAGGTTTTGAAAACGGTATAGGTGCAATATATTCTCAACAAAAAGCCAAATTAATTGTAAATAACGTGGTAACAGAAGAAATACCTATAGAAAAAGGTACACGACAAGGTTGCCCAATATCCCCTTTACTTTTTATATCAGTCCTGGAGGTTTTGTTAAACATGATCAGAAAGGACCAGTTGGTTAAAGGAGTTCAGGTCGGAGTTAGACATTATAAATTAAGAGCATTTGCAGATGATCTAGTATTGACCTTGCAACAGCCAGACACTAGTACTAAAAGAGTTTTAGAATTAATTGAAATATTTGGTCGAGTAGCAGGTTTTAAATTGAACAGACAAAAAACGAAAGTGTTGGAAAAAAATCTAACAATGGAAGAAAGAGAGAGTTTTCAGAATGAAACAGGCTTGGAAATAACAAAAAGGGTAAAATACCTAGGGGTAAACTTAACATCTAAGAATGTGAATTTATTTAAGGATAATTATGAAAAATGTTGGTCAGAAGTTAAAAAGGATCTGGAAATTTGGTCAAGGCTGAAACTTTCCTTGTTAGGCCGAATCGCTACTATTAAGATGAATGTATTGCCTAGAATGCTGTTTTTATTCCAGATGCTGCAGATTGTGGACAAGATGGATTGTTTCAAGAAGTGGCAGAAAGATATATCAAAATTTGTCTGGCAGGGCAAAAAGCCCAGAATTAAATTTAAGATTTTAACTGATGCAAAGGATAGAGGGGGGTTTGCCCTGCCGGACTTAAGACTCTACTATGAATCAGCAGCTTTCTGCTGGTTGAAACACTGGCTACTTCTTGAGAATACTGACATTTTAGATCTGGAAGGGTATGACAATAGCTTTGGTTGGCATGCATATTTATGGTACGACAAGGTAAAGGTGTACAAAAGTTTTAAAAACCATATTGTAAGGAAAGCATTGTATAATGTTTGGATTAGATACAAAGATCTGTTGGAAAGCAAAACCCCTAGGTGGGTGTCACCAATGGAAGCTAGGGAAGTAAAAAAGCTTAATATGGATTCTAAATGGCCAAAATATCATGAGATTATAGAATACGATGGTGAAAGGGTGAAACTTCAGAGTTATGAGAAACTAAAACCTAAGGTTCGAGATTGGTTGCATTACTACCAGATAAATGAGACGTTTAAACAGGACAGGAAAATAGGATTTCAGAAAGAGAAGTCAAAATTAGAAACAGAATTGTTGGAACCCAATACTAAGAATTTATCAAGAATGTATAACTTGCTGTTAAAATGGAATACACAGGATGAAACGGTGAAATCAGCTATGATTAAATGGGCACAAGACATAGGTCATGATATTATGTTTGCTGACTGGGAACAGTTATGGACCACCGGTATCAAATTTACTGCATGTAATGCTTTAAAAGAAAATATTATGAAAATGATCTACCGGTGGTACATGACCCCAGTCAAGCTTGCAAAAATTTATCATTTGCCTAATAATAAGTGTTGGAAATGTAATGAGACTGAAGGCACTTTCTACCACCTTTGGTGGACCTGCCCAAAGGTTAAAGCTTTCTGGGAAATGATCTATAATGAAATTAAGAAGGTCCTTAAGTGGACTTTTCCTAAGAAACCAGAGGCTTTCCTCTTGGGTATGGTGGGCCAAGTGGTGTTAAGGAAGGATAGGACATTCTTTATGTATGCCACTACAGCAGCAAGAATTCTACTGGCAAAGTATTGGAAGACGCAAGAACTACCTACTCTGGAAGAATGGCAAACAAAGGTGATTGACTTTATGGGACTGGCTGAGATGACGGGCAGAATCCGGGACCAGGGGAAAGAGACAGTGGAAGAGGACTGGAAGAATTTCAAGATATATCTTAAAAATAACTGTAAAATTGAGGAATGTTAAGATGTCAGGGGGTAAGAAGTAAAGAATTGCAGCAGTAAACAAAAAAAACTTAAGAAATATTTATGAAAAAGAACTAAGACAATGGACTTAAGGGTTGCTAAAGAATTTTAAACAAGGATGCAGGGATAGGGAGGTATGGGGAAGTCAGAGAAAAAAGGTTATGAACCGATGATTATGAAGTTATACTGTGTTACATTGTTCTTTATTTTATGTGTGGAAAATTAATAAAAATCATTATAAAAAAAAAAAAAATATACACTCAGCGGAAGCCATTCAACTTCTGAGGTGCATTCAAAAACGGAATCATTTACTTCCGGGTTTACAACGTTTGAGTTCCGAAACGTTCGTCAATGGAGACGTTCGAAAACTGAGGTACCACTGCATTTGCATTTAGCAACTGAAAATCCCAGGAATAAAGGTAAAAGGACCCCTGACTGTTAGGCCCAGTCATGGACTACTCTGGGATTGCGACTCTCATCTTGCTTTACTGGCTGAGGGAGCCGGCGTACAACTTCAGGGTCATTTGGCCAGCATGACTAAACCGCCAACCTTCTGATCGGCAAGCCCTAGGCTCAGTGGTTTACCAGGAATAGCCAATGTTTAAAATGCAATAAAGCAATGTTGCTCTCTCGGATAGAGACACGGGACTGTCCAAGACTTCCTAACCTAACAACCTCTCTCCCTCTTCAGCCACCAGATTCTTTCTCAAAATTGCACTCCCTTGCACTATTAGGGATTCACAGTGAAGGGAAGTGCTGTCTATGGTGCTGATGTCGTGACCTGTGGAGAAGAAACCCACGTGCGTGTAAAACGTGGCAAGTGATGGTATTCCAAAGTGCTTTTTAATTTTTAGAACAGCTTCGGCCTACTTTCATCAATGATGAACTAGAGGTCAGAAATGTTTTACTTTGAAATTGCCTGGACATTTGATGTTTATCTCTTTGGGAAGAAATAAATTAATGCTTTGATTCAATGAGTGTAGCATTATAAAACCAGCTACAATTAGCAAGCTGAGGACTACAACCTGGATCTGGGGTGGCAGGCTGGATCTGACCAGAGGGCTGGATCCAGAAGTGCCTAATCCTTTGTGGGCTCACCTGCCCCTCAACCTCCTGACGTGGTTTAGAGTTCAAATAGAAAAAGGCTTCCTTTGCATCCACAGCTTGAATTCAAGTCATTCTTCCTTTGCATTCCCAGCCTGAATTGATTGAATCCAAGCCGCAGCTGCAAGGGAAACATTTTCCCCTTTGCAGCTGGTGCTTTCTAAATTTAATGCATCTTACTGTCGCCATGCAGAGCAACAGAAAAAGGTGCCCAATTTTTAAAAAATGTTAAATTTTGGCTGCAAAGAAAGAATCAGTGCGTTCCTGATTTTTCCTTTGCAAGCATCCTGAACTTTCCCAGAGCTGATGTCTTATAATGTCAGGCATGGGACTGGTGGGAATGGTCCACTCCATATGGCCAGGAGTTTTCCCAATTACTGCCCTAGAGAATGTGTGGTCCATAAACATTCATGACATTGTGCATATATAGAATGGGGTGACTGAAGGTAGTTGAAGAGAACTTGCACAATGGAACAACCACGCAGAAGTAAACCTGAATTCTCAAGAATTTACTTACTTTTTTGTTGTTATTGTTATATATTTAATTATAACCAGCCTTTTCCCCTGATAGACTCAAGGCAGCTTACATATTAAAACTTACTTACCAATTTATATTTGGATCCCACCTAGATCAAGGAACCCAAGGTTGCATAGATGTAGTTCTGAGATGGTCCCACACGCAGGGTGCTCCTAATCTAGAATCCTTGTAAACTGCTTTGAGGTTCATGGAACAAGGTGGATTAGATGCCTTAGCTATCCAAAACACCTGTGGTCCTCCAAAGGTTGTTGTTGTTGTTGTTAGGAGCATCCTACTCTCATGTAGGACCTTAGCAGAGACACATGCCTGCTTGGCATGTTCTCTCCCTCCTGGTCGATTGTTTGGGAGCTTCAAAAGCTTTCTTCAGCCCGAACATCACAGCGACCAATGCCAACTGACACCGGCACACTTAGGGATCTGCAGAGTTTGCGCATCATGCGTGACAGACCTCAACAACTCAGCATTTTGGCTAACCTACGTTTATTTACATATAATACACTCGGAGCATTCTGACTTAGCTCCTTCCTCTTTCTCATCAGACAGCAAAGAGAAAAAGAATAAAGGACAATAGTCCCACTTCATGGAACACAGTAATACAAACATCCTGTCTCCATCACTTCCCACACTGTGGAACGAAAACATACACCGTCATGTGATAGACAACAATCTCATGACTGCAAACATGGAGGAGGAATCTTAACAGTTGTAGCACAGTGGTACCTCAGGTTACATACGCTTCAGGTTACATATGCTTCAGGTTACATACTCCGCTAACCCAGAAATAGTGCTTCAGGTTAAGAACTTTGCTTCAGGTTGAGAAAAGAAATCAGGCTCCGGCGGCGTGGCGGCAGCAGGAGGCCCCATTAGCTAAAGTGGTGCTTCAGGTTAAGAACAGTTTCAGGTTAAGTATGGACCTCCGGAACGAATTAAGTACTTAAGCTGAGGTACCACTGTACAATGGCTATTGTCCTTGGTCCTTGATCATGGTGGCTGAGGCTAATAAGAACTGGAGTCCAATAACACCTGGAGAGCCATAATTTCCTCACTGATGTCCCAAAAGATGACAGTAGTGAATTGCCTTGAACATAATCCTGTGGTATAGCAATGAAGACATTGATATTTTCCATTGGCACTGCCCAGCTCAGTCTATGGTATACTGACATAAGTCTATGGTACACTGGCATAAGTGTAATACTCTTACAAATGAGCAAATCTCACCATGAGACATTTTTAGACACAAGTCACTGGTGATTGTACTCTCATAAAAACAAGGCTGTGAAGGGATGCTAAAGGCATTCCATTTCTGGATGAAAAGTTTATATAAGCAGGCAGGTCCTGAAAAATATTTTTTTTAAAAAATAAAATCTGACCCATAGCCTTATTAGGACAGATGACATTATATACTGAAATATTTAAGGTTGTTCTCAAGTTGTTTGACCCTGGGACTATTGTTAACATATATCTGGAGGGGGGGGCAACATTTAACAACAGAGGTGTAGCCTTTAAAAAATTAACTCATTCCACTTAGTATTATTGATCCCCATGCAAGCTCCACTGATATAATTACAGACTACAAAAGCAGCAGGGCTTGGTGGATTGTGCCTTCAGTTCCAGGAATACACTGAATCGTAATAAGCACTTGCAAGAAGCAAGTTTATTGCTGGTTGAATTTTATTCAATTTTCAAAGTGTTGTCTCCAAGGCACTTTCTGGAAATTACTTATTATACATGCTAGAAGGATGCAATCTGCTACTGAATGATCAATTATTTCAATTGTATGCTTTAAAAGAATGATATTCAAGTAGGGGATATTATTCAAGAGTAGAAAAAAGATAGGAAATATTCTGCCCACACACCCAAACTATCAAACAGCTGATCTTTTTCATCTCGTAGCTCAAGCATTTATTTTAAGTCCTATCATCAGATCAATGTCAGGTCACTTGCAGTTAAATTGGCCGACACAGTGGTAGTCATTAAAGAGATGCATTCAATAAAGAAAAAAATCCAATTACCTTTTGCATTAGAGGAATCAAATTCATTTTCTGATGCTCATGAAGGACAGTCATTTGCGGATGCTGGTACATCAAAGAAAGTACTTGACATTGTCACAACATACCAAACAATAACATGGTGGTCTTGTTTGGGAAAAAGGGATGTGATCATTGTCATTCCAACAATTTGTTCTGTCTTCTACAACTGTGTGTGTGTGTTGGGGGGGAGGGTGAAACCACACTTTTTAACGCGGTAATTTAGTTAATTAGGCACCTATAACAGCAACTTTTTGTTCAAACTACAACTGCTATTCACATGATATTCTTCATCATGATATTCCTTCCTAATGAAATATCAGGTTCCCTCGCAGTGCATTGGACAGTATCCACCTCTCTTGTCCTGTCAGCACAAGGATTTCTGCTTGTGCAATGGGACTTCCCCCCATCTTCTCTCCCCATGCCCCATGTCACTGTACTAATTGTATGTTAGCTTATACAGTGGTACCTTGGGTTAAGAACTTAATTCGTTCTAGAGGTCCGTTCTTAACCTGAAACTGTTCTTAACCTGAGGTACCACTTTAGCTAATGAGGCCTCCCGCTGCCATAGTGTGATTTCTGTTCTCATCCTGAAGCAAAGTTCTTAACCTGAGGTAATATTTCTGGGTTAGTGGAGTCTGTAACCTGAAGCGTATGTAACCCGAGGTACCTCTGTATATTCCCAAAGTCAACTTATATTGGCCATCCAAAGGTCACTCTTTATTGAGCACCCCCCTGTTATGATATCAGCCCAAGCTGTTCAGGTTGAGAACCAATCTGGTCTGATGGGATGAATGTTAGATTTCAACATGGGAAACACTGGATTAAAATCCACTTCATCTGAGTTGCGTTGTAAACACTCCTACAGTGTTAGACACGATGCCTTTTTGTTGCCTGCTTATGTGAATTAAGTTGCTGGCTACTCATTAAAATGTACCTTTGCCTTATAGAGAGATATTCACAGAATGACCTACAATTAAGCTATGTATTTAAAGAAGTCCAGCTTCTCAGAAAAAAAAACCAGGGTTTTTTCCCCCCACACTGCCACACAGTCAGATTTTTATTAGATTTGCTGCTTGTAATTTCTAGACAGTTATTACTATTCCTGTGTTCATAGCAGATATGTACAATCTTTGCTTTACAGCTGCTCTTGTTTGTCATCTCAGCTTACTTGATTAAGCTTTTTTAATCAGTGTTTTGCATAGGATTGTGCACCTTCTGTTGGAAATCATGCTTGGCTGGTATTTAGTAAAAGCAATTGACTGATGTTTTATCTAGGCATGCCCTTTCCTGATCCTACCTCTTAGAATCAACAGTCTTTAACACTGACTTTTCCTTATTTACTGTGCTATAATATAGACCTGACAGTCATTTTTAAATCTTTCCATAATGATGTTGGTAAGCAGCTCCTGATGATGCCATTAAGCTGTTTACATCTAGCATTTAGCTTAATGCCTTAGAGAATTGCAGGATTTGACTGCCTTTTTAAAAACTTTCAGCCTCATTCAATGAGCGCAGGGATATTTAGGTTCGGGTAGAACATTGCCTAAGATGCAAGGCAAAGTCACGTGTGGCACTGCCTTGCCATTATAATGTTGCCACATCTAATTTGGGACATTATGATGGCACAGCACTATGCAATGGTGCTCTCATGTTCAGTGTGTGGTAGCACACAACACTGTTACCTAGAGGGAAAATATTACTGTAGATATTTTCCAAGTGCCCTTCATTTATCATTGCAGGGTGGTGTGTAACAACATTACAATCACATACAATGTAACACATACAATAGTCTGTGAACCTCCCTGAAATCCCCAGATATAAGGCGGTATATAAATTTAATCATCATCCTCAACAACAACAACAATACAGGAGTGAATAGCCTTTTGTGGACACATTGTCCCACAGCAACCTCCGAGCTTCACACATCAGAGTGTTTGTGGTGGAAATATAAAAGTGCTCATGGCTAGGACTGGGCAATTGTCAGGCGTCAGAGGATCCAACCTCCCATGGCAGGTTGCCAGGAATGGATACGACAATGAAAGTTCTTACCAATGCTTTTTATTCAATATTCACAGAGAGAGGCTTAGAAATGCAGTCTCTTGTAGCAAAGGTGTTGCTCTGAGTGAAACCCCATCTTCTCTATCTCTCTCACTTCCTCATGAGTCATCGCTATAGGTGTTGAAAAATGCCTTTTGCCTTTGAGATCTCTGCTCTCCTATTTTCAATGCCCGCCATATTCTGGGAGGGGGGGGGTCTGGAATGCTTTCTAAAGACACTGAGTCTGTCAGCTGTCTTTCCCCTCCTCCTCCTCCTCCTCCTCCTCCTCCTCCTCCTCCTCCTCTCCCATTATTTCCCAGCTTTTCTCCTCATCTGCCTCTGAGCTGTGACCTCCCTCAACCCCCTGCTGTAATTCTGAACTGTCTCCTTCTTCTCTGGAAGGGTCAGGCTGGGGAGGCGGTCTCTACCATTCCTCCTTTGCCCAGTCCCTGACAGCAATGTATCAATACATTGTCCAGGATCAGTTTGAGGGTCAGATTGCAGTGGCATTTTGACCCAGCAGTATATCATAGGTGGGGATTGCTGGCCAGCCGCACCTTAGTGGCCAGCTGCTTCCTTCCTCCCTGCACCAGGCACTGGTGGCTGCAGGGGCGGCTTCACCCCGGTGCCTCGTGGGGCCAGAGCCAGTGCTCCTTCCTTTTCAACACCTTTAGGCGACAGGCAAAAATGTTCCATTTTAGCCAGGCTTTTAGATGTTATTAAGTTGTTGTTTTTATTTTGATTATATAGTGTTTGTGTGTGTAGTGGTTTTAGATTTTGTTCTGTGAAGTGCCCTGAGACCTCCGAGTATAGGGCAGTATATAAATTCAAATAATAATAATAATAATGTATCACTATATTGCAGTGTTTAGCTGATGTTGAATCACGGTGTTGAAAACCTGATATCACCCATCCCTACTCATGGCCAGAGTGCAAAAGTGGATGCGGCCAAAATGTTATTCCTGCCTCCCAAAGGATAATTGAGGGCTCCTGGGGGCACAAAATCTTTTTGGAATCACCAAATCTCATCAGCGAAGCTTTGTGAGTCACAAAAAACCCAGTGGCACCACGGTAGGATAGTTATAGAAGCAATCCATAAATGTATCTATGCAATTTTTAAAAAAGTATTGGAAGGGGCTCATTGGGGAACTACACTTCATATAAAACCACAAACAGTAGTGTGCCCAAACCAACCTAGATTTAAAACCAACAAATGTTGGAGAGTGGGGGATCGCAACACACCTGGAAGTCAAGACCAACACCTGATTCAGCAAAAGTGGCTGCTATGAGAATTAGCGGATAAGAGGGAAGGAATGGGGGACAACCTATCTATCAGATAAGGATTCCGAAAACAGCACAGTCAATTACATCTATGCAGTCCTACATGTCTAATATGCATCACAAAAGTTGGGCAGTTTGGGGCATAGATTCCCCTCACTGGTGTGACACTCTGTGCTGTCATGGCCACCCCTATCTGTAGGGTCAGAGGCATTAAGCTTTTGAGCTGCTTACTTTTTTCAAGAATAAACACTGGCATTTAAGTCTGTTCTCAGGTTCCCTTGCAGCCACTGCCTTCCTTCAGGAAATTCATGAGGCAGAGATAGTATGACTTTTAAATGGCCCCTTGAAACTTTTATGTATACCCAAGCTTTCCTGGGCTTTGGGTCTTAATTTTTAATGTTTTTGTTTTGTACACTGCACGGTTTTATTTGTGCTACACAGCTGCTTTAGGGTTTTATCTTGTTTTTATCTAGTTTTTCAGGACATTTTCCTGAATGTTGCTGTTGTATTTTTATTTTTATGTAAACATCTTGGAGATTTTTTATATCATGTTTAATAAAATAAATATATAATTAACCCTCTGCCCCTGCCTTCTCCCCATTATTGTCCTGGCCAGCATGAGCATATTTGCATCAGCCACTAGCTTTTGCAATTTGACTATAAAATACAAACATACATAAACAACTAAGCAGGTAAAATTACAGTGGCTCCAACCACCAATCTTTCCAGGCCCTGGTTTAGGATTGGCTCCAACCACCAATCTTTCCAGGCCCTGGTTTAGGATTGCAACATTTCTCTAATGAAAATAGGGACGTCCTATTCCATTATTACTATTACTATTATCACTATCACTATTATTTTATTTATACCCTACTCATCTGTCTGGCTTGCCTCAGCCACATATATGTTTTATATATAAAAACATAATAGAACACTGAAAAACTTCCCTATACAGGGCTGCTTTCAGATGTCTTCTAAAGGTTGGCTCGGGAATCGCGTAACTCCATACCTTCCAACATTTCTCCAGTGAAAATACGGGCATCCTACCAAACCCTCCAACATTTCTCTGATGAAAATAGGGACATCCTAAGGGAAAGCAGGACATTCCAGGATCAAATCAGAAACTGGGATGGCTTCTGTAAATCCAGGACTGTCCCTGGCAAATAGGGACACTTGGAGGGCCTAGGATTGCTTTGCCTGACTACATCTACAGTTGGCATTCACACAATCCAACAGTAAATCATCAAAGACTGTGTCTACAAGCAAAAATCAAAGCTGTTTCAAACCACAGATGCCCATATACTGGTTGCAGCATTTCTATATTCTTAAAAAACCAGTTCATAACAATAAATTGCCTGAAACTGTTTACTTATTTTCCATGGAATTTACTTCAAAGTAGAAATGTTTCATATTTCAGTGTCAGCTTGAAATATTAAAAAGCACTACTGGTATATAACAAGACCGTCACACTTTAATTTGGTATTAACTGACAACAGAAAGTTTGTTTTATAATGGCTAGGAAACAATCAAATATTAAGGGGGGAAACTTGTCATGAGTTACTTTTCTCTGTATCAGTAATATTCATCAGCAGATTTCCTGTGGCCATCTGTGCCTACAAAGAACCAGAAAGCCCAACAACAACAAAAACCCAACAACAGAGGAACTAACACCTAATTAAATATTTTTTTTAAGGTACTACTGCAGCACAGATTAGATTCAAACTCTCTCTTACAAATATTTTTAATAGCTGATTAAAAAACACACAAATATATTATTTGTGTTGTCAAATACACACACACACACACACACACACACACACACAGTGTCAAAACTATATTTTTAGCCATGGAATCTACTAAAGCCCACACCACTTTGCTTTTTATTTATGTTGGCAAATGAAAGAGAAGAAATCTCAGGGAGCTGAGCTTCTCTCACAGTGCTTCAAAGCCTCTGTTCCTACACAGCTGTTCCTTCTATCATGAGGTTTTGGGTTTTTTTAATGTTTATTCTACTGGGTTTATATTGATCCCCGCAGTAGCTGAACCTTAATTGTCTCAGGTTTTACTCTTATAAACAAGCCATCGAATATTGTGGAAATGCAATTTAAAGACTACAGCAGAGATAGTTGAGAACAGAAGAACCATCATTTTTGATAAGACCAAAGGCCGATCTAATCCTGCATCCCAAAGTGGCCAACTAGATGCTTTCAGGAAGCTCACAAGACGAACATGAAGATAATAGCCCTCTTTCACTGTTAACACTCAGTAACTGCAAGTAGAATGTAACTATAGTTACTAATAGCAACTGATATGCATTTATCGACTCCCCCTTTAAAACTATCTAAGATATGTCTGAGTCTTACAGTTAAGTTTGACTCTTCTAGCACCAATTAAGGACAATCCAATTGCTTGTCACACAAGCTATCACAGGTCAGAACCCCAGTGGACTCTGGCCTATGAACACTTATAGCACAGGAAATGCACTAGTTAAGGTGTCACAAGAGTATTTATCTTCTTCCCCAGCAGATAGCCCTTCTGGAACCTAAATTTCAGCCCAAATTAGTAGGAAGGAAGAAACAACGAAATAAACTTGCAGAGGATTCTGCATCTCAAAGAAGAGGTTGACTCTTTAACCCTCCAGCAGGATCAGACTTTGGTCTTTCAAATTTCAGCAGCGCTCTGTGCAAAGCCAAAATTTGGTGCCCTCCTGCCTCTTGCCTTGCACTCTGCTCAATTCACTACACCACAGATGCAATGCCTGGCAGCACCCCCTAGGCTCAGCACCCAGTGCAGCAGAACCAGTCAAACTGCCCAAAATCTGCTTCTGCCCACAGCAATTATTCCAGTTCGGAAACAAGAGCAGGAGTTTGACTGTAGGTGAGCTAAATAATCCCCAGTGAAAGCAGGCTGGAAAATACTTGCCATAATAAGAAGTGAAACAACCTACTGTATTTTTCTGTGTATAAGACGCCCCCATGTATAAGATGCCCCCTATTTTGGGTATTAAGAAAACACCTACGTATAAGATGAGCCCCAATTTCAAACCTTATTTTTTGGTTAAAAAACAACAACAAAAAACCCATGTCATGTACATGGAAAAATACGGTATTTACTGGTCAACAGTAATGGAATGGGCAGGAGCCTTCGGCCCTCTCAGGAATCTAGACTGAGGGCTTATCTCATGCATTACAAAATGTATACAAAGTTAGTGCATTTGTTTCCATGTAGCAATTGGATTTTACACATTTGTAGATTCTAGGCCGTGATTATGTGGCGCACTTGGTTGGCAATGTAGTATAGTTCTATGTTGGGGGTTCCCCATCCTACGACTGAGGTGGGGTGGGGCTTGAGGGCTTATTCTTGCCTTTTCGTGTGAGAAGATAAATGAATGTTGTTTTTTCTGCCATGTGCAGAGTTGGATTGGTGGAATCCAGATTGGCAGGGTTTGGAATAGGTTAATTTTGGAAGGCTGCCCCTCTAGTTATGGTTGAACTACAACTCCCATCACCCCTGACCACTGAGTGGGGCAGATGAAGTCCAACAACATGTAGAGCCCACCAGATTCAACATCCCTGTTCTAAATGCACGTACTATGGGTTAGGAAGCCACACTTATCTTGGTACAGGTAACACTGGGGCTTCGGGATGGCTCACTCATAACCACCCCTTGGTCAACAAAGGTTGTGCCTACTTCCCATTGATTCATTTTAGTTCAGCATCCACAACAACAAACAAAAAAATTCTTCAAACTATAGTACCTACATTAGCAGCAGAATTGTAAATACCACCTTAATAGGTTGTAATGCTAAATTTAACTCACTGTGGATTTTGGTGGCACTATTTTCATCAACACAGAATGCAAACGGTCTTCCATCTCTATTATTTCCCCCCTCAAACCAAAAATAGTGCAGAACAAATCAGGATTATACATTGTGTGCTATTAAATTCAATTGCAGACATTCCCAGTTATTTAGAGCTTTTTAAAAAAAATGTTTTAAAGCCTTTCATAATCTCTCAGTTTTGAGTTAAAATTGCCTCAAAATAACCCCCCTCAGAATTTCCATTTTTGAAGACTTTTATTATATGCTAAACAAACTACCTACAGATCTGCTCACTGCATAGTTGGAAAGCGGAAGGCTGAACACAAATGTATTGCCACAAATGTACTTGCACACTTGACTGCTTTCTGCTAGTCTCTAAAATACTTTTATAACCATTTATGACTTACATGGAGTGCATAGGTTTATATTGTATACCTGGCAACTGATTCAAACTCTTCAATTGATAGGTCATCAGCCTTTCAACTGGGTTAATTGTGATGCACTAGTCAAAGTTAATTCTGCCATTTGCCTTCCTGATATAGTTACTGGTTGAATTGTGGGAGAAAAACTCATGCAGTCCCTTCAATTTACGGCTATGCTTTCCTTCCAGCATATGGCTACGCTTAAAAGCAACCAATTCTGCTAATTCAAAGGACTAAAGATCAGCCTGCAACAAAGAGAAAATTCAAAGGAAGCTACATCTGGCAGTACAATGAAGGCATCATCCGATTACTCCTTTATTGCAGGCCCATTTTCATGTGTGCACTAAAGTGAACTGGGGGGGGGGTAGATGGATCCCTGTCAATCACTAGAAATTGCTTCCCCCTGATGCTAAATCAATCAGATGGTTAGTTCACAGAATTCTTCATGGGCTGGAGATCACTTTTGGCCTTGCGAATTACACCTTTATAAGGTCCGTGACCTGGTCGCTTTAAAAGCAAAAGGGAAAAAACAGTGCCTACTCATAAAATAAGGAGTGGTATGAGACACCTGAGGGTCAAGTAATTATTTTTAACAAAGCCCCTCCCCTTGTTGACTCCTAATTAAGATTCCACCTCTTCCCCCATTTCATTTTTTTTTTTTAACAAAAGCTATCCCTCTGTCTCTCTCACATACTTAGCAACACTGAGGCATTGTGGGGAAATTAATGGGTGCCTAGACCTACTAAAACACTGCCACCACAGCCAGGTAAGCCTGCTAGGGCCAGCTGATAGAGGCAAGCATCCATCATAGGTGAGGGCCCCTCAAACCTGGAGCCAGCCCTGACTTGCATACCCAAGGGGAGGGCAGGAGAGAACTGCACCAGCTCACTTGCTTATGTACATAATGCCAAACCATCTTAACCCTACCAGAGTCTTATACAGAAGTGACTGGTGAGGAGGAGTGGTGACACATACCTCTTATTACTGCCTCCAGCTGCAAAGGCAGAGGGTAGAACTATGGTTTTCCCAGTAGTGATGTATGGAAGTGAGAGCTGGACCATAAAGAAGGCTGATCGCCGAAGAATTGATGCTTTTGAATTATGGTGCTGGAGGAGACTCTTGAGAGTCCCATGGACTGCAAGAAGATCGGACCTATCCATTCTTAAGGAAATCAACCCTGAGTGCTCACTAGAAGGACAGATCCTGAAGCTGAGGCTCCAATACTTTGGCCACCTCATGAGAAGAGAAGACTCCCTGGAAAAGACCCTGATGTTGGGAAAGATGGAGGGCACAAGGAGAAGGGGACGACAGAGGACGAGATGGTTGGACAGTGTTCTCAAAGCTACCAGCATGAGTTTGACCAAACTGCGGGAGGCAGTGGAAGACAGGAGTGCCTGGCGTGCTCTGGTCTATGGGGTCATGAAGAATCGGACACGACTAAATGACTAAACAACAACAGCCATCATGAAGAGTAGCCACTGAAATAGCCTCGTCCTCCGTTAATTTATCCATCACTGCCTCCTGTGGAAATGAGTTCTGTAGTTTAGCCATCTATATGCTATGTGAATGAGTCATTTCTTTTATCTGTTCTGAATCTTCCAACATTCACCTTCACCAGAAATCTGCAACTTCTAGTGTTATGGGTGAGCAAGAAACTTTTCTCTATCTGCTTTTTTTTTTCATGCCGTGAATAATTTTATCAACATCTATCATATCACCTCTACTGGCTTTTCCGCTAAACTAAAACATCCCAAATTCTGTAAATTCCACGTGATTCCCTTGATCATTTTCTCTGCCCTTTCCTGAACCTTTTCCAGCTCTACAGTAAAGAGATTGAAGCATTCCTAGATAGGGGATCCGGAGCTATGTTGCTCTTGCAAAAGCAAACTGAAATGTAACACCTGAAACTATTCTTAACCATTATTATTATTATTAGATTTTTTTGTAGATGTTGGGAAATTAAGTGCAATTGTGAATGCTCAGTATATATTAAAACCAGTTGTGTGTGTGTGTGGTTTTTTTTTAAGGAAACTCCAGCTTTCCTTCACAAGGCAAGCATTTATATAACAATGGGATATTTCATTTCATTTTTTATTTTATTTTTTACTATAAAGATTTTGTTACCCAAGTTGCAGAAAATGTTTTATGGGGGAAGCATACAATTGGAAATATGAGTTTTCAGACAAAAGTCAGTCATTCTAATGAGTACAAGAAAACTTGCTATTTAGCATGTGGAAGGAGGAAAGGAGGGAAGTCAACCTCTCCCTTTTCCGTTCGCTTTCTCTCTCTCTTTTTAAAGCATGGATTATTTGATTTTGTTTGAAGAAAAGGTCTTGCCAAGATGACACCTTCTGCTTTTAAGTAATTTTACATTTTATACTAAGTAAAAAAAATAGAGAGAATAATCTATTGTCTGACCTGGCAGCAACGCGCCCATTAGCTAGAACAGAATGCATAACAACCATGTTACCATAGGGTCATTACTCTGCATTTTACAAAGCTGAACAATAGGAGGTAAATTGTGGGCTTTCCATCTCAGCTCTGTCTAGGAGGAGGGGCAGAAAGACAAATGCCCTTCTGGAAACACTGTGCATTAAGGGGGGGTGGGCAGTGCCAACCCTCTCTGAGAGGAAATGTAGGACTTTGACATATACTTACACTACACACACACACACACACACACACACAGTTAGGCACACATAATTACATTCCCAAAGAATGCTAAAGCAAAACCCGTTGCAGGATTCAAAACCGCATTCATACCTATGGAACCACAGAAGATTATACAGAAACCAAGGATGTGCTTGCTCTGAGGAAATCACCACACCAAACCACTTTAAAATATTCCTGGGTTCAGAAAACAGTTTGAGTGGTTTGCATGGGAAACGTGTGAGAAGAAATCTGCTGCAAATATTTTCACCAATACATGCATTGTATGCACACTTGATCCTATTTTCTGCATTTTTGTACTGGAGGGTTGCATTGCAAAATTCAGAGATGTGCGAATTTCTTGGGATGGCTGTGTTTTAGCTTGCATGTTTGTTTCAAACAGTGGAAATTAGGTGGGTACGCCTTAAAAGGTGAACTGAATGGACTTTCTGCTCAATCCCTGCTCCCCGGTAAGTGAGGTTAGGACTAGAGATGGGAAGGCCTGGAAAAAAATGGGAAAATTGGAGGGGGAATCCATTTCCCTCCATTTTTTCCCAAAGCGCTTGGGGAGGGGGGGGAGAAACCTGGTTTTTTTCCAATTTTTCCGGAGGTTTTCCAGGCCTTCCTATCTCTAGTTAGGACTGAAGGTTTATTCAGGATGCAATCCTAAATATGTCTACTCTGACATAAGTCCGATTGAAGTCCATAGGGCTTACTCCCAAGTAAGTGAGGATAAGGTCTGCAGCCTTACTTCCGTATTGTAAACATGGATGTTCTGCCTTTCATTAGCACAGCTAGAGATGTCCAACAAACAAAATGAAAGCATTAATATAATAAAAACAAAATACTAAAAAGATAAGTAGGTTTTGTTTTGTTTTTTTAATAGAGAGTAAAAGCTGTTAACAAATCCACTGAACTTTCAGCCAAGTTTGGTTTTAAAAATCTATGGCCCTAAGTCTTCCTAAGAAGAAAGGCCTTAAATAAATATGGTACAATGTCACTGAGGAAGGGCACACAACCACGAAGGCCTCTTCTCACTGGTCCCAGTCAGATTTATCTCAAGGAATGTCGGGACATGCACTGAGGTGTATGATGTGTTACAACAGGGGCGGCCAACCTTGTACCCTCCAGATGTTGTTGGACTCCCCTCAGCCCCAGCAAGCATGGCCAATGGTACAAAGTATGGCCAGCGTGGTGTAATGAAATACAACCTGGGAGACCAGGGTTGGAGCCCCACTTGGCCTTGAAGCTCACTGGGTGACCTTGGGCCAGTCACTGTCTCTCAGCCTAACGTACATCACAGGGAGGGGAAAATGATGTACACCGCCTTGAGCTTCTTGGAGGAAAATGTGATATGTAAATAGACTAAGTCTATAGGCAAATAAAAAGGGACGCGGGTGGCGCTGTGGGTTAAACCACAGAGCCTAGGACTTGTCGATCAGCAGGTCAGCGGTTCGAATCCCCATGACGGGGTGAGCTCCCGTTGCTCGGTCCCTGCTCCTGCCAACCTAGCAGTTCGAAAGCACATCAAAGTACAAGTAGCTAAATAGGTACCGCTCCGGCGGGAAGGTAAACAGTGTTTCCCTGTGCTGCTCTGGTTTGCCAGAAGCGGCTTAGTCATGCTGGCCACATGACCTGGAAGCTGTACGGCGGCTCCCTTGGCCAATAAAACAAGATGAGCGCCGCAACCCCAGAGTCGGTCACGACTGGACCTAATGGTCAGGGGTCTCTTTACCTTTATAGGCAAATAAATAAATAAAACATCTGTTTTGTATTGTAACATCAAACAAGCTCATCCTATTTCCTCGAAAGGCAAATGTGGCAAAATTCCCTGGCCCATCACATTACCCAATTATGCCCATATCAACTGTTTTCTATCAAAACATTCTTGAAGAGAGCTCAGATCCAACCACAACTTTCAAAAACTCACAGAAGCTGGACACAACAAGTTCTTATCTTGGTCCATCCATTTCCTTTTCACTTTGGGGAAGAAAACAACACACACTCCATCTGCAAGGCAATATGGAAAACGGGCATTCTGCCTGCCTCATAACTCGGGACTCCGCCAAGCTGTAAAGCTTAATCACAGAGAACTGCCCAGCCAAAACACCCACTTCCATATGCTGCAAGTTCTTAGCAGGTTACCCATGGTGATCGGATACATTTGTGGCATGCTGCTAGATGGTGTGTGTCTGCATGGGGCAGGCAGATTATGAAGCAAAACCTGATATTTAGGGAAAGGGAACTGACAAAATTGCAGAGGCTAGCTTTGCTTAGCAATGCAGGTCAGCTGGAATATATCACCCCAGTGCTGTCTTATGCTAACATTTAATTTAAACTACCCAGTTGCTACCCAATGGGCTAGTATGTATTATAAAATGACAAGTGTGATCCTACAACAAAATGTTGCAGGTCATCCCTGGCAAGTAATAGGAATGCTTCAGACAGGCAGGAAAAGGAAACTTGTACTGCTATTCAGGACTCAAAAAGGGGGTGAAGGGAGGAAGGCGGACATTTCACGCCCTATCCTTCTGAAACCTTCTGATGTGCTGCATGTTAGTTTCTGTTCTTATCACTGTGCAGCTGCTTGGAGTCACAGAACTCTGTTTACATTCCAGAGACCTTCCAGACTGTGGGAAGTCTCACGGGAGGGGAGATAGGATGTGACGTTAGTGGTTTCCTGTTTCCTTTGTTCCTTTGTTTCTTTGTTCATTTGCTCTCTGCTTTCATAGAGAGAGGATGTCTTTTTTTGTCTGAGTAGTTTAGAAATAAAACTCTTTACAATGTAGCCCAAACCTCTCGTCTCTTTCCTGTGCTGGAAACTCTGCTGAATGGAACGTGCCTTGGAGCCTTATCAAAGGCTCAGGTCGTTATTCATCGGGAGGCGATTCCGAAGACTCGGGAGAAGAAAATGAGCTTTATCAGCTTGGCTGAGTGGAGATCCCGACACTGCATGCCCACCCTGGTCTTCATAGTTATGCAGCACAGCCGAATGGTGGTTCTGTTGCCCTTTTTCATATCACCACACAGGTGCATTTCTGATACAGTCACAGCCACACAGGAGCTCATTTCTTGTGAACTCACCTGAGGCCTGGCTGCAGAGAATGACAAGGCTGGGACATGGTAGGCCATGTCGAAGTGTACCCACTGTTTTGTCTCATCTTCTAGACCATGTGGGATTATGTGGCGCACTTGGTTGGCAATGTAGTATAGTTCTGTGTTGGGGATTCCCCGCCCTCCTACTAAGGAAGGGAGGTGTAGGTATTTGGGGTTTATTCTTGTTTTTTTGTGTGATTTTTTTCTGCCATTTGTGGAGTTGGGTTGGTGGAATCCAGATTGGGTTTGGAATAGGTAGGTTAAAGGGTGATCATTTTGATCGTGGCTATTTTATCGGAGAGAGTTAAGTTAGTACTACTCCATCTCTTCAGGTCTTTGTTAATTTGTCACCATAGGGGTTTGTAATTGTGGTGGTATGGTTTGTTGAGGTTCTACTCCCAGGCATCTGAACTTGGTGCGGCAGAGTTTTATCTTTATGAGTCTGAAATTGATGGAGGGGATTGGAGCCTTAATACTTCTCTCATTATTCTTTATACCATCAAAAATTAAAAGCCCAGGACACTTCTGTAGGCTGTGATGGAACATTTTAGGACAAAGGGCTTTCAAGCCAAAACATCAGTTACTGTTCAAATTGTACTATAATGGGCGTCCATGAGTAAATGAAAATAAACTATACACAAAATGGTTAGATTTTGAATGAGCAGCAGCAGAATGCAAATGGAAAAATGAAAGAATTCCACCCCCTGAACTATTAATCTTCTAAATGGGCCATTTATGAGCAATGCAATATCTGAAACTTTTAAATATGCAGCAAATAAATGGCTTGCCGCTTTCCTTCGGCAGGCTTGACGAAGGGATGTTGTCATCAGATCAATAGTGAAGTGGCTCAAGCGCAAAGGGAAATTCTTGCTGCACAGGGAGGGGGTGGGCTTTTTAATGTCAGGGCAGATTCACTTGGATAGCTTTTCCACAGCCATCTCGCCATCCCTATGCCCACATAATCTCAGCATTAGCATCCTTGATTAACCCATGTATCTAGACTCTGCAGGGAAAGAGAGGAAAATATGACAATGGTATGCATATTATCCTGACTTCTCCACACCATCTGTCTTATTCCTTCTCTCTGACTCACTGGTATTTCATCTTAGGTGACCCGTTAGTCCCTTAAAAGGAACATGTTTTCCACTCAGATCCTCCTGCCTCCCACTGTTTTGGTCACTGGCTGGGATAGGGTTATCTTTCAACATCTCGGAAACTTACAGCTATAGGGGTCATGTTTCATGCCTCACTTTGCTTCTCTTCCTACATGCAAGCTGTTCCCGTGTTTTCTGTTTTTATCTTTAGAAGTATCCTCTCCATAAAAGCACTTCTCCAAGCAACGCTCATGTCCCATCGAGCCTCCTTTTCGCTGGCTTTTCGTACTGCGATTGTTGAGTCAAAATAGCCCTGGGTAAACTCATATTTTCTCTCTCATCACTCTGCTCCTTTGCCTCTGTACACAGGCATTTTCAAACTCCTGCTTCTCTGACACTTCAACCTTGAAATCTTCTTCTCCCTTACTTCTTACTACCATTTTCATCTTGCTTCTGGGCAGAGGTTTGTCTACCATCATCTTCTTTCAACTAGTCCCCTGCCTCCAACTTCTGCCAGGTTTCTCGGTATATTTGTGACAACCACCAAGCCAATTCCATTTATCTCCTCTGTCCCCATTCAAAGCTTTTCAGTGTCTTCCGTGTCAGTGCCACATGATCTTTGCATGCTCTGTTAGTGGCTGTTCACCCACTGCATCTTGCAGGCATATATTATTATACCATGATGCAATTCGAGAACAACAGCCCTCTCAAAATGGAGAGAGAAATGAGCAACCTTTCTTAAGACCAATGATACCTATTGGAAAGGGTATCTCAACACTGAGTTTGGTAAGTCTCTCATGCCAATTATACCTTAATAATTATGAGAGAATTGTTCATTTAAAACGACAACAACACCCTGAGCTTTACGTAGTTGGGATCCAGTTCAAAATGCTATATTAAAAAATGCTGGAACACACTATAAGCACATTTTTGACAGCTTGAAGTGTTCACATTTCATTTGACAAAAATGTCTGGATGTGTATTTAGCATGTACAAAAGCACAATATCAGGCTAGTGGTTCCCCCACCCCCCGGGGAATTTCAGTCAAAGTTAATGGACTTACAGCAGCCAGCGATTTGGCCCACTATGCACTTTGTAATTTGCTCTAATAGCCTGGCGAAATTATAGTCTTCATGACTGACTAGGCGGCAAGTGTGGTCATGTCCCTGCTGTGCTTCCTGTCAATCTTTCAGCCTCTGCTAGGCTCCACTATGTTCTTTGGGGTGGCTCTGAGGTAAAGCTCAATACAATTTAGTCAACCATTTAAATTTTATTGACAGTTTTGACACACAGATCTCTCTGGGCCGCCTAGACTAGGAGACCAGCAGACCGCAAGGCGGCTCCAGAAGGGCTGATGAGATAGCGACACTCACAGGCACCTGGGGCCTATGAGGATTCTAACCTCAGGAGGGGCCTGTCTGTGAATGACAAAACGCAAAACGTAACAGGCAAGATGCTTACAGCACTGGTACATTTATCCTTGGCACATTGAAGCATGAAAGCACACACACCGCACTGGTAAGCAACACTGACCCACCTGCCAGAAAACCGGCACAGCAGCTCCATCCCACCCAATGAGCTTTTCTACCAAGCATGTGTGTAGGTATAATAATTAGGGGAAAGCTAAACAGCTAAGAATGTTTGGGAAGAAGAAAATTGGACTGCACCAACAATAACCTATAAGCCCACAGATGCCTCCTAGTTACAGGACTCGGTTTTCTCCATCTGAATGTTCGAAGAAGTGCTGTGCCAGTTTCAAAGCCTTGTTGCACAGTTCAATTCTATATCATCCCTGATGAAATGCAAACCCATTTTTATTTCCACAAGTGTAGGAGGGTAGCAATACATTTCATGATTTGCAGAGGTGGATTGCTGTAAAGCAAATGCACAAATAGCTTTTTAATGGAGATTTCAGAAGGTACTTGGGGAAACTTGCAAGGGAACTCGGCAGCCTTTCTATCAGTTTAAGTGTTTGAAATCCCCATTCTAAGCCATGTAAAACAATAATAAAGAAAACTCAGCAAAGACAAGATTAGATTGCTCTGTTTCAAGACCGTTTTACCAAATGCAATATTCAAATGAATTTCAGTATGAATCCATTTACACTTGCCAACATCCATCTCAGTCATATTAAGTAATTTATGGAGGGTTTTCCCCCTTAGTGCCTCTGTAAGAACAGATTGGGGGAGGGGGGAAACCCTGACTGCTTTTATTTTGGAGAAAAAGCAGTTGCTGAGTGCCAATATGGATTGCTGCTTCTGCCATATTTTTGCTGAAACTCAACTCCTACCTGCACCCAATGCATTTTGGAGACAAAATGCAACCAGGAGAGAAAGATTATGGTGTGCTGTCCCAGTTAGGACTGGCATCACATTTTGAACCAGGGCACCATGGCTGTTTTTTCTGCAAATAAAAGCAGCCATCTTAAGCCTGCACGTTTAGACATATCCCTCTCCTCCACCATTTCCAGGAAAAGGTAATTTTGTCTAAACAACCAAGGGACCAAATTCAGTGCTGCTTCCTGCCATAGGGTAAGTTGCAAGAGGGTGGTATCATAATGAGATATAGTCACTCTTATCTCAGCATCGAAATTAAAAAACAAAATGAAACAGGAAAGTGCACTTAGCTACAAGCACCATTTTCACACTTTCTATTTCCAGAAATATTCTCCCCTCCTCTCCCTGTAACAATTAAATTTTACCATTTGACATCTCCATATATTATTTCTCTTTCCCAGGTCTCACCAAGCCGAGGCATAATTTAAGGATTAAGCGAGCCTTTTGCTGTGTGTCCCTGCCATCTGCTGCTAATCCTTCCCTCTGGGAGATGCAGGGGGTTTTGTTTGATCATCTATTTAAGCCATTCAAGTTCTTCTGCTCAATTTGCATGGTCAATTGAATCCTTCTCTGATGATAACATCAGCCTTACTAGTCTAATGTTGGGCACAGGCCCCTTCCATACGCCCCGTTTGTCACATTTGTTGAGGAGGCTGGTGAGCAAGAAGACAAAAATACTTTCCAGGTGGAATTGAAGGGTTATACTTCTTTCAAGTAATATTTTAGGAAACAGGGAAAATCCCCACATCTGCCTACCCTGTTCTTTATAAAACGACTCCATGTTATAAAGCAGGGATAGGCGAAACCTTCCAGACATTGTTGGAAGCCATTAACTCCCATCAGTTCAACTTAGTGTGGCCAGCAGTGAGGGAGCTGGAGTCCACAGGATTTGGAGACCCCACAAGCTGTCCTCCACTGTTTCAGCATGCAGCCACAGCTTCCTGTGGCTATTTTCGGGTGGGTGGGTGCTTTTTGCGTATGTGCATATAGATATATAACATATGAATTGTGGTGTTTGTGTGAGATAATGTGTTGTATGCATTTTAATAGAATACTGTCTTTATAATTTTGAAATGTAAGTCACTGGGAGATATTGATATCAAGGAGTATATTAATAATGCATTGTCGTACGTGGCCTCAGGAACATGTTTGCGTCTAAAGCAGATCACTGATGAACTAACGTGAGGGACAATAAATTCTGGGAACAATATGAGGCAGAAGAAAAGCGTTTGGAAATGGAACAGTCGAAGTAGTCAGTGTAGCCTCCTGGTGATGTGATTTGCAGACACAGAAAAAGCAAATGTCAGTTGAAACATCAGTTGTGAAATGGCCATAGCTTCCGAGAGAAATTGTAAAAAGCAAATTATACATCTGTTCTCAAATCCTCCACACTGAAAACTATTATATTATTCCTTAAAATTGTATCCCACCCTTCATTAAATTTGTATATTGCTTTTCTTCATTGGCCTATACATACTTCACAACCCCCTGCCATCTTCCAGGAGCTACAGCAAGATGTTCTGCACCCGAATTAAGAATAACATGCACCTTGACAGACCACTAATGTAGGGAGTTATTTACAGATATACAGAACTTGTGTTCTTTGACTCAGATGTGCTGGCCACTTCAGTTTCAGTTGATGCTGAAACCTGTTCACTTGTTTGACTACAACCGCTGAATGATTCACACAGGTTGACTAGTTGGCACAAGTGGCTTCCTGGTTGTAACCATGGATCCTTTCCCACTAACAAGGCAGCTGGGACACTGGCTACCCAGAAGAGCTCCCTGTAAGAAGAAATGCCAACAATGGAACAGGAATTCAGTCTGTCCTGGATGAGAAGAGATGCTAGACTACATGGGCCATTGGCCTGATCCAACAAGCGCTTCTTATGTTCTTACGATCCACTGATGTTTAGTGTGTAATTTCCACAGAGTTTGGGAAACACTGTGTCAGTATATTGAACAGTTGGCTAAGCAGAAATCCCTCTGGAGATGGAGAAAGGAGAGAGAGAGAGAGAGAGAGAGAGAGAGAGAGAGAGAGAGAGAGAGAAACTGTATAAGAAATCCCCACCCCCAAGAACAGGTGCTTGCTGCTATGAATAGCACCTCACTACCCCTAATGAGGTCATTCGTTACATCCCTGCGCAGCGATGCTTGCACCAGGCAACTTTAGTTATATATCTTATCCGTTTCATTTTTTCCATTTCACGCTTCACAGTTTAATTTCATTTCCACCTCTGAAGTACAGAGTTGTTAGCTGCACTGTACTTCAGATGCTGCTGCAAATTCAATTATATCTCAGAGGAAGAAAAACAATCAGAAAGATGGACTTTGATCGTAACCGGAATTGTCATGCCCAATTTCTTGACACAACAGTGACTCAGTGACGACGTCAGTCAGAGAGTTTGGGGCTTCCCCAACTGCGGTCCTGAGCCTGCATGGAATTCTCAGGAAATGGGTAGCAATTTCATAGATAGATAGATAGATAGATAGATAGATGATAGATAGATGATAGATAGATAGATAGATAGATAGATAGATAGATAGATAGATGTGTGTGTGTGTGTGTGTGTGTGTGTGTGTGTGTATGCATGCTGCCCTATGAACATGGCAACTTGAAGCTGGTTGTAAAATAAATTGTTCCACTTGTCCTTTACTAAATGGTAAGAAAGGAATGGCATGCTGTATAAGAGGAGATCTTCCTCCATTTTTGACATGACTTGGCATGATACTATTATCATAGTAGTATCATGAGAGCCAGCGTGGTGTAGTGGTTAAGAGCGGTAGACTCGTAATCTGGTGAACCGGGTTCGCATCCCCGCTCCTCCACATGCAGCTGCTGGGTGACCTTGGGCTAGACACACCTCTTTGAAGTCTCTCAGCCCCACTCACCTCACAGAGTGTTTGTTGTGGGGGAGGAAGGGAAAGGAGAATGTTAGCCGCTTTGAGAGTCCTTCGGGTAGTGATAAAGCGGGATATCAAATCCAAACTCTTCTTCTTCTTCATAGTAGCTATTGTCCTTCTGCTCATGATCCATTGGGTCCTACCATTAGGAACTCTAGGCCTCTGTCTCTCGGGACTCTTTCAGGTCACCCGTCAAACCCAGATCCTGCTCTCTTTCCCTGGGCCGCACAGCTCAGTGGCCCTGCACTGCACATCCTTTGAGTGCTTTTAAAAAAAAATGTTTTTGCATTGCAATCATGCCTCTTGCTTGCCTGGATGGAGTGATGTGTGAGTTTAGAAACATCTGACTGGCTGGAATGTTGCCTATCTGCACAAAAGACTGACATCCATTGTCTGGCTCCTGGAAGGTTCCCAATGAAGAAATATACCCTTGGGGCTGAAAAATGTTTTCTGTTCCCCACCTCATCCACTATGGAGACCAAACTCAAAGCACATTCTAATCATGCATCCTCAAATTAACAGAACAGATTAATGAGTAAAGAAAATCTGGAATGGACAGAAGAGCCAGGGAAGGTACTGGCAATTATTGGATAAAGTTGTTGTTAAAGACGTAGTGTGATATAGTGGTTAGGGCAATGGATTGTATCCAGTTGTGCCTCTGTTTGATCCGGCAGAAGCTTCTGCAATTGACAGAGAGGGGTGATTATTGCAAATCCCCCCACTTTCCTGTAGTCCCCCTAACCACCTCCCACTCTGTCCCTAAAGGACCCATAACTATTAAGCAGATTAAGCAGAAGGCAGGGAGCATCGGGAGGGACAGGCCCTTCTTTTTCTACTAACAGTAGCCTCTGGTGGATCACATAGCACAGAAGAACACAATTAGATAAAATACAATGGGTCTGCAGTTAAGAAGTCGGGTCCAAATTTCTGCTCTGCCATGAAGCTCTCTCGGTGACCTTGAGCCAGTCAACATATTTCAGCTTAACCCATCTTGTATATACTAGTTAGGAGATCAACCCATATGTGATGCTACCTTGATGCCCTTGGATGCAGGCTGTATAACACAATTATAAGAAGAAAAAGGAAATGACAGAGAAAAGCGAAAAATTTTAGGTTTCAATGATATACGGCCCGTGATTGCACCTTGAAACATACAAAGAATCTGTTATAGTTGGTTTAATGTGATTATTTGGCATTCCATTAGTTTGCAGGTTTGTTTCTTTGTACTGCAGAAACTCCATTGGATACAAGAAGGGGGTATGGTAAACAAATGCATTAAAAATTATACATTTCAAGTTCAAATATCAACTCAGGCCTCAGTTCTGGTTTCAAATGAAGAATCAAATGCAAAATCTATTACAATATGGTACCTGACTTGAAGACAGAGGTACTGAAATCAAAATAAATGTGCACATTCAGAACATCATTGTTCATTTCATGTTCAAACCCCTTCTCCAGCCATATTTCTTTTCCAGGAGGATTCACTGAATATGCACACCAGCTTTGATCCTGATATATCTGTCTTTGAAGGAGAGACCACATTACAAACAAACAGAAACTTACAAATGAAAACAGGGTTGAGAAGCCTGTTGTCTTCCAGATGTCTTTGTTATTCTAAAGCAGCAATGCAGCAGCAAGCAAAGGCTATAGCAGCCAAGTCTGCTGCTTGTGGCTGGAAAGCCAAACAGGAAGTGTGTGACTGTTGCCATGGGAACAAAGGGGCAGTCCATTCTGTACTGAGCACCGGATGTTAGCTCAGTGTGTGTGTCATATGACCTGTACAGGATGTACATGGGTGGAGTTTGGAGTCTCTCTCTGTTTGTTGAAGAGAGCAGACATGTTTTCTCTTTTACTGTTTGACTGCTGAAGACAGGAATAAAACATGTAGATACATTTCTGTCTGAGTCTGATTCCCCTCCCTGGGGATATGCTGGAGAGCAGGGAGGAGGAGAGCAGTTGGTGTGTTTTTCTCACAGCCTGAGGAAAATCGCCGGAACGGACCTCGTGTGTTTTTCCTACCGGGAGTCGCCGGAGGGAGGTCAAAAGAATTCAGCCGGTGCCTGGAGAGATAGGCACATACCTCTGACCGGCCCTGAATTCTGACATTGGTAGCAGTTGACGGTTGCTACGATCCATGGGAGTCTGCATCAAGGAGACTGTTTTCATCCCTCTCCATGGAAGCCTGAGATGGAAGCTGATTCTCTGCAGCTAGAAGCTGACCAGAAGAAGCTGAAAGCCAAGCTACGGAGCCCAGGTATGAGATTTTCGGGCTTAGAAGTGTGAATGCAGATGGATTAATTCTCTGCTTCATGGGAGCAACGTTTGGGAAAAACAGCTCCGAGAGAGAAGAGTCTGCATTCCAAACATTCCTGTGGTTTTTCCTGTCCAAGGAAAGGAATGTGGTTGCTTAGCAACGCAGGCCAGTTTCAAGATAAGGGCTGGAAGTCAGGCTCGTGTTTTGACTAGGTCCTTACAAAGGAACTGTTGAAAAGGGATTTTCCAAGCGGCCAGTGTTAGAGCTGCCAGGTGCACAGAGTGTAAACAAGCCAGCTATTGGATTTTAGAGGCTTGTGTTTGAGAGTCAATGCAAGGACTCAAAATGGATGTCAAGAAGGGAAGCCTGCCTTCTCCACCCCTTTTGACCAGTGACAATTATGCATCTTGGTCTATTAAGATGAAGACCTTGCTGCAGAATCAGAGACTGTTTGGGGTGATTGAGAACCCCATCCCTGCAGCACCAACGCGTGCTTGGGAGTCTCAGGATTTGAAGGCCAGAACGGCTATAATTCTGTGCGTGTCAGACTCTCAGCTTGTTCATATACAAGATTTTCAGCACGCGAAAGATGTTTGGGACACGCTGAGAAGGACACATCAGAGAGATGCAGGTTCTTCAGCGTTGCTGTATTTTGAAAAGCTGACTAACCTGAGGCTTGCGCCTGATGGAGATGTTCAAGCGCACCTGACGGAAATGAAATCTCTGCGTCAGCAGATGGTGGAACGCAATTTCCGTCTGCAGGAGGAAGTGTTTTGCTTCATGGTGATCAACAGCCTGAATCAGACTTACAAAACGGTTGCCAGTCAGCTGGGGTCTCTCCCAGCGCAAGACTTAACGTCGGACAGGGTCTTTGCCGTGGTTCTGAACGAACATGACAGGCTTGCCGCCCTGGAAGTCAAGGGCAGGGGGAGTCAAGAACGGAGTTCTAACACCCCCACTGCTGTAGCTACTGGAGGAGACGCCGTAGCTTTGAACGTTGTCCGATGCCACAATTGTGGACAGACTAGGCATCCTCAGCGGAACTGCAGGAAGCCACGTCAGAACAAAGGAGCCAAGGGAAGCTCCACAAAGTCTGAGGCGTCAGGCAGAAGTCATGCCAAGTCACAGGCGAAGCCTGCAAAGGCTTTGATGTCCCTAAAAGCCACACCACAAGTGGAGAATTCCTTCATTTTAGACACGGGAGCGACGGTTCACATGACCCATCGTAGGGATTTGTTTTCGTCGTTTAAGAAGCAAAGCTTCGTTGTACAACAAGCCAACGGTCAAGAGCTGGAAGCCACCGGAATTGGGACTGTGTATCTTAAAAGTCTAAACTTGACTATAAACAATGTTTATTTGGTTCCAGAGTTGAAGTACAATCTGCTCAGCGTTTCGAAGATTGCCAAGAAGGGACTAAAACTGTCCTATGATGATCAACACTGCGAGATCTACAAGGATGGAGAGTTGTATCTTTCTGCCAAAGAGAAAGATGGACTGTATTTGTTGACTTTTGATCAAAGTGATTACATGGAATGTAATTCTTGTGATTCTAACATGATTTCTTTTGCAGGTGTAGCCAAGAAGAACGCCAAGCAGGTCACCTCGAGGGTTGACAAGGCGTTTCAGCGGGTGTATGCTGATGTGATTGGTCCTTTAGCACCATCTAGAGGCAACGCAAAGTATTACCTAATATGTGTTGATTCTTTCACAGGTTTTGTCTGGATTTATCTTTTGGAGAGACCGAGAGAAGCCTTAGAAAGGTTTAAAGAGTTTTGTGACAAGGTTAAAAATATGCATGATGCTGACATAGATTGTCTTTGCACAGATGAGAAGCCAATTTTTCTCTTACAGGATTTCCAGAGGTTCCTGAAGAAGAAAGGGATAAGACACAAAATTGCAGCTTCCGAAGAAGCTTGGAACAGATGTGTCTGTGTTAGGGTGAACAAAGAATTGCAAAAGGGAATGGAAGCGCAATTGCTTAGTTCACATCTGCCACATGAGTACTGGGCTGAGTCACTAATGTCGTTTTGTTATACGTGGTTGAGAAAGTTTTCAAAAGAGTTGGGATGTTCTCCTTTTGAGAAACTGTTCCACAGAAAACCTTCTGTTGCCCATTTCAAGGTTTTCGGGTCTCATGTGAGGACAGAAGCTCCGGGTGGAGTAAAGAATGCCAGAGGCATTTTTGTGGGTTATGAAAAGGGTCTCTACAGAGTAATTTTGTCTGAATCTGGTAAGGTGATTCTCACAAAATTTCTAGAGAGTGCTCCTGAACAGGAGCGAGTGATTGTTCACACATTTCCCACAGGTGATGATGATGATTCTGATGATGATGAGTTTGATCTTATTGAGTTCAGTAGTACTGATGATGACAGCGATAGCTCAGACAGCTCAGTTGTCACAGTCATTGAGAGGAAATCTCACACAATGACTAGACCCTCAGAAGAGGAGGATGAACCACTGATTAAGCTTAGTACTGGTTCTTCAGAGAGTTCAGAGGCTGAACCAGAAAGCAAGGGAGAGCAGCACCTCTTACGTAGGTCTGAGAGAGCAACGAAGGGTGTACCACCCAAGAGGTATTCACAAGAGTTTGCTAACTTAGCTGTTGCTGTTGTAAACGACCAAGGTCAAATTGAAGCTGTGTCTGAGTCAGAGACAAAGGCACAACAGAGAGTTGCTAACCAAGGTAATGCAGAAGCACTCATTCCTTGGAAGTCACACAACCAGAGAGGTACATTGGTAAAACCAGTGGCGGGTAGTTCCAAGGATGGAACTGAAACAACAGGGGAGTGTTATAAGTATAACAACTGTTTGTTTTCTTCTCTGGATGACGCTTTGCTCGCAGCACGCATTGATACTTTAGGGGGAGTATGTTATTCTAAAGCAGCAATGCAGCAGCAAGCAAAGGCTATAGCAGCCAAGTCTGCTGCTTGTGGCTGGAAAGCCAAACAGGAAGTGTGTGACTGTTGCCATGGGAACAAAGGGGCAGTCCATTCTGTACTGAGCACCGGATGTTAGCTCAGTGTGTGTGTCATATGACCTGTACAGGATGTACATGGGTGGAGTTTGGAGTCTCTCTCTGTTTGTTGAAGAGAGCAGACATGTTTTCTCTTTTACTGTTTGACTGCTGAAGACAAGAATAAAACATGTAGATACATTTCTGTCTGAGTCTGATTCCCCTCCCTGGGGATATGCTGGAGAGCAGGGAGGAGGAGAGCAGTTGGTGTGTTTTTCTCACAGCCTGAGGAAAATCGCCGGAACGGACCTCGTGTGTTTTTCCTACCGGGAGTCGCCGGAGGGAGGTCAAAAGAATTCAGCCGGTGCCTGGAGAGATAGGCACATACCTCTGACCGGCCCTGAATTCTGACAGTCTTCTCATTATCCCTAGCCAGTGACTTCATTTAGACTTGGCCCTAGAATAATGCCAAATAAGCCACCTGATTCCCTTACTACAGATTCCCCAATCAATTTCTTTCTAGCAATAAATGAACAAAACAAAAAGGATAAACACAAATCAACATGCATTCAGCTGTTAAACACACAATGTGAGCCTTGGCTCTTTCGTGTAAATACAGATGTGCTTTGAACATCTGCCTGGGAAATATCTGTTTATATTTCATGTGTTATTCAAAAAAAAAAAGTGCAATTCGAGAATGCCATTATCATGGCTTTGCTTCATTTTATACCATAGACATCTGAAGAGTTAACTTGCTTCAGAAACTTTGACAAAATGCCCTGCAATAAACAAAACCTATTGCAGCAACAAAGGTTCTTAATTGTCTCCTGTGTAGTGTCACCTTGATTGGAGGACATCACAGAATATAAAGCACCACCTCAATAGATCTTCATTACCGCGGTTACCACCCACAAAATTGTTGACAAGCCACTGGAAAGTGAGGCCTGGCACCAGTAAACTGCTAAAATGGTTTGCTAGAGAGTGACAGGAGGTTGGAGGGCTAAGAGGCCAGACAGATAAGGTTGTGGAGATAAATGAGCCAAAGTTTCATGAACACCTTTCTTCAAAGACATCTATGCACTCATGGTAACCTTCATTCAAAAACACATACAATCCTTCGATCAGATTTAACTCCATTTTACTACCTGACTATGCAACTTACAGACACCTTCTTTCTCCACATAGAGATTCGCCCTATTACTGAAGGTAAATAAAAGCACAAAGGTTTGGATTCCAAACTAAGTGAATGGAAGTAAGTGAAAGGAAAGTGTTCCACTCCTTCTTTTCCCCATGTGCCCTCTGAAAAACCTCTCCAAGGGGGTTGGGGCCCTCTTGAACAGGGGGTAGTGCCATGGGACTTCTAAAGGACAGGTACATTGTCCCAAATCATTCTTCTGTTCAGTTATCTTGGTCTCTGAGCCTATATCAGCACAGATCCAGTAAATACTCCCCAGAGACAAATTTCTTTAAAAGAAATGTGTAAATAAGAAATGAGAAATGCACCATTTGTAAAAGTGAAGCCAAACATCCAGGAATTTACTATTTCATAAGAATGCAGTCATACCTCGGGTTACAGCCGCTTCAGGTTGCGTTTTTTGCGGGTTGTGGACCGCTGAAACCCGGAAGTACCGGAATGGGTTACTTCCGGGTTTTGGTGGTCGCGCATGCGCAGAAGCGCTAAATCATGCTTTGCACATGTGCAGAAGCGCCGAATCGCAACCCGTGCATGTGCAGATGGGTTAGAAAAAAGACAGAGGCTCAGTTTGAGGACAGTCTGGGACCTCCATACACACTGTCCAGACTTGTGCCCCATGGAGGTCACTTCAACACTTGTTAACACAGCAGTTTGACTTCACTCTCAGAGGTGCACTCCATTGTCTGTTGACAGGTGCCAACAGAAACTTGGTTCTGGATTAGGTTAATTAGCTATAATGATTATGTAGTGCTGTTTGTCGCAGACTTTTTATTGGCTGTTTCCTAATCACCAGCGTGGGTACACTGCCTGCTGCGCTTTGGTTGAAAACTGAGCTTCTTGAAAGACAACCATGATCAAACAATGTCTGTTAACCACTAAATCATGCAATATCTTTCTTCCAAAAAAATAAAATAAAAAAATTAGCACAGAGAGGACAAGATAGGAAAAGACCACACTCATAGTCAGCTGAATGATAAATGGTTTTCTGGAAACTCTGAGGTGCCAACATCCATCCCTGCAGCAACTCTGTTCCTCTTCTTCTAAATCAGTCCCAGGCGATGATTTGTTTTGTGCTTGTTTTTCATGGTCACCAAATCAAAATACTGTAATTTGTTTTGGACACTCTGCTTTAGACCACAGCATCTGAAAGCAAATGTATCCTTGATCCTGTCCCCTCCCCCCCACAGTTTTGATTTGCTCCAGATAGAAGATAAATGAGGAAAATTTAGATGATTTCCCTGCAGACATGGAAAACAACAAATCTGGTACTGCTTGCTTTTAATTCTTACATCATTCCTGTCAAGGGTGCTTCCTGGTCAAAGAAATGCACACAGGAGAGAACTCTTTATTCTGAAAGATAACAAAGTGGCTTCTGCAGCTCTGGAGTCTTATGCGCACAAATCTAATGTACAGGCAGCTATTCAAAGGTCCACATTCTATGGAGCAGTTGCAGCACCTGGGAACCACTCCCCCTCCACCAGTTAATCCACCTTAGCCTGATGGGCTGTGTGCATGTAGTCGGAGACTACACCTGCATGGAAGCTTCCGCTCTATCCAGTTCAGTTCTCTCCTGGTTCTGGGAGACAATGGTCCAGGAGAGGGTGGGAAAGCACCAAGCCCTTCCTTTCCCTTGCCTGGCCTGCCTCTTTCTCCAGCTCTGAAGATTCCCCCTCTTTGATTCTAGCCTGCTGGCTGGTCAGTTTGCCACAGACCCCTGCCCCCCTCCCAAATCAGACTCCAGCTCCACTTCCTCTCATCAGCGTCTGGCCAGTCCCTGACAATTCATTTACCCCCCCCCCAAAAAAAAAGACCAGCATTTAGGTAACCATAAAGGTAAAGGACCCCTGGATGGTTTAAGTCCAGTCAAAGGCGACTATGGGGTTGCGCCGCTCATCTCGCTTTCAGGCCAAGGGAAATGGTGTTTGTCCACAGACAGCTTTCCGGGTCATGTGGCCAGCATGACTAAACCACTTCAGGCACAACAGAAACCAGAGTGCACGGAAACACCGTTTACCTTCCCGCCGCAGTGGTACCTGTTTATCTATATGCACTGGCGTGCTTTCGAACTGCTTGGTTGGCAGGAGCTGGGACAGAGCAACGGGAGCTCATCCTGTCACAGGGATTTGAACCGCCAACCTTCTGACTGGCAAACCCAAGGGGCTCAGTGGTTTAGACCACAGTGCCACCCGCGTCCATTTATGTGAATAATGTCTATCACAAGGCCCAAGGATTGCTAGATCAACATTCCAGCATTGGTTTTTCCTCCTTGCTCATATTTTGCAATCATATGGCTTGCAAGCTAAGTGGTTGATGTGCATGTTTGGCCTGTTCAGACAATCGTTTTCTAAAGGTTTGGATCAGGGTTGGGAAACCTGCAGATATTTTAGGACCATCATTCTTGACAGTTGGCCATGCTATATGTGTCTGATAGGAGTTGGGGTCTTTAGTCATCATATTATTGTGATGCATTTCTACAGCAAAATAAGTATATTATAAAAGCCAAAAAGATATATTACTTTTAAAAAATATCATGAAAATAAATAAAAGAAACAGAACTAAAATGGTAGCACTGAATTACCTATTGAATCCGAACAATCTAGGTTTCTATCCAATGCATCAGTGAGTAGCTGTCCGATCAGTACAAGGATTTCTACTTGTAGAACCAGACTTTACCCACCCACCCCCTGCCAAAACATGCCCTGTGCCCTTCCCAAATCTGTTTTGGAGGGTTGGGGGCAAACCCAGAACAGTTGTAGGGAGTGCACAGCAGGAGGAGAGTGGTGAAAGCCCCATTACCCTTGCACTGACTAAAAGCTCCTTAGCATTGCATTGGATACCAGTCTCAGTACCTAGCTTGCCACTCAAAAGTTAAGCCAAGTAAAAATATCAACACTTTCTAGAGGCAAGTAAGGAAATGAGACTTTTTATTTTCAGGTGGAAGATTGCATTACCTCTCTTTCACCCATCAAATAAATATAAAAAATACCCAGTCACTGACAAAAGTTAATATTTATTCCATTATTCCATTTCACAACAACAATGAAATCGGCTTCTGCATTCCTAGCCAGGACTCATATTGACATCAAGGGAACAATTCAGCACCTAAGTCATCCTGACTATAGCGTCTTTGTATTTCCAATGCACAAAAACATCCAGCTGTTATTCATCATGCCACTGTGACCTTGGGGCTTATTTGGTTCGAATTGTGCTTTTAAAGGCCTTCTGACTATTCTGAATTTCAATCACCAATTACACTTTTCTGGTTCAACTTTCCCTTTCCCCCCGCTTACCATCCAAGCTGTGACAAAGTCTCCCATCCAGGTCCCCACGGCTGCTACCTTCATAAAACTTTCATTCCTGATGCCCATGAAGTCTGTCACCATGTATGGCCTGTAAATGCAAGCACATATACTGTTACATTACAAACATTCAGGCACAGCAGAGTTATGGATGATTTGGCTTTGCTGGCACAGAGAAGAAAGGAAAATAATTTGTCCATCAAAAAGTGCTTTGTTTTGCAGTCTAGATATTTGTTTGCTCATTTACCTTCATATCCTTTCTTACTTCATGCTAGCATACAAGCGGTTCCATGTGCACCTACCTTCAAGTCCCATTGAAGTCAATGGAACACAGTTTTGAATGTTGAAAAGCAGATGTTCATATTCAGAAAAAAACTAGAAGTGGTATTCACAAAATGAACACATATACTATATACTGTACTATATAAAACACAATAGAATTGATCTAAACAAAGGTCAGTAGCAACGTTACCCATCATCAATATTCTGGAATTACCTATGTAACAGAAAAGTTTTGAGCTGGCATCAAAAACACAGAACAGTTAGCACTTGTCTAATTTCAAGAGGCAGAGCAGGCACCAAAAACACTAAGCTCTACTCCAAGGAGCCACTGAATATGTGGAACATGCAGAGGTTCCCATCTGAAGAACTCAATAATCATACAGATCAGAAGGGGGTTTCTTAGGTATCCTGATTTCAAGAGCTTTGTAAACTATTAACAAAGGGTTGGTTATATCCGCACCTGTAATGGTTGTAAGGGGTTACTTGTGCGTAAATTGCCTCCAGTTCAATTAGATCGTTTGCTCTACTTGGTTTAGGCTTAGAGCTCACCCTCCGTGACCTGTTAGTCACTTGCAGAATCCGTCAATGGGCGTTTCTTAAATCTCTTCCAGCATAAAAGCTGTTTGACCCCAAGTCTCCTCCTATGTTCTCTGCGCGGAACGCGTCTGCGCAAGTAAGGGGAAGGCAGGGGCGTGCCAGCACTCTCTCCGCTAGTTTCGCTTGAAGGGTCTTGGAGCCCTGACACCGCCTCCTCCATCTCCCACTCCTCTCTATTGGTGTCACGCTGAAATCCTTCCCCTCTGCTGGTTCCCTCCCCGGCATCGCTCTGGTGCCCTGCCTCCGTTTCTCCTTTTGATGTCAGTTCCCTGACAGCACCTGAGCAGATTCAGTTAAAAATGTGATATAATGTTAAACCACATGTGAGGTGAAAAGTGTTAACCAGTTGAGGGTGGAGTCACGTTTGAGCTGTGTCCCAAATCGTTCTGGTAACCTAGGTGAACGAATGGCATGATTTATTCTTGCATTACAATCATCCCAAAACCTAGCAGGAGAAGAAATCACATTTATTTCCCAACCCACTTGGTTCTTCCTAACAGTAAGGAGCTTCCTAGTGGAAGAAGATGCACAACTGTGTTAGAGGTATTTTGCCAAAGGAGAGCTATACTTGAAAGATTCCTGCATTGAGCAGGGGTTTGAATTAGGTCAGGATGGGAAACCTCTGGCCCTTCCAACTACTGTGCCCCCCCCCCCCCGCATGCATGGCCAATAACAGAAATGATGGAAACTGTAGCCTGACAATAACTGGAGGTCCTTTTCAAGGTCCATTCCAACTATGTTTCCCAAATCTGTATAAACTGCTTTTAACTTGTGAACCAAATTTTGCAGGATTTCTTTTGCAAATTTTGAGGGCTACTTTTGCAGCTAAAAGCCAAAATGGGGTCAAAGTGACTGGATCACCTATCATATTTTGTATTGCACAATTTGGACTGGAGTTTGTAGTTCTTCAAAGTCTATGAATTGTCCAGCCATCATTCTTTTAGCAAATCTCTTTTAGAGTCAGAATATGAATGGGCAATGCAGGGGGCAGGTAACAAAATTGGACTGGTGGACAAGGAACCCCACTCCCCATGGGCCTCATTTGACAAGCTGCTGGGGCCCCCCAGCTGTCAATCACCTGATGCCACAAGGACAATGATGTTAGGTGACACATTTTCCTTTTTCCAATTGGTTTGAAAGACACAGGGCTTTGTGGGTACAGATTGGCAAAATATGTCTTGCTGGTCAAAAAGTGAGGCTAGCAGGCTTCAGCCCACAAGACAGACATTCCCCACAGCTGGGTTAGTGGAAACTGTTTATGGAAAACCCATGAAGCACTGTGTCTTGGGCCACAGTCAGTCACTGAAAGTTCTATGACACCACTTTAGACAGTCGTGGCTTCCCCAAAGAATTCTGGGAGATGAGGATGCTGAAAGTTGTTAAGAGATGCCTATTCTCCCGATAGAGCTACATTGAAATTCTCCATGAAGAGGAATTGATGGTTAAACCATTCTGGTAATTATATCGGTGAAAGAGAGATAAGGATCCAGCTTGTTCTCTAGATTCAGTTTCTTACCTCTGAGACAAATTACTCCTATCTTTGGCTAATGTAGAGTCAACTGTAGACATGGAAATACTGTAGCCTTAGGGCAAGATTGCATTACAAAGATTCTCATTTTAACTAACTAATTTATTCGTAATGCTAACACATTTACAATTTGTTTTCTTTTTTTCTTTTTAATTTGCCCTAACCATACCTTAGGTCATCTTCCCCCTTCCCAGTACATCTATGCTAGCTGCTATACTCATTATTTATCAGCATATTTTGCCTAGTCAAGTCACTGGGTGTGTGGGAGGAAAAAAAGTCGACTGCAAAGCTTTCATTTTGATCCATTCCAAAATAAAAAATATAAAACAGGGGGTTATTTAGCTGCCTTGGCAATATATAGGTTGCCAAATTAAGTTGAAACTCTGCTTTGGAAAACATGCAAGGTTTTCACATTTTTATCTAAACTTTAATAGCATTCATTTTTTAGCTACAAGTTCTTTCACACCAGCTGCTTTTGAACAAAAAAGTCACCCCAAGTAAGGTTTGTTTCTTTTCTGGAAATATAATGGGCATAGATGCTACTCTATTTATATGGCCTCGCCACTTACAAAGCATAAGGAACCTCTGTTATAAGACATGCTATTAACAGGTTTACTTGCTGCTAAATTCAGTGTATTTTGGTTGGATAGAAAATGCTCCCCACCCCCTTACTAACACTACATTTAAGACAAAACACTGCAGCTGAACTGAATGTTCTCTAGACTTTTTGGATCAGAAGAAGAGTTGGGCAGTGGACGGGGGTTCACAGCTCCTATCTGAAAAAGTCCTTAAGCTTGTCTTTTTGCATGGCTACTTATAGACATGCCTTCCTTTGCTGCTGCTTTGGAAATCTCCCCCCCCATTTCATTATTCTCAAGTAATAAGGATATAACAGGTAAATGTCCTGGCAACTGCTACTACTTAGGGGTCTAAAACGGACACATTTTTACTGACCTTTAACATATGGTTACAACTATTACTTTATAGTTCAGAGCAACGGGGCAGCAGGAATCATGAGCAAAATGACGTCTGGCCCCATAGTGTTTCCCACATCATGATTTTTTCCTTAGTGCGTGCACACACACACAAACACACCGCAATTTGTGATATATTGCCATGCTGAATATTATGAAACTATTGCCATGATGTGGCCTTCAAACCGATTTCGGATGGTGTATTGATACATCCCATAGTTTGTCCCATAGTTTCTAGTTTCAGGCTCCAGGCTCACCTCAGAAAACTGCCCCCGTATAGGCTCATGTTGACGTGCAGCTTGGCTTCTCCATGTTAGACTCATTAATTCCCAGGATAGCATGGTTCGAGAAAGTACTGCTACTGTCATCAGAGCACTGTGTATAAACCACCAAAATGGAGGGACCAGTTCACACACACACAAATGACACATTTGCTGCAGCCCAGAACAACTGTCAGTTTCCCTCCACCTTTATATAGTAACAAGGCTTTTGCATGAGGCCACATCTAAAATAGCTCCTACTAAACAGAAACTATGGACCAGTCTCTTACATCCACATTCAACAAGCTGTCTGCCACCCACTCTGACCCACAATCGGATCATTTTAACCTGATCTTCGTTTAGCTTGCAATACGCATATGGCAGCTGTGGCAGCAAACGCAAGACAATTTGAGAAAGGATACAACCGTGGACTGGAGAGAACAAAATAAAGAGATATTGTACCAGAACCACAGAGTTATCAAATCAGAGAAATTTTCTATTTGAGAGATCACAAGATTAAATGAATGAACCACAGACGTGAACAATTTAAATCATTTCAGCAGTTCAGTCTACTTTGATTCAGTTTATAGTCTACCTCCTGTAGCTCTTTATAAACAAAACAAAACAAAAAGGCAAAGCCTCACGAGGAATGGGTTACTGAATGTTGCTTCCATTCCAGTATATGTGACAGTTCACATCCTGCACCATTCTCTTTCCTGTGCCTACATGGTATATCCAGTTATGACACATACAATGTGCTTTTATTAAAGGAATACCCTTAACTACAGAACAGATGAAGTGATTTACAAGAGGAAACATCAGTGGGGCAGAACTCATAATTCCATGGATTAGCTTGCTGCCAGGTCTATAAGAGCAGCTTTTAAAAAGCCTTCAGGACAGGCTTAAAATTATATGTATTTAAAATAAATACAAAACAGACAAAGTTTCCTTGTTTGTTTGATGTGTGAAATCACAGCTAGGGTGTATTTTCCCCCTTTGGTTATATAGGCTTAGAATTGTGTTTGCTGTCCACATTAAGTCCCCAAGGTGTTAATTAGCCAGATACATTTCTCCATCTAAGTACACAAAACAACCCAAAAACAATCCTGTGAACCAGTTCAGACGCAGGAATTTCAAAGAGCACCAAAGGATATTCTAAATCCCAGTCTCCTGGGGCAGTGGAAGCAAACTGTTGTTTAGTTTTTGCTTAGATCTTTAACTTTAACATGCTGTACAAAAAGTTTAATTTTTTTTTGCTTAAGCCTATTCTTTAAACAAGAAGCTGCTAAACAAGGTGTTTGGGGAGATGCAAGTCTCTTTCTAACCAAAAGATCCAGGATATGGGAGGCTGATCACTCCATAAATGCTATGATTCGAGCACAGCAGCACCTCTTTTTAACACAGTCAAATAGCCAACATTAGGTCATTTTAGCATTTGGAAAAATGCCCTGTCAATTTCTTTCCTGTATTAACTGCAACTGAGGGGAAAACTGCAGGGTGGGCTAGACAAAGGGAATGCTAACTCTGCTTAGTATCTCAAGATGCATTGTTGAAACGCTTCAGGGCTGCCATTTTGTCAGGTTACCTAATTGAGTGCATTGTAATTTCACACTTTACAAGAAGACAACTCCATTGTGCAAGACTGTGAATAATGAAGAAGGAAGGTAGGCACAAGAGCATTCCTAACCATCAGCCCATATGCAAAGTCACCAGGACTGTTCAGCACTAAGGGATAGCTGCAAAATGATGCTAACGCCAGAAAGTTAACTAACAGCTGGTACTACATGGAAATAAGTCCTACTGAGTTCATTGGCGCTTATTAAAGGTAAACCTGCGGCATTACAAAAAAATTGAAATCATTCCTTTCCACTTATGGGACAATTCACACACTCACATTCATTATAGTCCGACTCAGGGCTCTGCAGGTGCAAGGGCATAGAAACTTTTGTTTCCTCTCCTTTCCACTGCAGCCCCACTCCCTCTCAAAAACAGCTCTGGGGGGTTGGGGGACACCCTGGAGGTATACGGCTTCGGTCCAGTATACCTGAAGGAGCATCTCCACCCCCATCATTCTGCCTGGACACTGAGGTCCAGCTCCAAGGGCCTTCTGGCAGTTCCCTCACTGCGAGAAGCCAAGTTACAGGGAACCAGGCAGAGGGCCTTCTCGGTAGTGGTGCCTTCCCTGTGGAACGCCCTCCCACCAGATGTCAAAGAGAAAAACAACTACCAGAGTTTTAGAAGACATCTGAAGGCAGCCCTGTTTAGGGAAGCTTTTAATGTTTAATAGACTATTGTATTTTAATATTCTGTTGGAAACCACCCAGAGCGGCTGGGGAAACACAGCCAGATGGGCGGGGTATAAATAATAAATTATTACTACTACTACTACTACTACTACTACTACTACTATTATTACTGCTACTACTTTGGAGCAGCAGGAGGGCAGCCATGTTTTCTCCAAACCAGTGCACCTGAAAGGATTCTACATCATGACATAACATCAATGAAAAGGAGCACTATGGGTGAGAAATGACCCCAGAGCAACAAGGAGCCCTATAGATAACTTGTCATGCAGCATATATGCATATATGGCAATGAAGTCTTTGCTACTGGGCATTAAATACAAGTGCGTCCCCCCTGGTGTTTTAAAGAAATGTCTTCAGCCCATGAAACTGCAGAGGTTTTCTCCCCTCATTTCCTCTCCCTCCATAAATATGTCAATATAATTCCCAATAAACGTTAGGAACATCAGGAGCTTCAGGAGGTGAGAGGCCTCTTGTGCTTGAATCCTGTTTGCAGGCACCTGGTTGGCTACTGTGCAAACAGGAGGCAAACTAGATGGGCCATTGGCCTGACCCGACAGGCTCTTCCTCTTAGATCATTGGTCTATCTCACTCATCATTGTCCGTACTGAGTGGCAGCAGCTGCCTGGTGTTTCCGGGGGGGGGGGGGGGGGGACATTCTCAGCCACTTGACTTGGCACCTTCTGCATGGGACCACTGAGCTACAGTCCTTCTCTAACATTCTACATTAGTACTGGCTGGAGACATTATTCAAGGTGGGATGGCTGCCTCAGCTATGTAGGTTATCCCACCTCCAGGCAGAAGCCAAACCTGTTGTGGTATCTTTTTAGTAGCTTATACTGGGTATCCATGCCCTCCAACATTTCTCAGATGAAAATAGGGACGTCCTATTCTATTATTCCCCTTCATGGATCACTGCCTTGCCGTGGCGAAGGGGCTTGAAGAACTCAGAGAAGCTATGAACTATGCCGAGCAGGGCACCCAAGATGAACAGGTCATAGTGGAGAGTTTTGACCAAACGTGATCCACCTGGAGGAGGAACCGGCAAGCCACTCCAGTATCCCTGCCAAGAAAACTCCATGGACAAAGACAACAGGCATATAAAAGTTATGACGCTGGAAGATGAGCCCCTCAGGTCGGAAGGCGTCCAACATGCTACTGGGGAAGAGCGGAGGGCAAGTACAAGTAGATCCAGAGCTGATGAAGCGGCTGGGCCAAAGCCGAAAGGACGCTCAGTTGCGGATATGCCTGGAAGCGAAAGGAAAGTCCAATGCTGTAAAGAAAAATATTGCATAGGAACCTGGAATGTAAGAACCATGAACATGGGTAAGTTGGAGGTGGTCAAAAATGAGATGGCAAGAATAAATATTGACATCCTGGGCATCAGTGAACTAAAATGGACGGGAATGGGTGAATTCAGTTCGGATGACCATCATATCTACTACTGTGGGCAAGAAACCCGTAAAAGAAATGGAGTTGCCCTCATAGTCAACAAAAGAGTGGCAAAAGCTGTACTGGGATGCAATCTCAAAAATGATAGAATGATCTCGATACGAATCCAAGGCAGACCTTTTAACATCACAGTAATCCAAGTTTATGCACCAACTACTGGTGCTGAAGAAACTGAAATTGACCAATTCTATGAAGACTTACAACACCTTATAGAAGTGACACCAAAGAAGGGTGTTCTTCTCATTATAGGGGATTGGAATGCTAAAGTAGGGAGTCAAGAGATAAAAGGAACAACTGGCAAGTTTGGCCTTGGAGATCAAAACGAAGCAGGGCAAAGGCTAATAGAGTTCTGTCAAGAGAACAAGCTGGTCATCACAAACACGCTTTTCCAACAACACAAGAGACGACTCTACACATGGACATCACCAGATGGGCAGCATCGAAATCAGATTGATTATATTCTCTGCAGCCAAAGATGGAGAAGCTCTATACAGTCAGCAAAAACAAGACCTGGAGCTGACTGTGGCTCAGATCATCAGCTTCTTATAGCAAAATTCAAGCTTAAACTGAAGAAAGTAGGAAAAACCACTGGGCCGGTAAGATACAATCTAAGTCAAATCCCTTATGAATACACAGTGGAAGTGAGGAACAGGTTTAAGGATTTAGATTTGGTGGACAGAGTGCCTGAAGAACTATGGATGGAGGCTCGTAACATTATACAGGAGGCAGCAACGAAAACCATCCCAATGAAAAGGAAATGCAAGAAAGCAAAGTGGCTGTCCAATGAGGCCTTACAAATAGCGGGGGAGAGAAGGCAAGCAAAATGCAAGGGAGATCGTGAAACATACAGGAAATTGAATGCAGATTTCCAAAGAATAGCAAGGAGAGACAAGAAGACCTTCTTAAACAAGCAATGCAAAGAAATAGAGGAAAGCAATAGAATGGGAAGAACCAGAGATCTGTTCAAGAAAATTGGAGATATGAAAGGAACATTTCGTACAAAGATTTCCATAATAAAGGACAAAAGTGGAAAGGACCTAACAGAAGCAGAAGACATCAAGAAGAGGTGGCAAGAATACACAGAGGAATTATACCAGAAAGAAACGGATTTCTCATATACCCCAGGTAGTGTGGTTGCTGACCTTGAGCCAGACATCCTGGAGAGTGAAGTCAAATGGGCCTTAGAAAGCACTGCAAATAACAAGGCCAGTGGAAGTGATGGTATTCCAGCTGAACTATTTAAAATTTTAAAAGATGATGCTGTTAAGGTGCTACACTCAATATGCCAGCAAGTTTGGAAAACTCAGCAGTGGCCAGAAGATTGGAGAAGATCAGTCTACATCCCAATCCCAAAGAAGGGCAGTGCCAAAGAATGCTCCAACTATCGCACAATTGCACTAATTTCTCACGCTAGCAAGGTTATGCTTAAAATTCTACAAGGAAGGCTCAAGCAGTATGTGGACCGAGAACTCCCAGAAGTGCAAGCTGGATTTAGAAGAGGCAGAGGAACCAGAGACCAAATTGCAAACATGCGCTGGATTATGGAGAAAGCTAGAGAGTTCCAGAAAGACATTTACTTCTGCTTCATTGACTATGCAAAAGCCTTTGACTGTGTCGACCATGGCAAACTATGGCAAGTTCTTAAAGAAATGGGAGTGCCTGATCACCTCATCTGTCTCCTGAGAAATCTCTATGTGGGACAAGAAGCTACAGTTAGAACTGGATATGGAACAACTGACTGGTTCCAAATTGGGAAAGGAGTACGACAAGGCTGCATTTTGTCTCCCTGCTTATTTAACTTATATGCAGAATTCATCATGCGGAAGGCTGGGCTGGATGAATCCCTAGCCGGAATTAAGATTGCCGGAAGAAATATCAACAACCTCAGATATGCAGATGGCACAACCTTGATGGCAGAAAGTGAGGAGGAATTAAAGAACCTTTTATTGAGGGTGAAAGAGGAGAGTGCAAAATATGGTCTGAAGCTCAACATCAAAAAAACGAAGATCATGGCTACTGGTCCCATCACCTCCTGGCAAACAGAAGGGGAAGAAATGGAGGCAGTGAGAGATTTTACTTTCTTGGGCTCCATGATCACTGCAGATGGTGACAGCAGCCACGAAATTAAAAGACGCCTGCTTCTTGGGAGAAGGGCAATGACAGGCCTAGACAGCATCTTGAGAAGTAGAGACATCACCTTGCCAACAAAGGTACGTATAGTTAAAGCTATGGTTTTCCCAGTAGTGATGTATGGAAGTGAGAGCTGGACCATAAAGAAGGCTGATCACCGAAGAATTGATGCTTTTGAATTATGGTGCTGGAGGAGACTCTTGAGAGTCCCATGGACTGCAAGAAGATCAAACCTCTCCATTCTGAAGGAAATCAGCCCTGAGTGCTCACTGGAAGGACAGATTGTGAAGCTGAGGCTCCAGTACTTTGGCCACCTCATGAGAAGAGAAGACTCCCTGGAGAAGACCCTGATGTTGGGAAAGATGGAGGGCACAAGGAGAAGGGGGCGACAGAGGACGAGATGGTTGGATAGTGTTTTCGAGGTTACCAGCATGAGTCTGACCAAGCTGCGGGGGGCAGTGGAGGACAGGAGTGCCTGGCGTTCTCTGGTCCATGGGGTCACGAAGAGTCGAACACGACTAAACAACAAAATTCTATTATTATTATTATTACAGTCATACCTCAGGTTACAAATGCTTCAGGCTGTGCGTTTTCGGGTTGAACACCGTGCCAAACCCGGAAGTACCGGAACAGATTACTTCCAGGTTTCGGTGCTCGCGCATGTGCAGAAACACTAAATCATGCTTTGCGCATGTGCAGAAGCGCCGAATCATGACCTGTGCGTGCGCAGACGCGGCACTGCAGGTTGCGAACGTGCCTCCCGCATGGATCACGTTCTCAATCCGAGCATCCACTGTATTATTATTATTATTATTATTATTATTATTATTATTATTTACTATTTATATCCCACGCATCTGACTGGGTTGTCCCAAGCCACTCTAGGTAGCTTCCAACATATATAAAACCATAGTAAAATATTTAGCATTTAAAATCTTCCCTATACAAGGCTGCCTTCAGATGGCTCGAGGCTCAGTAACTCCATACTCTCCAACATTTCTCCAATGAAAATAGGGGCATTCAGGGAAAAGCAGGACATTTGGGGATCAAATCAGAAACCAGGACAGCTTCTGTAAATCTGGAACTGTCCCTGGAAAATAGGGACACTTGGAAGGTCTGCTTTTTGAATACTAGGACTACGCAGATCCTGCTGCTATCTCCCTGCGGGGTGCCCCATGTGGCATACATGAGTATCAGTACCCAGATAATGTGTTCGCTGTTATTATATCGAATAAGGTAGAGACCCCAATGCATCAGGGCATACAGTTATGTCATGGTGTGGAAGTGTTCACTACAGTGTTGCTTTGTAAATCTCATCGGTCTCTTTAACCCACAGTTTTACTTTCGGGTTTTTGACAGGCAAAAAGAGTTGCTTAACTCAGTGTGTGCATCTAATTGGCTGTTACTCAGTAAAGTGGCTAACCCCCATGTCTAATTAATCTAATTGCATAGCTTAACCCTAATTAATATAATTACATTTGCCTTCTTTCCATTCTGCTAAATATCCGGAGGCTTTAAACGCATAGACACACAGCCAAAGCCCTGTGATTGTTGTTTGGTTTGCGCAATGGCTGGTATCAGTGGGAGACGAGAATTTGATGGTGGGTATAAAAATATGATCCTTTGGTGTGTTTGATTCCTGAAATCCATATCAGACGTGCTGAGCATCTGCTGGTGTTCTTCTCATGGGCCTTGCAGTGAGTTGAATAAGAATGGTGCTGTTTTACAAAGGTTAAGAACCGACCTCAGGTCAGGTCACACAACATCACACCATAGCATCCTGGTCTCGAATGCTGTTTTCATCACTGTGTGTTTACCGCTCAAATGGCTGAAAGAGGAATATGTGATCTCCCCTTAAACATTTCCTGTCTGTGTAAGATAGCTGCTAGTAGACACCCAGGGTGGATCTAAACACAGGGGGGGGGACCCGCTATAAATAAGTCAGAAATTATTTATTTATTACAGTTTTAACAACAACAACAACAACAACAACAACAACAACAAATTCTATGGAAACTGCATTTTAAAATTTCCTGCCATGTGGTGTTGCATGTTTATAGCGCATTCAGTTCGCTGTTTCTTTACTAATGTAGGTGAGTCCCTCCAAGTGTCCCTATTTTCCAGGGACAGTCCTGGATTTACAGAAGCTGTCCTGGTTTCTGATTTGATTCTGGAATGTCCTGCTTTTTATTAGGACGCCCCTATTTTCATCAGAGAACTGTTGGAGGGTATGGAGTTACCGAGCCTCGAGCCGTCTGAAGGCAGCCTTGTACAGGGAAGATTTTGAATGCTAAATATTTTACTATGGTTTTATATATGCTGGAAGCTACCTAGAGTGGCTGGGACAACCCAGTCAGATGGGTGGGATATAAACAGTAAATAATTAATTAATTAATTAATTAATTAATTATGATGCCTTCTCTTACTATTATAAGTTGTCTGTTCCTTTGGGATAACGAGAATGGATTTCTGAGAAACAAACCTGAAGCCTCTCTTTCCATCAGAACAAATTCATCTTTTTATTTTCAGTTTCAGTGCTAAAGTATTATTTATTATATTACTAGGATCCACTGAAATCAGTGAGACCTACTACCCAAATAAATATACTTTAGTCTTTCTGCCCAGTTAATGTCCTATAAAACATGCAGCCCAAATTGGGCTGCATCAGAATGTAGTTCAAATGGAATGTGTGTTAGAAAGTAACGAAGCATACTGAATAATTTTAATCATGAGAAAAACTTGCACAGATTTAGACAACAAGCTGGTAAACATCTATATTTTTGTGTGTTTGGTCTCTAAAAGCCATAAAGCATCCACTGTGGTTTATTAATTCATTCCAGCAGGATTTCATTAATGGAATTGTGAGGCATCACATTACTAATCTGGTCCGTTTCCCTAAAATAACCTATTTGATGAGATTAGGGATTTACTTGCGCACTCACTGTCGGCAAACTTTATCTTGGACTTGCTATGGCATCCCGAGAGAGGTCTCAGGGGGGGAGTTATTTACTTTCATACTAATTATAATCAATAATTTCACTACCCCCCTGTTGTGCTGCTTCAGGCCAACTTAATCTAACAGATGGGTCAAGCGCCAAGAGACATTTTTAAATACAGAAAACGTTGTGTTGCGGGATTCAGATATAAACCACATGCCAAGTTCTAATTTCTCAAGGCTTTTACAAGGAAACTTTGCATGTTTAAATGACTACTAACAATGTGTACTTTGCTACAGTAATTAAACAGCCAGCCAAACATGCCCGTTTTGTGCTTCACATGAGATTTCTTACAGGCTCAGCTGCAGAATATTCCGTATTCCATATTTGAACCTGTGATTTTCCTTTGTCAGTTTTCTTTGCAGAAAAAGCAGCTGAGGCAATGGAGCTAACTAAAGGGGGCCATAGTCACAGGACTGTCCAAACCAGAGATCCTGTATTTTAAAAACACTTGCGTGCTGAGGTCCCCAGGACACCCCTACCCCAATAACTCACACATCACACTTAATTTTTGTTTAAGGTTTTTGGCATAATTTTGGCCACAACTTTATTATCATACAAGATTGTGAGTGGTTGCTTAAGCATTGGTTATGACTAGCTGTCCCCTCCCCCCCCCCCTGCCTTGGGGGACAGCACTGACTCCCGTGAGTCAGTGTGGAGGAACAAGATCAGGGATAACTGGAGCTGCGACACAGACCCTCAGCTACTCCCTGCTTGCTCCTTGGAGCTTACACGGCCCGCACCCTGCTCCAAGGGTTTGGACGAGGGGATGGTAAGCCCCAGAATTCCTTTAACGGAATTCCCATGCAGCAGCAGCATTGGAGGGGTAGGCACAGCCAATCCACACCCCTCCACCAACCAATTTAACCAATGCCTAACCGCCAACCTTACAAGTTGTGACGATTTGCTACGCAGTAGGCAAAACCCAATTGGCACGCACTAATCAGCCAAAAGGAAAAATTCCTACCGGGTCCCCGCACCAATGCGAACGACCCCATGACAGGCATAGCAAGGTCAGAGCGAAGCCCAATCAAGGGAGGGCGGGCGGGTGATCCGGTGTCCACAGCGAAAGAGAAAGGAAAGAGCAGTGGACCTTACTTAAATAACCTCTGGTCCCACCCCTAAATTGGCAACATCAAATTTGCCCCAGTAACTCCAACCTCCAATCTGATTCAAGTCTCTGAATCTATCCTGCCTGCCAACTATGGGGTGTCCTGGTTGGCCCCATCCGCAATCCGTGCTCTCCTTTAATGAGAACATGCTTTATGCAGGTTTCAAACTTCACATCCTTTAATATATCTTCTACAATATATAAATACTGTTCAGCTGACATATCCAGGATCAGGGTATATATATATATGGGGAGAGCAGAAGTACGAAAGCAGATGCCATCCCCCAAACAACAAATGAGGGAACTTCCATGTGCACAATATTTGAACTCATGGAACTGTATTCCTTTTTATTTCAAAAACAGCATGTACTGTTTTTCCATTAAAATATTCAAAACAAGTCTAATTTTTTTATCTCCTAATAAAAACACAAGAGAACAAATTTGCACAGCAGCACCAGTGAGAAGCAATCAAATCAAACTAAACTCAGCAACCATCAATCATCCATTTAAAAGCTTTTTGTTAAGTTGTGGGTGAACCTATCAGACGACACAGCGATTCTTCAAACAGCTCTTGTTTATTCACAGGCCAGAACAGAACTGAGCTGAAGGGTTTAGCCAACCTGCTTATATACAGCTCAACTACAAGGCAACAGTAACAACTTTCTGTAACTACCCAATCACTGAACGTCACTTTCAATTCCTTATTTGCATATGTGGACCTGAGTGAAAACTATCTACAGTATCCCCCTGCTGGCCCAGGGTGGGAACTTCAGTACATAACACTTTTTGTTTTGGTTAACATTTCCTTCCTTCCTTTCTACCCCACTTTTGAAAAGCAGCTTTGTAGCCTGGAAAAATAAGACGCTCCTCCAAATGCTAGCGCCTGCTGAACTTGCTCAAGAAGTGAGGTGCAGCCACTAAAAAGACCCTCCTCAGAGAGTGACCTTTGAGTAACGCTGAGTAACGCTGGCTAGCCAATCCCAATGCGGAAATTAGGATTTTAGGTCAAAGGGTGTCAGAAAGCTTGAAGGCATCACTCGTTTTAGAAATTAAGCACTTCTTGTGAGTTGTGGTTGTTCAGAGAAACAAAACGCAATCAACAAAGTTACCCATTCTCTCAATTATATATGCACCCTACATATCTTAATTGCATGGATAGCTCAGTCGGTTAGAGTGTGGTTCTAATAATGCCAAGGTTGCAGGTTTGATCCCCATACGGGGCAGCTGCATATTCCTGCATTGCAGGGGGGCTGGACTAGATGATCCTCAGGATCCCTTCCAATTCTATTAGTCTGCAAAATGTACACACTGAGAAAGATTCTGACTTCCACCCTTAGCTCGGCCTCATCTGCAGCCCTGAATACTGGCGGGACAGAATCGTTTCTTCGCTGAGATTTACAGCTTCCAACATGAAAAAGGGATTAATGCCCAAAGCTTGCTGAATTTTCGGATGTGCTTCTTTAAGATTCTTAGCCTAACTTCCAGGAAGAATACTCACAGGGAAGAGGAGAAAAAGAATGCCTGCCTGAAACCATACTGGACTTTGGAGGCCTGAGCATACTACAACATGGACATGCACACATTTTCTTCATACGTTTTCTGTTCTTGATGCTTTAGGCTGCGACCATAACCCCACTTGCCTGGTGAAATTCAATAAGACTTTAACATACTTTTCCGTGTGCATGATGAGGTTTTTTACTTTAAAATAAGCTTAGAAATTGGGGGGGGGGGTATCTGTGGTGGCCAAGGGATGGAAAGATCAGGAGGCTCCAAAAATAACAGATTGACAAATCAAATTACAGGAATTGGTGGTTCAAAAATACAATAATAGTTTTGACTCCATGCTAGCATTCGAGTGATAAAGGAACTAAAAGGATTTATTATGTTTTCAGAATGTATTAGAAAAATTATATAGAAAGGTTTATTGTTTTGTATACATTCAAATGTAAGATAAATGTAAGATAAAACATATGCAAAGGGACTTGACAGGAAGTCAAAGTTGAAGAAAAGATTTTGGAAGATAAAAGGGGAAAAAATATTTACTTTCATTATTATCATTTTCTGTGCGGGTGTGGGTGTGTGGGTGTCTGCACATATGTGTGTTGTTGTATGCAATGTTTGGGAGGAAATAACAAATAACAAACTAAATATCGATGTATGTAATTTTTATTTCTTAATTATATTTAGTGGTAGTATGGCTGTACTGTTTTTTGTAACATAAAACCATTCAATAAAAATTATTTTTTAAAAAATAGAAATTGGGGGGGCATCTTATACACAGATAGTTCATATGTGAGACAGGCGATTGGTTGCAGCAGCGAGCAGGAGCTTTTCAGTGGCGATTGGGTGGACGATTTTTGTCTGTGGATTGGCTGTCGCTGTGGCAATTGTGCTTGTGACTGGCTGCTGGTGTTGGCGAGTGGGCAGATGCTTGTTCTGTGATGGATGCAATTGGCAGCTTTTTTGAGTTGGGCGAGTGATTTTCGGCATTCACCGCCAAAAAACGCTCAACAACTCTGGGCCATCTCTCCCCATTTTCTTAAATTGGAGTCCCCAAAAGTATTATACATGGGGGAGTCTTATATACTAAAAAATACTGAGAAGACATGGTTAGGATTGTGCTGTTTGCCCCTAAAGTACTGTACTTATTCTAGAATACAGTAAGTAACTGGAAAATCTGCTGCTTTTAGAGGAGAAATTTGTTGTTGTTTAGTCATTTAGTCATGTCCGACTCTTTGTGACCCCATGGACCAGAGCATGCCCCATGGACCAGGCACGTCTGTCTTCCACTGCCTCCCGCAGTTTGGTCAAACTCATGCTGGTAGCTTCGAGAACACTGTCCAACCATCTCGTCCTCTGTCGTCCCCTTCTCCTTGTGCCCTCCATCTTTCCCAACATCAGGGTCTTTTCCAGGGAGAAATAGGCAGTGCCATATGTTTTGTGTCGTTCCAACACTCTACCCAAAACAGAATACAGGTAAAAAAGCAAAAAGTTCCCTCCCCTTCAAAAAGACCACCCCGCCCAAACAAACCACCTCAAACAACAATTTTATTTTAAAAGGAATTGCAAAGTGGGAGGGGCAATACACCTTGGTGGGCATCTGTGGTGGATTCCAAGGTGTTCACAAATGTTACATCAGAGCATGTCATGTTTGGCAAGACAACTTCCATAAACATCACAGGTTTTGATATAAAAGAGAAACTAAACACCACACAGCACTGAATGACAACTTCCCATGGCACATACTGGCTCATGCCGCACATTCTCTTTGCTGCCGCTTCAAACAGCCTTTTGATAATCTGTTCTGTCGTCTATATACATAGTATTAAGAATCCACCATGCTTTGACATCATGAACATCTGGTTGGGTGCCTTCTCGGAAATAAATATTCCAAAGAACTGGGGGGGAGGGAAAAGTCAAGGTGTAATAAGTATGACAGGCCTTCGATCTTTTCACCATAGAAAACCAGATGCCCAATAAATAATTTAATGGGGGGGGGAGGGATAACTGCACATCTTCATGGATTTGCCCTTCTTTGGTGTAGAGTTTGACTTCATTCAGGATTAGAAGAATACAGGTTTGCTTATGCTGATTAAAATATATGACTCCAAGGCAGCATTAAGGGGCTGATTTAATCCAGTTAAAAGCAAGCAGCTTTCCCCCCCAGTAATGAGCGTGAATATGCCAGCCCCTCTGCTTGTACATACAGACAGGTTTGCAAGCAACAAAATTAATGTATACCAGATGAAGAGAGGCCTCCATATTATTAATTTATTCTTCTGTGTCTAGGTTCTGGTGACCATATGGTAAACAGCAAAATATGTCTCGTGTAATCTTACAGGATGCCAATCCCTGTCTTCCCGAATGCATGAATGATATTGATAGTGACTTTTTAGGTAAGAAAAAAAGGACCATTTCCAATTTCCATGCAGATTAATTCTCATGTGCTTTCATCTTAGGCTATTTATTTAAATCTATCCTCCCCAAATCAAACATAAATATCTACGGCATTTAGTTAAGCTTACACTAAACAAGCAAAATTGCCACAGAACATGTTCAGCCGTGCCAGAGAACCTGGTGCCAAAGGCGTTCTATATTGGAGAAGGAGATGAGATTTCTTCACACTCAGTCTTTTGGCCAGCAAAATGCATAAGCAAATGCCAAGGTTTTAGTGTGATTGCTAAGGCTGCTTCAGACACAATAGGAAAGATGTCGTGTGAGCAGTGAAGATTCTGATCATATCTTCCATCCAGCCGTGGTGATAATAGCCAGGGAAGCGTGCAGTGGACTGATGGAATGGTAATGTAATGTGAGGCTTCACAACACACATTTAAAGCATGTAGCTTTCCCTCAAGGGTGATGGGAACTTTAGGTCTGTGAGGGGTAAACTATAGTTCCTGGGTTTATTTTGGGGAGGCCATGGGCTTTTAAAGTGCTTTAAATACATGGCATGTACACAGCCTGACTCTTTGTGAGTCTACAAATACTGCAAAAGAAAACTTGGTCAAGAGGGTGAGATAACATGGAAGATAAAGTGGGAATAAAACATAAACATAAGAGTTAGTAGCCACTAATACTATGCACACCAGCATAGGGATTGGCACTAATTTCTCCATAAATTAGGGGGGGTTAGAACAAGCTTTCAAAAGGAAGGAGGGGGAATTGCAAGGCAGGCCTCTGACCCCTTGTAACGTAAATTGTGCTTCACAGACTACTGTGTGTTTCAGAAAAATATGTCCCAATTCTCACAGCGACCTAGGAGGCATGATCAAGGACAGCTCACTCCAAACTGTGGAGCAAACTAATTCCTTCCCCGTCCTTCATTCAGAGAAAATGAAAAACCAAAGGTCACGAAATCTAGAGATCTGGAAACTATCAATAGAATTAAAATAGCAGTTTGCCACATTACATAGCCACATGAGCGATAATTACAAGTTGAAAGAGAATCTGAAGAAAGAAAGAAAAAGGAAGATATTGAAAGCATCTTTATCCAATCATAGTAAAACAAAACAAAAAAGTTCATAGAATCACTTGTGAAGTGAGGCTAAATCCAACCCTGGCTTTCTGAAAATCACAGATACTGACATTTCAACATATAGTTCAAGGTTAGGCTCTTAAATCAAATTAACTTTATGACTATAAAATAATTCCTAGTAGACAGGAAACATCCATTGCACAAAATAGAGTGCATAGTCAAGCAATTTAACAGATGGCACTTTAAATCAGAGTTAGAGCTGCAAAAATATACAAATCCCTTCAGATTAACGAAAAGGGGCTGTGTGCTCGTCAAAACCTACAGTCTACTCAAATGTGGTTCATTGGTTCCTACATAGCCATCAAGAATCCTGAGGAAAACTTTTCAAATATTCCCTTGGCTGTTTGCTTCTTAGTAGTACCCTTCTTTGTATACCTGCCATGTAAAAGAAGTTTGTTATTCCTTTTACCTCTGATGTTCGGGGGTAGGTGCCAATCCTGATTGAATGATTGATTGATTGATTGATTGATTGATTGATTAGAGTTCTTCCAAGCCCTTGACCATAAGCTCCCAGAGCAGCTTACAACAATAAAACACACAACTGCAAAAGCCAGTAAAACCATTACCATTCTAGAGCAAGTGAAATCATTCAACATGGAACAGAACAAGGTAGGAACATAAGAAGGGGCTGCAGGATCAGGCCAGCAGCCCATCTAGTCAATGTCCTCACAGAAGCCACCTGAGAAACCCTCAAGACAGACCCAAGCCCAAGAGCACTCTACCTTCCTGCGGTTTCCAGCAACAAACATCTGGAAAAGACAAGATTTTATGTAGCTTCACTTGCATAAATAGTAGGCCACTTTTCAGAAAACCAAAGGGGCTCAGCACAAGGAACACAATACAGATGTGAAGTAGCTGTTTCGATGGACAGCTCCCACTGCTTTCAGCAGGTTAAGAATATTAAGCCTGGGCTCCTGCTGAGCCTGGAGAAAAGCTACTATTTTTTGCCTCCCGTGGAATTTCCTGTACTGTCTCCCAGTGACTGTAAGACGCCAAACCAACCAGCTGGTAAGAGGGGAAACACCTGAGTGAGGTCCCCAGCAGATTATATATCTCATCTCTATCTGCTGCCCCTGACAGCTTTGAAAAAGAGACTCCAGTATTATCTTTGCTTCAATAAATGAGGCCGCTTCAGATGAGCAGTTCTGAGAGAGGCTTTCCATGCTCAGAGCAGGGCTTCCAGATACATATGCACTCACAAACAGACCCAGGGTATTGCTCTGCAACTTATATGCAGTTTCCCCTTCTTTATCATTTTCTTCTATTAAAAAAAAGCTATTTAGAGAAAATGATAAAGTAAAAAATTAAAAATAACCATGTCAAAATTATATTATAAATACAGTGGTACCTCGGGTTACATACGCTTCAGGTTACATATGCTTCAGTTTACAGACTCTGCTAACCTAGAAATAGTACCTCAGATTAAGAATTTGCTTCAGGATGAGAACAGAAATCGTGCAGCCGTGGTGCGGCAGCAGCGGGAGGCCCTATTAGCTAAAGTGGTACCTCTGGTTAAGAACAGTTTCAGGTTAAGAACGGACCTCCGAAATGAATTAAGTACTTAACCCGAGGTACCACTGTAGTTAGATAGATCTCCATCCCCTAATAATGAACAAGGACTAGTTGTATTTTGCCCTTTATCATTCTAATAAAGGATGGGTAAGAGACCTCAGGCCTAGGGACCATACACAACCTTCCAACTGCACTTCCTTCTCAGACACCTGGCTCTTCCATGGGTCAAACTTAATTCGTTCTGGAGGTCTGTTCTTAACCTGAAACTGTTCTTAACCTGTTCTTAACCTGAAGCACTACTTAAGCTAATGGGACATCCCACTGCCGCCGCCAGCGCACGATTTCTGTTCTCATCCTGAAGCAAAGTTCTTAACCCAAGGTACTATTTCTGGGTTAGTGGAGTCTAACCTGAAGTGTCTGTAACCTGAGGCACCACTGTACCTTTGTTTTTACAGCCACCGAAGAAGGCCTTGAAACATTATGAAAATAATATTGGCATCTTGAGATTACATTTCCTTTGTTTCTGGGTTTCTGCATTTGAGAACTGCAAATGCTGCTGAGAGTGAGTCACCCACATATCTCCAGTTTTCCTCAACTGGACTTTCCGCGGTTTGCCTTACACGGGATGTGAAGATGAAACGTTTGTAACTCTGAAGTAGCAAAGGGACTGTGGTTTCTGCCTCCCCATGTTGTGACACCCTGCCTGGCTGGGTGGTAGTGTGGCATTCTGCTTCCCTTCTAGCATTCAAAGTGCACTCAGTCCAGAAAGGGAAAGGGGGAATCACCTAGGGAGAGCCTCAAGACTGAAATTCTAGGACACCAATGGAATGGTACGGTCTAGTATGATTCGTGGAATGCTGTTTGAAAATCTTAGTGCAGCCTTGCAAATAAGCCCATATAAGTCACTAGCCTGCAAAATGTTTACTGCTGGAGGCTGACGGAGAAGGCATGGAGAGCTCCACCCCTCTTTCAGAAATCTGTAGCATTTCTTTGCTTGGTGCAGAGGGGAAAAAAGGCAAATAAATCCCAAGCCTGCTCACTCAACCTATATGCAATTCCTAGTCAACTAAGGCTAAAGCTTAGACTTTACATTTAATCAAGTGTTCATCCTTAAACATATGTTTCTAATACTTAGGGGTGTTTTCTTTTATTTTTACCATGCTCCCTGCCCTTTAGGGCAAAGACTGATTAAATTTCCAAAGGAAATTATTAAAAGTTGTTCTTCAGCTAATTAACTATCTGGAGGATAAACATGGTGTGTTACAGTGCATGCTTACTCAGCAGTAAATTCCATTCTGTTCTGTGGGTCTTGCTTCCAGGAAAGAGTGCATAGGATAGCACTGCAGCGGGTGGTGCTTTGGTCTAAACCACTGAGCCTCTTGGGGTTGCCAATCGGAAGGTTGGCAGTTAAAATCTGCACAATGGGGTGAGCTCCCGTTGCTCTGTCCCAGCTTCTGCCAACCTAGCAGTTCAAAAGCACACCAGTGAGATTAGATAAATAGATACCACTGCGGCAGGAAGGTAAACGGCTTTCCGTGCACTCTGGTTTCTGTCACGGTGTTCCGTTGCACCAGAAGCAGTTTAGTAATGCTGGCCACATGACCCGGAAAGCTGTCTGTGGACAAACGCCAGCTGCCTTGGCCTGAAAGCAAGATGAATCCCACAACCCCATAGTCGCCTTTGACTGGACTCAACCGTCCAGGGGTCCTTTACCTTTACCTTTTTACTGCAGTCCCAAAAGTGTTTTTTGTTTTTCTTAGTCTGAAGTGCACATATAAAATCTACGGTAGCAAAAGGTACATTGATTTCCAACCCACCCCCCACACCTGAAAAAAAGCCTTTGTTCTATAGAAGTAAAGAGTAGCACTAAAGAATTTGAAGTGTTGTGGGTGAATATGTGTCCTTCGTTTCCACCCCCTATGTTTTTCCTTCCCTTCTCTTAATTCATGATGCTACATTGTGTGGAGTACAAATGTTGTTGAAAATCCTCACCAAGGCCACGGGTTTTTCAGCAAATTGGTCATCTCAAATGCCTGAGCCAATCATCTGCAAGAGCAGGAACGCACTGGGCCTTGACACAACACCGCTTTGAAGCATTTCCTTGTTCAGCAAGGTCACAGCAGCTGGAGCAGCATAACAATGGCTGTGGAAATTATGCCCTTGAGTTTTGCAGAGGCCCAATGAATTTGCAGCATTGCTATACAGGTCACTCACCCATCAAGGTCAGCTCTGCCCACCTCCAGCTGCCTCAAACAGCAGGTAGCCAGACTGAATTTCTACTAGACTATCATGCAAAGAGACAAGCAGAGAAGGGGGAAGTTTTTTAGTTCATGACTCCACAATAACACAGTCTCTAGTTCACATGTTGGCCTGTTGGCTTCCAAAGCATCCTTTTAAGTGATGACAGATACAGATGGACAAAATCTCTTCCCCCCCCCTTGTTGTTAAAAAGAAATGGCAAGGCAGCGTAATATTTCCTTGCTTCTTACCTAGCTGGAATAATAAATGCTCTTATAAGAAATAGATCGAGCGACAAACTCAGCGAAGAGTTGCATTTACAATCCCTTCCTCTAAGCTCAAGGTGATAAAGCAGCAAAGGACGATCTGTCTGGAAAATATTACTATTATTTCCACAGCACTTTGTTGTGCTGTGTAATGCTTTAGCTCATTTATCCTCACAGCAACCCAGAGAGATCTGTTAGGCAGCCTGAGAGTGGTTTGCCCAAGGCAATCCGCATGAGAACCATCACTCGGCTCTGCGTTGAGTCTGGATCCCCCAAATACAAACTCAACATTCCATCTGTTTCACCAACTAAAAGGAGAATGGAAGAATGGATTTGTCAGATGCTTCGCTGATACTGGATCCTGCTAAACGGCTCCATAAGCTAGGCTAGAAATAAAGGATAGCCCTGGAGCCAGTTTAAGCAAGATGGGTCCCCCATGTTGACATTGGTAAGTGATCATGATCACTACTTTTTGAAGCCTCCCATGGCAGTTGTCACATTTAACAGGCAGTCATAAAGAAAGCCAGCTAACACCATCAGTTTTATACTGGTCTGATATGAGGATTCAGATCAGGGATGGGGAACCTTTGCGCCCAGAGACTGAATGTGGCCTCCTAGGCCTTTCTGCTTGGCCCTCAGAACTCTCACCAGACTCCTCATTGGCTCTGCCTCCTGTCCCAAGCATTCCCACTTGGTTTGAACATGCCTTTGAACTCTGGCAATACCTCTTGCTTGTCCAGATGGAGGATGGAGCGGGGGGTGTGAGTGTGTGTAGAAACTAGCCTGTTTTTTGTTGTTGTCTCAAGAGAAAATGTAGTGTGCCTCCAGGGGTGAAGTCAAACTGCTGCTTTACCAGCACTGAAGTGATATCACTGGGCAGAGTGTATGGAGGTCCCAGGCTGCCCACTTGGCAAGACTAGCTGATGTGGTCCAAAGGAAAGCAGAGCAATATGTTTGGCACCATGCTGGCGGCAGGAGTTGCCAGAAGGAGATGTTCAAGGAGCCATCCACTCCACTCTGGATTTGTGTCGGGTTTACTCCTTATCCTTTTCTTCTTCTCCTGAAGACATCCCACAGGGCAGTGAAGGTTTAGGATCAGAGTTTTCCTTCTTCTAGATGAGCTACTTTCTCAGGCTGATGAACCCCATCTGCCCCTCACTTTCTTCTTCAGCATGTGCAATAACTGCCTTCTTCATCGTTGGACTCACTATTGGTCTTGTCTGCTCAATCCGCCAGAGCTTCTCTTCACATGCGGGGGAAGTCCCTAGCTTACCGAGGTTTTTAGACCCTCATCTGGTTTAGCCTACTATACAATGGTAAAATTTACATTCATTGCTACTCCCACTTTTGACACTGGTCCCACACACCACTGACATGTGGTCCTCAGAAGACTTCCCAGGAGCTAAAGTGGGCCTCTGCCTGAAAAACTTCACCACCCATGATTCAGAAATTGTGGCATGAATCTTACCTAGAAAACTTGGGATGCAGCTAGGACAGATGGAAACGATAACATGGCTCTCTTAAACCTAGCTTTTGTGCATGCAAAGCTCTTCCACCTGTTGTCTGGAAATAGGAGAGGATCAGGATTTTGTGCCCACAGGTAGTTAGACAGAATGCAATTGTTTCTACCCCACACCTCTGAAATGCAGCTTTAGAATTATTCTTATGGGCATGCGGGAAAGGGGATTCCTTGGACTTCCAATTGATGTCTACTATTTAAAAACACAACTCTGATACACAGAATTAAAGGTTTGCCGACTACTCCAAAACACTTCCAACAGCCAAAACAGAAGGCAGAAGTGACTTTCTAATTCATTGAGCTCGTCCTATGGCAAGGCAAGACTAAAGTGTCATCTGCAAGGCACAGGCTGAATATTATGGGACACCCGAACTCTGGTCTTGCTTCAGCAACAGTCAGCCTTAGATAGAGTCCTATTTAAGAGCAGCGGTTTCTCCCAATTCTCTCCATATGCACAACCCAAAAACAGGTGCCCAATGAATCACAGCTTAAGGCACTGAAATAGCCACATAAGAAAATAAAATACCCTAATAATTTGTTAGCTAGAGGAATCCTTTGCACACAACAAGGGCAATTACAGTTAGCACAGTGCCTCTGAAGTAATGCATTCTTCATTGTCTTTGACTTCAAGATACAAGAACGGAATGGAACTTTCATTTCCGCCCATCAAATGTTTCTAGACAATCCTTCACTGAAAAGAACAGCATCTCCAAAACTGCTGAAATTCACCAGAGATCCTCTTGCTTCAGGCCGATTTACAGAGCTTCACTGACTTATCGGTGAGATAAACTCCATTTTTTCACTTACTGCAAAACAGATACTTTTAAAAAATGATGAAGGGGAGATAATTAAAAATGAAATTGACAGAGAAAAGTCTGGGATTCATAAAATGTTGAGTACGGGAAATAGCAGGCTAGGCAAACTAAAACTGTGATGCAAGGGGGCCGGCTAGTGGGCTATGCTTATGTGTGTGTGTGTTTAGCTGATATTTGTTCAGTTTGCAGAATCTAGGTTCTTGTGATCCAGGTTACCAGTAGAGGACAGCATGGTGGGAAGGGCTTATTAGGAAGGGCGAGCTTGATGGAGTGCAAATGCCCCTATCCCACAACTCCATCCACGACTGCAGATTACACTTCCATGCTGTCAGAAGAGTTGGTAACCTGGATTTGCCCCAGAGTCGCTGAGAAGAAGAAGAAGAGGAGGAGTTTGGATTCGATAGCCCAAGGTCACCCAGCAGCTGCATGTGGAGGAGCAGAGACGTGAACCCAGTTCACTAGATTACGAGTCTACTGCTCTTAACCACTACACCACACTGGCTGAGCAATAATCCACAAAGAAAGTAAGACCTGGCAGCAGCATACAGAAGATCTGGATTTAATCACAAAACATGCCCCCTTCAGTGGCAGAGGAAGCCGCTCAGGTGCCTGAACACACGCCCAGGCACAGGGCAAGCCACCCATGGGGTGGGGCGAAGGGGGGCGAGCCACCGATAGGGGCAGGGCACACCTACAGCTGGGGAGGGGGCAGCAGGTGAACCGTTTGGGCAGCGCAGAGCCTGCGTGTGCCCAAGCCACCACATCTCTCCCAGGAGAGACGTGTGGCTCAGCCGCACTGAAGGCCCCGCGGTGAGTGCCGCACAGCACATTGACACCCCCTCAGAGGTGACACCCAGGGGGGCCCACACCCACCGCACCCCCTTCCTCCGCCCCTGGCACCCTTCTCCAAGATAGGGCTGCTTTACCCCATCATATCCCTGACAACCCAATAGCATCTAACAGTGCTTTCAAATTCCTCTGCACAATTTGCATCCAGTTCAGCAATCTTGCACCAGAGGATTTTTGGACCTGAGATTCCTTAAGTTTGCATAGCTGTCAACTTTTCTCTTTTCTTGCGAGGAATCCTATTCGGAATAAGGGAATTTCCCTTAAAAAAAGGAAAACGTTGACAGCTATGAGTTTGCCTTTCCATTATGCCTTGTGCTGGAGGCATGAGCCCTAACTCCTGGGAGGTGAATGGTCCTGAAATATTCATAGCCTGACTGAATCAATCAACAATAAAAAACCCCAGTTGGGTAACACTTAAAATTCCTGCTCTCACCTCTTTGTGCCTGCACGCTATGAAACGAGCTAATTGCTCTCAATTAACTGACAGCAACCACCTACTACATTATCCGAGGATTACAAATTAAATTCTCATCATGCCTCTTTGTGAAGAGGAAACTACATATAAACAGCATAATGGACTTTGATTAACTAAAGCCTGCTTGGTTTTTAAAAATTATTTGTTTTACTAGAGCCGGGACAAGTTTCCATGAGTTTCCATTACCATGTTGAAATGTACATGTTGGGTGGCGGAAAGAACCATTAGTCAAACTGCTAAGCAAATCACGTGAAAATCCCAAATTTTCCCTTTGTTTTTCATTCAAGTCAGATGCTAATCACAGTTTAGACAAAGCTGTGGGGGAAAAGTCCCCAGAGGCTGGGTTTTCAGGCACTGGGGTATTGAGCTAAACCAACAGGACACAGCTCAGGGCATCTCTTGGGTCCTGGGAGAAATGAAGCTGTGCAAATGGAGCTAGTATTTGGACAGTGTCTTTTTGGTGTAAGCCCCCTCCCTCCGCATGTGACTGCAGCAGGGCTGGGAGGCAGGAATAGAACAGGACAAAAAGCCATCTTATGGACAGGAGGAAGGCTTATATAAAATGAAATCTGGCTACATAAGAACATTGCCTCATGTTAAATCGGGTCCATCCAGTTCAGTATTGCCTTTACTGACTTGGCAGTGGCTTTTCAGGGTTTCATGTTGAAGTACATTGGATGCTCGGGTTGCGAACGTGACCCATGCAGGATGCATGTTCGCAACCCACAGCGTTCGCAACCTGCAGCTGCGCATCTGCACACGCGTGGGTTGTGATTCAGCACTTCTGCGCACGCGTAACACACGATTTAGCACTTCTGTGCATGTGTGACCACCGAAACCCGGAAATAACCTTTTATGGTACTTCCAGGTTTCGGTGGTCCGTAAGCTGAAAAAACACAACCTGAAGCATCTGTAATCCGAGGTATGTCCCAGTCCTAGCTGGAGGTTCTGGGGAGCTGAACCTTGGACTTTGTATATGAAAAGCAGGTGCTTTGCCACTGAATTATGGCCCTTCTGGTTTAATTTATTTGGATACTACCTTTCAAGACTATACAGCCCTCCTGTACAAAACATATAGGGGTGTCTCCAACTCCAATCATGGAATCGTAGAATCTTAGAGTTGGAGGGGACCCAAGGATCATCCAGTCCAACCCCTGCGATGCAGGAATCTCAGCTAAAGCATCCATGACAGATGGCCATCCAACCTCTGCTTAAGGAAGGAGAGTCCACCACCTCTCGTGGGAGTCTGTTCCACTGCTGAACAGCTCTTACTGTCAGAAAGTTTTTTTTCCAAATGTTTAGTCGGAATCTCCTTTCTTGCAACTTGAAGCCATTGGTTCGAGTCCTACCCTCCAGAGTGGGAGAAAACAGAGTAGATCCACCGATGGCAATGGTCTGAAGTTAGTCATGTCCATTAACATGAATGGGTCTACTCAGAGCAGAACTTAGTTGGATACAGTTGGCAACACACAATGAAGTCAATATCAACAAAACCAAATAACCTTAAACTACACATTATACACAGCTGGAAATAAGGCCAGCACGGGCAGGCTACAAGCGCTCCATCCCATTTAATGAAAAGCCTGGGTGAACAGATCGGTTTTTTAACTAGCTTGGTAAGATCAGCCAAGGTTGGTCAGAGAAGCTCAGGAGTAGTCCAGCTCCTCTATTAAACCTTAAGTTCCCAGTATTTTACTTCTAACTGGGCATAATACAGAGGTGTATGCCCCATCCAGAGACTTCTTGCATGTATAGACACTTCCATATACACTAAGACTTTCCCCATTCTCAAAAATTGGGGTGGTGGACAATCTCTGTTGCCTTATTCATATAGTGGCACATTTGATGTATATGGGTAATACAAACATCATGAAAATTTGAAAGGGCACAAGGTATACCGATTGCTGAGAAGGGTTTTGAAATGTTCTCATGGTTCAGAGTCCCATGACTGGGAATCTACAAAGTCACTTGAAGAAAAAGCAAGGTACTCACATCCTCTTTCTATTCATGACCCTGTAATGCCACCATTATGCTGAGTAGATAGACGATGGTAGCAAACCAGTCATCTAATGGATGCCCATAAAACAGCATCACTTTGATAGTTATGGACAATTTACAGTGGCTTGCCTATGGGTGCCTCAAGACAAAATACATATAAGTGCCATAGATAAATGCTTGGCAGCAATTTATTCTAGCTATTTGTCATCTGTAATTTTAATGAGTGCACTGCCAGTTCTGAAATGGATCTGCAGCCTGTTACAAGGTATTGCTTCACACATGCTGTAGGTTCATGCCGGCAAAAAGAAAAGGAAGGAACCGTGCACCCACACAATGGAACGCAATGACATGGTGCGACATTCCAAACAAGCTATATATAGAGGAAACTAACACATTCAGTTTTGGGAGGAAAACTACCTGCAAATGTGGCATGTGCAACAAAATTCACAGTAGTTAAACTGTATTCTGCCTTTGACCCTTGTGCAGAAGTTCCCAAGCGCCTGACAAACCAGCTTGGCTGTTGGGTGATTTGGAGCTGCTGTACAACACTCGATGCTTGGGAAGTACTGAACACAGGGGCTTGCAAAGCACATTGTGCAGCATTTCCCAAATGGCCAGCAGCCAATTGGTTGTCAGGTGACTAGAAAGCAAAGTGCAAGCTGTGTGCTTGGTGCTTCCCGAGCAGAGCAGTTCTCTAGTGCCCAACAGCCAACTGCAACAAGGAACTCTGACAGATGTCAGTTTGTTTGGCTGCTGTGAAAATAGGATGTTGGACTAGATGGGCCTTGGGACTTAGCCAGCAGGGTGCTTAATTACGATAAGTAGCTTCCGGGAGGAAACCTACAGTCCTCGTTGCATTTATGATGGTAACATTTGTTTGAGGGATTCATGCCCAGCCCTTAGAAATCCCAGAGCAGCTCACACCATTTCAAAACGCAATGATATAATTTGAAAGTACACAAATTAAGACATACAAAAATATACCAACCAACCCCCCCAAAATAAATTTATTTGCCATTGATCAAAATAATGAGATGCCTATAGCATTTACTATAAACCTTCTGCAGAATATTCACTGGGCTATGATGGGTTCACGTGCTAGCACATTTCAAAGCTAAGCAGGGTCCCGTATGGTTTCAAGCTGGATGAGGGGACTGCATGTTGGGATTCCTGCATTACAGGAGGATAGACTTGATGACACTTGGGGTCCCTTCCAACTCTACACTTCCATGATTCTGTTGAGTATACCTCATCCTGTTCTTCCTCTTCAATATCCAACCAGTAGCAAAACCTTCTACACCTTTTTTTCCTTATTCATCTTTAAATTCTTAGCAGCTTTCCAATGGAAGTTGAATAGCCCTTTCAATGGCCTTAGGCCAATTTAATATACGTAATGTTCATACAAGCAATACCTATAAGGCACATCATGCCTAGGAACAGCAACCACATTTCACCAAGCATTGGTCTTTGTGTGGGCAAAACAACACCATCCCCAATCACAAGGGAAATGTCTCAGTAGGGTTGGGGGAAAGAAGAAGAAAAAGAAGAAGAAGAAGAAGAATAGGAGGAGGAGGGGGAGGAGGAGGAGGGGGAGGAGGAGGAGGAGGAGGAGGAGACGACGTTTGGATTTGATATCCTGCTTTATCACTACCCTAAGGAGTCTCAAAACGGCTAACAATCTCCTTTCCCCTCCTCCCCCACAACAAACACTCTGTGAGGTGAGTGAGGCTGAGAGACTTCAGAGAAGAGCGACTAGCCCAAGGTCACCCAACAGCTGCATGTGGAGGAGTGGGGAAGCGAACCCGGTTCACCAGATTACGAGTCTACCGCTCTTAACCACTACACTACACTGGCTCAGATTGCAGAAGATCACAAGATTGCAGAAGATCACTTTTTTGTTGTTTGTTTGGGGGGATGAAACCTCCCTTCCCCATTGACGACCGAGCATGGTGAATGGTCACAGAATGCTGACCATTCTGGGAAACTGGGGAGGAGACAGAATGGCTGAAATCCTGAACAAGGAGCACTCCAGACTAAAACATTTATTTGCAGATCAAGTTTGCTACTAATTTATTCCCGGGTGGTTGGTTTAGTATTGCTTTGCATAGTTTATAGCAGATGAGGGGGCAGATTGGGGTCCAATACTATTCTCAGTTATAATGCGTCTCATTAGAGTCCATCAGCATCAGTACCTCTTGTTGTTGTGGTTGTGGTTGTTGAAAGCATATGAACAAATGGAATAGAGAGTTACTTCTGCATCCCTGCTGTTAACAAACAGCCAAATCTGCAGTAGAGTGTCAATATTATTATGGGAATCAAGTTTGACTTTTGTACATAAGGGATTATCAACTGATGAAAATAGAAGTAGCTGTCAGGTTCCATTAGAAATGTACATGATGCACTTAGCTTCAGCATGCTACAAAAGACTGGTGCAGAGCAGAACTTCTACAGCGTTACATCAGTCTTCCTTGAATAATAAATGAAACTCTATTCTCCAAAGACCTCCGAGATTATAGAAAATTGCATTTACCCCTATTAATACACCATTTTCTGTTTAAAATGTTTAATGTTTGGTACACTCCGTAGATTCCTTGGCTGCCAAGCAGGTATAGCACAAATTTGATGTATAACACAATGACTAAAAAAGTACTCAAACAACTCTCCCAAGAGAATGAAGTTGGTAGGTCTGAGGAATTAAATCTTTGAGAATTCCAGTATGAACTGATCTGATTTACACCTCTCAGATGAAAGACTAATGCATAAGAAGGGCCTGCTGGATCAGCCCAATGGCCCATTTAGTCCAGAATCCTGTTCTCACAGCAACCAACCTGAGGGAAACCAAATTCAAGAGCGCTCTCCCCTCTTGTAGCTTCTAACAACTGGTATTCAAAAGCATTGCTGCTGCTCACCATGTAGCCAAAGAACAGCCATTGTTGCTAGATCGGGTCCTCCCTTAAAGAGGGCACGTATTGCGGTGAGACCTGGACAACCAACTCCCTGTGTTGTGGTTGGGTACATTTGGTCAGCCACAACACCTGATTGGTAGGTCCCTTGAAGCTGGGTACAATCTGGCCAATGGGACGCAGTCTAAACAATTCGAGGGACCTATTTATGCCCATGCACATGACCCAGAGCTTCCTCTTTTGGCGCATGCATTTGGAACACCTGCCCACCTCTCCCTACTTTTAGGGCTTGTTGCGCTTGACCTTGCTTTGCCGTTGTGTGTCGTTTGTCGTTGGGACAGGGGCACAGCATGAATTTTCCCCACTTGGCTGATTGGCTGTTGCCATTTGGGTTTCGCCTGCCATGTAGCAAATCATCACAACTTGTAAGGTTGAGGATAGGCCCTGGTTCAGGTGATAGGGGTGGGGGAACGCTCTCGCCATCCCTATGTGAAGGGTATTCCATTAAAGGAATCCAGGGACTTGATGGTTTGGTCAACCCCTGAGAGGGGGTTGTGCCCGTGCCTGAGTCCAGGGGGACATTTGGGTGTCAGAGTTAGCCTGTTCCCAGCTTTCCGCTTATCCAGGTGTTCACCCTTGGCTGACCTATGCTGGTGCCCTGGGTCAGCACTACCTGCATGGCAGGGAGCTAGTCGAACCAGAGCCTATGCAACCAGTCACTTTCTACAATCAATAAAGTTGTGGCCTAAATTCTGCCAAAAACCAAACCAAAAATTTGAGTCAAGTGAATTTATTTAGGGGGGAGGTATCTGGGATTAAACACGCAATAGCCACTGATGCAGTATTAGACCACTTTAAACACTCATGGCTTCCCCCTAAAGGATCCTGGGAACTTTAATTTGTAATTCCCCTCACAAAGCTTTCCAGAGTTCCACAAGAAGAGGGACGTTGTAGCTCCATGAGGGGAATGGGGGCCTCTTAACAACTCTTAGTACCAGTAACAATCTATAGTTCCCATGATTCTTTGGGGGGAGCCATAACTATTTAAAGTGATATGATACTGCTTTAAATGTATAGTGGAGATCTGGCCTAACTAACATACGGGTCAGAATATAGCCATTTTTGCATTTATTCGCAAAAAGCTTCAGGAACAGTTTAGGGCTATATGCGCAGAAATGGAAAGAAAGAGAAATTGCAACCAAGGAAGAATGGATATTAAAATTAATGGAGTATGCAGAAATGGTAAATCTGACAGCAACAATAAGAGATCAAAGTGATGAACTTTTTATTGAAGAGTGGAGACCCATTTTGGACCATTTGAGAAAACATCACGGTCAAATGGAATCGCAAGCAGAATTCGAAGTATGAGCAGCGGAGACAAAATGATAATAAATGCATAGATAATAAATGCATAGATAATAAATGCATAATAAATGCACATTGGATAAATGTACGATGTATAATGCAGCAGGAATAAGGGTGGGAACAAAAACACCATGGAGGTAAGGTTGGGAAGTAAAAATGTCACCAGGAATTAACATCAAAGTTGAAGTTAATATGTAAAAGCTTTTGAAATGCAATAAAATCTAAATGGAAAAAAAATGGATTGCATTCACAAATGTGCATTTTGAAAGAAAAAAAGATTTGGAAAGTTTGTTTTTAAGAGGCAATGTGTTTAATTTTTTTTAAAAAAAAAAAAAACAACAACCACAAATTTAATCTGATTTTTGATGGGAGGGTTATAATCACAGATTAATGCAGAAAGAGAACAGAACAGACTTTGTGGTGAGCACATTCTGAAGTTGCTCTGACCAGAAGAAAACTGACTTGTCCATCCCTAGAATGAAAGAAGGCAGGATTAAAAAAAGAGATAAAATTAGAATCAGTTGTATGTTAGGCTGACTCAGATGTCTAGAACTGTATAGTGCAAAGGAGCATAAATGGACAAAGGGAATAAGCCTGTACTCACATCAAAGGGGTGTGCAATTAGGTGAGCTGAATCAAGGGTCAATGAACAGGGCTCTGCTACTCACTAAAGTTTTGTAACGCCTTGTTTAATATACTTATTGTACTGTTAAGTCTCCTTGAAAGCTAAGGAGAACTTAACTGATAAAATCGACTGCTTTAATTAAAAGCACTGGAGGTTGAGCGGGTAACAAATCTCTAAAAAAAACCAGGAAGCTGAAAAGCTTTGAAAATGGCAATTCGTTTTAAAGCCCTGCGACGGGTTTCCAATTAACAGTCTTTAAAAAATGTACCTTACAGATTCCTAACTAGAAAAAAGGCCTGAAAATGGCACGGCAATGAGAATCCAACAATGACTGTGTGCAAACCTTGCACACTCAGTCGCTTTTCAGCGGTGATTCGAAAAGCCTGTGCGCGTTTTTTCAATTAGGTTAGGAAATAAGTACATCAAAGCAACGTCCCTCAAGTATGCTGGGCAGGCAAATCCCCATCTGCTTAACACAGAAAGCATTTTATCTCCCTCCTGCTCAGGAGTTTGGTCCATCACCAAATTGATAACCATTAATGAGATTGCTACCATCCTTTGTAGAGACAAACGGCAGACAGAGCTGTTGGGCCCGGGGTACAGCTGCAGAACGCAGTGGGCCGATGTTCCCAGCTGAGCTGCACAATCTTCGCCAACAGCCGGCAACCACCAAATTGAGTGTGATTAATGAAGGATTCGCCAAATAAATGGCCTAATTAAATAACAGTGACTAATTAGTAATTAGCACACGATTTAGGCAGATAAAAGCATTTAGACACATCAGATGTAAATCTTGCCATTAAAAGAGGCACATTTTATGTTTACAGTGGTACCTCAGATTACAGACGCTTCAGGTTACAGACTCCGATAACCCAGAAATAGTACCTCAGGTTAAGAACTTTGCTTCAAGATGAGAACAGAAATCATGCAGCAGCGGCATGACGGCAGCAGGAGGCCCCATTAGCTAAAGCGGTGCTTCAGGTTAAGAATAGTTTCAGGTTAAGAACGGAGCTCCGGAATGAATTAAGTACTTAACCCGAGTACTGTATTGTAGATGGGTCCTCTCCCCAAACCCCCATTTCTATTTGTATGGCTTTCTTCCATGATACAGCAAGCCAAACACTTCTTGGGGATTACAAACTTTTACCTAACTAGCAGGAAAATGATGGAGAATGCATGGGGCATTTTTTGACATTTTGATTAGGGGCTAGGGGTGACACTCAGTGATGCCCGCCCCCTTTTGCAGTGGAAGTCCACTTGCACAGTGGGATTTTGGGTTTCCCCTCTCCTGCCTTCAGTTCTCTGTGTGCCCCTAAAATCTGTCTCCCAAGTCTCCAAAACAGATGGGGGGGGGGCATGCAGGGAGCTGCAGGAAGGAAATGGAAGCCCTGCTGCACGACCAGAAAACCACTCTCTCTGTGTTGGATCTCACCCCATATATTTCACATATGTTTACATAATATATGACAGGGGTTGCCAACATGATATCCATAGGTATAACAGGACCCTTGAGGGCTTCTGTGGGCACCCAGGAAGTCTTTCATTTACCTCCCCCACCCATTCTCCCCTTGGTCACGGGGTGGCAAGTGTGGCTATCATTTTCTCCCTTGAAAAGAGCAAAGACTTGAAGGAGGAACTTGACGTTCTTTCCCACTTCCTCTTTCAGATAGATTGGGAAAGTGAATCAGCTGGAAGGTTTACATACTCCACAATGAGATTATTTCATTCTTAACTGTTCACGTACAATTATTTAAAACCCTTTTAACACCTTGTTTACTTTCAAGGGAACCAGAGAGACTCTCAAAAGCCATGGAAGAACCATCACCCAACCCCTAACTGTTGACAGCTCATCTATATTTTTCAGAAATCATCTCTTTACAAAATGCATAAATGTCTACAAGTCATGAGGCACTGGGATAGAAATCTGAAAAATGTTTAGATTTCACACCCTTTGGTTGTCCTGAGAAACTGCCTTCAACTTTTTGGCAGATGCAATCAAGAAATCCCATCTGTTTCCCACACTTAACATTTCCAAAACGCCTGCTCAAACCATATGGGTGCCGTTGTTTCTGATCAATTATTTATTATATATGGAAAAATAATTAGACGAATATGATTAATGGATGGGAGCATTGAGCACTTGCAGATGGCAGAACTAAATATTCATTTGTTGCAGAGGCTTCTTTGGGTAAGTAGAAAAATAGTGTTCCATGTATGATTTTTGAATCTCCTTTTCAGAGAGAGAGAGAAGGCAAGTTAAATTTTTGGTTCAAACTTAACAAATACAATTTCACACTAGGGCTGATTCCAACTTGCTGAAAAATTCTGGCCACAATGGGAGTGTTAAATAAGAGTCTCCAAAATGCTTAGCCACAGTGCCCTCTAGCAGTCTCCCCCCTGATTTCAGAATATTCATTGCAAGTTCTAATGTAAATTCTTTTATGGAAATCGAGCTGTGAAGCGACCAAAAGAACACAGAAAAAAAAAATTATTTATCCTATAGTAATGCAGACATTCCCAATAGCCTCTGTGTATGTGTCATATAAAGTCAACCCAATATTTCTTCCCAAGAGCTCCTTCTTTTTGTAGTTCCCAATACAGAGCCAACAGAAGGCAATCTAAGAATAGAAAGATAAGCAGATTTATATGGAGATGCCTGACCAATAGGGAGGGGTGAACCTGTCAATTCTGGCTTTTCCCAGTTCTTCATTTTTCCAGTCTTGCTTCTTCACATTTTCACATTAGTTTCCACACACACACACACACGGTCCTCATAAAAATTCACCAGCAATTTAGTGTGAGTTGCATGTAATTTACCTAAATACAATGCATTTTTGTAAGTCATTTTCACCAATATATATATATATACTTGTCTTCATGCTTTAACCCAAACAGATGTCTCTTTGGGGTTGTCCACATTACTTGGCTGGAGAACTGCACTGCAAATCTTGATGGATGGCTGTAATTTGGTTCTCAGATTGTTTCAGAAAGTGCAATTTTAGGTAGATTCGCCTTTAAATGTGAACTGAATCAAATTTATCGAACTTGAATTCACACTTTTGACTTGATTATTAGTTTCCTTTTGCTTTTTCTAACCAGCAACAGAAATACACGCCTAAACTGGCTTGCTGGGTTTTACATATCTTTAGGCACCAAGAAAGAACCTTCCACTTCTCCCAGGCCTTTGGCTAATTAAATAGGACTGCTATATGTCCAGGTTTTCCCAGACACGTCCCCGAATCGCTCAGGAAAATGGCATCGTGGCGGATTTGTGCTGAATCGGCAAAATGTCCAGGAAAACCCCGATGTATGGCAAGTTGGGCTGTTTTTATTTTTAAAAAAATCAAAAGAGAAATCTAAGAAAAGAAACGCCCCCAAATGAATGTTTTTTGGGGAGATGTTTTTCACCAACCCCCCCCCCAACTCTGTCCAGATTTTTACTTTTGGGAATACGGCAACCCTAAATTAAACCATCTACAGCCTTTTTAAACTTGGCCTGGGGAGTATTGCTTTTGTGTATTTTTGTGGTTTTATATTGTGAACTGCCCTGTGACCCTTGCATGATGGTATAGAAGTTTAATAAATAAATAAATAAATAAATAAATAAATAAATAAATAAAAATGCATTCTAATTGCATAGGAGATCAGTGACTGAATTGGGCTCTCATCAGAAGCAAATCAGACTCATCTCATTGGGACACACTTTTGAGTGACTGTGATACCCCCTATGCTTGAATCCTGCTTGCAAGTTTCCCACAGACATCTCAGTGGTCTCTAGAGGGGCTACTGGGCTGGGCTCGACAGGTCTGATGCAACAAAATTTTCTTATGTTCTCCTGACTCATGACACCTGAAGAGGGCTCATTTATTTTTGCCATCTTTCCTGGATTTGCTAGCCCTTCTAGAAACCTAATAGGATTGCTGAAGGTGCAGGATAAAAACTATACAAGCAAATGCAGATAAATAAGGGCATTTAACTGTTCAACGACAAAAGCCAAAATATCCCACTGGGCATGCCCAGACCCTTGGGCCCACCTAAAAGAGCTCTTTGGATCCCAGCCAAAGCATTTAGGAAGTAAGTGCATGGATAATAAGAATTAATGACTACAAGATTAAATGTAAGCGAGTGCCTAATTAAGCTCAACTCACTGATGTCGGTGGAACTAATGGCCTGATCCTAAGAGCAGCTGTGTGGCAAATTAATGGGACCAGCAAGTTAAATGGCTGAGGGTGCTATAGAGTGGCGGCTATGGCAGGACGACACTAGCATGCACAGGTTTTGTGGTGCCAGGGTTGCAACGTTGCAGCTACCACTGCTCCACCTTGCCCTGTGCGTTGGAACTGTGCTGAATAAAGTTCTTGTTGACACCGAGCTGGCTATGCAGAAAGGACAAAGACTTTAAGGAAGCCACATACATTGTGCCTTGACTGCCTTTAGGGTGCTAATTTTCAGAAGGGAAAAATTGTATAAACACAAAAGATGTAACCGGCTGTACTTTTGAATAAACAAAGTATACTATTCATTGTATCAAATTTCAACAGAAGTCTCATAAAGTTCAATGAAAAAAGCAGAAGACCCAGTGGATCAGTTATTCTCTAGTAAGTTCATGCATAAGTTTCATACATCTATAAGTATCTATTCCACCTGTCTGTTCATAGAGTCCAATAATCCACACGAAGGGTTGTTACAGTTCCACAGAATCCTTTCAAATAATCTAATACAAGGATTTCCGGAATATTAGCCTTGTTTCGCCATCCTAGGCTTCATCAGTAGAACAGGCTCATATGTAATATTACAGGATAGTGGATCTTATAGCATAGTAGTGGTTGCAACAGACAGGTGGAATAGATACTTATACATGTATGGACCTTATGCATAAACTGATCCACTGGGTCTTCTGCTTTTTCATTAAACTTTATGAGACTTCTGTTGAAATCTACAATTTGATACAATGAATAGTATACTTTATTTATTCAAAAGTACAGCCGGTTACGTCTTGTGTGTTTATTGAGTATGTTTCCATAGGTTTGTTGCTGTTGTTTTGGGAAAAATTGTATGGCAGAACACCTTTCCACTAAGCATGGTATAGGGCAGGGTTTCCCAGACTTGGGGTTCTCCAGCTGGTTTTGGACTACAGTTCCCATCATCCCTGACCACTGGTCCTGCTAGCTAGGGACAATGGAAGTTGTGGTTCAAAAATTGCTGGAGATCCAAGTTTGGAAAACCCTGACATAGGGGAAGGACCATTGTTCGGTGGTAGTGCTTCTGAGTCATATGCAGAAGGTTCAGCAGCTGCATTAGCCCTGACGTAGGGGTTGCCCACATGGTATCCTCCAGATGTTGTTAGACTACAACTCCCATTTGACCCAGCAGACATGGCCAATGGTCAAGGTTAATGGGAATTGTAGTCCATTAATATCTCTGAATTAAAGAGAGATGGAAGCTGCAACAACGTCCCCCTCTCTTTCTAATTGAGCCCTTTGCTGAAGAGGTTTCTTTTGGAAGCATCTGGAAAATCAGCAAATGGCTACACAAATGAGTTCTTATGTCACACACACACACACACACACACACACACACACACAGCCCAGTATTCATCGTCTGGTTCACTTTTTGCCAGCTCTGTGCAGTGCAAACTATGCTTCGGTGCAATGCGCCTTCTTGACCAAAAATGGAATACCTTAATTCCGTGCATAAAAAAAATGAAACAGATCAGACATGCATTTCTGACACAGTAAATCTCTTCATAAAAGGACTGTCATGGAAAGGAAGCTTAATACGACAAGCTTGTGTCACGTCTAATCGCAGGACTTTGCCTCCCCTGTTACCTCAGCACAAGCCACTTTCGGATCACAGCAACTGTGGCTAGCTCAAGACAACTTGTTTATTGAACATTTCATTCTGATTTGGTTGTGGCAAGGTTTTACAACCCTTACCCCACACTTCCCAGTGCATGGTCCCATCGCTTTTCTAGTTAGAAAAACTCCAAGAGGGTGGTGGAGTTGGTTGTGCAGGAGTGCTAACTGTGAAAACAAGATGTCGGACTCAGTGGGCCATTGGCTTGATATAGCAGGGCGATTCCTATGTCTGGTGCGTATTTTCCCCTTCAGGGAACATTTATGCTCCTTGTGTCATTTAGCAACAAGGGGGGAGGCTGGGTGGGGTTGCCACAAGGAAAGGGAAAAGGGCAGAAAATGAGGCCCAGAGAGTACAGTCATACCTCATGTTACGCTTGCTTCATGTTACATTTTTTCAGGTTGTGTCCAGCGGTGACCCGGAAGTACCAGAAAGGGTTACTTCCGGGTTTTGCCGCTCGCACAAAATGACATCACGCGCATGCGCAGAAGCGGTGAATCGCAACCCGCGCATGCACAGACGTGCCGCTGCGGATTGCGTTCCTTTCATGTTGCGAATGGGCCACCGGAATGGATCCCGTTCGCAACCAGAGGTACCACGGTAATCGTGGTGACACAATTTTGAGCAGGGGTGCTCAGCTACATGAGCAGCCCTGGGGCAAATGCTTACAAGACACCGGCATGTGACCCATCAAACTGAACTCCTGACTGCCAGTCATGTATTGTGGGTGTATCAGATGCTTGACAGCTTCCCACTGTGGCAGGCAGCAAGAAAAAAGAAGGGAGCTCTTCCCACCTCTGAACAGATCTTACATAATTTGACTTGGCAAGCCACAAGTTGTGCAGCCTAGCCATATCACCAGACATCTCTAAAATGGCGATGCGGATGCAGACCCGAAACCCTACTCCATCTATTTCACAACAAATTTAAGAGCAGCTTCTCCATTACTGTGGATAATTAGGTACCAATGCATCATGAGCAATTTTACTGCTAAAACCCTCACTGGAGTCCACCACCACTTATCAATCAATATAGCACTTATTCAGGCTGCTAAAAACTTTCCAACAGCTGCCAATTTTGTTCTAATTTATTCCCATTTAAGCAGCACAAAGGAAGTAAAAGCAGCATTACAATGATTTACCCAATGCCATTGTTCCTCCCTCCCTCTCTCCCTTCCTTCCTCTAGTCTGATAAAAATATTTTCAAATGGACCACATAATTCTCCTCCCCCCCCTCTCACTAGGTTACTTCAATTTTAATAGGTTCCAATACTGTAATTTTCATTTTTGCTTCCACTTGCAGCAATGGGGCAGAGGCTATAGCAGCAATCAGCTAGAACAATGGTCAAGGTGACATTTGCTAGTTCCCAAGAGTTTTGACGGCAGCTCCTGCTTCCTATTCATTTGCCCCATCTATTTCTATAACCTCCTTTTTTTTGTCTGTCATGGATAAAGCATCTGTTCTGAAACATGAGCAAAGAATCCCTGCAACATTTTTATACCTAACGAGTATCGAGCATTAGGAACATGTATTAAAATTTGAACACATGTGCACAACATGTGTGTGCATGTATGTATGCGTGTATGGGGGGGGAGCTGTCACAAATATACCTGGATAGTGTGAATTTGCCACTTCAGAATATCTATCTGACAGCCTTTTGTCTGTCCAGCCAGTGGCTCTGCTAATTAGGCGCCATTTTGAAATCTGCAGCATGGCCCAGCTTGTTGTCACATGCAGCCAGGCCTGGGAGCAGGAGGGAAAGAATAGTTCTCTAGGTGCCTCTGTCACAAAGACCCAGAACTGTACATTAAGATAAACCTTTTGCATATGAGTTGCTCCTAAGGGCACAAGACATTTAGAAGCCATCACCAAAATCAAATGTATCCAAACCCAGTCTGTTCCCTTCCCCCTTCTCTCAGCTTTCCAGAGACACGTCTCCCAACTTTCAAGACATGGCTAGCTTGTTCTTCACAAGTGTTTTGACATATTCTATACCCATTGCTTTATTGACTGCATTTCACCCTTCTTCTAAGGAGCACAGGATGGCATATCTTAACACTACTCACTGCATTTTAACATATATGGTTTTTTCACATTATTGTAATTCTGTAGATATAATAATAATAATAATAATAATAATAATAATAATAATAATTTATTTATACTCTGCCCACCTGACTGGGTATCCCCAGTCACTCTGGGCAGCTTCCAACAGAATATTAAAATACAATAACCTATTAAACATTAAAAGCTTCCCTGAACAGGGCTGCCTTCAGATATCTTCTAAAATTCTGATAGTTGTTTTTCTCTTTGACATCTGGTGGGAGGGTGTCCCACATGGTGGGTGCCACTACTGAGAAGGCCCTCTGCCTGATTCCCTGTAACCTGGCTTCTTGCAGAGAGGGAACCGCCAGAAGGCCCTCGGCACTGGACCTCAGTGTCCAGGCAGAACGATGGGGGTGGAGACGCTCCTTCGGGTAGTTTAACTAGTTTTTAACTGTAGCTTTGTGTGTATGTAAGCTATGTGTGTTTTATGTGCATTTGTTTTAATTTATGTGAGCTGCCTTGAGTTACCAGTTCTGGGGAAGAAGTGGGATAGATAGATAGATAGATAGATAGATAGATAGATAGACAGAGATAGATAGATAGATAGATAGATAGATAGATAGATAGATAGACAGACAGACAGACAGACAGACATATATAAATAAATGTCAAAGCCCAGTTAAATCAAATCACTGGACTCAGAGTTAACTAGTATGTGCAGATCCACATCAGTAAAATGGGGTAAAATCCCCATGGACAAGGATAGTCTGGCGATGGTGATTCATGCATTTCTAACCTCAAGACTTGATTACTGCAATGTACACCACATTGGGGATACCCTTGTGTCTGGTCTGGAAGCTCCAGCTGGGACAAAATACTGTGGCCAGACAGCTGATGGGGACAGACTACCAACACCGCATAACTTTGATGCTTAAAAATTGTCCCTAAATTCTTGAGCCAGATTCAAGATCATTCATTAATCTGCAAGGCCTTACCAACATGGGTCCAAGATATATTGAGGCCCAATCACTGAGATCTGCTGATCGTTGCCCATGGTTCAGATGCACAGTTTGTAACCTGTTGGTCTCCCTTCCAGCTGAGATTAGACAGGCATCTTCTTGCTGAACTTCAAGTACATGAGGAGACTTGCACTAAGACTTGTTCCAGTAGACATTTACAGGAAGTGGTCAGTTTTATGATAACTTTTGATGGTTCTATTGCCTCATTTTCTGCAGCCTGTTTTTATGTACACTGCTTAGAAACGCGAGTCATTAATCGGTGTCTAAATGTCGTAAGTAAAACAAGCAAATCAATAAAAATGAGGAGATTTAAATGTTCATAATATCCCAGTTAATCTTGGCTGAAACCTCCTGCTACAATTTTAAAATAGGAACAATAATTTCAACCTTGAATATCCAATTTTAGCATAGTCATATTATGAAAGCTTCACATTATTTCTCTTTCAGCAATCTTGATTATCATATTATTTTTGAGGGGGGACCTCAAGGTTGCAAGGGATTTTTGTAGTTAATTAAAAATCTTATTGATTTTTTTTAATGCGTATATACAATTAAATTTGCCTGCTCTTATCTTGATTGCTGCATAGAACAATGGCTAAAGCAGCAGGAGTAGGTGGCATCATCTACTGGCTTCAGCTGGGCTCTGACATGCGAGGGAATCCATTTCTCTGGTCTCTCTCTGCACAAAGGAAACCTTGACTGAATGAGAGTGTAAACGCATTCAGGGAGCTGCAGTGTATCATCTATAGGCTCTCGAGTTTGAGAAACTGTAAATTTCCTCAGGAAAAGGGAAAAAATCACCCATGGGGAATGTTGTATTATTGCTTTCATAAAAAGGAGCAAAACCTTGAAAATGCTGTCCATACAATCCAAGTACATTCCAAAAGAAACATGAGGTGTTGCCATGGTAACCCCAGGCAACACCTTGATGTAAATCTGAGGCAGAAGACTATGAAGTGGCCTGGACACCCCATTTTCTTTTACTGGTATTGGTGAGTGTGGATTCCCTGTTCCTCCTCTAGAGCAATGTTTTCCAGTTGGCAGTCCGAAGACCCCAGGTGGTCCATGGCACCATTCACATAAAAAAATATTACCACAGAGATATCAAAATTTTCAAAAGTAGGGGTCTGTGGCTTGGCTTTTGAAAAACAAGGGGTCTGTAATCGTTAGCTAACTGGGTACTACTGCTCTAGAGTCATAATTTCCTTAATGGTTTGCTCCTTTCTGCATAACCCCAGAAGGAAGGGGGGAGAAACCAAAACAGAGCCTTGGGGCATCTTAAAAGATGTGCCCAATGTTACTCCAACTTAAAGCAGACCCAGTGAAGTCAATAAACATGCCTAACTAAGGTCCACTAATTTCAGTGGGTTTTGTTCTGGGGAGGGAGCACTTGGTTAGTGACCCCCCCTAACAAAGTTATCATGGCATATAAGCTTTAACAGGCTTTTATCAAATACACACACAAGAGAGGGGGGAGGGGTAGAAAGAGTAGAAGAAATATTTGAGGTGTGTGTTCTTTTAATAAAGAGAGCCCAAAACATGAAGCAGCACAGGAGGCAAACAGAGATGCATCACATTACAATTTCCGAGTGCAAATTTCCGATCCGATCCGACGGATGATGATCCAAGCAGGCTGGCAACCAGTAGCTGCTGGTAATGAACCGACAACGTGGCAAGATCAATAGTATAAATAAACTTCCTCCTGGCAAATATGTTAATGCGTTCTAAATGTGCTAATGGATTCCAGTTGGATGACTTTACTCTTTGAAACTTTTCATTGTTAGCTAAGGTCTGCTACAGAGCATCCTATGAGATTGATATATCCCCCACCCCACGATTTCTGGGTGGCTAAAAAAGCAGACACATCACCTTGCCAACAAAGGTCCATATAGTTAAAGCTATGGTTTTCCCAGTAGTGATGTATGGAAGTGAGAGCTGGACCATAAAGAAGGCTGATCGCTGAAGAATTGATGCTTTTGAATTATGGTGCTGGAGGAAACTCTAAAGAGTCCCATGGACTGCAAGAAGATCGAACGTATAAGAAAATTGGTTTTCAAGTGGAAAAATCAAAATTGGAAACAGAATTGTTAGATCCTAAAACTAAGAATTTATCAAGAATGTATAACTTGCTGTTGAAATGGAATACACAAAATGAAACGGTTAAATCTGTTATGATTAAATGGGCACAAGATTTTGGACATAACATTATGATGGCTGACTGGGAAAAGTTATGGACCACAGGTATTAAGTTTACAGCTTGTAAAGCCTTAAGAGAGAATATAATGAAAATGATTTACAGGTAGTACCTAACCCCAGTCAAGCTGGCAAAAATTTATCATTTGCCCAATAACAAATGTTGGAAATGTAAAGAGATTGAGGGCACATTCTTTCACCTTTGGTGGACATGCCCTAGGATTAAGGTCTTCTGGGAGACAATTTATAATGAAATGAAAAGGGTATTTAAATATACCTTCCAGAAGAAACCAGAGGCCTTTCTCCTGGGCATGGTCGGCCAATTGGTGCGAAGGGAGGATAGAACTTTTTTTATGTACGCCACAACAGCAGCAAGAATACTCATCGCAAAGTATTGGAAGACACAAGAATTACCCACCTGAGAATGGCAGACGAAAGTGATGGACTATATGGAATTGGCTGAGATGACTGGCAGAATCCGGGACCAAGGAGAAGAGTCGGTGGAAGAAGATTGGAAAAAATTTAAAGTATATCTTCAAAAATATTGTAAAATTAAGGACTGTTAGAAAGATGTTGGAAAAAGAAAATTAGGTGGTTTTGGTAGAAATGATATAAAGGATTAAGTAAAAATGAGTTGATGAAATTGATGAAAGAGAGGACGTTAACTATAATATATTAAATTAAATTACTTAAATGAAAATAAGGTTGGAAGGATTTGCTGAAAAAACGATTTGAACTAGAATACAAAATTGGGAGGTGTGAGGAGGTCATGGAAATAAGTAAAGGAAGAAAGTTATGTAAAGGTTTAATCTGTTCTTTTTCTTTTTTAAGCGAATGTATTTTTATTTTTTATTTTTTTTCCTCTGTTGTTGTTGTATTCTTTTTTTGTATTTTGTATTGTTTTCTTTTTTCTCTTTGTAACTCTTAAACTCTGAATAAATATTATTTTAAAAAAAAATGCAAGAAGATCGAACGTATCCATTCTTAAGGAAATCAGCCCTGAGTGCTCACTGGAAGGACAGATCGTGAAGCTGAGGCTCCAATACTTTGGCCACCTCATGAGAAGAGAAGACTCCCTGGAAAAGACCCTGATGTTGGGAAAGATTGAGGGCACAAGCAGAAGGGAACCCCAGAGGATGAGATGGTTGGACAGTGTTCTCGAAGCTACCAGCATGAGTTTGACCAAACTGCAGGAGGCAGTGGAAAACAGGAGTGCCTGGCGTGCTCTGGTCCATGGGGTCACGAAGAATCGGACACGACTAAATGACTAAACAACAACAACAAACAGCTTATTGCTCAAAGTGAGCTTAGAGGGGGTGAGATGCCCCCTCTTCTTTTTGTTGGTTTCTGCTCTCTTCACTGTGCAGCGAAGTGCTTGTCACGAGACAGGTGTTTACATTCCACAGTCTGTGCTGTTGGGTTTTCTCACGGGAAAGGAGACTGGATGTGACGTACACTGGTTTCCTGTTTTTCACTGTTCTCACAGTGTTCTCTCCGTGCTTTAGAGGAGAGAGGATGCTTTCTCTGCTCCGGCAGAGGCAAGATGTTTTTCTGTAATCTACCAGCTTTGAAGTGTAAATAAAGTAATATAGAGTATGTGGCACGTACTCCTCATCATTCCGCTGTGCTTGGGACACTGCAAATTCAACACTTTTCTGGCAGACATGATGAAATCTGGCCCAACCCTACCACATAGAGGCAATTAGTGATACTTTTTTAGAAGAAAAAGAAGAAAAGCAATGACTCAGAACCATAACTGAATTAACAAGCCACGTTACCAGCCTGCCTTGAATAATTCTTCAAGCGTAACTCCATTCTAATTAAATTCTTTTTAAAAAAATAAAGATAAAAAATATAGAAAACCACAAATATCATTATAATTTGGGGGAAGTTCTGTATAGGCTCTTATTACTGGATTTCTGACTCTTCACAGTACATGCTGCTATGGATGGTAAGCAACACTGATCACTATTCACAGCTTTCTAAAGGTTGAATCTTTTTGAAGTCCCAAAATATACCTCCTCTCTTCTGATTTTTAAAGCCTTTTGCTGCCCTCTTGTGGTTCTTCCCAGAAATATGCTGGTGAATGATAACACACCCATATGATGTGGGAAAGGAAAGGAACAGCGCTGATTTTAGAAGGCAGTTTGGCTTTCATTCCAGTGTTTTGCAAGGCAGAAAGGTTTTGGATTCCTTGCCCTGTTTTAGATGATGGTGCCTTAACTGCTAACACATACTTCTGTGGCAGTGTACAATGTCTCCTGAAATATAATTATCTGATATCAATACATTTTGTCCTGATTCCTCAAAACACATTGAGATGGTGTAGATCAGGGGTACCCAAACTCTTGGCATATTTGGGGGGGGGGATCCTTGTTGTATACACTACAAAATGTGCATTTCACAGAACATTGGGAATTCTCAGAATTATCCTCCCTCTAAACAAACAACAGGCTACACCACTCCACCACACCACAGAAAAAGGAGGGAAAAAAAAACAACAGGCAATGCTTCCCAAGCAGAGAAGCAAAGAGTTTTGTAAAACTCTGGGTTTTTAAAAATTAAAATCCAGAAGGGGCAAGGGGTATTGGTGAGCATCAAAGGGTATGTGACCATAGGGACCATCTTGTGAATCCCACACAATAATTTTTATTTTATTTTATTATTTATTATTTGTTTGTTTGTTTGTTTGTTTGTTTTCTGCCCATCTGGCTGGGTTTCCCCAGCCACTCTGGGCGGCTCCCAACTGAAGACTGAAAACACAATAAAACATCAAACATTAAAATCTTCCCTAAACAGGGCTGTCTTCAGATGTCTTCTAAAAGTCAGAGAGTTGTTTATTTCCTTGACATCTGATGGGAGGGTGTTCCACTACCGAGAAGGCCCTTTGCCTGGTTCCCTGTAACCTCACTTCTCACAGGGAGGGAACCGCTAGAAGACCCTCGGAGCTGGAGCTCAGTGTCCAGGCTGAAAGATGGGGACAGAGGCAGTTAGGCAGCCCCCTATTGTGGCAGACAGTGAGAAGGCCAAGACCTGCTAAGATTCAGCCAGGGTGATGTGTCCTCAGAGAGAGTCTGTTGAGATGCTAACATATAACCAGGGGAATAGTGTGGGGAGAACTAGTGGGCACATGGTTTTGAGGGTGCACGACCCCATCGGGATCTCCACCCTGCCTGCCTGCTGCTGGGGGTCTCTGGGCTCCAAAACACGGCCTTGCCACTGCAACCCTGGCCCCCTCACCAAAGCCAGATGGGCTCCCCCCCTGCACAGGTATGCAGCACAGTGTGGCCCGTGAACCCTCTGTGCCCCATGCACACCCATCAGCAAGGGTTCGGCTGGTATGGCAGGTTTTGTGCACTCTTCACACCCAGCCCCTGGTCCCTCCTGTGCGCCGCTGCATATAATGGCTTCTCTAGTATTTTGAATCCTCAAAAAAATGTGTGTTTCTTTTCATTGTTTTATAAAGAACCATGTTTGGTTTGGTTTGTTGGCTGGTTTGTGTGTTTTTGAGGGGGAAAAGCTCCCCCATTCAGCAGCAGGGATGCTTTAAATATCATCCCCCTTCAGAAAAGAGCACTTTAAAAAGAAAAAAGGCAAACGGAAATACAGCTTCCCCAAAAGCAGGACACACCATGCAGTGGCGTAGCGTGGGTTGTCAGCACCCGGGGCAAAGCAAGTAATTTGCACCCCCTGCAGTGAGAGAGAGTGAGTGAGCCAGGTAGGGGCAGAGAGCTGCGAGTGCGAGCGCACCCCCCCCCCAGATGTTGCGCCTGGTGTGGCCGCCCCCCCCCCTGCACCATGCTATGCCACTGACACCATGTTTGACCAGAAGTATCCTCAACAAAATTCATGCCGTTCACTACCAGGTCCTTGACACATTCCGTTTACTCCTTCCCCCACTGCTCCCCATTTTATTGTCCCAGCTAGTAAGCAAAAACAAGGGAATGTAACAAGTTCCATACATGACTGGTGGGCTCATGGAATAAAATAGGTCACCTGCACAGAGGCACTGCTGTGTTTGAGGTGACCCCAAGTGAGATGTCTTCTGGGGCTGCACTGTGTAGCCCTTTACTGCCCTGGTGTCCCCCAATTGCAGGGTCTGGGAGGGTTGTGATGCAGGTTATGTGTGTGTTTGTGAAACATAGAAATTGGGAGAAAATGTGGAGAAGGAGCGGGGGAATGCAGGTGGGTGCCACCCCCTAATAAAATTTAAAAGACATGATAGCCTGAAATCAGCAGGCCCATGTCCTTCACTTCTTTTCTAGCCATATGCCAGAAACTGATGAGCATTAAAACAACAACAACAACAACCACATACACACCTCCAGGAACTCAAGCTGTATTCACCACTCAAGTTACAATTTTCAGTTATGAAAAGATTTGTGCCATATTCAAGGATAGGAATGAATCTGATTCACTCCGCAATGCAGACCTGTCACACTCAGTATGTTTTCTGGACTGCAGCTCTCATAATTCCTAACTATTGGTCATGCTGGCTGGGACTGATGGGAGTTGGAGTCCCAGAACATTTGGAGGACCATAGGCTTTCTGTTAGTTATGCAATGACCAATCTGTTACGGCACCCAAAAGAGCTAATTAAGAGGATATGGTTTAGGGAAACACAGCTTACCTCATGTAACCTGCCATAAGGAGACACAGATTGTATATGTGAGAAAAAATAAAGAGGAAGAGGATGGTGCTGAAGAACATTGTCATCCAAGAGCCGTGGTCCTCTCGGAACATTTTCAATCGGAGTAATTGGCCTGCAATGAGAAGATGGTTAGAAACGTGTTAAAACAAATGTTCGCCCAACAGGTTTTCCACTGCTCTAATACGAGAGGGAGAAAACACAGGTGGCAGGTCTATATTTGCTTAGGAGGTTCAATGATTGAATCAAACTCCAATAAACATGCAAATGCGCAGGTTTGGCGAAGAATATGGTCGGCGGCTCCATTGTAAGGCATCTGTTTACACGGTAAACAGAGATACCCCTTCCCGGCGGTTGTGACATGGCTTGGAAAACTCGTGTCACATTCATGCATACATTTGACTGCAAAACGTTTTTGGAATGGTGCAGTTTTTGTTGATTCTGTGTGAAGGAAAGAATTGGCTTGTGGCTCCCACAGAACGAGACACGCAGAACGTTGGCTCCAAAGCTCCTGCTGTGGCCTGGCACACACTCTTTCCCACATCATAGCATTTTCTTGTTGGGCCTGTTTAGGTATTATACTAGGAAGAACAAGTGGGTGTGGGGGGTGTTCCTCAAGCTAGTATACAAGTGCTCATGGGTATTTCAGTAAATGTGCAAGTTTACTGGATATGGCCTGGGGTTGGGAGCTGAAAGTGGCCCTTCCACGTCTCTCCTCAGGGCACAAGCCCTCCCTAGTCACACCTGCTTCTGGCCCTACTTTGAGTGTTTTCGCTTGGCTGGGGTGTGTCCTTCAATTCTGCCATCCCACCCATGACTAGGGCTGGGCAATACAGTATCTGGTTTTCAGCATCATTATATATCACCAGCTAAACAAAAACCTGCATCTAACGCTTAGATTTGGGACGTGGGTGGTGCTGTGGGTTAAACCACAGAGCCTAGGTCGGCGGTTTGAATCCCCGCGACAGGGTGAGCTCCCATTGCTCGGTCCCTGCTCCTGCCAACCTAGCAGTTCAAAAGCACATCAAAGTGCAAGTAGATAAATAGGTACCGCTCCAGCAGGAAGGTAAACAGTGTTTCTGTGCACTGCTCTGGTTCGCCAGAAGCGGCTTAGTCATGCTGGCCACATGACCCAGAAGCTGTACGTTGGCTCCCTTGGCCAATAAAGTGAGATGAGCACCACAACCCCAGAGTCGGTCACAACTGGACCTAATGGTCAGAGGTCCCTTTACCTTTACCTTTTTAACACTTAGATTAGTGTTGTATAACATTCAGGAATCCTCTGTGCGTGTTGCAGAAACCTGATTGCTATCTCCATCCTGAGTAAGTGTAAGGAAGGCTACCTTACATTCGCCTGAATGCCACTCCCTGCTAACAACCAACTGATTAATAAACTTGGGTTGTATTGTCTGATACCAGGGGCAGTGCAAAATAACATGTGTGATGGATTCTATTTGTCTCTGTCCACAAGGGCATAGTCTCTCTACGAGTAATATTTCCTGGACTCTCCTCTGTTGTGTTGCTCAGAGTAGCACATTCAGTCTCGCTAGCATGTAGGCCCTGGGCTGATTCAAGTTGGTCGAATGGGAGAGATAAGATGCCATTGGCTGCCCACCTTGCCCCACCCCCAGACTTGCAACAGGGCAATCTCATCTGTACCTATTCAGAGGTAAGCCACAATGAATGATATGGTGCTTACTCCTGTGCGAGCAAGTTTAGAACTGCAACCCAAGAGAACTACTTCAACTCAGTTTGAACTGGCTTTAAGAGTCCTGTTAGCGGAGAATGTATTTCATGGGAAACGCAACAAAAGAATGTTTATTGTGGCAACTCAGCCATACAGAAGAGTAATTAGACCTGCTGACAGCATTCAGCTTGGTGGTATGCTAACAATAAAGTCATTAATCTCCATCCTAACTGGATATCTACAGCATATTTTATTCTCTGTGAAAAAGCTAAAGGCTTCTTTTACTGAGTTAGAGCTATGGTTATCCTGTATTCCCATCTTAACAATTTCTCCCCCAGCCCAGTTTTGAGGTAAATTCTAGCCCTTTTGGTTTCAGATATGGCCATGGTAGAAGTCTCTTCCTGCAATGTGATTACCCTGCTTAGAGAGCAGCGTTAACCAAAAAAAGGGGGGGAAGTAGGCTGAGTGCTAACATTATTTAACGCTGAAAAGTTAACATACCACTTCTTCCTAATGAGGCAATGTATAAGTAAGTGATGGCTAAGTGCCATGAGCGATGCTTCAGGAGGCCAGTCTGGGAGAACGAGCATCTAAAATAGAATCATTTCTCACAATGAAAAATACTTAAAGTGGCTACAAAGAAGCTTACGTTAATGGCCTTCGTTGAAATGCTTCTATTTCAGGAGGCTAATTGGTTAACACAAAAAAGCAGGTGGTTCAAACTATGACCCGTGGTGCTTGAATTTTAATTGATTTTAGTAGAACTAAGGCCAGATTGACATGTGTGGCAGTCCAATGAGGTGGAAGGGTCCTGGGACAGCAAGGTGGGTTGTGCCACATTAGACAGCAAGTTGAGATACCCTTTTTGAAAAACCTTCTCATGTACAGAAGCAACACCTCCCTGCAAGTAGCAAGCTAACACATCAGGAAGAGAATTTCTATGGCAATTATATGAATATAAACCAGGAACATGGGTGGTGCTGTGGTCTAAACCACTGAGCCTCTTGGGCTTCCCAATCGGAAGGTCAGCGGTTCGAATCTCCACAATGGAGTGAGCTCCTGTTGCTCTGTCCCAGTTCCTGCCAACCTAGCAGTTTGAAAACATGCCAGTGCAAGTAGATAAATAAGTACCACTGTGGTGGAAAGGTAAACAGCACTTCCGTGTGCTCTGGTTTCTGTCACGGTGTTCTGTTGTGCCAGAAATGGTTTAGTCATGCTGGCCACATGACCCGGAAAGCTGTCTGTGGACAAAAGCTGTCTCCCTCGGCCTGAAAGCGGGATGAGTGCCACAATCCCATAGTCACCTTTGACTTGACTTAACCGTCTGGGGGTCCTTTATCCTTTACCATTTTTTAAAATGTGAATATCAAACCACAGAGATTAAATACTAAAAGCAACCACAAGAGAAGTTGGAACGAGTAAACCTTTGCAATGCCGCTTTGTGATGGAAACAAATTCTTCATAAGAACATAAGACAAGCCCTGCTGAATGCGGGAACATCTGGTTGGCCACTGTGAGAACAGGATGCTGGACTGAAAGGGCCACTGTCCTGGTCCAGTAGGCTCTTTTTATGTTCTTAAAATAAAGGCTGACCACCACCAGCTCTTCCTTAAGATAGGACTCTCCGAGTGATGCCACCTGCACACCAATAACCACACCAGCAGGCTAAAGAGGGGGAGCCTGGACAAGCAACGGTCATGGGATTCGATGGCAAACATTTGTCAGCTTGGGAAGACTATTGTTTGTTTATTTAAATCATTTATATACCACCTAATTTTTTAAAAAAATCTCTAAGAGGTACTATTCACTAAGACTACTACGTCCTTCTCAAAATGGGCCTCCAACAAAGGGAAGATCCTCCCTTCCTTGTTACACTGAACTCTGGCTTTTCCTCTAGAGAGCCAGTGGATAAGAGCAGTAGACTCGTAATCTGGTGAACTGGGTTCGCTTCCCTGCTCTTCCACATGCAGCTGCTGGGTGACCTTGGGCTAGTCACACTTCTCTGAAGTCTCTCAGCCCCACTCACCTCACAGTGTTTGTTGTGGGGGAGGAAGGGAAAGGAGAATGTTAGCCACTTTGAGACTCCTTCGGGTAGTGATAAAGTGGGATATCAAATCCAAACTACTACTACTACTCTTCTTCTCGTTCTTCTTCTTCTTCTTCTTCTTCTTCTTCTTCTTCTTCTTCTTCTTCTTCTTCTTCCAAGGACCTCAAGGTGGTATGCATGGTTCTGCCCCTCCTCATTATAACCTCACAACAACCCAGTGAGGTAGGTTAGGTTGACCGACAGCAACTGGCCCAAGGTCACCCAGTGAGTTGTATGGCTTAGTGGAGATTTGAACCCTGCTCCCTGAGGCCCCAGTCTGACACACTAATCAGTGCACCACAATGGCAAATGGAGGTGCCAGTGCTGTGAGCAAAAAGACCCACAAAGGTAGCTAGCTAGCTGCTGTTGTGTACTTTGGATTGGTTTCCTAGGATTCCTTAAAAGCATCTACAGAAAACAAAACCTGATCGGTTTGGATTTTATGCGGCGTATTTTTGTGATAAGCAGTGAAAACACAGGTGGCAAATTGTTTTCCTGAGATAATATGCGGTATCATTGTAAAAGTGTGGGCAAGCAGAAAAGTGTGACTTAGCTTTTCTCTGTGAAGGGGAGGAGTCTAGAGGCTGAAAGAAGTGGCCTGTATGTTTCCATTTTCATTATCCACAATATGTGGATTATTAACGAACATAGACGAGAACATAGACGTTAATGGGATTCTGACAAAACTGGAGATTAATGGGGAAATTCCGAGATGACTTGGAACTCCCAGCCCTGCACAATGGAGAATGCAACCATTTTTAAACCAGGTAAGAAAATAGTAAAAGACCTATTTTCAAGTATTTGTTTGAATGGGATACAGCATTTAGTGTTGTTCTTGGCATCTGTCTGTCTCGAGAAAGAAATGTAGATAACCTGGGTTTTAAGTTATACATAAGCATGGAATACAGAGCCTGCAGCTGAATATTATATTTTCCATGAATTCTTATACTGAAATGATTTTCAAACAGTTCTCCTTTAATTCTAATAAATACAGATCTTGACAATTCATTTTACCTTGATTTCATTAAGAATTAAAATGAAACGTTAAATTTCAATTGGCATAGCTCATTACACTTTACTGGAGTGTTAATTGAGCATAAAAGAGGAATTTGCCTCACAATTAATAACCAAAAGGTAAAGCATTAATTTTCAGTACTGGATGTCATATTAGCTACTGTTCCATTAAAGACCAATATCTGTTTCTGTTTTTACTAACGCCTAATGCTGCAAAGCGTGAAAGGCTATAATTATGAACCATTGTTTGCAACGTATCCCATAATATAGGATATACATGACTAGGAATGGGTGAATGTGACAGTTTCAGTTTCTCTCAGTCTCTCATTTTTCCAACTGTCAGTTCTCTACATACACATCAATTTGTGGATTTATTTATTTTTTAAGTCTACATGAAAATTCATCAGCATTACATGATAAATTTATCTTCATGCACACATTTGCAAAGCACTTTTCCCTAATGTAACACACTGGTGTATGCTATAGTCACTGATATATGCATTGTTTACACACTTTACCGTAGTGCATGCATTTTCAATGTGCTGGCATCAATGCTGATTTCAGGTGAGATCGTGCAAGAAATCACACGAGCTCCTGCAGGCTCGTGATTCCAGCAACACCTTGCTGGAAATTACACAATCTCATCCAAAATCAGCACTGCTTCTCTGGCAGTGGTGGGGCACCCAGCGGGGGGCAGCGCATGAGGTGATGGCCTCATCCTGCCTAATAGCTGTGCCAACTCTGGACTGAGACAGTTTAATTGTTTGTAGGATGCTGGGGGGGGGGAGTTTTGTCACTGATGCCACAGGAATGGTGGAATATAAATTGATTAGAAAAATAAATAATGGGCAGTCTTCACATCTGTCAACAGCACATAGCTCCATGACCCACTCACACATGCTTTGACACATGATGAAGCTAATATACCCACCCCGCACCTTCTCATGTTTCACTTTGTCCTCATTTGGTAATTTTAGACACAGAAAGCAGCATTAACGCACATTATGGGATTGTTGCCTTCATAGTACCTTTGTTTAGCAGGAAGTAATTAAATATTATCATCTTAGCCTGGATAATGTCTCCTTATCATTTTGTGCTTGTAATTACGGGAGTCTTTATAGTAGTCCAGAGATTAAGCAGTGAGAAGTAATTACCAATAGATACTTATAACTACAAAATGAGTTGCATTACCCTGCTGGAATGCAAGGTATCCTCCAAACAAGAACAGCAGGATTGTGGAAATGAGCAGTCTAAGAACACATAAAATAGCAGTCTTAGGTACAGAAAACTAGGGTTTTGTGGAATAGGTGTTTTGCAAACATTGGCTGGAGAGACTCAATGACAAATTAAATGTGGCATTATTCTCATCGTGGGGCCTTGCTTTGTTGCTATATAGAATTGAGCAGGGGAAGGGGAGCTGGATTGGGACCATGATGAGGGGGTTTAACCCTTTGGAACCCCACCACCACAGTCCTGATCAGAATCCACCCCCACAATCCCCAAATGGACTTGCTATTCACCATGAGAAGCTTTAGATACAGTGGTATCTTGGTTCTCAAGCGGCTTAGTTGTCGAACAAATTGGCTCCCAAACACCGCAAACCCAGAAGTAAGTGTCCCGGTTTGCGAATGTTTTTCGGAAGCTGAACATCTGACACGGTTTCCGCTTGAGTGAAGGAAGCTCCTGCAGCCAATCAGAAGCCACGCCTTGATTTTCGAGCGGTTTCGGGAGTCGAACGGACTCCCGGAATGGATTAAGTTTGAGAACCAAGGTACCAATTGGCTAAACAAAAGTCATGGCGAGGCTAGGAAGCTGTCTTATATCAAGTTAGACCAAAGGTCTATCTAGCTCAGAGTAACACCACTAGCTGGCAGCAACTCTCTCAGGCTGTGGTTTCTCCAGTGCCAGGGATAACCTGGGACCTTCTGCATGCAAAAATATATGGCAAATAAGGGAAGGCAAAGGGCCATCAAGGAGCATCCTTATTTGCCATATTTTTCCACTGAAACAGTAAATCCAAATTACATGGGAAAACAATATGGGGATGGCATTTGGGTGAAGGCAACATCATACAGAAAGTTTGGACTTGATATCCTGCTTTATCACTACCCGAAGGAGTCTCAAAGCGGCTAACATTCTCCTTTCCCTTCCTCCCCCACAACAAACACTCCGTGAGGTGAGTGGGACTGAGAGACTTCAAAGAAGTGTGACTAGCCCAAGGTCACCCAGCAGCTGCATGTGGAAGAGCAGGGAAGCGAACCCAGTTCACCAGATTACGAGTCCACTGCTCTTAACCACTACACCACACTGTCTACACAGACACTGCACAAAATGTGCATGCATCTTCTGATGTGCAGAAATGCCCACTTTCCAATTTTATTGTACCATACTATCATTCGACCCGAGCCAGTGCCAAGTGAGTGGGCCACAGAGAATTTATTTACCATTGAAGTCCCGTTTGCTCACAGAGATCCTTTTAAGTGTTTTGAAGCAACACCTTGACTTTTTCTTTTGCTTTCAGGTAAAATCCATGGAAGGATGTCAAATACTACTTGCATTACCTTCTGCAGCAGTTTTAGCAGGCTGGAATGGTACTGCTACTTTGTGTTTATACTTTGCTTCTTAGTTGTGCTAATAGGATTTCTTGGGAACACATTCACGCTGCTCTATTATATATACACTGTGAAATCGTGGACCAGTAGTACTGTATTTTTATTCAATTTGGCACTGTGCGACTTCACCTGGATTTTCCTGATTCCCTTTTCAGCCTACTACCTTCTGCTTAATCACACAGCATATTCTACCCAGATATTCTGCCAGGTGAAACGAACGTTCTTCGACATTAACGTCTACGGAAGCATCTATTTTCTCACACTGATCAGTTTTGACCGATTTCTAGGTGCCGTCCACCCAATTCGTTCCTTAAAGTGGTGGGATAAAAGCAGAGCTACGTATTGCACCATCGCCATCTGGGTCCTCATCTTCATAGAGTCCATTCCTGATTTTTACTACACATTCATGGTCCAGAGGAAAAGGGAATCTGCCGCTTGCCTGGATAAAGTGGGAGACCCTCTGCACTTTGCAGTGCCTTTTACCATTTTCAGAGTTCTCTTTGGATTCCTTATTCCAGTCATAGTCATCTTTACATGCTACACGTTGACTGTGAAAGCATTACAGAAAATGAAAAACCGCCAACAGGGAAGACATCGAATTGGAAAGTCCTTGATATTGGTTTTAGCTGCAATGGTTGTTTTTGCGGTGGCCTTCATTCCCTATCATGCCACGATGACGGCAGTGATAATTTACAGAATGAATTACCAGCTCAACTCTGACAATATACACCTGATAGTTGTCATTTATAAGTTCACCGAAGTCATCTGTGTTTTGAGCAGCTCCCTAAACCCCATCATTTTCGTGCTTGCAAGCAAGAAATTCCAAGATAAGTTCAAAAGCATGCAGTGTTCTCCTAAACACAGATGTCATTGCTGTCAATCACATAAAATTGAGGATGCCGCAGCTGCACTTTGATAGGTTAGATGCTTCGTCATTTTCAACTTCTGCTTTGATAATAGTTTTGAGACAAGTGGTACCTTTTGTTGAATCAAGCTCTGCTGGCGTATCAGCAAGCTTTTCAAGGTCATTGAGTCTTTCTTTGAGCATTACTCTTAGAGTAAAGTAAACCCATAAGGACAGGTGGTAGGGATGAGCATACTGGCTCCAGCTTCCTCCAGCTTCATTCCCATTGCCCTTCCAGCTCATAGATGGTAACATCTGAAGCTGGGAACCTTCTGTACTCATGGAGGTTACACACACATTTTGGAACCCTGGAAAACCAGTGCTCTAGAATGTAGAGTGACTCTTCAGAAGGAGATTGCTGCTTCCTTCACAACCGGAAAGGCTTGGGGCAAGTGGATTCCTCTCTCCGCCTCCTCGTGCGTTTATTTTTTCCCAAACTGTAATGTCCGGAAAGGGCTATGCCTTAAGTGAACTGGACTAAGGGTTCTACGCCGCTTGATAGTGGCTCACACACTGCAGAAAAGTTCCATTCCAACCACTTTCACTGGACTGATCTTGGATCAGGCCATACGTTGGAATCTCACCGAACTCTACCATATCATCAGAGAAGGATGTGTGACAGATGTTCACTAATGAACCAGATCTCAGTAATGTAATCAGTTCACATTTACCATTCCATATTGAAAGGGAATGACAGCCCTTCAAGTCTTAAAAGCCACGGCCTGGTATTTCCAGATTTAACCATTGCTTATGTGCAGGAAGTTTTCTCCATTGGGGCTTCTTAAACATTACCTAAGTCGTGTGGTATCCCCTATGCCCTGATTGCCTTTGGGCTAGGCACCCAAACTGTGGTCTGAGCATCATTCATGGCATGTCTTTGAATAACACTTCCACTTTGAATTTTATAGAGGTCTATGGAATTCAAATGGTAATAAAAAAATAAGAAATAAAAATACAAAAAAAATCATACAGTGTTTATCACAGTGCAAAACAATTGCTACAACAAGCAGCAGAGAAATCATTAAGGGGTCTGTTAGGGCCACAGCAATTTTCAAGTGGTCCATGGGGGGTGGGGTTGGGATTCACTGGCCTTGATGAATGGTTAAATGTCCCGATTGTGCAGACAAAGGCTGATCCCATAGGCTCCAAACATGGACCTGACACTCTGCTGGGAGCCGTTTGGGAAAGACCTGCATGGGAACAATCTTTCACCTTTGGTGGACGTGCCCAAGGATTAAGGCTTTCTGGGAAATGATCTATAATGAACTGAAAAAGGTACTTAAGTACACTTTCCCTAAGAAACCAGAGGCCTTTCTCCTGGGCATAGTCGGCCAATTGGTGCTAAAGAAGGATAGAACATTTTTTATGTATGCCACAACAGCAGCAAGAATACTCATCACAAAGTACTGGAAGACACAAGATCTACCCACTGTGGAAGAATGGCAGATGAAAGTGATTGACTATATGGGTTTGGCAGAGATGACGAGCAGAATCCGAGACCAGGGAAGAGCTACGGCGGAAGAGGACTGGAAAAAATTTAAAGACTATCTAAAGAAACATTTAAAAATTAGAGAATGATATATTGATGTTGGATGAGAAAAATAGGCGTTAATAGCGGTAATGGTCAAGTTAAAAGAAAATGAGTGTCATTAAAATTAAGGTGAAAGTAAGGGAGGGATTTGTTAATTAATTAATTAGACATGAGAATGCAGAAAGGGGAGGTATGAGGAAGTTGGGAAAGAAAGGTATATGAAATTAAGAGTTGAAATTATATGCGTTGTATGTCTTATATTGTTATCTTTTTATGTTTTGTTTGTTTTGATAAAAATTTGTGGAAACTTCAATAAAAATCATTTAAAAAACAAAAAAACAAAAAGGGAAAGACCTGCATGATTGGCTCCTGGCCAAATGTTATCCCAGCCGTGCAGATGAAAGCAACTCCCATGCGGCTAGTGCAATGCTTCTAGGGCTCCATCTGTCCCTATATTCAACAGCTGGTAAGCAGGTAAATTAAATTCCTTTTTTATGGTACAGTGCCGCAAACATAAAATCCCTGATAGAATTTAGCACAGCCATGAATTTAGCTCACCTACAAAGAAAGAGCAATGGACAATTAAAATACAAAAGTGGATGAAGATTCTTGTTTTACCCCCTGAGTCCGAATGATTCCATTCCATTCCATTCCTAGGATATCAGTTAGTCAGTCGAATTTATTTGCTAAAAATTCATTGGTCATGACAACACCACAGGAATACAAACAGCATCAAGGTAAATTTTAGCATAGGTGTCCCCAGCACAGTGGACTCCATGTTGTACAGTGGAATGTTGTACAGGCTGCTAAGGAATATATACAGATCTTATATGTAAGATCTTATATGTAATGTGTTTATATCCCCATCCACTGCCAAATAATAATTTATTATTATGTTGTTGTTGTTTAGTCGTTTAGTCGTGTCCGACTCTTCGTGACCCCATGGACCTGAGCACACCAGGCACTCCTGTCTTATTATGTATGTTGCCACTAAATGTTAAAACTTTAAATTCCACACTTTAAGGGCCTCTTAAGATGGTTAGCAATATAAACACACTGTCGCTACCAACTCCACAATAAGAATGTCATTTAAAAAATTAGAAGTAGCTAAGTAAAAAAGAAAGAAAGAACATTAGAAGCACCAGGAAGAAACAGATCAAACCCAAGATCTCCTAACCAGCTTCAAATGCCCTATAGAACAAACAAATCTTTACAGATCCTATAAAAGCCAGTAGGGAGCTAGCCTGTTAATTCTTCTTCAGAAAACATTTGGATAAACTGGATGTTACGCTCTATCCAACTACCAGCTAGGCTCAAATAGCTTAGAAACCAGAAGCAGAACTCTGCTTGGTGAGTTCTAGAGTTCTAGAGCTCTAGAGTGAGCAGACAGGTTCATACTAAAGACGACAGAATATTCTTAATCCAGTGTGTTTTATGAGAATTCAGGAGCTTCCCACCAAGTCCATCCACTACCCTATTTATTTCCATGTTTGGTGGGAGAGCTGTTCCATTGATGCAGTTATTACTTTCTTTTCCCTACTCATGTGTAGCTCTGTGTGCCCAAAGTATTTTGTATCTCAGTCAATGGGAAAACTGGGAAAGGGAAGTCATCACTTGCAAATGATTCACAGCTACAATTCAGTGGGAGAACATTTGCTTGCCATGAAGAAGTTCCAAAGTTCAACCCCTGGTATCTCCAGGCAGGGCTAGGAAGACTCCTGCCTGAAACTCTGGAGAGCTAGAAGGACCAATGGTCTGTCTCAACTTCCAGTGTTCCTCAGATTTATCACATGCACACAGAATGCCTTTATTTTGGATGCACTGGCCATGCTTGGACAACAGTATCTCAGCTAAATAAGCCAAGAGATTAATGAACCTCATCTCCACCTCAACACAGCCACTTGGCTGTTTCCCTCGTGTAAACAAGCAAAATCACTGTTAGTATGGTTTCTTGTTATGTCTAAACGAGGAAACTATGGCGAGCAACTTCCAAAGAAGCCTGGATATGAAACCAACCATGGTTTCATATGCTCACTTGTTTGGAGGACATCAACCAGTTCCCTGGAGGACATCAACCTGGCACAACAGGGAGCTATGCTTAACTTGAGACTCCTTGACTCTTGAGAAGGGAAGAGTGAAGCAACTGCATAAGTCTTGTTCATATCTTGACTTATGAAGCTGGACCGGTATTTCTCTGAAGCTGATTTCGTTGATTTCACTAGGTGGGTGCTTTTGTGCATTGTGAGCCAGTTCCTTGAGGAGCATCAGAGAATATACTAAAGTTATTCTGGGCTTCAAAGCAACCTTTAAAAGGTAGTATATGCCGCCATTTTCAGAAAGCAAGCTTGAACTTCACTGCATGTGCAAAAGTCCCCCATGTGGCTCTTTAGATCCCAGCCTTTGCTAATGAGTCACACATTTCAGATCAGTAATTACTTTCATAAATAGCTAGTGATCTTGTTGATAAAATGGCTTTATATTTTTACAGTTTAGCTAACACAGGATTTACATAGCTACTCCATGGTTCACTTAAAAAAAAAAAGAAATAACAAAAAGCTCACTGCTTTTCTAGAACCATATTCACTCTACTGTGCAAACACAGCCACTGTTGTTTAGACTATTTTTAGATACTTACTCAGCAAAGAGAGGTGTTTTTAACATGTATTTTCGGGGGGGGGAGAGACCAAGCTAACTACAGAAAAACCTTGCTTTGGTGACTTTGACTTGAGATGGCTCTGACATCTTAAATGAAAGAGAATGGATAATTTAAAGAGAAGAGATATCACAGATCTTTACAAAAGGCATCAGACTTGAAGCGCTAGTGAGCAGTCAGTGTTATTACAATATGGTTGTGCACCACAGATACTTAGGACTCTCCAAGTCAAAAAAAAGTCAGCTGTCAGGATGTTATTAGCATATAAATATCCCCATTTTGGTTTCTCGGTTTCTCATTGTCCTAATCTTAAGTTCAGTTCTCCATATTTCTGCATCCATTTGCAAAAGATTTTATCAAAAGTGTTCATGAAAATGTGTCAGTATTTTAGCATATGCATTTTTGTGCAATGTGCACATTTTTGCAAAGTAATTTCCCCCAAGATAATGCATTTCTGTATGTTATTTTCACTAATGCTTGTATTTATATGCCCATATTTACCCTAGTATATGCATTTTTGTATTCAATACCGAGCCGCTGAATTGCAAGAAGTGTAAATAGTGATGGGTGGCTCTGTTTCAGTTAATGCCTTGTTTCAGAAAGCATAGATTCTGTAGGTTCACCTTTCGATATTGACTGAATCAAATTTCTCCCTTATCCCTACTTGGGACCTGCCTGGCAGAGATTTTCCCCCATTACCAGCCAACCCAGTTTGTTACCAACAGTAGGAGGTACCCTGATCCCATCACCATCAGAAGATGGTGGTTGACATGAGACAGGGCATTCCCAGTGGTGTCCCCGAGTATGGAACTCCTTCCCAGAAGATTCTGGTCCGCCCCCACAGTTGACATATATAAATATCAGTTCTCATCGGGGTAGGTTTCCCCCTTTAGCTATTTTAACTTCTGCTCTACGTCTGTGTGTATGTGTGTGTGTGTGTAATATAGTGGTTTTATGGTCTGTTTTATATCTGTTTATTTCAGATGTTTGTTTTAATGATTTGTTATGTGAAGCCACTCTGTACCCTAGAAGGGGGGGCACAAAAACACCAAATACATGATGATGATAGATAGATAGATCTTCCTGATCACTGCTTTGTGGCCCATAAATGGCTACCTTCATTTAATAAATTAAAATTTGAAAAATAAGCAACTTGCTTGGTCATGTTTATTTCAGATGTTTGTTTTAATGATTCGTTATGTGAAGCCCAAGAAAGAGGGCACAAAAACACAAAATAGATGATAGATAGATGATAGATAGATGATAGATAAATGTTAGATAGATAGATGATAGATGATAGATGATAGATATAGATAGACAGATAGATAGAGATAGATGATTGATAGATAGAGATAGATGATAGATAGATGATAGATGATAGATAGATGATAGATAGATAGATAGATAGATAGATAGATGATAGATAGATAGATAGATAGATGATAGATAGATAGATAGATAGATAGATAGATAGATAGATGATAGATAGATGATAGATAGATGATAGATAGATAGATAGATAGATAGATAGATAGATAGATAGATAGATGATAGATAGATAGATAGATGATAGATAGATAGATGATAGATAGATAGATAGATAGATAGATAGATAGATAGATGATAGATAGATGATAGATAGATAGATAGATAGATAGACAGACAGAGAGATAGATGATAGATAGATAGATGATAGATAGATAGATAGATGATAGATAGAAGATAGATAGATAGATAGATAGATAGATAGATAGATAGATAGATGATAGATAGATAGATGATAGATAGATAGATAGATGATAGATAGATAGATAGATAGATAGATGATAGATAGATAGATGATAGATAGATAGATAGATAGATAGATAGACAGACAGAGAGATAGATGATAGATAGATAGATGATAGATAGATAGATGATAGATAGATAGATAGATAGATAGATAGATAGATGATAGATAGATGATAGATAGATTGATTGATTGATTGATTGATAGATAGATAGATAGATAGATAATAGATAGATAGATAGATAGATAGATAGATGATAGATAGATAGATAGATAGATGATTGATAGATAGATAGATAGATAGATAGATAGATAGATGATAGATAGATAGATAGATAGATGATAGATAGATAGATGATAGATAGATAGATAGATAGATAGATAGATGATAGATAGATAGATAGATAGATAGATAGATAAATAGATGATAGATAGATAGATAGATAGATAGATAGATAGATGATAGATAGATAGATAGATAGATAGATGATAGATAGATAGATAGATAGATAGATAGATAGATAGATGATAGATAGATAGATAGATAGATAGATGATAGATAGATAGATAGACAGAGAGATAGATGATAGATAGATAGATAGATAGATAGATAGATGATAGATAGATAGATAGATAGATAGATAGATGATAGATAGATGATAGATAGATAGATAGATGATAGATAGATAGATAGATAGATAGATAGATGATAGATAGATAGATAGATAGATAGATAGATGATAGATAGATAGATAGATGATAGATAGATAGATAGATAGATAGATAGATAGATAGATGATAGATAGATAGATAGATAGATAGATAGATAGACAGAGAGATAGATGATAGATAGATAGATAGATAGATAGATGATAGATAGATAGATGATAGATATAGATAGATAGATAGATAGATAGATGATAGATAGATAGATAGATAGATAGATAGATAGATAGATAGATGATAGATGATAGATGATAGATAGATAGATAGATAGATAGATAGATAGATAGATGATATAGACAGATCTTCCTGATCACTGCTATGTGGCCCACAAATGGCTACCTTCGTTTACATCAGCAATGTCCATGCCTGTTTCAGAAGAATTACTATTATGCACCAAGGATTCCCTGCCCGAGCTGCTTCAGGTCGTGGCGGATGTTCTCCTAGAGATACCTAGTTTGGTTGTCCTAGGGGATTTTAACATCCATGCCGACACGACCTTACAAGGGGCCACTCGGGACTTCGTGGAAAGCATGGCCTCCATGGGGCTGTCCCTGAATAGGTTTGGCCCAACTCATAGTCATGGACATGCCTTAGACCTGGTGTTCACCTCTAGTGACGTGGGTGATCTGACACTAAATAAAAGTGAAACTAAAGAAGTGCCATGGTCAGATCACTTCCTGGTGCAACTGGACTTCTCCGCAACCCTTCCCCTCTGCAGGGAGGTGGGACCAATTCGGATGGTCCGCCCCCGCCACTTAATGGATCCAAATGGTTTCCAGAGAGTGGTAGGGGATGCTTTATCCCATCTTGATGGCCTCTCAGCTGATTCCTTGGTGGCCCGCTGGAATGCGGAGTTAACCAAGGCTATCAACTGTCTGGCTCTGAAGTGCCCTCTCCGATTGCATGGAGCCCGGACAGCCCCGTGGTTTTCTTCGGAGCTGAGGGCGATGAAACAAACGCTGAGACGGCTAGAGCGTCGGCGGCAGAAAACTCATTCCGAATCTGACCGGACACAGGTTAGAGCTCAACGTCGAGCCTACCAAGTGGCGATAGCGAAGGCGAAGAAGACTTTCTTCACCGCCTCTATTGCATCTGCAGAAAATAGTAGCAGGAGACTCTTTCAGGTGGTCCGCAATTTAACGGAACCACCTTTACCACCGGGGCCTTGTAAAGACCCCAAGATCTCCTGCAACGATTTTGCAAAGTTTTTTGCAGATAAAATCACTCATATTCGGAAGGAGCTAGACACCACCGTGGGAGCAGGGCCGGGGCGGGACAGTGCTAGAGCCCTGTCTGGTCAAGTTGCATGGAATCAATTTCAATCCGTTACCCCCGAGGATGTAGACAGGCTGCTTGGACGCGTGAAACCAACCACCTGTCTCCTTGATCCTTGCCCACCCTGGCTAATAAAAGCAAGCCGGGAAGGGCTGGGCGATGGGCTCTGCGGGGTGGTGAATGCTTCCCTCTGTGAGGGAACATTCCCAGATCCGCTGAAAGAGGCGGTCATTAAACCACTTCTTTAAAAAAACATCTTTAGACCCAGCCAGTATGGCCAACTATTGCCCAGTCTCAAATCTTCCATTCTTGGACAAGGTGATTGAGCGAGTGGTTGCTGAACAACTCCAGGCACGCCTGGAGGATGCGGACCATTTGGATCCCTTCCAATCGGGCCTCATCATGGGACTGAAACTGCCTTGGTCGCACTGGTTGATGATCTCGGCTGAGTTAGGGACAAAGGTGAGAGCTGTTTCCTAGTTCTGCTGGATCTCTCAGTGGCCTTTGATACAATCGACCATAACATCCTTCTGGACCGTCTAGAGGGGCTGGGAGCTGGGGGCACTGTTATACAGTGGTTTCGCTCCTTCCTACTGGGCCGTGTTCAGAAAGTGGTGGTGGGGGATGAGTGTTCAGACCCCTGGGCCCTCACTTGTGGGGTACCTCAGGGTTCCGTCCTCTCCCCCATGCTTTTTAACATCTATATGAAGCCCCTGGGAGAGATCATCAGGGGGTTTGGACTGGGTGTCCATCAATATGCAGATGATACCCAGCTCTACCTCTCTTTCAAATCAGAACCAGTGAAAGCGGTGAAGGTCCTGTGTGAGTGCTTGGAGGCGGTTGGAGGATGGATGGCGGCTAATGGATTGAGGTTGAATCCTGACAAGACAGAAGTACTGTTTTTGGGGGACAGGGGGTGGGCTGGTGTGGAGGACTCCCTGGTCCTGAATGGGGTAACTGTGCCCCTGAAGGACCAGGTGCGCAGCCTGGGAGTCATTTTGGACTCATAGCTGTCCATGGAGGCACAGGTCAATTCTGTATCCAGGGCAGCTGTCTACCAACTCCACCTGGTATGCAGGCTGAGACCCTACCTGCCTGCAAACTGTCTCACCAGAGTGGTACATGCTCTAGTTATCTCCCGCTTGGACTACTGCAATGTGCTCTACGTGGGGCTACCTTTGAAGGTGACCAGGAAACTACAACTAATCCAGAATGCGGCAGCTAGACTGGTGACTGGGGGCGGCCGCCAAGACCACATAACCAGTGGCGTAGCGTGGGTTGTCAGCACCCGGGGCAAGGCAAGTAATTTGCGCCCCCTAACCCTGGATTTGCGCCCCCTAACCCTATACCTAACCCTAACCCCCAGATGTTGCGCCTGGTGCGGCCGGCCCCCCCTGCACCCCCCACACTACACCACTGCACATAACACCGGTCTTGAAAGACCTACATTGGCTCCCAGTACGTTTCCGAGCACAATTCAAAGTGCTGGTGTTGACTTTTAAAGCCCTGAACAGCTTCGGCCCAGTATACCTGAAGGAGCGTCTCCACCCCCATCGTTCTGCCCGGACGCTGAGGTCCAGCGCCAAGGGCCTTCTGGCGGTTCCCTCATTGCGAGAAGCAAAGCTACAGGGAACCAGGCAGAGGGCCTTCTTGGTAGTGGCACCTGCCCTATGGAACGCCCTCCCATCAGATGTCAAAGCGATAAACAACTACCTGACATTCAGAAGACATCTTAAGGCTGCCCTGTTCAGGGAAGGTTTTAATGTGTGATATTTTAGTGTATTTTTGTTTTCTGTGGAAGCCGCCCAGAGTGGCTGGGGAAACCCAGCCAGATGGGCGGGGTACAAATAATAAATTATTATTAATAATAATAATAATATTACAATTAATCATCTTCTTAACCACCGTCTCATAGTGATTTACACATAAAATAGTTAAAATCTCTCTCTCTCTATATATATATATTATATATATATATATATATATATATATATATATATATATATAAAAAAAACAAGATCAAAACCCTAACAATGGTAAAGACTTGTTCATCCAGCAGCAAAAGCCTAATAATTTCCCAGCTAACATGTGGCACTTGGGTGAGCAGCTACATGGTCAGACAGGATGATATCCAAAGATAACGGGTAAACTGTGGCCTCTCTCGCAACCCCACAGACAATATTTGGAGGAGTTAAAAATGTACATTTACTCAGCGGCACACAACTATTTCTGATGTCACCCTGATTAACTTGTTTCCCTGCAAACCAAAGGCACCCGACATCTGTTCATATTTACCTAGCCATATTTTAATCTGCAAACAGGGGGCTTTTAAGTGCTTCATTATAATATTACTCATTTCTGTTTGATTTGACACATCCAAATAGTGTGAAACGAGCTCGTTCCCATTTCCCTGCAAGAAAAGAACAATTAGCGGATGTAGTCGAGAGGCAGTGTCAACACAATCTCCAAATAAGAGATGTGTTGCACAGGTCCTGCCATTGTTCGCATGACTTTGCAGAATATGGCAACCGTAGAGATCGCCAGGATTGTCTTACAAAGTTGGCAGGCACTAGTTAAATGTTTCTGGATCTCACTATTAGCTAAAATGCTCTAATTAACTAATACCGAGTTCTTTTTTGGAGGGATGCCAAGGAGACCCACATAGGTACCCTGCCCGTGTGGGCCAGTCTTGCCAGACTCTAGGGTTCTGCGCTCATCTCACTTAAGAGGCCGGGGGCCAGCGCTGTCCGGAGACACTTCCGGGTCACGTGGCCAGCGTGACGAAGCTGCTCTGGCGAACCAGCACCAGCGCAGCACACGGAACGCCGTTTACCTTCCTGCTATAAAGCGGTACCTATTTATCTACTTGCACTTAGGGGTGCTTTCGAACTGCTAGGTGGGCAGGAGCTGGGACCGAACGACGGGAGCTCACCCCGCCGTGGGGATTCGAACCGCCGACCATGCGATCGGCAAGTCCTAGGCGCTGAGGTTTTACCCACAGCACCACCCACGTCCCAAGGAGACCCACATACCATGCATTAAATTAATTTGTCGAGCAATCCTACACATATGGGGAGCAGCAAGGAAAGGGAACTCCTGCTGCATGGGAAGAAGGGACGCAACTCGCAAAGCGCTGAATGCAACCCAACGGGATTTACTTCCGAATGAATGTGCTGCCAGTTTAGTTTAGGGAAAGCAACTGGAATTGTTTATATAGGCAACATAAACCTTTCAATCAAATCAACCATTTTAATCCAGAGACTATTAGCATTTTTCAGAGGAAGTCAAAGAGGCAGACATTAATTCCACAGCGCTTCCTTTGGGGTGTGCGAGGCAACTGAATTATTTCAATAACTTTTTGCCAGCATTTGTTTTAGAATGTTTTTATTACAGCCTGAACTTTGCAAAACCCAGTAATCAACCACATTTTTTAAACAAAAGAAAAGAAAAATCTAAACATTATATGGAATACGGAGTCTTTATGCTAACAATCACCTTAAAACAATACCTCAGGTACCTCAGGTTAAGTACTTAATTCGTTCCGGAGGTCTGTTCTTAACCTGAAACTGTTCTTAACCTGAAGCACCACTTTAGCTAATGGGGCCTCCTGCTGCTGCCGCGCCGCCAGAGCACGATTTTTGTTCTCATCCTGAAGCAAAGCTCTTAACCCGAGGTACTATTTCTGGGTTAGCGGAGTCTGTAACCTGAAGCGTATGTAACCTGAAGTGTATGTAACCTGAGGTACCACTGTAATGACTACGGAACCAAGTATCCCTCCCTCAGTTGATGTTATTTGTTTTATTTATATCCTACATTTTTCTCCAAGGATCTGCTCCTCCTCACTCAATCTCCACAACAACCCTGTGAGGCTGGTGAAGCTGAGAGGCCCCATGCACAAAGGCAGCCAGTGAGCTTTATGACTGAGTGGGGATTTGAACCCAGTTCTTCCAGATTCTAGTCTGACACTTTATTTATATATATATAATTTTTATTAGTTTTTTAACATATCATTTTCAACAGTCATTAAACATACTTTTACATTTTATTCATTTTTTTTTTTACTTCCATCCGTCCTGTCTGAAAATTTTCCAATCTAATCTCTTAGTATGCATTTCTTATTTTCCCTATTACATTTCAAACTGATAACCAATAGCTCTATCTTTTTCTACTTTGTAACACTTTGTATAGTTCTCCTTACAAAACTTCTTGTAGTCTACTAGCGTAATTTGTTAATTACAGTTGTTCTTCAAATAATTCATATACTTCTTCCAATCTTCTGTAAATCTCTGGTCCCACAGGTTTCAAATCCTTTCTGTCATTTTGTCCAATTCTGCATAGTCCATTAATTTCGTCTGCCATTCTTCTTTCATCGGAATTTCTTCTTGCTTCCATTTCTGGGCTAACAAAGTGTGTTCTCCTTCATGGAAAGCACGTGTTGCGGTGGGGCCCGACAGGACACTCCAAAGTTGTGGGGCGGGCTAATTGATCTTTGGCCACTGTTGTGATTGGGCTTCCCTTGTTGTTGGGAAGAAATTAATGCTGCCATTTGTTGACTGACAGCCAGAAATGTTAAAACTCCCTGCATGAGGCATAGAGCTTCCTCTTTTGGCCCTGTGCATCGGATTGACCGTCCCCCCCTCCCTTTAATTAGGGTTGTTCACTTTGACCTTGCTATGCCTGTCATGAGGTCATCTGCTTTTGGGGCAGGGGCCTGCTAGGAATTTTGTCTATCTGGCTGATTGGCTGGGGCCATTTGTTTTTTGCCTACTGTGTAGGAAATTGTCACAACTTGTAAAGTTGCGGTTAGGCATTGGTTTATGGTTTGGTTGGTTGAGGGGCATGGATTGGCTGTGCCTGCCCCTCTAATGCTGCTGCTGCAAGGGATTCCATTAAAGGAATACAGCGGCTCACCATTGCTTTCGTCCGAACCCTGTCAAGGGGCTAGGGCCACGCAAGAGCCCCTGGTTGCATTCGGGGAGGGCTGAGGGCAGGTTCCCTGCTCCATCGCTACCCCCATATGTATTCCTCTTTTCTGACTTTCGCAGGCTTGCAGAATGTCAGTCTGTCCCCCACTGGGGGGCAGATAGTCGCAACCAATGCCTAAGCAACCACTCACATATTTTGTATTTTAATAAAGTTGTGACCAAAATTATGCCAAAAACCTTAAACAAAATTTCTGTGTGATGTGTGAGTTATTTGGGGTGGCCCTGGGGACCTTGACACACAATACTCTTGCCCTAGTCTGACACTTTTAACTACCATGTCATGTTGTGGGCACAGATCTGTCCAGAAAGATTTCTTGTGTCTGGGGACAGAAATCTGGCAGAAACTCCCCAGGGTTTCAGACAGGAAGTTCTTCCCAGATGTACCTGTAGATTTCAGATAGACTGAACTTGGGACCTTCTGCAGGTATAGCAGACACTATGCCTCTGAAACTGTGTCTTCTTCCCAATCCTGATGCTTCTCCTTCCTTTGAATTCATGGAAAGAGGCTGAAATGTTTCATTCTCCTTAGGTGATTTTGTGGGGAGGGAAATCCCAAGTGTTTACAAAGGCAACATTATTTCTTCACTTTCTTCTCCTGCAATCTGAACATGAAAGTGAAGCACTGAGATGTCTTTATGGGACCCAAATCTGTCATCAGCCAAGCACTCATAACAGGAGTTATAATACCAATGCTATTCCAAAACATTGCAATTTCTACTCCACTTAAAAACAGGTTCGCGAGGGACACTTTGGACTCAAGTCATGGACAGAAGTGTCCAAACTCTAACCAACGAAGCTATCCACTTGATTTAGATCAGGGCCCTGGAAAGAGGAAAAATGATTAGACTGCTTCCTCCCCCGTATCGCAGCCCTAATTTAAATCAGGATTCTGCTCTGCTGCTTGTGGAAGATGAAGAAAATGTCACCGGGTGATCTAATTATGGATTCCCATCTAACATGTCATTTGACACCCCCTCCACACACACACACACACACACACATCCTTATTTACCAGGCAGAGGGCCTTCTTGGTGGTGGCACCCACCCTGCGGAATGCCCTCCCATCAGATGTCAAGGATATAAACAACTGACTTTTAGAAGACATCTGAAGCCCTGTTTAGGGAAGTTTTTAATGTTCGATGTTTTCTTGTGCTTTTAATTCTGTTGGGAGCCCAGCCAGATGGTTGGGGTATAAATAATAAAATGATGATGATGATGATGATAATTAATGTGAACCTGGAAGAGAGGAAGCTGATGGAATCGAAGAGGTCTACAAGGATTCAGTTTTCATAGGAATCCTGTTTCATAGGAATCCTGTTCAAGCATTTGGTACCACAGGAGCTTTCTAGAACAGACCCAGCTAAACCCTTCAGCCAGTGGTGGACCTACATTTTGAGGGCCCTGAAGCTCAAAATGTAATGGGGGGCCCTTCTCCAGGTTTAGTACTAAGAATCTGTTTTGGTTGCAATTCTGACTGGTTGTCTGCAAGTGCTAAGCCAGATTTTATGAGTTGTCATTTCTACCGCACTGCTATCAATGGGACTGTTGGAGTCAAGATTTAATTTTGTGGGAGGGCTTTTTCTCTTGTAAGACAGTTCAAAATGTTTAACAGAGCTTCCATGTGAATGGAAAACACAGAAATCTTTCCCAGTTGGCAAAATATGAAATATGGACCTGCCAAAAAAATCCTGGATTCAGTAAAGGAGGTACCAGCACATCTACATTATTCTGCTGTTAACAAAATTGGGAAAGCATCAACGGAGCTTATGGAAGGGCTGCTTACTTCTCTATTTTTAGATGCCTACATTTGCATCATCAGTGGTCCATGGTGCCAAGTTTTATTTACAAGGCAACTTTCAATAAACTGGCTATAAACCACAGCTGGAAACTGATGAGCCTGAATCCACATGCAGCCGCTGATTGTCAATTCAGGTATTTATGATTAGGCCACTATTTAAAGCCTTCAGTCACATGCATTCTTCAGAAATGATTGCTATTATTAGGAAACAGTTGAGTTTAGAGCCAAAAGGAACAACATAATTTTGAACTATTGAAGGCACAACAGCAGAGAGATCCTATACATGGTTTCTTGGTACCAAGTTCCATTGTATTCAATGGGCTTACCCTCAAGTAGGTAGGTTTGTATAGGACTACAAGCTAAAACCACAAGTTTTTCACTGACATTAAATTCTGGACCAGTTTTACTCCAGACAGAGGTGGGGATTTTATTCCAGTCTGAGACTCAGGCGTAGACAGGGCAAATGCAAAAAAAGGGGGGGCTTGTGTAACAACAACAACAACAACAACAACAACAACAACAGTCAGGGCTTTTTTTCCAGCCAGAACTTGCTGGAACTTAGTTCCGGCACCTCTCAGGTGGGCGCCATTGCCAAGAGAACAAAGGATCCATTCATAGTAAGTTCAAGCATCTCTTTTTCTAGAAAAATTGTGCTGATAGCAGCAGCAACAACAACAATTTTATTATTTGTACCCTGTCAATCTGTACCCACCACTCTGGGTGGCTTCCAATGCATATAAAAAACATAATAGAGCAATAAACATTAAAAAAAACTTCCCTAGACAGTCTCTCTTATACATACACACACACACATGCAGATAAATATACAGACACATTAATTCATACACATTTATTTTCACATCTAACACACACACACATTTCTCTATCTATCTATCTTTCTATCTACCATCTCTTTCTCACACACACAGTAATTAGATTTGAAAAAAAGCATTTCTTGTCCCCATGCAGAAACAAGCCTTGAAAACACCCATCAATTGGCTCCATTGCTTTTTATGCCTAGTTGTTTCTTGGGGGCGGGGGGGAGGCAAACAGAAAAAGGGGTTGCTATCAACAGTGTTGGGGGCATCAATTCATCCTGCTTCGATCTGCTCTGCGGTCAGCTGCAAGAAAGTATTGTCAGCGTCCAGAGCTTTGCTGTTTTGGCTTAATTGCCCTCTGCCTACCTAGCAAGGCATCTATTACATTCAATATTCTCTGACATTTATTTCCCAAGCTCTTATTATGCAGTCTCATAATGCCTTTCAAATAAACGCCACATTTCACCTGGGGGTGACACGATTTAGTTGCAGGCACAATACCCATTTATAAAATAAAAAAGTAATTGGGAAGCCAGATAAGAAACAAAGTGAAATTCAGGAGAAAAGCATGCTAAAATGTTGATTAATTTTCATGGGAACCTTGTTTAATTTTATTTTTTAAATCACAAACTAATGCACAAATGTGGTGAACTGACCTTAAGGCTGCTGGGAAATGAGAAAACCAAAATTGACAGATACATTTTATGTTCAAGGTGATTTATAGAACATGAAAACCTGATGTATCCATCTGTTGCTTTTTCCTTAAAAAAAAGTATCAAATGTAAAGTGAGTTCATACATAACTCACTTCATGGCGTTCATGAAGAAAAGGACATCTCTCCCAATGTTCTGTATCTTCTCTTAAAACAAAGGGGTCACTCTCCTCAAAGTTACATTTTTAATTTTGCTTTCAAGGCACTGCTGAACACATCTGACTCTCCCCCTGGCAATGTGGCAAAGAAAAAGAGAAGACTTAAATATGTGCATCTTTTTTTTAATGACTCTTTTTAAGACATTGCTGGATGGAAGTCGTACTGCAGAGTTTTCTTAAGCCCTGATTGTTTATGGTTAGAATCGATTCTTGAGCAACTTCCAATTTTGATTCCAATACCTCGACCTCTACTCTCAGATAGAATATCTGTAATAGCTCTGCATTTGTATACTTTAATGATTACGGTTGCAATCTTGCATACACTGTTTTGTCTCCTCTTTTTTCAGCATCTGATCAACGTGATCAAGGCTTTATTGCAAACTGGCAGCCTTTATAACACCAGAGCAGGGCTGACCAGTGAAGTGCCCTCGGATAGCGATGGGGGAGAAACTCAATTCAGTTAACAGCTAAAAGCGAACTTATTGAATTTGCACTTTTCAAAGTCTTGTGAGAACCAAAACACAGCCCTCCTTTAAAATTCACACTTCTCCAAGTTTCATAATACACTTCTCCAAGTCCATACAAAAATGCATATGTTAGGGCCAAGGAATATATTAGACTCACGGGTGGCGCTGTGGGTTAAACCACAGAGCCTAGGACTTGCCGATCAGAAGGTCAGCAGTTTGAATCCCCGTGACGGTCCCTGCTCCTGCCAACCTAGCAGTTCGAAAGCACCTCAAAGTGCAAGTAGATAAATAGGTACTGCTCCAGTGGGAAGGTAAACGGCTTTTCCGTGCACTGCTCTGGTTCGCCAGAAATGGCTTAGTCATGCTGGCCACATGACCCGGAAGCTGTACGCCAGCTCCCTCACCTAGTAAAGCGAGATGAGCGCCGCAACCCCAGAGTCAGTCATGACTGGACCTAATGGTCAGGGGTGCCTTTACCTTTTATGCAGCTGCAAATATAAATGTTTTACATGCATTATACAAATGTGACACTAGATGGCGATGATGGGCTAATGACAAATTCAATATATATATTTTAAAATTAAGCATTTTCACAGCTTTTTTAATGTAAATTCCACCTTAGTGAAAATAGCATACTAGCATGCATTGCACCTGGGGAAACCGCTTGCAAAAATGTGTACAGCATTTTAGACCTGTCTTGTCTCAGTGCAGACAATGGCACAGTTTCATAAACAGGTGGGAAAATAAGCTCAGCGAATGGAAATCCCACCAGTTCTTGTGTCAATGAAGATTTCTACTAAAAGCCTTAAACAAAAGCTGTTTACTTTCAAGTCTTAAAAGTCTGCTGCTCACCAGCTGCCTCTTTGACCCAAGGCTTCCCCCCCCCCCCCCATTCCAGAGGCCAAATTATGTTTCACTGTGATTCCGGTTAGCTTGGTCACCTTCTGAATCTAAAAACATTCTATTTACTGATGGGATATTAGTAGTTTTTAATATATTAAAAAGTGCAACAGAAATCTTTTTTGGCCCAGGTGTGTCTCTACACACACACACACACACACAGTAGTACATTAAAGCAAATTAGTCAGCAAAGGTGAGGAAAAGCTTACTTAAGCTTTTTTCCACCTTTACACATGTTTACATCTTCCCAGGGATTTGATAGTGCTTCAGCAAAAATGGTGTTAAGTCAGCATTTGCAAGGCTGTGGCTCTCTCTCTCATAAATTTCTGGCACTAGAGAATCCCCATGAACCAGAGGACTGAGCAATAGAAAATCTGAAATTATAGACATTTTGTTTCAATTGTAAAGAGAGCTATGGAAAAGTAAATAAATATAATATTAATTTTCCATATTCCATAACAATTATAATTACAATATGCTGCCCATCTGGGAGACTCCCAACAAAATATCAAAAACACTGTTACTAACTATTTCAAGTGGGTATGTGTCACTTTACAAAATAATATAAGCAAAGAAAGATAGGTCTCCACCCCCAAGGAACTTCCAATCTAATTTACACAATGGGTAAGACAAGAGGAGGGTAACAAGGGAGTAATATATGCAAATACAGCTTGAGTCCCACAGGCAGAATGAGTTCTATCCGACACTGTTGTCCAATTTGCACAAAACTTTCACTTACAAAACTTAACTTCCCCTCCCTCTCTTTCCCCTACCAGCACCCCAAATCTGGCCCAGAAATGGGCATTTTCTGCTGTTGTCCCTGCCCTGTGGAATGCGCTTCCCTCCGTGCAACCACCAGTTGCTTCAGTTGACATATCCCTCTTGATGTCAACAATGAAACCGAATAGCCGTGGGGTCTGGGAAATCAGACTGAACAGAATATAAATATAGACTGATTCACCACCTGAACCTGATCTGACTTCAGCTTTGCCTAGGAATAGGTCACGAACACAAGCTGTGTACTCAGATACACGTGTAATCTGAGAGGTATTTCTGTGCTCCTTACCTTTAAAATATTAAAAACAGGATCTGACCCATGTTTGTTTGGTAAAGATTACGAGAGTTAGCACGGCCGAAATTCTTTTTCACCAATGTATATACAGTGGTACCTCGGGTTAAGTACTTAATTCGTTCCGGAGGTCTGTTCTTAACCTGAAGCACCACTTTAGCTAATGGGGCCTCCTGCTGCCGCTGTGCCGCCAAATCACGAATTCTGTTCTCATCCTGAAGCAAAGTTCTTAACCCGAGGTACTATTTCTTGGTTAGCGGAGGCCGTAACCTGAAGCGTATGTAACCCAAGGTACCACTGTACAGAGAACCTGGAAGCCAGTTCAGGGACTGCTTCCACTGATTTCGCAAAGGATACACATGTGTGTTGGATATCTGGGGTGATGGGGAATCAGATGAACTTGAAAACAGACCACACCCTGTATCACACAACGGGAATGTCAGATGTTGACAGTCTCTGACTTAGCCACTTTTGTGGACTGAAAGAGACTACCACTTGTCAAGAGCACCTTATGATGTTCTGCATATAACTAACTACTCCATAAGCCAGCCTTGGACAACCTGATACTCTCCAGATGTTTTGGACTACAACTCCCATCAGCCATAGCAATGCTCATCTAAAACATTTGGGGGGTACCAGATTGGCAAAGTCTGCCATAAGCCAGTCTCTCAAGTGATGAACAAAATTTTGCCACACACCAATGCCTAATCACATATTAAAAGGAGAAGTGAGTGATAAGTCTTTGTCACCAAGAGATAGGATGTTATGCATCGCCACTTGCTAAGGTGATCATATGTGTTGGTGCCACACAGTAAATAATCCGATGGGCTGCCCATCTGACAGATACCCCCAAGGAGATCAAGGCACCATATACAGTCCCATGTCATCCCCACTTTTTATTCTCACAACAATTCAAATATTTAAGGTAGGTTGAGACAGGGTGACCAGACCAAAGTCAGACAGTGGGCTTTATATTTGAGTGAAGGTGAGAGATTTGAACCTGTGCTTTCCCAGACTGGCAGGCAAGCTTCCTGATCTCAAAGCAGAGCTTTCCTGATGGTGAGAGGAAGTGAGGTGGTTTCAACTTTTTCCAGGGACATTTTGTCCAGACATCTACATGAAGCAAATGTAATCTGGTTGAAACCTACAAGGAACCAGGCAGAGGGCCTTCTCGGTAGTGGCACCAGCCCTGTGGAATGCACTCCCACCAGATGTCAACTACCAGACTTTTAGAAGACATCTGAAGGCAGCCCTGTTTAGGGAAGCTTTTAATGCTTGGTGCATTACTGTATTTTAATATTTTGTTGGAAGCTGCCCAGAGTGGCTGGGGAAGCCCAGCCAGATGGGCGGGGTACAAATAATAAATTATTATTATTATTATTATTATTATTATTATTATTATTATTGCTAATCGCACTCGTGGTTCCATTAGCCATCTCCCCTGAGTCTTCATCTTTTAATGTTTTAATTAATGCTTATTGGAATAACATAATGGTTTTTGTGTAACATGGACTTAGATTTTATTCCTGAGAACAAGTCATAGAATTGCAAATTCATAGAATTGTAGAGTTGGAAGGGACCATGAGGGTCAACTAGTCCAACCCCCTTTTCACCCAATGTGGGGCTCCAACCCACAACCCTGAGATTAAGAGTCTCATGCTCTACCAGTGGAGCTATCCCAGCTCTTAAGTCATCCTCATAAGAATGATCTCACTGCAAAGAGTCAGTCCTATCTGGAAAATCTAGCTCAGATCACAACTCCATGGATTGGACGGAATGGACAACAAAGGCTCCTGGGTACTGAATGCATGCTTACAACAAATGCAAAAAAGCACATTAAACAAAGCCATGCTCTTATCATAATATCCAGGCTGTGTTTCACAAATACGTCAAGACAGTGAGGAAAGTGTCCTGAAGCATGTCTTTGGTGAGGAAAGTTAATGCCCTCTTCATTAGACCAAACAGATGTGCCTTCACTGTTTGAAAGATTATTTTGCTTATAGTCATCAAGATTGATGATCTGACTGACTCATCACTGCTGCGCAGCACATCCTATTCAGCCATCATCTTTCACTTTGCTTTGCTGCCTTTTCAACCTGAAAGGTGTGAAACGGGAACATCTCACAGAGAGGGAGAGAGAAAACAGACTTTTAGCACATCATGGAACTTACCAAACAAGCGTTGATGGAAGAAGAACTTGCCAGCTATCAGTCCGGTAAGGATGGCAAGCAGCCACAGGAACACTTTTAAAAACCTCCAGCCTCCTCCCTCGGGGTATTTGTTTGCTACAAAAGAAAAGCAGTTCCCCACGACAATGACATTTGCTTCTGTTTGGCTGTGAGAGACTGGATCCTCGGCAAATATCAAGAAGTTACAGAAGATCACCAGGTAGGCCACGATCAAGCGGGACCACGGATGCTGGAAGTAGTAGCGGAAGTCTTTGGCCATCCTCAGACCCTTCAACCCCTGCATGCAAAAAGCAAAGAAGGCATTTGTTCTATTGTGTTACTGGATGTTGCACTATGTTATAGTCTTACAAGGGCTATAACAGAACATTAGAAGTCAGACTATTGGCCCATCTAGGCCAATTTGTTCAACACTGGCTGGCAGTGACCATGCAAGGTTTCAGACAGGAAGTCTTTTCCAGCCCTATCTGGAAATACCAGAGATTGAACCCGAGATCTTCCACATGCAAAACGGATGCTCTACCACAAAGCTATGACCCTTCCCACTATACATCACTTCCCCCTGCCACCCCAGCTTCTATCCTCTTTAAACGGGCTCCGGAACTGGCTGCCTGTTTGTGTGACCCTGTTTACCAACTCCAATGGGGGCACACTGAGCAGCTGGCGAATGCTGACAAGAGTGAATGGAAACCCTCAGCTAAAGGCACTTTCATTCACTTAGGCCAGCAGCTTCCCAAACTTGTGTCCCCAGCTGTTTCCCATCATCCCTAGCTAGCAGGACCAGCGATAAGGGATGATGGGATTTGTAGTCCAAAAACAGACCCAAGTTTGGGATACAGTGATTTAGGCAAAGAGCAGCTTTTGCTTCAATTGATAGGGAAGATGGATATGGAATCCACAGAAGCCAGAATTTTCATTCTCATTTCATTGCAGGGGGCTGGACTTGATGATACCTTCCAACTCCACAATTCTGTTATTCTAGCTCTTTCACTTCTTTTCTAGATTAACGGTGGAAGTCCAAAGGAAGTCAGGCGGACTATAGTTCCACTGGAATCAATGGGTCGTAAAATGAGTCACAACTAACCAGTTCTATTGATTTCAATGGGACTTAAGCACAACTAACCTACTCTGGATTTGGGGCCCCTGTTTACATAAATAGGGTGGGAGAGGCTCCAAGGCAATGTAAGCCTCATGCATGCAAATGCTTCAATATTCAACTCATAGAAAAGTTCTGACGAGCACACAGAAGCAGGATTTTCACCCAAGTCAAGACATCTTGCATGTCTACTCAGAACTAAGTCCTGCTGAGACCACATAACTTACTCCAGGGTGTTTATTTAGGCTGGGAGTGAGCATAATTGAATACAGTGAACTGATAAATCATGAATATTTTAATTAACTGATGCATTTGTCAATTAAATTTGCATATGGATAAAAACAATGGGTCTGAAGCAAACAGCAGACTTCCTTTGGTTTTAGATCAGCGGCAAAAAACCTGTGGCCCTCCCAAGCTACAACGCTCATCATCCTTAACCTCTGGCCATACTTGCTTGGCCTGATGAAGACCTACAACACCTCAGCCGTGCACAACCTCCTGTGTGTTTCGCATCCAGTGTGCTCCCACCACAGGCTTGTGAAGCTGTTAACACACAGTGTTAGCCACAACCCACACCTATCCTGTAGTTTCTTGAGAAATGCTGTGTTTCCCCTAAAACAGCTTTGATTTGATTTAAAAACATAGGACATATATGAAGTCATCCATGGCCCCTTTCCATCCACTGGTGCAGACAGACAGAAGGAAACTTGGAAACACATCCAACCATACCAATGTGTAAAATGGTGACCATAGGGTCCCCACCCATGTTTTAATTGATGCATGTGTCATAGATGGAGCACTGATCATCAACAGGATTTATAGTTACTTGTATTAAAAATAATGGGTTGGATTCAAAGGTGTGCAAGTTGAAGGTGACAAGATCCAACCTATCTATATATATATATCTGTCTGTATGTCTATATCTCCTGACTAATCCCTGTAATTGAGTGGTTTAAAAAACTATCCTCAATTGCATGTTGCAGACTTACCTAGAAGCAAGCATCTCACTATAGTCTAAGAAGAGGTTTTCCTGCAAATCACCTTGGACTTCTCTTAATAGCTGCACAGTATGCCAGTAAATGAATGACTCAACTGAGATAGACCTTAAGACTGTTGGCATCTGCATTCCTTAGTAACATTCACTTTAAATGAATGGAAGGAGCCAAGGTGACAATATTAAGAATACTCCAGATAGAACCATTCTGGACATCCCTATTAAGGGTTATACTCACAAATGAACAGAATTTATGATGTTTTTGGACGCTGAGAAAGCATTTGATAACGTCTCCTGGAATTTTATGCTTAAAGTAATGGAGTCTATGAGATGTGGGGACACTTTTATAAGGGGAGTGAAAGTGATATATACAGATCAATCAACAAAACTGATGGTGAGTAATTTATTGACGGAAAATTGTAAAATAACCAAGGGAACAAGACAAGTCTGCCAGCTATCACTCTAATTGTTCATAGTAGTTTTAGAAGTATTGGCGCAAAGAATAAGAACTACCGGTAATCAACAAATTAAAGGGATAAAAGTGGGACAATGAGCATGCAAACTAAAGGTATTTTGAGATGATGTGATGATATGGTCCAGCTCCGAGGGCCTTCTGGCAGTTCCCTCACTGTGAGAGGCCAAGTTACAGGGAACCAGGCAGAGGGCCTTCTCGGTAGTGGCGCCCGCCCTGTGGAACGCCCTCCCATCAGATGTCAAAGCGATAAACAACTACCTGACATTCAGAAGACATCTGAAGGCAGCCCTGTTCAGGGAAGTTTTTAATATGTAACATTTTAGTGTATTTTTCATCTTTGTTGGAAGCCGCCCAGAGTGGCTGGGGAAACCCAGCCAGATGGGCGGGGTACAAATAATAAATTATTATTATTATTATTATTATTATTATTATTATTATTATTATTATTAGATATCAGAAGAAGATCCAGTAGAATCGATCCCAAGGGGACTCAATGAAATAAATAAATTTGAAGAAGTGGTGGGTCTCAAAATCAACAAGAATAAAACCAAATTGTTGGTTAAGATTTTAAAAGATGATGTTAAGAATAAATTACAAGAAATATCTGAGTGGTGATCATGGGAATCAGAGTGCTAGTTCTTCCTCCACTCCCCAAATCACTGTCCCACATGCCCTCTACAAGTTGACAGGGTGGAGGGAAATCTGCAGCTGAGTACATGGAGGTTCCCACCCATTTATGTACTTCTCCCTCTATCGTTAACCTCTTCTTGATCCATTGTTCTTAGCTAAAGAAATAACACTGATTGCACGTAGCTTAGGAGTAGGGGGCGTGTTGTGGGAAGGCTGCTCCTCAGACATCCAAACTGGAGTCTCAGCTTTCCTGGGATGGGGGCTTGAGCCAGAAAGTAATATAAGAAGAATATTCACGGCACTGAATCCAACCCTGAACGCTGACCCAAGGCTTACAGGTAGGGCTGTTTTTCAGCTGGAACTCTCGGGTACTTTCCGGCACATCTTAGGTGGGCACCACTGCCGTTCTAAGAGAAGGAGGGAGGTGCTCATGGCGAGCTCTGGCACCTCTTTTTCTAGAAAAATAGCACTAGTTACAAGGGAATAGAGAGCATTGCTGTGCACTAGTTTGAAAGCGTAGCTGTTGCTTTAAATGATGCCATCGCATGATGGTGTGTACCAATGCAAAACCCTGGGTACAAACCACTCCAGTGCGTTTCAGATGTTATGTGTGTACACAGCCTCTGTGAGCTACGCAAGCTTCCAGCTCCCCCTTCTCCTTTCTTTTATTTACTCATGGGTATAATGCTTGAATTGGGATAAAGGATATGCTTTTCCTCCTTAGAAAAGGCACACATTTAAATTTATAGGTGGCTTTTAAGCCACAAGGGCCCTCATAACAGCTTACCATAAAATAATAACAGACCATAAAACCATCAAAAAGCAACTCATAAAAGAAAATGCAAAGGCAGAGCAACAGCTCCATCCCAAATTAAAAGAAAGGGGCAAGCTCAGTTTTCAAGAAAGCTTAACGGAATGTGTCGTGCGTGTGTGTGTATGAAGTCTGACTTTTGCCACTCAGAAAGCACTGTCTACATAGAAGTGGCCCATCAAGACAGAGGAAGCTGGGACCTCCTTGTAACTATGGGGCCACTGGTCAACTGTTTGGAACAGCAGAACACCCTGGAACACCCCAGAATTTCAGGGCTTTCCTCTGGCTGCGCATTGTGGAACTCTGCAAGGTAAAGGTAAAGGTAAAGGAGCCCTGGACTGTTAAGTCCAATCAAAGGCGACTATGGGGTTGCGGCACTCATCTCACTTTCAGGCAGAGGAAACTGGCATAGACAGCTTTCTGGGTCATATGACCAGCATGACTAAACCACTACTGGAGCAACGGAAAACCGTGACAGAAACCAGAGTGCACGGAAATGCCATTTACCTTCCTGCCGCAATGGTACCTATTTATCTACTTGCATTGGCATGCTTTCAAACTGCTGGGTTGGCAGGAGCTGGGACAGAGCAACAGGAGCTCACCCCATCGGGGGGGGGACTCGAACCGCTAACCTTCCAATCAGCAAGCCCAAGAGGCTCAATGGTTTCACTTTGCAAGTAAAGACCAGCAGGGATGGATGGAGGGATGCCACTACCCAATCCAGCCCTACCCCCTGTTAGTTTGCCCCCTTAGGCAGGTATAGAACTGTGCTGTGCATTGCTTTATCTTTTACAATCCCTACATTTCTTATCAGGTTGTTAGCTGCCTTGAGTTCCGCTTTAGAGTGGTGTTTTTTTTTTAAAAAAAATAAAGATATACACTGAGCACCATGCACAACAGCTACACATTCAGCAACATATAATTTCTGTTCCTCCCATCTAGTATTGTTCATGCATCACATCAGACAGCTTAAGTGGGGGGTCCACCAGGACAGCATCAGTGAGCGCACAAGTGCCTGCAGACGTCTTTCTTGGCACTCCCGGGGTTTCTCTGTCCCTCCCCAGCCACTGAAATGTGGCTTGAAAGAATCACTCTGCTGTTGCTAGTATCAAAGGTCCTGGTGTGCTATGCTCTTCCTCCATGGCTAGATGCAGTAATGCTTCTGAAAACCAGTTGTTGGAAACTGCAGGAGGGCAAGAGTGCTCCTGGGCTCAAATCCTGCTTGCAGGGTATCAGGCTGGCCACTGTGAGAACAAGGTGCTGGATTAAATAAGCCATTGGCCTGATCCTGTAGGCTCACTTTACGTTCTTCTGTGTGTGTTCGGGTGCTGGGTGGTTGTGGGGCCCACAATAGCTCCGCTGGGTTGTAAACGGGCACACGGGCCATTTACAATTTAAATTCACAATTCAAATAAAATACAAAAACAACAGTGATATAAATACAAAAATATATACACAACATGAATATACAACTATTGTGAGTTGTATCTATCTATATGCACTACTACAGGAGAAGAAGTGTCTCCCAAATCCAAAACACTGAATAGGGGAAACAGCAATGTTGTGGCTCCAAGCAAAGACTGTTATGAATAAAGGAATAGGTAAAATACCTGGAATCTCCAGTTAATGGATCTTAGGTGGGCAGGGCTGGAAAAGACATCTGCCAGGCTTGGAAAGCCAAAGTCACGGCCCATCAGATGTTAGTGGACGACTACTTCCTTCACCCCCATTGCCTGAAGAGAACTGGAATCAAACAATATCCAGAGAGCCCTTCTCTCTGTAGTAGACAGTTGACAGGATCAATGGTCTGACAGATTGCTTAACAGAAACTGTGGCTCAATGTTAGCAAGAGGACAATCTCTGCAGCTAAACTATGGAGGCTTTCATACACTTCAATGCTGAAGCGTACCAATCAATTTATTGTATCCAAACCTAAACTGATTGCAAAAGAATACATTCCACAGACATGCATTCCATTGTACTGTTCTTTAGGATTCTGATTTAAAAATAAAGGTCTGCGAAATCTGAACTTCAGTAAAGGAATTTAAAACTGAGCATACTGTTTGTTCCATCAAAAAAAACACACCCAGTTCATTCTGCAGCTTCATTTTGCATTGATAAAGATAACAAAGCATCTGTTATTGTGTGTTTTTCCAGAACGGTGTTCCAGTAAATAGACCCATAGATCTTTCTTAAAGAATGTAACTGGCAACAATGCAATTGTGTCAAAGTCACAGGAACTAGAAAAGCAAGATTTAAGAAATGCCAGAGATAATTGCAACATTTGTTTGGTGACAAGTGGGAAAGCAAACAGCGCTCTTTATAAATCACTGGATCCAGTATTTGCCATCATTTAAACAACACTAGTGGTTTTTAACATGAGCAATTGGTGATGTTTCAGGTAACTATATAACCAAATCTTATCTAAATAATTCAGAAAGTTACCTAGATGTTGTGAAAAAGTTACTGTCAGGGCAATAAATGAATTTATTCAGTGTGTATATGAGCAAGGGAAGTAGACTCATGGGACTAAGATCAAAACAAGAAAGCCATAATTTTAAAACCATCATTTTGATCTCTAAAAGAACTTTTAAACAAAAATATACTTTTGTGGGGTTTTAGATATCAAAGCACTAGTGAGGAGAAAGATAACTATGCAGCCCAGCAGTGGGAGAATTTCATCTCTACAGATGTTGGATTACTGCTCCCATCATCCCTAAGCATTGGGCATGCTGACTGATGCCCATCCAGCAATACCCAGAAGGCCATATATTAGCCGCACACATTGTCCCTCATATAGTTGATTTCATATACCTTATACTAGCAATACATACAGCCGGACTGTAAAGTAGGACAATGATATCCCCATGTTTCAAACGAGGGACTGAAAGGAAGATCAGATGTCAAGCATTGTTAGATTTGAACTGGGAGCCATTTCGTTTGCCACTATGAGACATCATCTCTATTCCTACAACACTACAAAAATAAGCAAATGCAAACCAACTGTGTTTCCTGGTCAGCATTATGCCAGGTTTATACGACAGGGTTTTACAATAGGACACACCAGAAAAGGCACGTTAAACAGAAGAGGAGGCAGAGCTAATGGACATGATACAAGTCTGAGCCTTACATTAACCATATAGGTACCTATTCTCACTTTAAAAAGGTATAGGAAAAACAGGGCTTAATTCCAATAAGAACTTGCCCAGGTTTAGCCCCCAAGCCTGTTCTCAGTTCTGGGTCATGCAAGGCTAATAACAGAGGACCCGTCAATCCCAGGCATCTGCGATTAGGGGTAAGTGTTTTCAGGGCTAGGGATGCATTTTGGAAAAGAAACATTGCGCGAGACAGAGAAGCCTCTCAGCAATGGGGCTTTAAAAACAAACCTGCTAAGGGGCTATAGGAACACGGAAGCAAGCAACCCCAGATGTAGGGGGCGGGCTGCATTGTAAAGTGGAGGTTCAAAGCCAATGGCGAGGGGCTCATCAACACGCAAGCACCGAAACGTAGGTTTCTTTTGAATTTATTCCAGGAATACTATTTCCACTCACAGGGTTGAGGGGGATGTCCGCTCCCCTACCGAACGCTTATTTTTAGAAAGTGTGCATCAACACCACCACCCCCCACTCCACACACACACAAACACCATTTTCACACAAGAGATGAAATAAAAATATACCAGCGAAAATTACCTTCTGTGGTATCACCTTCTTGACGATAACCCCCCCCCCAAAGAATAATAAAAAGCCACCACTAAGGTTGAGGTCCGATCTTCAGCGCCGGACCCTCGGAGCGAGCACGTGCAGAGTGCCTTTCCCACGGCTACATAACCCCAAACGTTTTTGCCCCGGGCTCCCTCGCAGTCTTAAGCCCAGGCCCCTCTCGCGTGGGAAAGTGTGGGGCTCCCGTCTGAGCCCAATGCCGCTCCGGGCAGGGCCGAGCCGCGGTTCCCCCCTCCCTTTTCACACGCGCGATCGCGGAGTGGGAGGGTGGGGAAGGGGCGGGCGCCCGCGGAGGCAGCGCGCACTTGACTCACCGCGTCCTGCGCAGGCACGCTGCCCTCCGGGACCGGCCTTTCTCCTTCCCTGCGCGGCTCCGGCGCCACGCGTGACAGTCGCCTCCTCGGCCGGCTATAAATATCCCGCGGGCGGACGCGGGGGAGCGCAGCCCGCCGGCAGCCCACGCCCTGGGGCCGCCCCTCGGGCCGCTGCCCTTAGCGGGCTTTCCCGGAGGACGTCTCCAAGGGATCGCTTGGCCAGGAGGAGCCCGCGGACGCCGGATCCGTCCCTCGCTGCTCGCTCCCTGCGACAAGGCCGGCTGCGGCTGCAATCCGGGCTCCCTCGCCTCTCTCCCTCCTCTCTTTCTCGCCTTCCCTTTCCAGGCCTCGCTGGAAGAAACTAGCGCGCATCCGCCGGGGGCATCTCGGATTTGGAGAGCTTTGCGCGCCGAGGGAACGAGGGCGCACGAGAGGCCCGGCCGGAGAAGGAGAGAGGCTGCTCTGCTCCCCTCCCAAGGTCGCCCGCCTCCCTCTTGTCGCACGCCGGAGCTGGCTGTAAGTCACCCAGAAGCCCAGAGATGCGTCTGGCATGTCCTCCAGCTCTTCCCACGTGGAAGGTTCCTGGTAGCATAGACCCTGCAGGGTAGGACAGCTGTAGCAGTGGAACTCCTCAGAGTGAGCATCTGAGCTGAGGGTCTGCAACAGTACAGTACCAGCTTCCTCCTCCTCTCAGTTGACAAGGGTTCCAACTTGAATAAAATATTGCCCAGATAAGCCCTGCCTGGCAAAATCGATCACAATATGCAACACACACACACACACACACACACACACAATTTCAATGGCAGCGCCACTGTACATACACTTTGGGTGGCCTGCCCCCCCTAAAATATTTTTGTGGGGGGGGAAGGGACCTTGGCCTCGAGGAGTTGGCTCAGGATCTTGCCTTAATTTTAAAATTATTAAAAATGTTATTAATCATTTTAAAAATTATTTAAAATATTACCTTGCACCGCTTTTCATCATTTAAGCGTATCATTTCATGTTTCTTACTGTTTTATGTTCTACATTGTTTTAAATTTCATATTTAATGTGTTTATTATATTGTGTTTTATGCATTCTGTTTTCTTCCTACCTTCTCTACTGGTTCTTGACCAAAATAAATATGCGTACCAACTAACTGCTTCCTATGTTCCTAATTTCTAATAAAGGTGGATAAATTCATGTAGCGAAGCATATAATCTGAAATTTCGGCAACATCTCTAGTAACTCTTTTTCTGGTTGGTTCTTTGTATTGACTTTTGAAGATGCAAAGTGATTTGCATTTCTTATCTTCAAATGGATGGCCTTTGCAACAAGCCTGTGAGACACACCACTAGGACAAACTCGCACATCACACATTTGTTTATGGTGTACCATACAATACAATGCTTGCCTTGTTTGTATAATGGAAATGGTTCCGTATGCTTGTGCCATAAAGCAGAAACATTAATTGGTTTCTTGACTTTGGCTTCAAGAAAAAGAGTTCTCTGGCATTACAAATGCATCTGCCCTTTGAGGTACATATTTTATGTTTGCTTGTTTTCAGTGGCTATAATTCTTGCTATGTGTGCCAGCCGAACCATCTCAATTTCTATTTATGTAACTTTTACTGAAACCCTACCTACTTTCGTAGAACTAAGTCTCATTGAATTCAGTAGGACTTCTGAGTAAACAGAGTTAGGATTGGAGCTTTAGGAAGCTTCACTGAAATCATACTCTTATTTTTTTGTATTAAAAAAGAAAGTTTTTGAGGACTCCAATGGAGATCCAAGTTATTGCTTGCTAAGCAAAATACCAAATCTCTACCAGAAAGAACAGGCCCTTCTAATCTGACAATACTCTTGTAAAATGTTTACATATATAACAAGTATAGGCAGGCATCAAGTACCTTGGGTATGACAGGACTTCTGGGATTGATGGTTTTCACAAGAAACAGGGCTGGCAGAAGATATTTTGCTGCCTGTGGTAAAGGACAAAATGGCACCCTCTCCCATTCCATGTACAGAAGATGAATGGACTGTCAAATCAATATCCTACTTTAATTTAACATGGGTGATGAGACAGCATCTTCCAGTACATAAAAGCAGCAGGGCAGCTTGTTAAAGAATGCAATGCAGACTGTGTGGCACATGCCAGTGTGTCCTCACCTCACCTTGCTGCTGCTTCCCATAGCTCCAGCATCTGCTGTCAGAGGAAGCTGCCTCAATCTGTCTAACAGTAGGGCCGGCTCTTACTAGAACTCTGATCTCCACGGAATAGAGGCTGTTGCAAAAGACGTACACTGAGCTCAGAATTTTATTTTCAGTTCTAGAATAAACTATAGTCTTTCCACACTGAATTGGGCCCAGATACTAATTGGCAGTCAGTGCAGTTGGACCAGGATTGGTGTTATATGCTCAGGTGAGAAACCTAGTCGCTGAATTCTGCACCAGCTCTCCGCCCAGCCTTGAACAACGTTGTAATTTAACACCATGAGCAGAGTCTTCTATTCATTCCTGCATCCTGGCTTTATCGCCAGCTTCTAAATTTGTCAGTTCAACTGTACCACTATGGTGTCATTTACAGGACAGAGAAGAGAAAAGTGAATTGCTGCACAATAGCTTTAGGACATAGTGTTCTATTCAGAAAGGAAAAGTCCATGATATGTATTCACTTCACAAGCCACAGTTTTCTGGAGTAGCAAAGTAACCCACTTTATCAGTCAATGCTGGCCAAGGTTGTATATATCTTTGCATTAAAATCTATTAAAAATCCGTGTTGGGTTTTTTAAAATGTGAAATACTGTCAGAGGCTGGACTGAGGAGGAATGGTGAGGACCGCTGCCCCCACTTCACCTGAATCTACCTTAGAACAGGAGGACAGTATAGATTTAGAGCAGTGGTTTGCAGAAGGTCATAGTTCAGAGGCTGCAGAGGGGAGAAGCTGGGAAACATTGGAAGAGGAACAGCAGGAAGAAGTACCAGGGGAGAGATAGCTGACAGACTCAGTGTCTTTGGAAAGCATTCCTGACCACCACCACCACCACCCCGCCTCCCAGGACCAGGCGAGCATCGAGAGTAGTAGAACAGAGAGCTCAGAGGCAGAAAGCTCAGAGTAGCTGGTGCAGGGGTGACTAGAAGAGATGGAGGGGTGGGACTTCACTCGAAGCAACTGCATTGCTTCATCTCTCTCTGTGAATATTGAATAAATTACTTGGTGAGCATTCTTCTTGTTTATCTGCTTCTTGGCTGCCACCATGGGAGGGATCAGATTCCCTGAAGCCTGACAAATACAGGTAAACATCACATTTGTTGTTGTTTAGTCGTTTAGTCATGTCCAGCTCTTAATGACCCCATGGACCAGAGCATGCCAGGCACTTCTGTCTTCCACTGCCTCCCGCAGTTTGGTCAAACGCATGCTTCTAGAACACTATCCAACCATCTCATCCTCTGTTGTCCCCTTCTCCTTGTGCCCTCCATCTTTCCCAACATCAGGGTCTTTTCCAGGGGGTCTTCTCTTCTCAGGTGGTGGCCAAAGTATTGGAGCCTCAGCTTCAGGATCTGTCCTTCCAGTGAGCACTCAGGGCTGATTTCCTTAAGAATGGATAGGTTTGATCTTCTTGCAGTCCATGGGACTCTCAAGAGTCTCCTCCAGCACCAATGGACTCCATTGGACAAAGACACCAGGCATATAAAAACATCACATTTAGATCACCTTAAAAGTGATGACAGGTTACCTTGGCACATTTCATTTATCCTCACCAAAGCCCAACTAATAAGAGATCCAGAAAACATACCATCAGCATGCTGAGGACACCCAGCCTTCAATCCAAATTTGCAGGTGGATGCCCTTGACAGGTGTCTTGAGTCAGTAATGAGCTAGACTGGGCTAATAACTCAGCCCAAACAATATAAAGATGCTAATGCCAGCTTACAGAGAAATCAGTATTCAGCTGCTGTATCCCCTTAAGCAGGCATGGGGAACCTCTGACCCAGAAGTTTAATTTGTCCTGTCATGGTCCAATTTGCCTGTGAGCTTGTATCCCCTAAATCATGACCACCTGCCTCACCACTTGACATCATATCTCAGGTGTGGGGCAGGTGGGGATGCAGCTGCCCATGCACAACTTAAAGTGTTCACACAATTCTCCCTGGGCAAGGGAGGTTTGTGGTCACCAACATTCAGCTCACCGGCAACAAGAGCAAGCCTGCTGGGACTGGCTGAACTGCAGAGTTCCCGATGGAGCATCAAAATGATTGACAAGTGTGTGGTGCCCTTTAGACAGGGGAACCCAGGTTCCAGCCAACCTGACCGGGTTCCCCATCCCCTTCCTCAAATATCAGCTTCATAACTTCAATGTGCTGTTAGACATGGCCTGGAAAGTGATAGCAAAACAGCATCTGTGACCAGAAACACCTTAGTCCTCTCCTGGCAAAATATGCCATTGCTACAGTGATCCATGCCTTGTTACTGTGACATTAGCCTGTCTCTGAAAGGTCTTCATCTTGTTCAAAACATAGCAGCAAGACTTCCTTGCCCAGTATACCTGAAGGAGCGTCTCCACCCCCATCATTCAGCCCAGACACTGAGGTCCAATTCTGAGGGCCTTCTGGTAGTTCCGTCATTGTGAGAAGTGAAGTTACAGGGAATGAGGCAGAGGGCCTTCTCGGTAGTGGCACCTACCCTGCGGAATGCCCTCCCATCAGATATCAAAGAAATAAACAACTATTTGATTTTTAGAAGACATCTGAAGGCAGCCCTCTTTAGGGAAGTTTTTAATATTTGATGAATTATTGTATTTTAATCTTTTGATGGAAGCCACCCAGAGTGCCTGGGGAAACCCAGCCAGATGGGCAGGTTATATTATTATTATTATTATTATTATTATTATTATTATTATTACCTAGGACTAATTATATTGAGCATTTTATAAGGGGCTTAATTGTCCTCACTGGTTTCCGGTTTGTTTCTGGATACAATTTCATGGTTGTGTTGACCTATAAAACCCTCTAAGCAGCTTAGGTCCTGCCCATCTGAACCTAGGCATCTCCACATAAGCCTGACCATTTTCTGAAGTTGTCATCGGGCCCCCCATCCCCGTTGTAGATCCTTCTAGAGATTAGGCAGGAGCTGATTACAGGAGGCCAGTCCTTTTATGTGCTTCCACATGGGATATAGAACTCCTTCCGAGACATTTAGTCAGCCGCTGCTCCCTTCTATAGGGCAAAACCTTTGTATACATGAGATTTTGGCTAGGCATCTCAGTCACTGTAATAAAGATGTGGTTTTATGGATTAACTGCGTGCTTCCGGGATCCAGAGCTGAAAGAGCAAAACTGTTGGGCTGACCCCTATAATCATGAAAATAAAGTTAATAAAGGTGTGATACTCAACCTTTACAAGCCTAAGACAGACACATCAGCTGGAATACTACTGCTTCCCTTTGCTTCGGGCAACAAAGTTGATTCTGCTGGCATTTGAACAGATGAGCAAACACTGTCACAGCTGAGTAGTCCTACTGAAGGACTCTGGGGTGGCATCCAACCAAGGCATACACAGAATAGATTTACTGAAATCAATGGACAAGTCAGATCATGTCTTAGGCCCTGATTTTCCATTTTCAACAGGGCAGCATTGTGGAGTTCTGCCAGGAAATAGGTAGTGCAGTGGATTTTCCAAACCATCACCTCAAAACAAACGCTGATGAGATGAAATACCACCTGTTTCAACATCAGCCGGCCTAGTTATTAAATTATTTGGTGGCGTTCTGCCTCTGCGCACCTCTCCGTAACTTCGTGGGTGAGACTGGTGACTAAACAGCTTTCTTAGTAGTGGGGCATCTTTTCTGTGAAACTGCCTTTATCCACTTTGTAGCTTGATGGCTCCTAGGCACCAAATATAAATGGGGATGTTTTAGTGGTGAGCTTTAATTTCCAGAGAGGTAGCTGTGTTAGCCTCTTGCAGCAAAATCAACAAAGAGTAGCCTGGTACTTTAAAGACATACTGTATCTGTTTCTTATAGCACGGCTTTTGTGGGCACTTCATCCGGGGCCTGATGTGTGATCCTGAATTGCAGATGCATATATATATGGTTTGGGGTGGGGATTGCATACAGTAAGGTCAGAAGGAAAGGCAATGCAAAGAAGTACAGGCGCAGATTATTGCTTTATTAACAGTGAGTGTTCACACCCATTCTGACACTGGTAAGCTGAACATGTAGGAGATAATGTCTTGGCCACTGACTGGTAGGATCAGTGAGGCTTTACAATGCACCATGGCTGGACCCAGACCAGATTCTGGATCAGCTTAGCCCCTCCCTGCCTCCAAAGTGTCCTGTTTCAGGGTCTTCTGCCAGCTGTTGCCAGTGGGCATCCCTTCAGAAGTCAGAAGAGGATGCTCTGTGCCAGGAAGAAGCCAGTTTAGCTAGCACAGCTGGGCAGAGGGACACCTCAATCCATTTCCACATACTCACCGCACAAGGTAGATTTGAATTGCTCTGGGGGTATGATAAAACTGGATTAAGCCAATTCAAGTTACAAGTGGCAGTACTGAACCTCGTGATGTATTGGAATTCAGTGGATTCGCATTGCAATCTCCCTTTAAAGTTTTGTTCAATGGATGGCCACCTGAAGGTCAGTTACAGAGTGTCCTGGGAGGCTGAGCAGGACCTAATGTCATCCCCCACATGCTCAGTAGTTCATTTGCCTGCTCATTTCCAATGCAACCAGCCAACAATGCGCCACAAGGCAAACAGGCCATTCTGCATGCAAATGAGTAAAAGAACACAAATTTGACACGAGAAACAGCAACACAGAAAAGCCAGTAGAAGAGCATTTTGAATCATGTTGAAATAAATGTGTCTTACTCCTAGTAAGTGACTTAAAAATTATAGTGGACTGGCAAAAACAACAAGCCCCTTTTCAAATCAAGGCTGCAATCCTATACTAAACACTTTGTTGTTGTTTAGTCGTTTAGTCGTGTCCGACTCTTCATGACCCCATGGACCAGAGCACGCCAGGCAGTCCTGTCTTCCACTGCCTCCCACAGTTTGGTCAAATTCATGCTGGTAGCTTCGAGAACACTGTCCAACCATCTCGTCCTCTGTCGTCCCCTTCTCCTTGTGCCCTCCATCTTTCCCAGCATCAGGGTCTTTTCCAGGGAGTCTTCTCTTCTCATGAGGTGGCCAAAGTACTGGAGCCTCAGCTTCACGATCTGTCCTTCCAGTGAGCACTCAGGGCTGATTTCCTTCAGAATGGAGAGGTTTGTTCTTCTTGCAGTCCATGGGACTCTCAAGAGTCTCCTCCAGCACCATAATTCAAAAGCATCAATTCTTCGGCGATCAGCCTTCTTTATGGTCCAGCTCTCACTTCCATACATCACTAATGGGAAAACCATGGCTTTAACTATACGGACCTTTGTTGGCAAGGTGATGTCTCTGCTTTTTAAGATGCTGTCTAGGTTTGTCATTGCTTTTCTCCCAAGAAAATACCAGGGGGTAATTCCCATTGATTCAACAGGGCTTACTTCTGAGTAAATCTGTAGAGCAAGGGTGGGGAACCTTAGCCAAGTGTGGTCCTGTAGTGCTCTGTTTAGTCCTTTAGTTGGAATCTCCTGCCTGGTCACTGCAAAAGCAGGATGCTAGACTAGACGGGCTGCTGGCTGGATCCATCAATCCCTTCTTATGTCCTTGAACATTTTTGTCAGCCTGAAATGTGCCCTCAACCAATCCTCTTGAGTGTCTGGATGGAGGAGAAGGGCGAGTAAGCCTGTGGAGTGGGTTCTCAAAGGGTATGGGTGCACCACACTTGTGTGGCAGAAGAGGGTGACAAGTGTGGCAGGGCAATCAAAGAAGCATCTAAACATTTCATTGTAGTACAGCATAAAAATATATTTTTTTAATTTGCAGAATATGAGTTGATCTCTTTTCAATCTAATTTGTCTATCTCAAATTAGAGCTAATATAAATGAGAGTGCAAAAGCAAGCTCATGACTCTCACTGAGTTTGTATTTACAGTACATAAGGTACATATGTAAGAGGCTTGTTTATTATTATATTTTGGGAATCATTCAAGTTCTTATGTAGTTGCATTGTTTTACTTTCTGGTTGCCCCGTGATCATATATATTATAAAGTCATCTTGTTCTATGTTATAAATCAAGAACTGCTTGGAGTTGTTTCTTTTTGTTTTTCAATGCATTTCTCACCAATAAAAAAATTCAGTGTGGCGCGAGCAAATTTTTATTTTTACAGTGTGGCCCAGAGGAAAAAGTTTGAGGACCACTGCTGTGGAGAAACTAGCCTCCTGTACAAAAGCAGACCCTCCAAGTGTCCCTATTTTCCAGGGACAATCCCAGATTCACAGAAGCCATCTCAGTTCTGATTTGATCCTGGAATGTCCCACTTTTCCTTAGCACGTCCATTTTCATCAGAGAAATGTTGGAGGATATGGAGTTATGCGATGCCTGAACCAAGGAGATAAGTAACTATGCAACCATTAGAAGACACCTGAAGGCAGCCCTGTGTAGGGCAGTTTCTGAATGTGTAATATTTTATTATGTTGTATATATGTTGAAAGCTGCCCAGAGTGGCGGAGGCAACCCAGTGAGATGGACAGAGTAAAATTATAATTTATTTTTATTATTATTATTATTAGTTGTTGTTGTTGTTGTAGCAGGAACTCTTTTTAAAATAATAATAAGTTTTTTGTCATGGGGGGCTGGAATGGATATACACCCAATGCTTGAGCCAAAAAAATCCCCTATATCTTTAATCAATAAAGTCGTGGTCATTCCTAACCCAGGAGGACTCCACCGCCGAGCGCCTGAGGGCCCCAGTCCTGCCACTCACTACCTGGCCTAGGGCAGGGCTGACAGACTCCATAAGGATTGCTGCCGCTGCTGCTGGGCAGAGAGGGCTCCTTAAAAAAAAAAATTGCTGTTTTGGTTTTTTTTTTTACCTATGTCGTTTTAAACTGTGATATTAATGCTGTATTCTTAGTTTTAGATTTTATGTGGAAATTGTTTTCCATTTGGTTGTGTATTTTTTTGATGTGGTTTATTTGTTTATGATTTTTATAATCTTGTCATGTTGTAAGCCGCCTTGAGCATGGTTTTTAACTGTGGAAAGGCGACATACAAATAAAATGATGGTGATGATTGTCTGCTTGAGTTTATTAATCACATTTTACATTTAGTTACGGGGGGAGGGGGGATGGCGGCACTGTGACTGGTCCGCAACAAACAAACTTCGTGGTGAGTTTCTCCACCTTTTTCAAACAACAAAACCCCCACTGGTGATGATAATTATGGAAAAGAACTGGAGATGATTATTATGGAAAAGAACGTGCCTATTTTCATCGGAGAAAAGTTCGAGGAGCTAGGGTTGCCATAATTCAAAAAGTGAAGGGGGGGGGCAAAGTTGTGGAGCTGTTTAATGCAAAATCTAAAGTTTTCGAGCTACTTTTAGGGAAATCCGCCAAAATCTAGACATCCGACGTGGGTTTCTATACGTCAGCTGGCGGTGCAACTTGCACAGGGACCGGGGGCTGCCGGTTTCCAGCCGCGCCGGGGCGTAGGAAGAGCACATGGCGGCGGCGGCGGCGGCAACCCCGCCGCTTCCCCGGCACCTCCAGCCCGAGTCCCGGCGCTGCCGCCTGGCCGGAAGGAGCCTCCGTCGGGGCCCAGGCGAGCTGGGCGCTGAGTGGCGGCGGCGCGTCACGTGCGCGTCCCGGGCCGGTCTGCTGGCTCTCTTTCCCCGGCGCCGCCTCCTGCCTTTGCCCCCGGCCCGAGAGGCGGCGGTTCCCGGCGGCGGCTGCTCGGCGTCATGTCCCACCAGACCGGCATCCAAGGTACCGACCCCCTTCTCGGGCAGCTGCAGCCGCGGCTTCCCCCGGCGCCCCTCCCTTGCCGCTGGATCCTTCCCAATGAATGGCTCCCCGCCTCTCCCTCTCCCTCTCTCTCTCTCTCTCTCTGCCCTGCACGGAGATCGGGCCAAACTTCCGGCGTCTGAATGCAAAAGTAACTTGGAAGGAGCCGGTTCTCCCTTTCCACCCTCAACTTCATGGCATCCTAAAGCCGGTTCCGAGAGGGGAAGGGCGGCGGCGGCGGCGGCGGCGACTCAGCCTCTGAGCGCGCACAGAGTGCCTTTCACTGTCTCCAGAATTGTAGTGCGGCAAGAGGGTCATCTAGCCCAACCCCCAGCACTGCAGGAAACTTGTTCAACGTGGGATTCGAACCCGCGACCCTGAGACTACAGACTGAGCCACAGCCGTGATTCACCCTCCACCCACCCACTAGGGGAAGAGGGTCCAAGTCAGTGGGTGTGGATTTCAGACGGTCAAATTTGAACCCCGGCTTGTGCATGCACACGTTCCCTCTTTTAAGATACTCACCGCATGGGAGCAACTCCTGGGGCCGGTGTCGCTTTGCCTGCCCCCCCCCCCCCCCATAAAATATTTGAAGGGGCTGCCCCCCTTAAGTGGATGGGCATTGCCATTCAAATGCGCCGCGTCTTGTGATGCATTACGCAGCCCACCCAATTTATCAGATTTAAGTTGGCATCCCTGATTCACCTTAGTTTTTTTTTGTTTTTTTTAATTGTTTGTTTGCTGCGGACTCAAGTCCAAGGTCCGGGCGACTGAGTCTGATAGTTTGATCCAAACCTAAGGCGGCCTCTTGAGCTAGAAAATCACAAGTCAACACACACACACACACACACACGCCATCCTGCAAAGCGGAGTTTTTGCCCAGTGCAACGTGCTCAGTTGCCCCCGGGGCGATGCTGGGGCGAGGGCGCGCGGGCGACGTGAGCAGATGTCCTCTTCCCGTTAAAGCCGGAGGGGGCGGAGCAGGCTGCCGCTGGCCTCCTCCGACCTGCACCTGCCCGCACAGTTAGCGACTGGCGTTGCAAGAACCTGTGCTGCAAAGCGAGGAGCGACGGGGCTGCAAAGTTCTTCAACTCTCGCCTGCTTGCTTTGCGCTCCAGAATACCATATACAGAATAGGAATATATAACAGCCTGGTCCAGCGTACAGTATAAGCATGTGTCAAACTGGAAGGAAAAGCCACTGTGGGACTTAACTTCCCCCTAAGAGGAGCCTGATGCAAATCCCCTTGAAATCCCGTAATTCCTAACAGGATCAGGCTGTTCCCAGGTGGTGGTGGTGAGATCAAAGCATAGCTGGGTGAGGTGGAGTTTGGATGCACAAGCAGAAAAATTCAGCAACTGCTGGTTATTAATTGCTGTGTATTGTCTTGCTGCAGCGTGGAGAGAAGCTTTGCCAGTTAAATTGCTCCCTTTTTAGATAGGAAAATTAAATAGTGCCGGGGAAAATTAATGCCGTATAAACGTGCAAAAGAGACTAGTTGCATCTTTTGAAAGGCTATTGTGTATCGGTGTTCAGATTAAGATGTGTCATTTGGGCTGCGTGATTAGGATTAGGCATGGTTTTTAATGGGTCTTCTGAAAAATTCCTTTCTCTTCTTAGAATTTTCCTGAAAACATTCAAAAGGGGAGGATTTATCCCTGCCCAAAGTGGCTTTGTGGAGCTGACACAATTCAGTGCTTTTGCTTTCCTTAGCCTAAGGAGGCAAAAAATCAATTTACAGTGGTTGTAGCTCAGTAACATTCACGTGACTCTTTTTGTATGTCAGTTCCTGTAGGAAAATGTTTTTACGTTGCTATGCATGACTCATCTATTGATTGTCATAGCTGGGCAGTTAAAGACACACACATACACACACACACACACACACACACACACACAAACCCCTAGGAAATTTGAAGTGATGGGTTGTGGCATCAGTAATTGAGACTGTAATCCTAACCCTATTTACCTGGGAATTTACTTCTGAATAGACATGGTTAAGATAGTGTTCGTCAGCTGCAATTCTGTGCTTGCTTACCTGGACACAATCCACAGCACACTAGAGAATAGAAGATAGTAGGGTTTACTTCTGAGTAAGCATGCAAAGGATTGTACTGTAAGTATAATGTTGCATTGTTTGAAGTTCAGATGAACACTTTAAGGCAGATACCACTTAGTTTGTTGATCAAAAGGATGCTTATTTTAAAAAATGAACAATATATTTTATTGGTTAAACCACTTGGTGTTAAAAATAAATGCAACCTTTTAATTACATGGAGCTTTTCATCAGGAAAGTTAGTTTACTTGCAGGGATCTCTGTCACAAAACCATCCTGGGGATATCGGTAAAAATTGCTCATATTTGTGCAGGTCCCCTTGTGACCTTTGTTGATTTGTCTGTTTGATAGAAAGCATTCACCTGTCACCAATCTGCTGTGAATTGTAGATTTACCAGTGTCCACAGCCAATACGCTAAAAAAAATCCTCCAGAAAAACATCGTCCAAACACATCAGATATTGTGGTTAAAGCTTTAGGCTGAGAGTAACATCATATGAAACAATGTAACTTTGTTGCATGGCAGCAAAAGAAATTTAGTAGCACCAAAGGGAATTTAGGTGGCACAATTCCTTGCCTGAACCACTATCTTGATGAACACCTAATGAAGTCCACATTTCTTTGACTTGTATACCACTTTATCTCCTCCTAAGAGGTTTACATATCTCGAGAAAAAAGTCATTATTTATGATAACCCCCTCTTCTGCTGATACCAGTAAAGGTACATAGAACAGCTGAGAGCATTTCCTTTCAAACGTTTGCCAAAAAAAGAGTAATATAGATGATGCCCTTACTTTAACATTTCATAATGTTCAACTGTGCTCTATTGTACCACTTTGTACAAAGCGAATGGGGTCAATCTTCTTTCCTTTTGTATTTTTGCAGCTAGCGGCGAAGTCCAAGAAACCTTTGCTAGAGCCAGAAACGGACAATACAGATTTTTGAAAATAGTTATCGAAAATGGTAAGTGGTTACTTTCCTTAACTTCGGTTTTCATTTACAAAGAAGCATCGCTTCCCATCTTGAATATACCATTTCTTGAACCAAGGGCTGCTTGTCAATAATATTTGCTTAAATGTTCGCCACCTTAATATTAATTTTGTGGTTAAATAAAATCATAAACATAATTAACAGTGTAAACCATTACATGTCTACTCGGAAGCAATTCCCCCTGCGTTCAGTACGGCTTACTCCAAAGTAAGCGAGCATCGGACTTCAGGCTTAGAGTACTTTTTTACAATGGTTCACGTAAGAGTCATTGTTTTCTAGTAGGACCTTCCCGCCAGAGTCAGGGAAAACCAGCATTGACCAATATCTCCCGGTATACTGGTTTCTTTGGGTTGTATCCAGTGCAAGTTCTACTCAGAGTAGATCCACTGAAATTAAGGACCACTTACTCCTCTAACTGAAAGAGGAGGATTTGTAGCTTAGTGGTAGTCATCTGCTCTGCATGAAGAAGATCTCAGGTTCAGCCCCCCCCCCCCCAATATCTCTAGGCCCAAGGCTGGGAAAGAACCCTACCTGAAATTCTGCAGAGCTGCTTAGGTCAGTACCACATAATAAATAATCTATAGCCATAATAATAATAATAAGAAGAAATTTCATTTATACCCCACCCTCCCCGGCCAGAGCCGGGCTCAGGGCAGCTAACACCAGTAAGATTACAGTAAAAACATAATAGGAAAAAAAATAACCAATTTAAAATACAGGTTAAAATGCAATTTAAAATATTATTGAGACCTTATAGGCCTGTGTTTTCCTCAGCTGTCAATCTGAAGTTTGTTTCTTTGATGGGTAACCCTGGTTCAGAATTTAAATTATGATTATTATTTAAAAGTTTTATAATGTATCTCCAAGGATAAATGCTCGATTTCTTCTTCAATCCCTTGTATCAATTCTCAATTTCTAGATGCAAAATTGCATTTCAAATATCCCTTTTTTAAAAAAATGATGAATATTCATATCTATTAGAGAAATATACAATCCTGGCTTTCTGTCTTTAGACACCTAACATTCCAGAGCAAAACAAGCCCTAGTAATTTTTTATGAAAAGATTAAACGTCTGCCTTCCTACCATTCTGTTAATCAAGTGAATTACTCTTTGTACTACTTCTTTACCCTCTTGTACTTAAGCATTTACTTAGTGTACATTCAGCAGATTTCAAAACAAAGTACAGTATCAGTTTTTGCATGCCATGTACCAACTCTGTCTTCACAGAACAGCTGACTGTGGGATCAGCAAGACAAGCTGTTGGATCCTGGGAAGCGGATTACGATTCCTTTATTCTCCCACTCCTTGAAGAAAAGCAGCCATGTTATATTCTTTATAGATTAGATTCTCAAAATGCCCAAGGATATGAGTGGATCTTTACTGCATGGTCACCAGACCATTCTCCTGTAAGTAATGGAATGAAATATCAAGTGACTTATAAACACAAGTTGAACTTCCAAGCCATGATTGACTGGGTTTGTGTTTTGTTTTTAAGCGAACTATTGACTTCCTTTTAATCCAGGGGTGGGCAACTTAAAAAACCCAACTGGTATCAAAGGTCAGCCAGCAATGTTGACCAAACTCTGTACAGCTGTACCTTGGTTTGTGAACAGCCTAGTTCCAGAACAAATCGGCTCCTGAACGTCGCAAACCTGGAAGTGACTGTTTCAGTTTGTGAACTATTTTTGGAATGTCTGACGGGGCTTCTGCAGCTTCTGATTGGCTGCAGGAGCTTCCTGCAGCCAATCAGAAGCCACAATTTGGTTTTCAAACGTTTTGGAAGTCGAATGGACTTCCAGAACAGATTCTGTTCAACTTCCAAGGTACGACTATATTATATTAATAGAGAGCTGGGCAATGTGTGCCCCTCCAGATATTGTTAGACTTCCATCTCCCATCAGCCCCAGCCATTATGATAAATGGTTAGGGATGGTGGGAGTTGTATCCTGGCAACATCTGTAACAGTTATTTGCTCTCACAATAAGTGTTTGAACCTCTCCTTCCCCTACACACCCACGTAGCCCCATAGTGCTCTCTCACATGGCTGTGGCCAGTATGGAAATATTTTAACCATATGGATGAAGCTAGACTTAGGAGTCCTGGCTAAGAGACAACCAATTAGGTTGGAGAACACAGTTGATCTCTTGAATGTGATTGTGGCAGCCACAACTCTTGCATGTAATAACATCCCGGTACCAAGCTACAGGGAACCAGGCAGAGGGCCTTCTCGGTAGTGGCGCCTGCCCTGTGGAACGCCCTCCCACCAGATGTCAAAGAGAACAACTACCAGACTTTTAGAAGACATCTGAAGGCAGCCCTGTTTAGGGAAGCTTTTAATGTTTGATGCATTACTGTATTTTAATATTTTGTTGGAAGCCGCCCAGATTGGCTGGGGAAGCCCAGCCAGATGGGCGGGGTATAAATTATACATTATTATTATTATTATTATTATTATTATTATTATTATTATTACCACCATGACTTCTTCTATGCCACTATGTGGGGCTGCTGTATTGGGCTAGTGGTTGACAGAATGAGATCTTAAAGCACAACAAATACATTTAGGGGATGAAGCTGGTAACATTTGCTGTTTGGTTCCTCCAATGATACAGGGCTCAGTGTTCGTAGAGCTTTTATGAGCAGTAAGATGGCCAGTACTTCGGTCACAAATGGTGAAGTGAGCTTGTTGGGGAAGGTTCACTGGGTTGTACCCAGAGCCAGCTTAGCAGTGTCTGCAGTGCACTGGCAGGCAGTAGTTTTCCAGGGTTTCAGGTGGAGCAGTCCCAGCTATACCTGGAGATGCCAGGGATTGAACCTGCAACCTTCTACATGCAAAGCAGATCCTCTGTCTCTGAGCTGTGGCTGTAGCTTGTCATAGCAGAAAGCAAGGCCCAATGGTTTTATGCCTTTGGGGAGTCACCTTTGCCTGAAACATCCATTTATCTGGCTTCAAAGGCAAAAACTCAATCTTCTCTTGGCAGGTTCGTCAGAAAATGTTGTATGCAGCTACCCGGGCAACCCTGAAGAAAGAATTCGGAGGCGGGCATATTAAAGACGAAGTGTTTGGAACCAACAAGGTGTGTATTCTGCAGAGGGATTTGCTTCTGAGCAACACTTCGGAAGCAATATCTCTTCCATTTCTATGTGGCAACTGAAGTCCACTAAGTCCTGTGCAGGCGTTATAGGCCCCTTGTTGGTTTAACAAGGGAGTAAGAAGCAGGGCGGGACATGGGTGGCGCTGTGGGTTAAACCACAGAGCCTAGGACTTGCTGATCAGAAGGCTGGCGGTTCGAATCCCCGCAACGGGTTCAGCTCCCTTTGCTCAGTCCCTGCTCCTGCCAACCTAGCAGTTCAAAAGCACCTCAAAGGGCAAGTAGATAAATAGGTACCGCTCTGGCGGGAAGGTAAATGGCGTTTCTGTTCGGTGCTCTGGTTCGCCAGAAGCGGCTTAGTCATGCTGGCCACATGACCCGGAAGCTGTACGCCGGCTCCCTCGGCCAATAAAGCGAGATGAGCGCCGCAACCCCAGAGTCGGCCACGACTGGACCTAGTGGTCAGGGGTCCTCTTACCTTTAAGAATCAGGGCTGTGCTGCAGAACTCTGCTCTCAGCATCATGCGCCCCCCTGACATAGATCATAGAATTGTAGCATTGGAAGTGACCCTGAGGATCATCCAGTCCAACCCACTGCAAGGCAGGAATATGCAGCTGCCCCATACTGGGATCAAACCTGCAACCTTGGCGTTATCAGCACTATGCTTTAACCAACTGAGCTATCTGTGTGTGCAGCATGGACGTCTTTGCGTCTCTAGCTGTACATACAGCTGGTTGCACCAAAGCCTTCTCCTTACAGATGTCTGTGCTGCGTGCATGGACATCAGGAAAATAGTCTGTTGTGTTGGGACTACTCCATAGCAGTGCCACTCCTACGTTCACCACAGGATAGCTTTAAAAGAGCATTAGATAAATTCATGGAGATCAAGGTTATCAATAGCCATGATGACTATGTTCTGCCTCCACAGTCAGATGTATTATGCGTCAGAATGCCAGATGCATTATGTGTCGGAACCGCAGGTGGGCAAAATGCTGCTCCACTCAGGTCCAGCCTTTAAGCTTCCTGCGGGCATCTGGTTGCCCACTGTGAAAACAGAATAATAATGATAATAAATAATAATAATAATAATAATAATAATAATAATAATATTTTATACACCACCCTCCCCAACCAGGGCCGGGCTCAGGGCAGCTAACACCGAATATAAATTATAATAAAATGTAATATAAAAAAGAAAAAAAAAAGTTAATTAAAATACAGCTTAAAATGCAGCCTCATTTTAGTAGTAGCCCATAAATCAAGACCATAAAGGAAGGAAACATCAGATATTCACCGGGGCCAACTATCCATGCTGGTCCTACATGGGCCAGCAACAAAAAAACCAAGGGAAAATTTATATACCAAATCCCATATAAGGGGTCAGAGTGAGTCCAAGCTGAAGGCCCGGCGGAACAGCTGTGTCTTGCAGGCCCTATGGAAAGATGTCAAATCCCGCAGGGCCCTGGTCTCTTGTGACAGAGCATTCCACCAAGTCAGGGCCAGTGCTGAAAAGGCCCTGGCCCTAGTTGAGACCAATCTAACCTCCTTGAGGCTCGGGACCTCCAAAGTGTTGTTATTTGTGGACGCGGGACATACAAGGAGAGGTGGTCCTGTAGGTACAAGGGTCCTAGCCCACATAGGGCTTTAAAGGTCAAAACCAGCACTTTAAACCTGACCCTGTACTCCACTGGGAGCCAGTGCAGCTGGTAAAGCACTGGATGAATGAGATCCCGCAGCAAGGACCCCATAAGGAGTCTCGCCGCAGCATTCTGCACCCGCTGGAGTGTCTGGGTCCGCTTCAAGGGCAGCCCCACGTACAGCGAGTTACAATAATCAAGCGTGGAGGTGACCGTCGTATGGATCACTGTGGCCAGATCAGGGCAAGAAAGGTAAGGGAGTAACTGTTGTACTCAATGGGTCCTTGGTCTGATCCAGCAGGCTTATCTCACATTCTTAACACGGGAGCCAAAAGGCCCACATAGCACTGTCATAAAGCTGTTATTATAGCCAGAAGATCCCAAGTTGGGAAGCTTCAGAGGAGAATTTGGAAACTTGGGGGAAACGGCTGGGTGTTTTGTGTTTGCAGGATGATGTTTCGCTGAATGGTTACCGAAAGTACTTGGTAACTCAGTCCTCGCCTGCCCCTCTGACCGCAGCTGAAGAAGAACTTCGACAGATCAAGATTAACGAGGTATTGCAACTTAGGCTTGGGAGCCAGGCATTTCTGCAACGCTGAAGGAAAGACAGGAGTGTATCGTAGGCCAAATTGTGAAATAGCTTCTGAGAGCCTACCAGGGTGGGTGGGGGCTGCTTCTAGTCCTAATTACCTTGTGCATAAACATCAGCACAAAGAATGCATCTGCCAGGTTTGGTTTTGAATATCCGTGACTGTTTAT